>NC_079149.1:42325040-43073890 GCF_945859685.1 Eupeodes corollae
TTCTTCATCTAGCTCGGTCCCTAGATAGATATCTCCAGTTTCGCGCTAAGGTGAGGTCACCTTCCACTTGTTCGCGCCACTTGAACCTTGGTGTTCCTCTACTGCGCTGTCCTGTGGGTGTGGATTCGAAGACTTTCCCGGCCGGAACATTGGTTTCTAAGCGCTCTACCAGCTTGTCGTTCCATCTTCTCCTCCACTCCCCTTCAATGCATATGGGACCGTAGATCACACGAAGAACTTTTTTCTCAAACCGACCCAAGGTGCTTTTATCCGCTTTTGTCATAGTCCATGCCCCGCTGAGTTCTTACGATTATGTCAATGTCATCAGCATATGCTAGTAATTGGACAGACTTTCGAAAGATAGTGCCTCTAGTATTGAAGCTCTACACTATTTGTTCAAGCACGATCCTTAAAAAAATCGCATTACAGCGAATCACCTTGTCTTAAAAATTTTTTGACATCGAAAGGTTCTGATAAGTTGTTTCCAACCTTTATGGAGCAACGTGAATTCTCCATGGTCATCCTGCACAAACGGACGAGTTTGGCAGGAATGCTAAAACTAAACATTGCTGCATACAACTCGTCCCTGTAGATGCTGTCATATGCGGCGTCGATCGCAATATGGTCAATCTGGTTGACCGTAGATTGATCTGGAGGAGTCCAAGTTCCTTTGTGGATGTTAAGGTGTGGAAAACGCGTACTGGCTATCATGACGTTACGCCCCGCAGCAAAATCTATGAGCCTGAATCCGTTGTAAGAAGTGTTTTTGTTCTTCCCGATTTTTCCACCAAAGATGTCTTCCCTTCCTAGCTTTGCATTAAAATCGTCCAGGACTATTGTAATATCGTAGTTAGGACACTGCTCATATGTTTTGTCTAAGAGCTCGAAGAACATATCTTTAGTGTTGTCTTCTTTCTTTTCTGTGGGGGCGTGCGCGCATATCAGGCTAATGTTGCCGAATTTAGCCTTGATGCGTATGGTCATGAGTCGCTCATTGATGCACCTATAGCTCAAGACTTGTTGCCTAAGTCTGGCTCGAATGACGAAGCCGCATCCAAATAAGCACTGTTGGTATTCGTGGTAGCAGTCACCATAGTAAATATCGCAGTTTTTCATCCTCTTTTTGCCCGGCCCATTCCATCGTATTTCCTGGATGGCGGTGATGTCTGCTTTATAGCAGTCTAGGGCCTCCGCTAATTCTTCGACCGCACTTGTTCTGTTAAGGAACCTAACATTCCACGTGCATATCCGAAATTCGTTGCCCTTAATTCGTTTGCGTTGGTTGTCAACAGTTAATCCGTACGTATCCGAAACTTGTTGGTGCTTCGTAGCTATGAAAGCTTTTACGTGGCCAGGAAGTCACCCCGACGGCACAACCACCAACCTGGAGGGCCAAATCCTTAGTATAGCTCCAAGGATGGGGAGACGGAGGCCTTATAGGCCTGGGCTCCGGATAAGTCGAACAAGCCCTATAAGGTGTTTACTAAATAGTTCAACCTTACTGGAACTGTAGACGCCACCGTTCATTCCATCTCGCGAATTCTTCCGCTGCCGTCTGGATAAGGAGAGGTGCCTTAGTGGAAATACCTCTCCCCCTCTCTCGTTTGCTGCCCCCAACAACTTTCCACTGGGGTAGGAACCCAATCTCCAGTTGAGGTACTAGGTACTAGGAGTTGATAGAAAGAGGTGGGTTTTGAGAAAAATCTGTGGACGCATGGGTCCTCTTGAATGCACATGTCTACCATTTTACCATAGCAGTTTAAAAAAAAGGTGAACATTTTGGTTAACCCTAAATATCTCACGAACCAATGATGCTAGAGGTTTGAATCACATTTTATATTATTTATTGTAAAGTGGTACCAAGCCAGTATATTTTTAGAAAAAAATCCAACTAACGGTTTTTTTTATAATTCAAAAAAACTTTTTACGTTTGACAAGTAATTGTCAAACTTTCCAAAAAATTGAAATACACACGCTTCAGCTACTCATTGAAATTGCTAAAATTCACTACAAAAATGGTGAAACATTTGGAGTCACCACAGTTCGTGAAACTAAAATACTTTTGGGTTGTCGCGAAGCACCTTTTGGAAAATTTTTACTTTTGTGAACAAGTGAATCAAAAATCTTTGCGTCTTCCTGTCAGTATTGACGAAACCCGAATTTTAACGATTCTTCGTCATTTTACATATTATTTTGCATAAAGACGTGTGTAGGTTTTCAGGCTTTAAAGTTAATTTAACACTTGAACTCAACCCTGTCAATCAACAGCAATTGACTGGGTCCTTGATCATTTTAAATTGACGTTTTTTAACGACTTGCTACACAAACAACGAAACAATCTTAATTTCACAAAAAAATTATTCTGACCATGTTATTTCTTAAATGGGGGATCACAATTCGTTACCGCATTTTTGTTATTTAAGATCTTTGGTCGGTTTTTCTTCAAAGAAAAGGTCCAAACTAAAGCTCCACGATAGATTAAAAAGCTTTAAGAAGGAATGCGTGAAGTTGGTGGGGACCGCAAATGTGCGATTTATTCACGGAAAATTTAATATAGGATGTAATGTAGCAGTGCTGTTATTTGGCTGATATTGTTTATAACTTTATAACCTTGGAAATGAAAACTTTTTGCTTGTTTTTTAAATACTTTTTTTCAGTTTATATTAAAATGATTACTCACTTTTTAGTGCTTTCATATAGAATATCTCTGAAATCGACAGACTTACTTCCGAAGACCTTGAAACGTCTAGAAATGTTAGAATTCGATTAATCAAACCGTAGCAATAGAAAAAATGGAAAGTTATAAAACGGGATACTTAACATGTTTTTTTTCCAAAGTAGAAATGTATTTATATTTTACATCATATAATTATCTGCCACCAATCTGAAAGGTGTAATTATAATAAAGACGAGTGCCGCCATAAAAACAGCATGACCGCCACATCCTGGCAACATCGATACCTTAATAACTCTTCAACTTGTCTCTTTTCTTAAATGTATTTATCTTCAAAACTATACTTCTAAGGACATCAAACTATTACCATTTTAATCAAACTATTAAAAACTTCACCTGGAAGCTGGGACACTCTCTCCTTAAAAAAGTCAATTAATAAAACCAACTATAAAACAGACAAAACAAATAAAAAAGAAAAACAAATCACAGAGCACATAGCTTTCCTCTCGAAGCTTCGAACCGAGTGTATCGTACATAATACTCCGTAGAATATCCTTTGGCGTTAATCGTATCGTTTAAAAACCAATTTAACTCACTGAAAGCATTTTGTTGATGTTGATGCATGCATAAAGTTCATGCCATCTTGATCAAAGGTTTCCTGTGGGACATTACACGTATACCTCGTATGTCCATACATACATAGTATATCGTAACGATACATATTTTTTGTGTTCAAATAATAAAGCTTCGAGTTGTTACAATAGATATACCCTTGTATAGCCTGGAGGGATAAGCTTTTAACAAACCTCAATCCATGACCAAAAAATACATGTTCACAGAATTCCGAGCACACGAACACGATAATCGATTGTTAACGGTCTGGCACTTTTTGAGGAGAATTTAATTCATTGATTCACGTATAATTCTTGTTATTCACATGAATGGGTCTTTAATAAAAATGAGAAAAAAAATAACGCGACAACAAATTTTTTGATATAATTTCTTATAGGATACATTTTTATGAGTATAGGTAGGTTCATAACCTATAATGTTCGTAAACATATTGAAGGCTTGCAAAATAAATTTTATGTATGTAAATGATTTAGGCTGATTCTAAATAAATAATACACGAAATTTTGGATCTTCTCTCATGAATCGTGACTTTGAGGCCCGTGCCCTTCCTTACACATTGTCAGAATAGAAACGTGAAACAATTGAACACGACTGATATTTTACTTCCACACTTTTAGCATCAAAATAATAAGTTTCACAATTATAACCTTAAACTGTCAGCTGCGGCAAGTGTGAAAAATATAAACCAATCCTCAAATTATATCTTACGTCAAAACTATTGTCAAATGATTTGTGAAGTACTGTCAAAATCTTACCGTGATCTGGCGGCTTTCAAGATGTGGTGATATATAAAATCGCTTAATAAATTTAAATTTTGTGACTGGAAATTTTTTGATGACATAAGACTATCATGCCAGAGGTGTTGATTTCAATCCTCTTATAGTTATTATTGTCATGAAAAGTGCTTACTTAGAACAGCCGTTGAAATTCGACATAAAAATTAAAGGCCCCCCCCATCATTGATTATGCTCGCAAACTGGATTGGTTCAGAATAAAGAAAAGGATGTTTATATTGATCTAAAGAGAAAGATACTCGTATGCCAATAACAATTGAAAATGATGTCAACCAAAATGGCCACTGAAGCTAGGGTCGCGGCACCATATCCTTTTCATTTAATGTTTGATGACCAATGCAAACATTTCCGGCTATATTACTTTACAAATTCCATCTTTAAGGTTTTGATCCGATTGTGAAAAATACTCTTAGGGTTTTGAATGCCAGATTTTGGAGACCAATTGCTGTTATTTTAAAAGATTCAATGCGTTGTGGAAGTAAAAGTGTATTTTTTACTTGCAAAAATGGATGTTCAAATGGTAGACATGTGCATTCAAGAAGACACAAGCGTTCACAGGTTTTTCTCAAAAACCCACCTCTGTCTATCAACTCCTACTCTCACCTCCCAGTGGTGAACATCGGATGCCTAGTACCTCAACTGGAGATTGGGTTCCTACCCCAGTGGAAAGTTCTTTGGGACAGCAAACGAGAGAAGTAGGGAGAGGTGTTTTCATTAAGACACCTCTGTTTGTCCAGACGGCAGCGGAGGAATTCCCGAGATGTAATCAGCGGTGGTGTCTTCAGTACCAGTAAGGTTGAACTACTTAGTGAACACCTTATAGGGCTTCTTCGGCTTATTCGGAGCCCAGGCCTATAAGGATCGGTTTTATCTGGCTCCCCATCCTTGGATGGGGATCTGGCCCTCCAGGTTGGGGTTGTGCCGTCGGTGTGACTTACTGGCCACGTAAAAGCCTCATAGTTGCGAAGTACCAACAAGCCTAGGATACGAACGGATTTACTGTTGACAACGTACGCAAACGAATTAAGGACAACGAACTTCGGATATGCAAGTGAAATGTTAGTGACTGCTACCACGTAAACCAACATGGCTTATTTGGATGTGGCTTCATCATTGGAGCCAGACTTAGGCAAGAAGTCTTGAGCTATAGGTGCATCAATGAACGCCTCATGACCATACGCATCAAGGCTAAATTCGGCAACATTAGCCTGATATGCGCGCACGCCCCTACAGAAGAGAAAGATGACAACACCACAGATATGTTCTTCGAGCTCTTAGACAAAACATATGAGCAATGTCCTAGCTACGATATTTAAATAGTCCTGGACGATTTTAATGCCAAGCTAGGAAGGGAAGACATCTTTGGTGGATTCAGGCTCATAGTTTTAGCTGCGGGGCGGAACGTCATGGTAGCCAGTACGCGTTTTCCACACCTCAACATCCACAAAGGAACTTGGACTTCCCCAGATCAATCTATCAACCAGATTGACCATATTGGGGTCGACGCCAGACACGCTTTCAGCATCATGGATGTACGAACTTTCCGAGGAACTAACATCGACTCTGAAAACTACCTCGTTGTAGCCAAGGTAGCACTTCGGATTTCCAGACCCAAGGCAAAACAGGGAGATGCTGGGAGAAGGTACAACGTCGAACGGCTACAATCGCCAGAGATCGCCAAATCCTTTTCCGACCGAGTTACAAGTAACCTCTCTCGAAGTTTTCTGCCACCAACACAATGTATCGAAAACCAGTGGCAACATTGCCAAGATGCAATCAGAGAAGCCGCCTCTGATGTGCTGGGTTTTAAACAGCCACCAACAAGAAACCCCTGGTTTGATGAGGAATGTCGGCAGGCAATTGCAGCCAAACAACAGGCACTCAAAGCGGCGGTGCATAAAAGGACGAGAGCTGCTCAAGACCTCTATGAGCAGAAGAGGCTAGAGGAACACCGAATTCTCAGAAGGAAAAAGAGAGGGCATAAGAAGCGTGCGGTCGAGGATGTTGAGTGGTTTAAAAGCAGGAATGAAGTTCGCAATTTGTAAGAACAGGTGAAACGAAATTCACGGCAACATAAACCTAGAACCGAAGGTTGCAAAGACGAAAGTGGAAACATCATAGTGGAACCGCAGTCAATGCTGAGGATATGGAAGGACCAGTTCTGCAGACTGTATAACGGCAACGACGAAAAGAATTCCGCTGTCAGGCAGGATGATCCAATCAACATAGACAACGAAAGCCAACAATCCCGTCCTCCCGACTTAGACGAATTAAAGCGCGTCATGTCTAAGCTGAAGTCTAATAAAGCCGCTGGAGTGGATGGCTTGAATGCAGAGCTCTTTAAAGCAGCTGGAGATAAATTGGTAAGGAGCATGCACCAACTTATCAACTTATCTGTAAGATATGGTCGGAAGAAAGCATGCTCGATGAATGGAACCTCAGTATTGTTTGCCCGATCCTGAAAAAATCAGTCTACTTAACATCGCCTATAAAATCTTCTCTGCCGTAATATGTGAACGTCTAAAGCCCATCGTCAACAACCTGATAGGTCCATATCAGTGTGGTTTTAGACAAGGGAAGTCCACAGTCGATCATATATTCACATTACGAAAGATCCTGGAAAAAACCCAAGAACACCAGATCGACAGCCACCATCTTTTCATGGATTTCAAGGCCGCATATGACAGTATCTACAGAGACGAGCTGTATAGAGCCATGTCTAGTTACGGCATCCCTGCCAAACTCGTTTGTTTGTGCAGGATGACCATGGAAAATTTACACTGCTCCATAAAGGTGGGAAACAACTTAACAGAACCTTTCGATGTCAAAAATGGTTTTAGACAAGGTGATGCGCTGTCATGTGATTTTTTAACATCGCTGTTTCTTTGGGCTAAGAAAGCAATTGAGTGGTAAAGTTCTAACTCGAGGGACCAAAGTGTGTTTATATAACACCCTTATCATCCTTGTTCTACTATACGGTGCAGAAGCATGGACTATGACAAAAGTGGATGAAAGCCCCTTGGGTCGGTTCGAGAGAAAAGTTCTTCGTGTGATCTACGGTCCCGTATGCATCGAAGGAGAGTAGGGGAGAAGATGGAACGACGAGCTGTACGGGCTAAGATGGCTGGGTCACGTAGAGCGCATGGAAACCAATGCTCCGGCCCGGAAATTCTTCGAATCAACACCCACATGACAGCGCAGTAGAGAAAGACCGCGGATTTTTTGTACAAAAAAACTACTGAATATCGAAAACAGTATTTTCTGTGAAATAAAAAAGGTTTGAAGACAATATTTTTAATTTTTGAAAAGCTATTTGAGTCGAAAGTTTTAATATTGTTTTTTTTTAGATTTTTAATTTTTTGTAGAAAAAACTGTCAATTCGATTTTTCTCAAAATCTTACTGAATGTTGACAACAATACTTTTTAAAATACAAAAATAGTTAAAGCTAATATCTCGAACTTTTGAAAAGATATTTTAGTCGAAATTCAATTTTTACCAACTTAATGTGATTTTTTTTCCAAAAATATATTGGTTTGTATCACGTTACAATATATAATATAAAATTTAATTCAAGTCTCTAGCGTAATTGGTTCGTGACATATTTAAGGTGTTCAAAATTGTTATCTTTTTTTTAAACTGCTATGGTAAAAAAACCATCCACTCAATTTTCTTGAGAGCCCTTTCTGCATCTTTCTGCATTTTATCTGTATAACAAAATTTATTTGAAGTCGATATCTTTACTGGTTCTTGAGCTATGGACGACGAAAAGATATCGCTAACGTACGGACGTAACGTTCATACGTACAAACATCCGTACAAACGCAAGCACAGCCATCTGTCTAAAAATCTTTTATTTTGACTCTAGGGACCTTGAAACGTCGAGAAATGTCAAAATTTTTAATTCGACAAATCGACAAATAACTTAATATAGGAAGCTTAAAATGGTTGTTTGAAACAATACTGGAATTTTGTACGACTAACATGTGTCAAACGATTAATTGTCTGTATTCTTCATATAATTTACTGTGATTGAAAGGATTAGAAAACTGAATGAATTTATCTTTTTCAACCTATACATAATCTTAGGCCTAAGCTTAAATAAAGTTACTCTAAATTTGACGTTAAAACAACCTTTGTTTTTCTTCCAGTGAAAATTTGAAAAATTGGAAAATTACGCCATAAATGTAGGAAAAGTAAATTCACTTTTAAGCTTAGTAATTTCACTTTAAGATTGTGACCAAAACTCCTCATTTTAATATCAGTTTCCTTATAAATGAAGTCCGAGAAAATATTAAGATTCATAGATTCATATTTATTTGTGTTAGTCCGAGTTGCTTGATTCAACATATCAGTGAACAAGTTGAGTGGACCTGGGAGTAAGTGACGACTTATCACAAAAAAATACTATAAATAATTTTAAAAACATTTCCGTTTCAGTGAACACAAACGTATCTCATCTAATCAAATCTCAATTAAATATACGAGTGAATGTTAGCCTGTGTGAAAGTATATATTTATGTTATCTTACTCATTCCTATAAATTTTATTTTAAATTTATTGCTGTATCATTCAATAAAGTATGTATGTATACTCCTGCCACGGGCTACCGTTTCTTGATTTCGAAATTTGTGGTGACACTAAGTCTATTTTGAATCTCTGCGTTGGCCACTGTACGCCAGACTCTTTTGCCAATACGTTTTCTATTTTTTGTCAGACTGTGTTGGGGAGCTGCGCTGGCTTCATGCTTCGTGCTGTGTTGGGGTTTTTCCCACCTCCACCCAAAAACACAACAAAAAAAGGAGCAAACAGAAAGCAGCGGTGAAAACATTTCCCAATTAGTCATCGTAAATTGCCTGAGAAATCCAACACAAGTAAAAGAGTTCGAGTATACCCACGAGTATTTTTCCCATATTCATCAAGACTGTTCTACATATTTCTGTCGGAATCGAAGTCGAAATCCAATGAGTTGTTTTTTCATTATGAATTCGATATACAGTTCTTTTTATGTATGTATGTACCTTACCTAGGGAATAATATTATGTCCTCCACTTGGTCAAAGCGGCTTTTTAGCTTTTAATGCATATTTCCTTTGTAATCAGTTGAATGCACAATTAATACCCAAGACGATATGATGACAGAAGGGAAACGCTTCATAGTAAAAGAGTTTAGACGGAATGAACGGTACGTGCAAAATTAATGCACGAAGCCATATATACGTGAGTACCTATAGATGGAAGAAGCACAACCTGTCATCATCAGCAGCGTCAAAGTTATACCCATCGTCATCAAAAGTTTCATTTTTTCATTTGTGGCTGACTGACACTATTGACGCTTGAGAAGGAGTCAAGTTAGCATGGTAACCGGACGATTTGATTGCCAGGAAAGTGATACACGTGGTCATATCAGTTATCCCGAAGACGATGAAAGTGCACGCACCGCAATCAGCAATAGTCCCTGCCCAGGTTTCCCATCGTGTATATCGGCCACCTGCGCAGGCCGTGCCAGTTAACTATATGCATAGCATATCTCAGGGCGGTGTCACTTTGAAAGTGGATCTAGGTGAGTTGATGTTTCTATTATGATTTCAAATTGTTTGATGCGGGGAATGCACACGTCATTATAGCCCTGCTTTAGCTGCTAGCCTCGAACCACAAAAGAACAGAAAAAAAGGGGGCAGGCAGATGGCTCTTCTTTGACAAAAATAACAACAACAACAAAAACAACTGTCATTGAGGTGCATTTGATATAGCTTCTGATGTTTTTGTTTATATACACACATAGGTGCACGATGGGAGCTTTGGACTCTGGGCCAGTGCTAGGACGACGAAGGGAAGTGGTCTGTATAGAACATGGAAAACAATACACCATCGAGAACATCAAAGCCAGCAAAGGGCAAACTTGGGTTTGTCGGCATCCGACAAAGCTACTGAATGCTTTGATGTCACCGAAATGCAACATTAGCAGAAGCAGCAGCACCAGCACCAGTTCTCGAAACTGGATAGAAGTTGCAATACTCTACTTACACTTTCGGGAAATTTAACTTAAGAGAAAGACACAGAGGGAGGGAAGGCAGATTGGTATAGAGAAAAGAGAGCTAGGTTTCCGACCTAGGGCTATAACCTGTCGGTTTTGTGCCGTTTTAACTGTTTACTGTTTTACTGTTACAAGCAAACATAATATCCCAGTACGCTGGCTGTGATACTTTATTCCTTCCTGGATGCCGCCACATCAGTATCACAATTCTACAACTTGGCGTTTTATTGTGTTCCGGTAAAGGATGGGATCCTTTTGACTTTTAGCGCCAGAGAGAGGGGGTTCAGGGGTATATCCCATCCTTTGACACAAGGGTTTGGATTTTATGCAGACAAACGGATAATATTCAATTACACGAACATGGAATTAGCTGTGTAGTTTCTTTGATGTGGCATTGTAAAGAGAATTTTAATACACGGAACACGATGCGATGCGATGGCAATGGCGGCTACAACCGACGACGACGATGACGATGGTGGAGACTTGCACAAAGTAGGGTAGTAATGCAATGCACTGACTCATCGTTCGTTAAGGTAGATTTGTAGGTATAATGTTTTGACCTCTGGCGGTTTTGAGAATATCAAATCGAAACAAACATACTTCAACAACACAATCGTGTTTGAATATGTAACGTTAGTTGTCATAATATAAATGCTCTTTGTCTATAAATTATAAATTTATTATTTATTTATAGTCGTGTGTGAGTCAACATCATTAAATCGATTTGTAAAAATAAAGTTATTCAACGAATTGCACACGCAAAGTAGGTATAGGTATGAATGAAATGAGCTTTTGACTAGAGTCAAATTATACGCGTTCAGATTGATATGTAAGCTTAATCATCAAGTAATTTTAGCGTGACTAATGCTTCATTTGAAAAAGGATTTTTTGATCTAAAAATGTATCCATAAGTCAAAAAACATTAATAAACAGCCACTTATTTTGTAGGTTGCAAACCAAAGAATATTTAAAAAAAATACTAAATAAGTTAGTTTTGAAATTTTCAATCTTTTCTTTGAAATCACTTTTCGGAAGATCGCTTTCCCGAAATAAAAATAAACATTTGGACATTTAATGTAGTTTTGCTCGATTTCTCAGATCAAAACGAATCATCCTGTACTTTAGTTGTTTATCTTTTGCAAAATTCTACGAATTAAACTATTTTACAAAAGGTCGTAAATTTTTTACTTTAAAAGATTTATCAACGAGGGTGAAACCAGGGCACGACTGCTGTTTTTTTTTTTTTTTTTTGAGAACCGAAATTCTGAGGAGATCCTTGATTATTATCTATCTTATTTGAAACTTTAAACAAAAAAAAAACTACCCAAACCAATTATACTACTTAAAAATAACCCAAATCAAATATGTTACATTACTTAAAAACCAGAGTAAGATTTTTTATTGATGCCATCCTGACTGTCCTTAACTTAAATCTATAAAAGTCGGAGAAGACACTACGCCTCATGCAACGTAATGAGTAACGTTTTCACTATCGGAGGCGCTTGGCTCCGTCCAGTGTGAGGACGCCTCAACTGTAAAGAAGTCGCTTATCTACAGTTTTACGGCGGATTTATAAGATTAGCGGAACGGACTCTCTATTGGGCGGGATAAAACCGCTTGAACGCGCATTTTTGCATTGGCATTTGGTTATTGGGGTAATAAGCCCCAAAAGTTAAGCTGTTAGCCGAAAGACATTGCTCTTGCAACTTTCCTCCGATCAAGCTTCAGCTAAAAGTTATCTATTGTGTTTATGTTGGCTCTGTTGTATAGAACCTGTTTGGAATAGTTATGTTTGTACTCCGACTCTGGTGTTCTGTGTAATCTAAGGCAATGTTGAAGATATTGCTTCTCAAACACCTGAATCTTTTCCATTTGAGATAGGGAAACGTTGAATCATACTGGATACCCATAGGCAATCATCGGCTGGATGAGGGCCATGATGTCAAGACTTACTTACTTGCTTAACCCTAGAAAGATAATCATATTTTTTAGTGCGTGAAAGATAATCATACGTCTTAGAGACGTATGGCACTTATTAAGCGCGTTTAAAGATGACAATTGATTTTTCATCATTATTTTGTATTTTAATTCATTTTATTTGGGTTATTTTAAGTAAAATGAATCAATAATTAAGTACAAAAGAAGTAAAATTTGAGCAAAATTAATACAAAATCTGAACCACCTTTGAAAACAGAACGAACAAAATTCTTTATTTTTTAAAGAAACCTTTGAGTTGACTTTGAGTCTTAATATTTGGTAAATTAGTTCATTGAGGCGTAAGCTAGCTATAAAAAATAGTTTTAGTAATTTTTGAGAAAAAAAGTTTTTTCCCCATATACTTTTGTTCAGTGCACAAAAGTTTCATAAAAGATAATCATACGTCTCCCAGACGTATAACATAGTCATTACTGGCCCTAATGCATCTTCAGCGTGAATTTTAAGATGCACCATGCAAGCTCTGACATAGTCCTGAGCAAATATAAAAAACTTATGTAATACGGCTTATAATTCAACAGATATAACAATTTTTCCCCGCGCCATACGTCCCGCAGACGTAGATTATCTTTCTAGGGTTAAGGTGGCGCTACAATCCGAGTGGACCTGGGTCTCAACCAACATGCGTCTCCAGCCAACTCGGTCCCTAGCTAGCTGTCTCCAGTTTCACACGCCAAGTTGGTTGAGGTCTTTACCCACCTGTGACCTGTGTGCACCACCTGGGTCGCGGTTTTTCTCTACTGCGCCGTCCTTGTGGGCTGGAGCGTTGATGTCCATTCGTTCTACATGACCTTGCCATATAAGCCGTTGTACTTTAATTCTTTTAACTAGGTCAGTTTCAGTGTACAGCCCGTACAGTTCGTCGTTTTATCTTCTCCTCCGTTCTCCATCTATGCATATGGGACCAAAAATCACCCGAAGAATTTTTCTCTCGAAGCATCCTAAGACGCTCTCATCTTTCTTTGACAGGGTCCAGGTTACAGTGCCATAAATGAGAACAGAGATGATGAGTGTCTCATAGATGATGATTTAAGATGCTCGAGAGAGGACTTTACTTCTCAATCGCCTTCTAAGTCCAAAGAAGCAGCGATTTGCAAGAGTTATTCTTCGTTTGATTTCAGCGCTGGTGTCGTTGTCTGGGTTAATAGCGGTGCTTAGGTAGACAAAGTTCTTAACTACCTCAAATTTATAGCTGTCCATGGTGACGTTTTGTTCAAGACGTTATCGTTCAGTGTCCTTTTTTGATGACAGCATATACATGGTCTTGCCCTCATTGACCACTAAACGCATCTTCTTCGCTTCCATCGCAATGCTCGAAAACGCTCCACTGACATCATGCTTTGATCTCCCATTTATGTCCATATCATCTGCGTATCCGAGTAATTGGATGGAATTTTGGAAGATTGTGCCTCTAGTGTTGACGGTTGAGTTCTGCACAATTCTTTCCATGTTGATGTTGAAGAAGTCGCATGACAGTGCATGTCTCAAACCTTTTTTGACATGAAATGCATCGGTTAGATCTTTTCCGACCTTGATAGAGCAGCGTGCATTCTCCATCGTTTGACAGTTTGACAGGGATGCCAAAACTAGACATTGCTCTGTAGAGCTCTTCCCTATGGATACTGTCCTATGCGGCGTTAAGATCGATAAAGAGATGGTGGGTATCGATTTGAAGCTCCTGGGTTTTTCCAAGATCTGCCGTAGTGTGAGTATTTGGTCGATAGTGGATTTTCCTGGTCTGAAGCCACACTGATAAGGACCAATCAGGTTGTTGACGAATGGCTTCAAACGTTCACATAATACGGCAGAGAAGATCTTATACGCAAGACTATGCTGAGATTCTACTCGTCGGACATGCTTTCATCGCCTGCTGCTTTGAATAGTTCGGAAGCGATGCCGTCAGCTCCAGCAACTTTGTTTGACTTCAGTTTAGATATAGCTGTCTTCACTTTGTCGAGTTCGGTTGGAAGGAATTGTTTATTTGCTTCACCTAGATAGAGTAATTCTATCTACCTTACAGTGGAATTCGATTCGTCATCGCCGTTATATAATTTATAGAAGTGGTCATTAAATATTTTCAACATAGACTGCGGTTCCACTATGATGTTCCCCAGACCTTCCTTACAGGCTTCGGTTCGTGTCCTGTACCCTTGGGAGGTTTTTTTTACCTTTTGGTAAAATTTACGAACCTCATTCCTGTTGTGACATCCCTCTATCTCCTCGCGTTTCACATGCTCTCTCTTTTTCCATCTAAAAAGCAGGTGTACCTTTCTCCTCTTCTGCTCGTAGAACTTGTGAGCAGCTCTGGTCCTCCTGTGTAGCGCCGTTTTGTGTGCCTGCTGTTTCGCTGCGTGCGCTTGCCGGCATTCGTCGTCAAACCAGGGGTTTCGCTGTAGTGGCCGTGTAAAACCTAGCACTTCATAGGAGGAGATTTCCATCTCCACTTGTGAGATGTGTAAACTGCGTACTAGCTACCAGAACTTCTCCCCCGCATCGAAATCGATCAGCCTGAATCCGTTGTCGGAGTTGGTGTCAAAAATGCCACCAAAGATTCTCTTCCTAGGTTGGGATTAAAATCTCCTAAGATAATTTTAATGTCAACGCCAAGCTACTGCTCATAAGTCGTGTCCAAGAGCTTGACGAATATGTCTTTGGTGTCCTTATCTTTCTCCTCTGTTGGGGCATGCGCGCATATTAGGCTTATGTTGTCGAATTTTAGCATTGATGAGGATTATCGTGATGCGCTCGCTCACACTGTTGAAACTCAAGACTTTTAGAATGAGTCTAGTTCCAACAACAAATCCACAAACAAATAGACTCTGTCTTTGTTCTCAGTAGCAGTTTCTCGATAGTATATCGCAGTCTTTTAATTTGCTTTTGCCCGGTCCATCCCATCGCACTTCTTGGATGGCGGTTATATCTGCCTTGCAGCAGTTTAGGGCTTCCGCTAGTTGTTCGGCTGCACGTGGTCTGTTAAGGGACCTAATGTTCCACCCTGGAGGGCCAGATTCTTAGTATAACTCCAAAGACGTTGAGCCTGATAAACCACTCCTGGGCTCCGAATATGTCAAAGAAGCCCTATAAGGTGTTCACTAAGTAGTTCAACCTACTGGAACTGTATACGCCACCGTTGATTCCATCTCGAGAATTCATCCGCTGCCGTCTGGATAAGGAGAGGTGCCTAAGTAGAAACACCTCTCCCCCTTTCTCGATTGCTGAACCCAACAACTTTCCACTGGGGTTAGAACCCGAGTTGAGGTACTAGGCACCCGATATTCACCACGTGGAGGTGAGAGTAGGAGTTGATAGACAGAGGTAGGCTTTGAGAAAAACCTGTGGACGCTTGTGTCCTCTTGAATGCACATGTATACCATTTGAACATCATTTCTAACTTATAGGTATGTCTAATTGAAATATTTGTTTTCCATAAACTGAACCTTAAAGCCCAAGTTTTTCTGCAAAATATGCAGTGCAATATTGTTTGTGGAATCGGGAAGATCGACGAGGAATCGAAAAACCTTGTTTTTTCTTTATCACAACGGACTATACAGCAATGCACACATCATTCAACACTCCCAACTGCTAAAATTGGTCAACCATTAATGTTTTTCGGTATTTTAGTTTTGCAAACTGTGAATGCAAAATCTACACCATTTCAATATCTGTAATGTGTTTTTGAAGCTCATATCTATCCATTTTTAGCAAAGTAGTAGTTTTACTCTATAAATGTGAAATGATGACAGTTTAAAAAGTGACAGCTGCTTAAAAAGGTGGCTTTATCTAATAAAACCTTTTGTTAGAAAATCATGTACAATTGTTTAAAAAAAACCTTCTTTAACGACGATATTGGGCAAATGGCTATTTTAAAAATGTAGTCTTTGTTTACTTAAAAACAAATATGTAACAGATTTTCGAAAATAAATTTATCAGAATTTAGGCCAAAACTAATTTGTACACATAACGACCCTGTGATATCATCAGACATGTTTCATTCCCCAAAAGTTATAACTGTTTCCTCAAACAACATTTAAAATTATAAAAAAATTACAAGCTCTCTTAAGCCAACCACCATTCAGAAAAAAACATGTTATTTCTCTGTTGTCCTCCTTTAAATCCTTTCAACCATAATAAAAACATTATTGTTGCATATTTATAACTTAAAATCGTTAATCCCAACAAGTTTGACCACAAACTCAAAAATCAAATGCAACTTGTGATGGGAATGGTGTTCCATTTTTTTAAATCAGAATTTAAAAGAAACACACAAATAATTGCTCATAAATAATTCCCCGAAATGGTGTGTGGCTTGACTATAGACGCTATCCGATCAGACCATATGATTATCCATAACGTCGCTCATCGTCGCTCGTCGGAGCACCCCCAACAAAAATTCAAACGTTTGCCGCTTTAGTTTCTCAATGGACTCAGGTACCTATCCTATATGGTATATATTTATGAAGAAGGAAAAAATTATTATGCATGCATAATAAAAAGATAAAACCTAAATTAATTTAATATATCTGAATATCAACCAAATTAGCACATCTTTGAATTAATTAGGATTTATGTTACGTTCTGTCGTAAAAATTTGTGGTGGCTAACTAACGGCGGCAAGACATCTAACAAACACCTCATCATCATTTTGAGTATAATCGTCATTGGACTCGGTCAGGGTCGGGGTCGCGTTCGATAATCGGGATTTTGATATAGGGACCGGCGGCCCAGCCATGTTCAACCAAAGTCGAGGCGTTTCAAATCACATTTGATTTCAAAACCAAATTAACAACTTTATGCTGAAGACGATGCCAATGATCCGCGCCATGCTGCGCCCCACACCATCATCACAATCCCGCTTGTTTTCAACATGTGTGTAACCTAAATACTGGATCAGGTAAAATGTCATATGGAACATATCGTATATAACATTTAATGAGGTGGCGGCAGCATTTGACAATAATTCCCGCTAAGATCGGTTCTGTGGTTATAAATATTGGTGGTTCCCGGACATAAAGCGATTTCGGAATATACCCAATTAATTACACTATCGAAGAAGCTTGAATTCGAATTGAATGAAACACTGATGAAAACATCGACGCGACTATAAATTGCTACTTAAGGAGTCGAGCCATTGTCGCAATGTCTTCAAATTTCTTGTTGGATAAATAAAGAATTATAAAGATATCGATAAGACACACACCGATAAGTCCGCCGACTGATCAAATTTATTCTTTTCAAGTTGATTTCGAATGATGATGTTTGCTGTCATGTTCGGTCGGTCGGACAGACGACAATCGCTGAAACGTCAACAACACACGCATCGTATTGTTCTTAACGTTACGTTCGCAATGAATTTAAATTAATGCGTAAAACAACATCCTGCTTTGTCTTCTGAAGCTTGTATCTTTTTTATTAGCTGTTTTAAAAGAAAGATATAGACTTGTATTGCTACATTATGATATGGACTAGGAGATTAGAAAACGATTATCGTTAGACGTTGATATTTATTGATTAGCGGTTGTTGGTTTGACATTGCAGAGTTGAAAATCCTGCATCAATAAAATAGACGATTTAAAAGACTGTTTTCAAGTTCGGTTTCTATTTTTTTTAATAGAGTGTTGAGATGAATGTTTATCTAATTAGTTCTCACATTAATTATAAAAGCAATATGGTGGAGATTTGTGTGTAAAACAAGTTGTTAGTTGGTTGGTTGGTTGTTTTATGACATTGGAAAATATCAATCAGTTTTATAAATAAATGTAATATGCTTGAGTATTGAAATTGACGTTATGATAATTAATTTGTGCTTTTTTCTTCTTGAATTATTATTAATTAAAATTCAAAATTCTGGTTTGATTTTTAGTTTTAAAAGAAATTAATATGAGAAAGTTTTATTTTTAATAAGGTTAGTATAAAGAAAATCAATGTAAAATATTGTGAATAGAGGTTGTCCCATAAATAACAATCAAATATGAAACTGATGAAAGTGTAAGAAAATGAGGAAAATTAACCTACTTACACATTTTAAGCTTTGATGGTTTATCAATTGACCAATTATTTGGTATAATTTTGTTTGACGTATGTACAGTTGTGTTCATAAAAATAAAATTGCTGGTCACATTTTATTAGATTGTCAATTATTTAAATTCTTACAAAAAAATTAACATGTTACTTGCATCTACCGGTCTTTCGTTTTCATTTTAGAGACTTTTAGCTTGAAGTTATACTACTACTTAAATAATAAAATAGCAGTGCTCTTGATTTTATAAGTAAAAAGTCTTAAAAATTCAATTTATGTTATTTTTCGATAAGTAAATATTTCACTATTTAAAATAAACCGAAAACGCGAGGCTCAAAAAGGATGACTACTAAAAGTACTGACATAAACTTGTCCAGCTAGCAAAACAGATCCCTACCATAGGCTCTTGGAAAATAAGAAATGGACTTCAACTGTCTGTTAGCGCTGTCACAATACGAAGACGTCTTTTGAAGCGAAGTTACCAGCCCGAAGTCTACGCAAGGTACCATTCTTGATGAAAAGGCATGAGGCAAAGAGAATGGAGTTTGCGAAAGTTCATAGAAAATGGGGTAATGAAAAATAGAGTGATGAAAGCAAAGTCGTCCTTTTTGGTTCCAAGGGTCGTCGAGAATATGTGAGAAGACCCCACAATGCAGCAAACGATTCACGGTACACTATAAAAACAGAGAAGCATGGTTAAGGAAAAATTATGATATGGGTTTATTTCTTATACTACGTATATTTATCGTATCTCGGGGGTATAATTGATGCAACCGAGTGTGTGAAAATTATCGAGGAGGGTATGTTACCCTATGCTGAAGAGGAAATGCCGTTGGTTTGGGTATACCGACAAGACTATGACCCAAATCATACGTCAAAAATGCAAATCATGGTTTTGCGCAGAAGAAATTATCCGTTATGGAGTGGCCCGCTCAATCCCCCGACCTTACCCCTTTCGAAAATTTGTGGGGGGTTGTTAAGAACGCAGTTCATAAATAAAACCCAAGAATTCGAAAGAATTGTGGGAATCAGTGCGTGATTCGTAGAACGCAATACGAATCGAGACGTGTCAGGTTTTAGTGGACTCGATGCCACGTAGATGCGAAGCAGTCATAAAAAACAATTGTTATTCAACAAAGTACTAATTGTAAGGTAACATTATTTGTATACTTTTATATAACTTATTACAGTTTTTCTTACTTCTTAGGTAATAAATCCAGTACTTTGTCGTGCACTGCTAATTTTATGAACAGCCATATATTTAAAAAACCGTTTTTACTGTGACGAAACTAACGGTAAAAATCGATAATACTTATTTTCTGTTATTATCAATAAAATATTTTAGTTTGTTATTACAAGTTTAATGAAATATTTAATAACGTTGATATTGAAGGTCTTTTTGCTTTATTGGGAGACCACTGCTATTCTTATGAACACAACTGTATGTCATTCACACAAAAATTGAATAATCAAAAACAGTTTATTAGAATTAAAATTAGCGTCTGAGTTCCTTTAAAAACTTGTAACTGATATTTTTTTCACATAACAAACTCTAAAAATTGTTCTTACAATACTTGAAGTTGAAACTGCAGTTTGGTGACAAATTCGGGACGTTCAGACACATTAAGCATTTTACTTGAAGCAAATAGGAACTATATTGGAACATTTTGCATTCGTAAAACATGATATTACGATGATAGAGAAGTCGAAAAAAGTGGGTCCCACGATTCCGTCCTGTCTGTCCTGTCTGTCTGTCCATGCTTCTACAGCAAAAACCATTGGGTCGATTGAGTTTAAGATCAAAACTAACAGTAGCTTCCATAAAACTTTTTTGGTCAAAAAACGGAAAAAACTAAATAACAATCTATTTTTTTTTATTTATTTATTTATTTATTCATCTACGGATATAAATCTTACAGATTACTGACAATTTTGATATAAAAATATAATTAAATACTTAAAGCTTATTTATAATATGCTTTGCAATTGGATTTTAAATTCACATCTGTTTGTAGAAAGATCAAGTTCATTACATATAGTGTTGAAAAATGTTATGCATCTAGAAAATGCTTCGTTGCAACCATAATTACATCTATGTTTAGGATTGTTAAAGAAATGACGAAGACGCAATCTTCTTTCCGGAATATAGATTTCAAAATTATAAATGATTTGTGGGCATTTGATGCGGTATGAAAATACATCATGGACAAACAGTACACATTGAACAGAACGCCTTTTTTGTAAAGAATCAAGTCCAATCAAAGCACATTATGACGGATATGAAGGAGTATCAATTCTCCATTTCAGTTGCCTAACAACAAATCTATCAAGAAGTATTATCTTGGTGTCTATCAAGAAGTATTATCTTGGTACCAATGTGCATAGGATTTTAAAATATTATTCTTTACGTACAATCTCTACAACTACTGCTTACGTGTCCCTTCATAACTAAAATCTAAAACGCACAAGAGCCTGACTGTAAACAACACATGAATAGCAATTTTTCGTACCTGTTCGCATGCTTTTTTTTAAACTTTAACGAAAAAAAATAAACTGAACCTAATAAATACATGTTTGCGCTTAAAACTTGTAGAAAAGAGGGAATGTGATTGGATTGTAGTAAGAACCTTCTACATACTAATAACATTTCTTCATTATCATCATAAACATGGCTTAGCACGCCAATGAACTATTCCTTATTCGTTTTAGACACCTACTCAACTACACAACCAATAGGCGATCGCTTTACAATTTAAACATACATATTCTGCCTCTTTCTTATCTTCAGATAATTTTCTTCCATCCCTTTTCTTCTTATATGTAATTAAAATAAAGCTATCCAAAGGAAAAGGCTTTCAACGAATTAGTTGAAGACACAAACAATTGTTTTCGTTAAGTATGCTAACAAATATTTTTCATTTGCGGGATGAGTTGTCCTAGAATGAGTTGTGTGTTGGGATGAATCGTTCCTTTGTATATGCAAAGGAAATGCATGGAAGCTAGCTTACCGACAAAAAATGGTGTGTATTCGATAAGTTCATTCAAATACACAAACCTTTTCCCTTAACATAATATTTTTCGAGTATTTATATTTTTATTATAATAAACAGTTAAGTTTGAATTATAAATTAATATTCAATAAAATACAATCAAAATAGTATACGGAAAATTGTCAATGTTTTGACACTTTATTTGTTAAAATTAGTTCCGTATGAGAGCCGAAAGACGAGAAGGGGAACATCGTAGTAGAACCGCAGTCGATGCTGAGAATATGGAAAGATCACATCTCCAAATTATATAACGGCGGTGGCGATCCGAATTCCGCTGTAAGGGAGATAGAACCACTTAACCTCGGCGACGCAGATCAACAATTCCGGCTACCCGACCTTGGCGAAGTGAAGATAGCTATATCTAAACTTAAGTCAAACAAAGCTGCTGGAGCTGACGGCATCGCTTCCGAACTATTCAAAGCAGCAGGCGATGACTTGGTAGGGAGCATGCACTAACTTCGGGAGAAAGCATGCCCGATGAGTTGTATCGGCATAGTATGCCCGATACATAAGAAAGGAAATCCTCTAAATTGCTCGAACAAAGGTCCATCCAATTACTCAGATACGCACATGATATTGAAATAATTGGTAGATCAAAGCGTGATGTCAGTGGAGCGTTTCTGAGTATTGCGACGAAAGCGAAGAATATGGGTTTAATGGTCAATGAAGGAAAGACCAAGTATATGCTGTCATCAAAAAAGGACAATAAACAACGATGTCTTGGACAAAACGTCACCATGGACAGCTATAACTTTGAGGTAGTAAAAAACTTTGTCAGCGCTGAAATCAAACGAAGAATAACTTTTGCAAATCGCTGCTTCTTTGGACTTAGACCTATAAGACCCTCATTATCCCGGTTCTCATTTATGGCGCTGAAGCCTGGACCCGTCAAAGAAAGATGAGAGCGTCTTAGGATGCTTCGAGAGAAAAATTCTTCGGGTGATTTTTGGTCCCGTACGCATAGATGGAGAATGTAAGAGAAGATATACGAACTGTACGGGCTGTACAGTGAAACTGACCTAGTTAGCAGAATTAAAGTCCAACGGCTTAGATGGCTAGGTCATGTAGAGCGAATGGACATCAACGCTAGGGCCCGGAAGGTTTTCGAATCCAATCCCTAGGGAGCGCAGTAGAGAAAGACCGCGACTCAGGTGGCGCACCCAGGTGGGAAAGGACCTCAACCAACTTGGTGTGCGAAACTGGAGACAGCTAGCTAGGGACCGAGTTGCTAGGAGGAGCTAGTTCATGCGATCCCGTCGTGCATTTTATTTATATTACCATGTATATAAAATAACGTTGAAGCCAGTACCTTGGTTTATTCTTAAAACAATTGAGCCGGTATTTTTGACAGGTTTTTATATTTTTAATACAAATAAAAAATAATGCCAACATTTTTCTATAACCATTTAAGCAAGTGACATGAATATTTATTTTGAATATAATAATTTTCTTCTTCTTAAAATGTTTGATCTGCAATTTCGTTTTTTTGATTCAGCGAATCTTTTTTGTAATTCTTAAATTAAAAAGCAAACGCAAATAAAACACCTATGCAATATTTTTTTCCATAATATTTCTTTTTTATTATACAGTTTCAACGTTGACATTATGTGTGAAATACTACATCATTTAAATGACCACCACGTGAATTGTTGCAAGCACCGTTTTTGAGGTAATTTCCGACCACATTTTCAAAACATACTAGGCACCTCAGCCATAACTCGACGAATTTTGTTTTTTAAGTGCTTAAGAGTTGAAGGTTTATTTGCATAAACACGGCCTTTCGCGTAGCCCCATACAAAGAATCCATCGGTATCAAATCGGATAATTATGGTGACCAGTTAATATCGCCAACACGAGAAATACGTCCAGGAAATGTCTCTTCCAATAAAGACATATTACCTAGAGTTGTGTGGCCTTATTAAAACCACATATTCTCCAAGTCGTATTCTTCAAGAGCAGGCAAAAAAAGTCCTTTATCATGTGACCATAACGTTCCGAATTGATATCTTCATATTCTTTTTAATGAATCGCTAAAACTTCAGTTTTTCCTGAAATTTGAAAGAGTTCGTACATAAAACCGGGTAGTAAAAATTAAATAAAAACTGATCGTCCCTTTGCAAAACTGTCCGTCATACTTTAATTAATTTAGTCCATTATTTGTAAAGTCATATCGTTTTATTGTAAGTCTATAATTTGTGACAGTCAACATAGTTTTGTTCAATAAAGTCGACACTCGACAGTTATCCTAACCTCTTTCATTTCAGTTCTTTTTGTTTAAATTCGTTTAACAGACTTCAGTAAGGCCATTGATAAATTGTACCTTAAAACATTAACTTCTAAACTTAAATCCCAAGGCTTTAACGATAAATTTGTTAGTTGGGTTTCGTCGAACTTATGTATAAAATAGGTCATACATCGTAGTTTTCAGGATTGAGCGGTTATCATATTTGTATACCAACTCTAGTGTACCACAAAGTTGCCACTTAGGACCTTTACTGTTTATTTTGTACGTTAACGACTTCCCTTCTATTATAAAACACTCGTCTGTTTTAATTTTCGCTCAAGACATTAAAATTTTCAAACGTATTAACTCACTTGACGACTGTTTTCTCCTACGAGATGATTTAAATAGTTTTCGCGAATGGTGTTTTATAAATAAGCTTTTAGTAAACATAGACGAATGTAAATCAATGTGTTTTACACGCAAACAAAATGTTTTGATTTTCAATTATTAATTAGACCCTCCTTATTTGACTAAACTCTCTGCTTTCCCTGAGCTAGGTGTTATTCTTTATTGTTTTGAAAGAAGTAAGGTCCAATCACACCTCCGGACCAAAAAGGGCACCAAACAGTAACTATTTTTGTGAATGTAATGGTATCTCTTCAATTACTTGAGGGTTCTTAGAACCCCAAATACGACAATTTTATTTTCACTTAGAAAATATTGTTCGAAAAATCGCCATTCACCGCATATCGTTCAAACACCCATTCGACTTACCCGTAAGACAGTCCTTATTCCTGAGAACGACGTGAAATCGACACATTTGAGTATTGGGCAACGCTTTAGCTTACAGCAACGATGTTTTCAGTGGTACAAGCAAGAAAATGTATTGTAACCAGTCCAGTCTTTTCAAATTTCTTCACAATTTTTCCGATTACTTTCGTAGTTGGACAATTATGTAAACCATAATAACCTCTTAAAGCACGATATGTGGATGTGACAGAATCAACATTTTTGTGGTAGGTTTTGAAAATTTGTATACTCTGTGCAATAGTTAAGCAATCCATTTTTGTATATGTCAGAAAAAAACAGTTGGTTAATTAACTTTTTGAAAGATGTCGAATTCCAGCCCTATATGGATAGTTCGTCATAATATGGTTTACAAACATTTTTTATCCAGATAAAGGTAGAAAGACCCTTTATTAATTTCCATTAATAAAAACCGGGATCTTTTATAACAAGGAAATTACAAATAGAGATTTTGAGATTGACAGAAGGTTAAATCTTGGTAAAAAAGAATGTTAGAAGAATATCAAGTATGAAAATTATTAATTCTTAAACAAATTGAAAAAAAAAAAACAGAACCAAGAAAAATCATTTCAAGAAAATTTCCGACAAAAGACAAAAAAAAACAAACTGTTAAACACTTCCCGTAGTACCGGGAAAACAGACTTGTGACGCGAAGGTCAGAAGAACGAATTCGAAACAAATGGAGAACACTAGAAGAAAATCAATATTCTTAGAAACAAAGGAATACACTATACTTAGCTTCTTTTTTACTTTCTCCAACAGCTATCGTAGTCCTTCCTCAACAACTTTTCTCACAGCAGAACAATTCAATACACTAAAAAATTTTAGTTAATCTTCTAATCGGTTTGGGCGCAATCCAAAAAGTGGCCATCATCATGGTGAGCTTGACCCTTCCGGCTGCTTGCCCTCAGGCAATCCTCTCGGATCCTCCATCCATAAGATTGGGGTGTGTGACCGAGAAGCCAGGTATCTTTCATCGCACGCGATTTCTTTAAAGAGGTGATGCGACCACCTCCTACCTCCGTGAGTGAGTTCAGCTCTTCACTTTCGAACCCGTTTCAGCCAAGACTTTCTGGAAAATCGTGTGGAATTCGCGCTAGATTTTGGTTCTTATGTCGTGTTAAAGAAAGTCGGTAGCCAAGCCTTTGACTAAAATTAAAGTTATTAAAATATTCTTGTAGTGATTTTCTATCGTTAATACTTTATGATGGGCTCTCAGCCATACTAAGTTGAAGTTGGTGTGACTATCCTACACACATTGTTGGGCATGAATATCGTCTTCATGCCTTGATGATCTTGTTCAATCAATATGTGGGTCAACCGTCGCACAGTAAGTTGGTGTGGAATCCTTTTGCACACTTTGGAGAGACCTGTTAAATTTGCTTTCATGAAATGCTAGGAGAGCAGGTCACTGGCTGAAAGTCCAGGTTTCTACTAAACTCTTCCAGAATTTTGGGGCGCAAGTAAGAATTCGTTTTGGGTGGTTAACAACAAGGGAGGAAAAACATTAATAAATTCATTAAATACTCTACTTATCAAAATTTAATTTTACTTTTTATGTAAAGGCAAAATTATTGAAAACTACATCTTCACATCCTTCTTATTTTTGTTTAAACAAAGATTGCAAGTTAAAAATCCACTTTCTGAAAAACAATACAAACTAGACTAAAGACTAAAGAGGTTTTACCTTTTGAACACTGAATAAAAGCCTGAAGCAAAAAAATAGTAAAAATAGTAAATTTTAAACAACAATTTTTGAGAAACACATTTTAAGAGGAAAAGTATATTTTTATGAATTTGCATCTAAGAGTCTAAAGGAATCAGTGAGAATATTTTGTTAAACTTAAGGCTTTCAAAAATGACTTATATACCTTAATAAATTTTGTGGCTGTGTTACAACTTTTTCTCTGTGGGGAACTTAACTCAACTATCCAGTTAGCGGATTTTTCTTGTAGATTTAATGCTGAACTATCGATTGGCACGAATTACATCCTTCTTCAAATATGAAAATAAGTTAGCCGTCCGTTAAATTATTTTAAAGCAATTTCCAGGTTACAGAATTTTTTTCCCTATCAAAGTTATTTAATTTATTACAAAATATGACATGACACTTTTTTTTTGTCAATGAAAAATCGAAGCTTGTCGATTTAGTTCCTGAACTGAATTTGAACTACAAATCAACAAATTTTTACCCTCTACACCTATGTAAGAAAAGTCGGGAAATTTTATACTAATTTTATAGCTCCAGTTGTTGCAACATTTTTTCATTTATTAACAATGATGGCCAGGACGGTTTAGTAAATCTTCTGTCGTCAATGTATTATTATATTAAATTTTTTAACATAAGTTTCTTAATAGTTCAATTAATAATCATTTATTTATGAATGTAATTATTACCTTATTTCAAACAACTAAATATTCCATTAATTAACTTCCCAAATCCTTTAAAATAAAAAAGAATAAACAAAAACGTGACAAATTTTATGATTCACAATAATTATTCAAAATCCAAAGAGATTGACATCAACCGCAAAAAAAATCCACAAAAACAACTAAAGGCAATAAAATCCTAAATATCAGCGTGGGAATCTCTTCACAGACAACACACATACATATTTTATGCTATTTTTCATAAATTAATTTTTTGTATACATACATTCATATAACAAAGTCTATAAATCGCACCTTGTCAAATTCAAAAATTATATTAACAAAGATCTCTTTTTGACTCTTGATCATTATAAGCGTCAACCAACAACCACTTCATCATTTTGGTCTCTTTGTCAGGAGATAAAAATAAAAATTATAATTATTAACCACTTCAAAGCTTGAAAGATATCATAGCTTTGGCTGTCTGACAGCCACTTTAGTCAGTGATCTTCAACACAACATCATATAGCTTTGATGATACAATAATTTATGTAGATATACAAAAATGTATATAAACAAAAAATTTTAGAGTCAGACCGAAAAAAAACATCAGCCAGCCAAATTTCTGCGAATTTTATTGTTTAGTCGTCTAATGTGGAATTAATGCAGTTTTTTTTTTCTTGGAGGTCATGGCAAAAACGGGTGGTCGGCGCCATCAAAAGCTATAACTTTTTGACTAGTTAACCAGAATTTTGGTGTATATTTGGAGAAGGTATCAACAAAATAATCACCATCCAAGTTATGAATGGCGTGTGCAAAAAATTAATGACTTTAACTCATCGGATGTGAGGTGATCCCTGGAATTTTATGACTATGACTAATATACATTTTTTTGTATGTTAGTAATTTAACAATTGATAGTGAAACTATAGCCTTATGTTTCTGATATAATGTCAAATGAACACGTTTAAAATAAGGGTCTGTATTTAAAAGAATTCCCTTATTATATACCGATGGGAATAGGATTACATATCCTAGCTAGATAGCTAGAAAATATAGTTTTGAGCTTTAGTCTTGAAGATATGAATATGGCTTAAGGATTTAGTTCAAATATTATTCTAGCTGACCCGGCCACGTGTTTCTGTAGCTAACGTTTTTTTTACATAGATTTGATTTGTAAAAAAAAACATGGTGACCTTCATAAATCATGACTGAAGATTTTCTACTATCGTTACCTCTTATTACAATAATGGAGTAAGAGCCCAGGGCCGCCAGATGTTACTTATTTACTGAGTAACAAAATGTATCGTACAGAATAGTGTTAGTGTATACTATGAAGGTATACATACTTGCTAGTACTTGCTAATACTGCAATCATAAATTGAGACGTTAGCTATCCTATCTTCAAGTTGGATCAAACTGCGCACGGTGTACAAATTTGATTAAAATCGGAAAAAAGTAGTTTAGGAGTCCATCACAGACAAACGACAAACGATTTATTAATATTTTGAATAGCAAAAAGTTTTCCAGTACCTAATAGGTTTAATTTTCAGGTTGAAAAAAGATATTTTTAAAAATTTTACAAATTATTAATAACAACTTTTTGTTTATAATAAAAAAACGTTTAAAATCAATAGCTTTCTTTGTTCTATATTTACTTGATAGAAAAACTATTTTTAATAAGTCTTTAGGGGTTTTGTAGTTTTCTGAAGAATGCTAGACGCGGTAAAGAGGCTGCATATAATAGTACAATATTTTAAATGTGCTCGGAAGAGACTAGAATAAAGAGCTTTCAATGTATAGGGGTCTTCAAAATCTTTTGAATTTCGAAAAACTAACCCTAGCTTAGAGTTTACTTTTGAGATCGCATGGTCAATGTGATTTGAGAAATTCATTTTAGAATCGAAGATAAACCCTAGATCCTTTGTATAATGTCGTTTTAAAGTTTATATTTATAATACAATGAACTGTGATTTCTAGAAAATGTCACAACGCTACATTTCTTGTTATTTCTTGCCCATTTATATTATACCATTTAATTAGATTATTTAAATCGATTTGAACTTTCGTTGCAGCGTTAAGTGAATTCATGGAACTGAATATTTTCAAATCGTCAGCAAATAGAAGACATTTAGAAAAAGTAAGATTTAATGGTAAGTCGTTAATAGAAAAGATAAAAAGAAGTGGTCCAAGGTGACTACCTTGAGGAACACCCGAAAAATGTATAATTTCTTAGACAAGGCATTATCAAATTTTATTACCTGTTTTCTAAATAGTATCGACATGGGAACGCATTTCCATCTGTGATAGACAAAAATAAATATTAAAAAAATTGGTTTGATTTCCAATTCTATGTATGTATATAATTATTGTTTTTTAAGTTTTGATGTTATAATCTGTAAGAAAAAATGTATTTTTAAGTCGATGTCTCTGCCAGTTCTTGGGATATAGCCGACGAACAAAGATATTCCGAAAGTACAGTCGTATGAACGTACATACAAACGGAAGCACATACGTGTCTCTAAAAACCTATGATTTCGGTTCCTGGGAAAGTCAAGAAATCGGGTCGATTACGATACATATCTATGGGAAGTTAACAAGTTTATAAAAAGAGGGATGAATGGATTTTTATTCCAAAAAGGAATTTTAAACGAAACATGGCTACGGTTGCAGGTCCATATTCTTTTCATATAGTTTCCCATGATAAATTTGCATATTTGCATTGGTATGTCTTCAAAAACTTCAGTTCTGTTTTGAAGTTCTAATCGTTCATGTGTCCTCAAAGAAAAAATTTTAAGGAGTTTAATTGAAAGATCTCAATGACAAATTGTGATCATCTCTTGCAGAAATAACACGTTCAGAAAAAGTTTATTTTTTATCATCCTTGAAATTTTATAGACAGTCCGAGATGAAACTAAGCGTTATCACTTCAGATGAGTCCCTATTTAAGCCCGGATAATGTGCTTTTCAAGGGCACAATCATCGGAAATATAACCTTGCTTGTGATAGACAGGTCTGTGTTAGTCGAAAATGCCGACGAAATTTCGTTCGTGAAATGACTGATTTTAAAGATCGATGTGGAATGGAAAAAATTTACTTTTCGTCGACCTCACTGGCTACACCGGCAATATCTAACTTTTGTCAACATCTCGAATAAAATTTTCCACCAATTTGACTACTGCCAGTCGAGAGGGTGCTAAAGAAGATTCAAAGTGTTTTAATTTTGCGAACTTTGACTGCAGAATTTCCAATATTTTTTTAGTGACTTTTAACAGTTTAACGCGTTTTAAAGAGAATGTAATTTTATTTTTAGTAATGAAGTAGTTTTTATTTGCCTAATGTCAAAAGATGAAAGCTACCCAGACAGTAAAAAACTCTTATTGGAAAAAACTTTAGTTTAAAAAGGATTTTTTTTTAAATTCTAAACTTATAAATTATACGGAAGAAAATAAATAAACTGCCATTCGATATACTCAATAGTTTTTTAAAGTGAAGTTTGGTGTGGACACACCTTTAAATACCTAGTTCGCAAATGTTGAAAACAAACAAAAGTAATAATTTATAAATAACCATATACGAGTAAATCGACAGAATTATACAATAAATCAAAAGTATGAAGCCAAACAATTGAACTTAAACACTTTTTATGGACAAAGAATCAAAAGCTCAAGTTCTTAAGTCTTTTGACTGTTTGACATCGAACAATTTGTCTTGTTCTGTTCTTTTCTTTTCTGACTTTTTAACAAAATGTATAACAATACAACACGTAGACATTTTGCATGATCTTAATTTTTTATTTTATTGCTATAATATACTTAAATCATTGATGATGATGGGGTGTGAGCTTCTTTGGCGGCTTGTTGAATATGCAAATAATATATTTTCTTGAATGGATTAAATTTTATTTTATTTTGTATTAATATCATTTCTGGTAATTCTGAAATGACCGTAAAATATTGAAAGTTATATTCCTTAATGTTCAAATGAAACATTAAATGTGTGACCTTAATTTTATATATATGTTATTTTTTTTGTTGTTAACTTAATTAATAAGCCAGGGTAAAGCGGAGCTCAAGTATCGCATCGTGTCAGGTTAAAATAATAATAAATACAAACAAAAACTGACTCAATTCGAAAAGGGGTGCGGTGCCTCTTTGATGTGTAACTTGCTTTTTTTTAACCGTTAATAAGTTAAGCCCGTTAATTAACTTGTATATTTTTTTGCATCCCTTTGTTCTTGTATTTGTTGGTTTTCCAAGAATTCAATAATAAGTTAAGCGGACCCATGCAGCAACAAAAAAAAATCAAAACTAATCAATAATGCTTTTTTTACTTTTAATACCTTAATCTAATTAGACAAGAAATTCTATGTTTTATAAAATTAAGAAAGTTATCGAAACAGTATACTAGTATGACCCAATAAGTATGCAATGCAAAATTTAGTTTTTACACAAAATAAAAAGTTAACAAAATTCAAGAGTTAATTTTTTCAAGACAGTTTACAACCGTTCAGCTGTCGTTGTGACTGAAGAGTAAGGATACGGATCTAAGGCTGACACACGTTCAACTGTGAATCTCAGCCAAAATGGGTATATGACGTTAGTTTACATTTGAAAGTGAACTAAAGCCATTATAGAGTAAGTTAATTCGACCTTGTTTACGTGAAATATTAATTACATATTCAAATTAAGGCTCAACTAGAGTAAAATAAGGAGTACTTTTTCTGCTCTAGCGAATGGATGCACATCTTTTTAATAAACCATCAATTTCCATCTCTGGGATGATACTTGGGCAGTATTCACCGAAGAAATGTTTCAGAATGTGATTCAGAATGTTTCTTGTGTCACCTTTTTTTCTGACGAAATAATCAGTTGCATTTATCCACTTAAACACTTTAACTGCAATACTCGCGCTTCTAGAAATGTCCATCAGTTTACTCTTGAGTTCATATTCGTTATTTAGCCGTACTGTGCGAATGTGGAATACCTTACCATCCGCTATCTTTCCCAGTCTGTGCAATGTTGAAAAAATCAAAGACAATGTACAACAATATCTCCTTTTCAACTCCTCTTTCTTTTCATGATGCTTACACTGTGTCTCTGGCATATTAAAGGCATTCAAAACCCTTTGAGCGTGCGCTAATTATTCGTTAAATCGTGAAAACTTACCAAATTGTGGCTTCTAGTCCGTCGGTGAATTGACAGACCAAAGAAAAATAAAAACAAAACTTTTAGAAAATATTCAAACAAAAATTAACCTCATTAAACTCTTTGCTAAAAGTTCACCATTCTTGTGTTGAATTTCAAAAATTTCAATGCGTCATTAAAGTGTACATCGTTCCATTTTTAATGATGGAGAAGGCCTTCGATACCGTATGGTTAGGGGTCTCTATCTAAAGCTGACCAGACTTGGCATAAGTAAACCACTGTTGCATGCTTTATGACATGCTTAATGGTCGATTGTTTATTGTCAAAAGTAGATGTAACATCCTCCAAAATCTTTGATATTAAAAATGGGTTTTAAGAGGAAGCTGTTAACTCGCCGATCTTATTCGGCATTTACACCAGCAGCAATCGGATAGCAAGTTCAAAGTTGCCCTATCTCAAATTTAAAAGAATCGGGTGTCTGAGAGACAATGTCTAGGACGACGTTGCCTTGCACTACACAGAACATCAGAGTCGAAGCACAAACATTTCTTTTTCAACCAGGTTCTATACAACAGAGCTAACACAAACAAAATAGATATTATGATAGAAGTCGCATTGCGAGAGCGATGTCTTCGACTAACAGCTTAATTTTTGGGTCTTACTAACCCAACAATGAGTACTACAAACAGGACCGGATTTAAAGGTCCAGAGGCCTCGGAGCAATAAAGAAACGGAGGCCCCCTTCGCCTCAAATTATTTTTAAAACCAAGTACATTCCTTTAGTGTTGAACAAACACATATAAATATAAACGGAAAAAAGAATTATCTGATATTAAATTTTAGTGCTAAGGAACGGAACCTTTCAAGCTAACTGACACGACCCGACCACTCCCTTTGTTTGCATGCTCTTTCAATTGTGTTGCCAGGGTTGGTTTATACTCGGCCAGCAATTCCAAAATGCCCAGGAAATTTCCATTTCTTGGTGAGCCAACAATTTCATCGTCACCTCGAAAGGCTAATCCGCGTTCAGCAATGAATTTAATGGTACTAACGATAATTCTCAGGAATCCTCTCGCATCGCTAGATCTTGATCGATGCGTCCTGTGACTTTTCCCCGTTGCACTAAACTCATTACTGATTCCAAATTAGTTTCAGAATCTCATGTCAATAGAGACGATCGGATGCATGCTTCAAGTCACTAAAACCTTCTCCACTGAGTTTGTTGTTTTGAGGGGCATCAATTTGCACGCATAACAATGTATTTTCCCCATAGTTGGAAAAAGAAAAGCCAGAACCGACTGAACGTCTCTTGATTTTTATTGCGGCGTGTAAACATGTTCTTCGTACATTTCCGAACTAAGTTTGAACTATCCCCCGGCTGATCTTGATGAACTGAAAAAAAAAAAATTGTCGAGACATGGAATCGAATACCCAAGTAAGAGAAACAGATATCTGGTCAATCACTTGGATGAAGGCGGATACTTTGTATTTTTCCTTGGGTGACATATTGTACATATTCATCAGTATGGGATATTTTTTTGGCTGCTTCCTCGTATTTATCAAAATCATTTCGTTTGCATTCCACGAATGATTTCAATTATTCTAGCGCACGCATTGCCGATTCAAGATTCATTTTCAGGTCTTGCAACATCTTGTTTGTAGCGTTGAATCGCTGCAAGATATTGTTCCAAAATGTTGCAAACAAAGCGGTTTCGAGACCACTCATCTTGTGTAGAAGGTGCGTTGCTTCATTCCTCACGATGTTTTTTGAAAGATGCTGGTTAGAGCTTCTTTGATTTCCGAATAGCCGTTGACTAAGGCTTTCGTAGCTTCAGGTCGACAAGACCAACGAGTTTCACTAAGCTTTTTCAAGACTAAAAACTGGCCGTTTTTCTTCTCCGATAATTTTTCAATCAGACTTCGGTGCCGTTCTTTACTGGCTGTGATAGCAATTTCTTCGCCCAATATTCGATCATTTAATTTGTTATATTAGTAGGCCAAAGACCGATTTCATTTTCTAGACCACAAACTCCTCCGAGGTTGCGGGCAAGTACAACCCCACTCAACCATTAAGCGATTGGGCTACTCCCGCAAGATGGGTAGTGAATTGAAAATGCTTCTTATCGGGGCCATTTGAGATTTTAATATTTCACTGATTGCCTGATTGAAGTGAACAAATATACTCGTAGATCAATGATTTCTGTTATTTAAGTTTAATATAAATAAATAAATTTGTATCCACAAAGAACTCGTACTGTAGGCTGTAGCTAAAGGTAACAGAACAAAAATAATACGTATCAATGTAACAGATGTTTACTAGTGTTTACGGTTGGCCTTCCCTCAATTCAGCCCTGACTACGAAAGTCCACGTTTAAGCGCCAACTATCCACCGAAGCTTTCCTCTATTTAGACAATCGTGAGTTGTTACAGGATAGAGAGGTGGTTCCGCTAATCCACCACGTCAGCCGTAAAACTGAAGATAGGCGCTCCCTTACAGTAGAGACGTTCTTGCACTGGACGGAACTGAGCGGTTTCGGTTCAGTACGCTTGTTTCCTATAGGGGCTACAAATTGAGAACGTCATTTAAAGTTGTCTAGTGAGTTTGGTCTTAGCCGGCTTACATAGGTCTAAGGATTAGGTAAGGGACAGTAAGAGTGGCTCCAAAAAAAATCAATAATAACAAAACAAAAATTTAGAAAACTTAGATTTTTAACAGAATGATAGCTGGGAGGGAAAAATTAAAAACAAATATTTTGTAGAAAATTATTTTCGTGGACTTGTTTTTATTTAATATGATTTCAGAGTTTGATTGAGTACTGTCTCTGTAATAAACAAAAACCATGTACAAAAAGTTCAAAAGAATATGTTAGTTTTCACTTTTGACGGAATAAGCACACTGTAATTTGTTTTTTCTTTAATAATTAAGCTGTATTCAAAAATTAACTCCCGACTAAAAATCAACATTTTCTAAGAAATAAAAATGGGAACAAAAATGTTCATCAAATGTCTCAGGGTAAAATTTAATGTTGACCTATAGAATTGTTATGCGGTTAAAAGGATCCTTAAATATTTTGTTCTTCTGCAAAATATCACTTTAAATGTATAAGAAACATTTTGAATGAATATCAAGTAAGCAAAATAATTTTCACTGATCGAAAAATAAATAAGTCCTTTATATTCGTTTTTTTTATTAACTTCCCATAGGAAGTTATTGTAATGGGTCCGATTTTTCAAATTGAAAATTTTGACATTTCTCGACGTTTTAAGGTCCCTAGAGTCGAAATAAAAGATTTTTAGAAAGATGTCTGTGCGTGCGTGTGTACGTACATTCGTACGTCCTTACGTTCGCGACGTTTTTTTCGTCGTCTATAGCTCAAAACCAGAAGAGATATCGATTTCAAATAAATTTTGTTATACATATAATAAGGCAGAAAGGTGCAGAAAGGGATCTCAAAAAAACGCTAGATGCTTGGATTAAATTTTATATAATATATTGTAACGTGATATCAAAGAAGTATATTTTTTGAAATAAATCCATTTATCGGTTTTTTTTATAAATCAAAAAAACTGAAAAAAAAATTGTCACCTTCAAAATTTTACGACTTATATGATTTCATCTCCAAAACAATTTTGTGCAACAAAGAATAATGTTTTTGACCTCTGATAAAATTTGGAGAAAAATCGAATTGACAGTTTTTTTTTTATAAAAAATAAAAATCTAAAAAAAACATTACTCAAAGTTGGTAAAAATTGAATATCGATTCAAATATCTTTTCAAAAATTTTAGATATTGGCTTTAAACTACTATTATCTTTCAAAAAATATTGTTGTTAATATTCAGTAAAATTTCGAAAAAAATCGAATTGACAGTTTTTGTACCAAAAATTAAAAACCTAAACAAATTTAACAATAGTTGGTAAAAATTTACTTTCGACTCAAATAGCTTTTTAAAAATTAAAAATATTGGCTTCAAACTTATTTTATTTCATAGAAAAAATTGTTTCCGATATTCAGTAATTTTTATATAAAAATTCAACAGTCTGTTTTTTTCATAAAAAATAAAATCTACCAAAAATAGTACGCAAATTTGGTAAAAATTGATACGAGTACATTTCGACAAACTTTTAAGCAAGACAAATCGACAGACGGGGTGGGAAGTTATCAGTGTGGGTCGCATCCCAGCCTCTGTTTTTCTTCAAATGTTTAGATTGTTTTGTTCGCTGCTGTCCTAACTCAGTATCATTTTGACTTTAAAGGATTCAAAAAAAAACTTATCTTTAACAGTTAACCACTTAGCGTTTTTAAAGTTATGTGTTTTTTAAGAATCTTTTATTACACCAATATAAATCGGTTAGAACTTCCTTTATTTAATGGTTTATCGTTCAGTAACTTGCCATTTATAAGCCGTTTATTAATATCGACAGATTAAATATTGGTAGTACCCGTGGCACGACGGTTAGTGCTATGGACTTTCATGCCATAGTTCTTGGGTTCTATCCCTGCCTGTGCCATCTAAAGTTTTTTTTGCACGGGTACTGCCTCTTAAGAGGAATTGACAAGGAAATTCTTGAAAAGTGCTTTCTCAAATTAGCCGTTCGGGTTCGGCTTAAAAACTTTAGGTCCCCTCTAATCTTGACAAGAGTACTAGCACACAGAAATGGTTGAGAGTTGTAAGTTACTAGGCCCTAGTGATCGGTTGGGAATGTTGCGCCACGAATTGTTTATGTGTTTATAAAGGGTGTCCCAAAATTAACGCAATATTTGAATTAAATAGAAAACTCCGGTTTTAGTCTTTTGATAGTTATATTTTTATTGACTTGTAAAGTACATAGGATAGGGTTATGTATGGAATAACACATCGGACAAATGGCCTCCACGGCCTTGCATGCTAATGCGCACTCTTTTGTTGAAATTTTCCATGACCATTCTGCATAAATGTGGCTGAATTTTGTTGATGCAGCGTTGAATCTCCTCCTTTAATGCACGGGTGGTTGTGGCTTGTTGACATAGACTTGTGATTTTAAATAACCCCATAAAAAGAAGTCTAATGGTGTTAAATCACACGATCTATTAAGCCAATTTTGATCACCAAAACGAGAGAGTACACGACCTGGAAATGTCTCATGCAGTAATTGTTTCACGGGCTGTATGACATGTGGGACCGTCTTGTTGAAACCATATATTGGACACATCAATATCATACAATTTTGGCAAAAAAAACTGTGTAATCATGTCGCGATATCGAGCACCAGTAACAGTCACTGCTTGACCAGCATCGTTTTCAAAAAAATATGGCCCAATTATGCCTCCAGCCCAAAATCCACACCATACAGTCACGCGTTGTGGATGCATTTGTTTTTCGACAATCACATGTGGGTTCTCCGAACCCCAAATGCGGCAATTTTGGAGATTGACAAAGTCATCAAGATGAAAATGTGCTTCATCGCTTAGGATGATTTCGCTCGAAAAATCAGGGTCCATTTGTTGATGTTCAATAATCCATTCAACGAACTCTCTTCTCTGTCCATGGTCATTAGGCTTCAATTGTTGTGTTAATTGAATTTTGTGAGCATGAAGAAACAGATCTTTGGTGAGTATACACTGTAGAGAGGTTCTTGAAATTTGCAATTCTTGTCCACGACGTCTAATTGAGGTTCCAGGATTGTCAGCAACACTCTCACGCACTGCTTCGACATTCACATTTCAACGGCTTGTTTTGGACGACCAGTGTGTTTGGCGTCTCCAACGGATCCAGTCTCCATGAATTTTTCAATTAATCTCTTCACAGTTGACGAAGTTAAAACACTATTCCGACCATACTTTGTATGAAATTTTCGAACTGCAGCCGCCAAGCTTTCACTATTTTTGAAATATTCTTTAATAATAAAGACACGTTGTTCTATCGGGTAGCTCTTCATTTTTAATAACCCTATACTGTTATCTGTCAAATTGCTTTTTTTCAGGGTTGCCAACACTTCACTGCACAAATGGCGGCAAATTCAAATCTTGCGTTAATTTTGGAACACCCTTTATTAAATTTTGCCTTGAAATGTTTTTGTAGTGTGCACTCAACTTCAAGAGATTACCTGTGTTTTGTTGGAAAATCTATCAATAGTATAGTAGGATTGTACACGAATAACAAAACTAATATCCGCAGTATGAATACTACCGATAAATAAAAGTTAAAGTAGAATCTTACTACGGATGGGTTTTCGACATTTATACTAGTCTCGAATGGATCTTATCTGACTTTGTTCTCAAATGTTGGCACGATTGATAATGCATTTGTATCTCGACGTCAATCCTCGACCGGAATCGAGTCGAATCAAGCTCATTTTAACTCGATTCAGGTATATTAAGAAGTGAGACAAGCTTCAAGTTCGCTTCAATACCACATGTTAATGTATTAGTCTACGAACAAACCCCTTTCTTGAAGTTTTCATTTTATGTCAAGTTGTTTGGTTAATTTCGAATTCCAGATATTTTCTAACTATTTCTTCATTAGTTTTAGTTAGTTATTTTTGCTGAAGTTAATTTTAAATTTTGATTTTTACAAAACTTTCAGTTGTACCAATTTTTAAATACAAAAATCTGGCTACTGTCTATGGGTTTTCCTGCGAATTTTCTACTATACTATTTAAAGAATTCCAAAAAAACTCGGGTATTGTTTTAATGATTTTATGCGAAAATAATTAAGCGATTAGAACAAATAGAAAACAATAAAAAACAAAAGATAATTTTTAATAACTTATTGATACTAAATTATCTACCTAAAGAAATGTCGCTCTGTTAGGTTTATTTTTCTTACTAATTAATCATTTTTCGAATTCAAAAACATCTTTACTAATTCCAATCAAACATCTTTGAATACAAATTTCCTTTAAATTTGGGAATCAAAAATGTGTTAAATTAAATGCAACAAAATAATGGAATGAAATTTCCATTTCAAAAGCTTAAACGTAGGCCTTTACATAATATGGATAACCTTTAACTGCCAATCAAGTCCACACCTCATTTTGAATGGCTTCAAAAACTATACCGCTACATATTTGCCATCTTCCGTATAAATTATGTACCTTCCACAAATAGACATATTTATGTTCTTAATGAAATAGAAATCATAAATCATTAGGAAGTGGCATTCATTGTACAAGTAACTGCAGAACAAAAAAAAAAACAAACAATAAATGCCTATGTAAGTCGTTGAATAAAAATGTCAATCATGCGTTAGATCTCCTTAAAATGGTACCAGAAATGTGATCAATAAGCCAGTATGACGATTGATCTGGCTTAAATGGTCTTACAAGCGCACCTTAAACCACAACTGAACCGAACAGGCCGACATCGCACTTCTCCCGACAACTTCAGGGGAAATACTTTTTAAGGAAACATTGGGAATTCTTCAACATGAACATTGCACTGCACACGCATGGTCGACGGCCGTACTGTGTCGGACGGCTATGGAGGTGCGGCGGCGCGGCAATGGCGACGATGACTACAACGACGCACGGACTTTTGTCGTCATCGTCATAGTTGTCGTCGTCGTCAATAGGCCGGCCGGCCGGTTACTTATATGCAGGCCAGGTCTGATGGGGTGGCACCTTGATCGACAGCGATATGTGCAATGTTCGATTGAAATGCATTTGTATAAGCACCTGGCAAAACTATAAACATTGATATCTTATGCCTGCATTAAGCCAAATAGTTATAAAATATCTATCAGATTTATAAAAAGTATCTATGCGCACACAATTCTCCAATTACTATAAAATATATGTACGTACATTGTTCGTGCAACGGATTGTGTGCTGTTAAGCTAGAGCCAAAAAGGAAACATGTTGACCTTTGGCCAGTGGCAGAGCATTGGACGTCGATGTGGACGTAAATTTTATATATTGGAATTTTTGTCATTCGAATATAAAAACAAAAATGTTGAAATGGATATTTTTAGCAAGAAAATCATAGAAACTGTTGTTTTGTCCGTAATGGGTCATAAATGAAGGTGAGAATGTTTCTCGGTTTCCTTGTTGCAATTTGTTATAAATGTTGATTTAATTGCGCATATTTGTCAAACTTTTATATGATATATGTTTCATATATCTACAAGACAGGTATTAAGTGGCAGTGGGAGAATTTTTTAGTTAAGGAGGGGTGAGGGGTGAAGTTATCAAGAATCCATGTGGTCGACTTATTTGCTTTAAGGGAAAGTATAACTACCATGAAGCTTGTCTGGTAGATGAAACGTTTAAAAAATATAGGTAAAGAGGACTTATTGCTCTTTTTTAACTTAGCTACTTAATCGAAAGATTTAGAACTTAAAGGGATCGCAGAACCCAACAGAGTCTAATATATTCTGACATTTACTTTAAACTAGGCGGATGTTTGAATTTGCAATTTTGAAATACAAATGTTCGGTTTCGTGGACTAACATCAATCGTTCATGGTTCCTTAAAAATGAAAAGTCCATGGTTGTTAAATCGCAGCTCCAAGGATCAAGCCAAGACGGCACAAAACACTTGGTAGCAACCTCATAGACATAACATTCGGTGCAGATTTTGAAAGAGGAAACTGCTGTCAGATAACCTAAATGATTTAAAAAGGAACTTCTAAGAATACAGATGACCAGCGTTACTACTTCTCAAAAAGAAAGTGGAAATAGTTTTTAGGAACAAATTTAAGTAGATTGTGAATAGTGGAAGTAGATTTCAAAAACTAACTTTTTCATATAATTCCACATATTTTTAAATTGCATTATTTCAATAAAACAAATTAAAAAAAAAAAACAGTATTATTTGAGCCTTCATATCATACAATTCAATTTGTTAATGTACTATTTATTAAATTATTTCTTGGTTGTTGGCAACGAAAACGCAAAGATTGGGCTCGTTTTGGTCAAATGAAATGACATTAGGATGTTTTGATTGCAAAGGACGAGTTCTACAAGAAATACTACATCAACAATCCTTTTATCTTTGTTTTTGAACAAATTGAAAATATCTTTTAATATTGAAAACAAAAAATCAAATCACAAATAAAACTAGAGCACAACTTAACACAAATAAAAAGATCATAGCATGATTGCATTAAATTACTTATCTGTCAACAGGTTCTCAAAACTTCAGATCCAGTAAAATATTGTGTAAACTTTACGCTAATAAAAGAATTATTAATAAACTAATCCCTCTGTTGCATTTGATCTATTTGTGGAAACTTGAGAAAACATATCGATATAAGTACTTTCCAAAAAAATGTTTTGGGTAAAAAGAAACACCTTAAAAGTTAGATGAGTAGCTATCTTCTGAATAAGATCAGGAAAAAGAAAAAGTTAAGTTTAAAATATAAAATAAACTTAAAAACTGCTTTGAAACTTTGTGCAAAACGGTAAATAAAACAATTGATGAATTTCGTAAAAATTACTATGTTGCGATGTTTTCTAAAGCTGAAGGTAATATTCGTGAAGCGTGGTTGATAGCATTCTAGGTAAAAATAAAAATTCTGTTAAAGTTGACTCTATTGAAATTGAGGGAGCTGCAGAGTCCGATTCGTTGATCATTTCTAATAAATTAAATGAGTATTTTACCGAAATTTCAGAAAACATAAAACCTGCTATTGAACCTTGTTTAACTTGCGGTTGTTACATTTCTTCAAAATTGTTTTCGGATAATACATAACCAAATAGTTTTTTTTTTAATAGAATAACATCAAAAGAAGTTTTCAAAGTTATTATGTTTATAAAAAAATTAAAATTCGTGCACTATTGATGGTGTATCAAGTATTTTGTTGAAAAATGTTGCTTGGTATGTTGTTGACATACTGACCTTCGATCTTAACAAAAGTGTTAAAATTGGTTGTTTCCTTGACCATCTTAAATGTGCCGAAGTCATACCACTTGTCAATGAAGGAAATAGGAAACTAATTTCGAGCTGTAGGACTATATCGCTCCTTTCAACCTTTTTAAAAATTTCTGAGAAGTTACTTAAGGTTCTAATTGTTTCCTTCTTGGAAAACATTAATTTCTTTTGTAATAATCAGTTTGGTTGTAGAGCAGGTTTGTCAAAAGAAGATGCTATCTTAAGGTAGTTTTTCAACTGATGAAGTCTTATTTAAAAAATAGAAAACAAAAAGTTAATAATAACGCAATCTTAAGTGAATCCAGACTGTTAAAGAACGATGTTCCACAAGGATCTGTTTTTGGCCCTTTGTTTTTCTTGATTTATATTCAAATCAAATGGGGTGGCGCAACAGTCCGTTGTGAACCAGGGCCTAGTGACTTACAACTCTCAACCATTCCTGTGTGCGAGTACTGTTGTCAGGAATGGAAGGGACCTAAAATTTTAGGCCGAATCCGAACGGCTAGTTTGAGAAAGCACTTTTTCATGACAAGAATTACTCTTGAAGGATTTGTCAATTCCTCGCAAGAGGCAGTACCCGCGAAAATTATTTTTTTTAAATTCTTGATTTATATTAATTTCATTTAAAAACTGAAATTAAATGGACTAGCTTTAAAAGTATTGTGAACATTGAAGAAGTTTTGGATGTATTTAGGTTGTGCTTTACTTATCATAAATTGATTATCAGCGAAAAGCCTAAATTTATGTATTTTAATGTAACTGGAAATAGTCTTACTGATTTTAATTTACGGTCTTACGCTCACGATTGTAAACTATTTTCTTTAACTCTTCATAAGTGTGGTAAAAGTAATTTTATAACCAATTTACATTTCACAGATAATTGCTTTAGAAATTAAAACAGTTCAACAGTTTAAGTACCTAGCAGTAGTTATTGGTAGCAATCTAAATTGGAAGAATCATATTCATAACATGATCAAAAGAAACATGTTATTGGTCACGCAAAAAATGTATTTAATTAAGTCTTTTTGCTACATTATGGGCTTGCAATCTCAAAGCTGCAATACGGCATAACAAGCTGGGATGGTCTCTGTGTTAATACTTTTCAACCTCTATTGATTAAACAGAAGCATTTAATACGAATTATTTTAAAAATAGTTTGTTTTCAAAAATGTAAATGACATTTGATTTATTGAGAAAATCCTAATTTTTTAAAATTCGTATTTGAAAATCGCAGTAGTACCCGTGGCATGATGGTTAGACTTTTTTTAAGTAGATTAGGCATGGTTGAACAAAAAGAAATAGAAAAAAAAAATACAAAACAAAAAAAACAAAAAATACAAACAATAAAAATAACATAAAAAACATGGAATAAAAAAAAAGACAGCAAAATATGAAAAACAAAAAGCCCAGTTAGTCCAATTCACTAACAAAACTAAATAACATCAACAGTAATAAATTCGTTTTTTCCGCAATGGGAAACACACATGATTCCAAATGCAGAACTACTCAACGAACACAGCCATCGAGATACAAATGCAATATCAATCATACCAACATTTGAGAACGAAATCACATAAGATCCATTCGAGGCTCGTATAAATGTCAAAAACCTATCCATAGTAAGATTCTACTCTAACTTTTATCGGTGTTATTCTCACTATGGATATTGTTTTTGTTATTCGTCTAAAATCCTACTTTACTATGGATAGATTTCCCAACAAAACACGGGTGATGTTAGATAGTTAGATTTGCTGCTGTGGTTGTTCTACTTTTAAGTAGTTTTTAGGTAGAATAGGTAGTTTAAGTTAGCTACAAGTTTTATGTTAAGGGCCTTATTTTAAGTAGTTTTTAAGTAAAAATAAAAAAGGATCTTGATATTAGTTTTTTTCAAAATTTTCTAATAAAAACAAAATAAATAAAATTTTAATTCAAGTAAAATAGATCATAGGGTCGAAAGGCATTAGTAGTTAGTGTTATAGTTCAGCTTAGAGTGTCCGTATGGGACCATTAAGTTAGATGTAAGTTATGAATAATTAGGCTAGTTTTATGAATTTTTGTCTAGCTTTAAGATAGGTTTAAGAATGAACTAATAAAAATTAATTTAAAAAGAAGACAAAAAAAAGAAGTGCGATGGACTGTCATAAAAGGGGTCTTGGGTTCAATACCTGCCTGTGCCAATTTAATTTTAAAAAAAGAGGCTCTGATGCGACCCACACTGATAACTTCCCATCCCGTCTGTCGATTTGTCTTGCTTAAAAGTTTGTCTATATGTACTCGTATCAATTTTTAGCAAATTTGTGTACTATTTTTTGGAAATTTTATTTTTTATGAAAAAACTTACTGTTGGATTTTTATATGTGGCATTGGGTTTAGAAGTAAAAAATACTGAAACAATATTTTCTGTGAAATAAAAAAAGTTTGAAGCCAATATTTTTAATTTTTGAAAAGCTATTTGAGTCGAAAGTAAATTTTTTTTAAAGTTTTTTTTTTAGAGTTTTATTTTTTGTAAAAAAAAACTTTCAATTCGATTTTTTTCAAAATTTTATCGAATGTTGAAAACAATATTTTTTATAAGATAAAATTAGTTTGAAGCCAATATTTCAAATTTTTGAAAAGATATTTAAGTCGAAAAACAATTTTTACCAACTTTTGGTACTTTTTTTTTAGGTTTTTAATTTTTTGTACAAAAACTGTCAATTTGATTTTTTTTCATAATTTTACTGAATGTTGACAACGATATTTTTTGAAAGATAAAAGTAAATTAAAGCCAATATCTCAAAGTTTTTGAAAAGATATTTGAATCGATATTCAATTTTTACCAACTTGTTTTTTTTATTTTTTAACTCAGTTCGATTTTTCTCAAATTTTAATCAGATGTAAAAAACATTATTTTTCGTTGCACAAAATTGTTTTGGAGATAAAATCATATTTTAGTCTTAAAATTTTGGAGGTAACAAATTTTTTTCCTCTGAATTTTTCAAAAAATATACTTGTTTGGTATCACGTTACAGTTTAATATATTAAATTTAATTCAAGTCTCTAGCGTTTTTGGTTCGTAAGATATTAAGGGTTAACCAAAATGTTCACCTTTTTTCAAACTGCTATAGTAAAAAAACCACCCACCCCATTTTCTTGAGAGACCTTTCTGCAACTTCTGCCTTATTATCTGTACAACAAAATTAATTTGAAGTCGATATCCCTTCTGGTTCTTGAGCTATGGACAACGAAACAAACGTAGATATTTCTACAAATCTTTTATTTCGACTCTAGGGACCTTGAAATGTCGAGAAATGTCAATATTTTCAATTTGACAAATCGGACCCATTACAATAACTTCCTATGGGAAGTTAAAAATTAATTTTCGCGGGTACTGCCTCTTGCGAGTAATTGACAAATGCTTCAAGAGTAGTTCCTGTCATGAAAAAGTGCTATCTTAAATTAGCCGTTCGGATTCGGCCTAAAATTATAGGTCCCTTCCATTCCTGACAACAGTACTCGCACACAAGAATGGTTGAGAGTTGTTAATCACTATACCCTGGTTCACAACGGACTGTTGCGCCACCCAATTTATTTATTTATTATTTGAAAATCGTTTTGAATTTTATTTTAAAATTATTTTTGGTATATAGTTTTGAACTTGTTATTAGACGTCTTGCATTTCAATTTTTGAAAAAATCATGACCCATTTTCAAGATATCAAATTTCGAAAAAAATAATATTTTTAAGTTAAAAAAATAATTTTGTTCTTGAGAAAACTTAAAAACAAAACAACGGTTCTATCTGAGGTAGCTTTCTGGAGCATTACAAAAATATTTTCTTACATGGAAACTTCGGCAGGAAATTAAAAAAATCTTTCTATCTTTTTGAAAAAATTCGAATAATCGATTTTTGACAAATTTGTAGTGAAACTACTGTTATTTTAGGTTTGAAAATTGAAGTTGATTGAAACACAGATCTTAAAAATGAAGTAGATTTCAATATTTTGATGATTGTGAGAACTATAGGAAGTAGATTTTTAATTTATTTCAAAAAAAGTTGATCTACTTTAATTGAAGTAAAGTGGTAACGCTGCAGGTGACTGTATCTTAAAAAACTATCAATAATTTCTCAAAAATGCAGACTTCTTGTTTATTGTAATTGTTCAATTAACTCTAGGGAATTAAAAAAAATATTTCTGTTTATTAAATATTGCTACACAAAAAGTCCCTGTCTAAATAACACAGTACTTATCATATTATGAGAACTTCAACATCTGTCACTCTGCAAGGGTTCGTTTTACCAAAACCTTCGATCTATTTTCGATAGAAATTATGGTTGTCTAATAAACTTTACAACTTAATAAATAATAAACTAATTGGAACATGAAGCAATTTTGGTCATAGAACCATATAACTTTATATTTAGGAATACCCTTTATAGTATTTTGTGCCCTTTAATCCTTTAGCTCTATTATATAGATACCTATCTTTATGCAAGGGAATTTGGTATGTAAAATTTGGTCATAAATGTATACACTGTATAAATTGGTCGATGTATCTACAAAATATGGATGATGGGTTATCAACCTTTAATTGATCAATTAAGCTCATAAAATAGGGTAGGAATAGAAAAAGAGTGGACAATGTAAAACAGTCTATGGAGTATTATTGACATCTTATTTTATATAAACTATAAACCATGTTGGTTGCAGGCAAGACTCTTTTCTTCATTTCGGGAAAGTTTAAACTAATGGATCATTACCCCGTTGACATAAATTGTAACTACAGACCTTGAAAAGTTAAAAAGCTTTCAATTGAAAAAGTCTTTCTCTGCACAACTTAATGAGACTTAATTGACTTTTTAAGAGGTTTTCTGAAGAACGAAGTGTAAAGAGCCTTCGAAGCTTTAAAATGGCGCCCAACATTTCTTTTTTAAGTCGACAGAAATTACTGAAAAATCTCAATTTTCTCTCTAATTGGAAAAAAAATTGTTAAGCACTTTATCATGTTAGAAGATTTTGTTTCTCAATTGATTTATGAGTGAAAAACTCTCATCTGGTTTTGATTAAGGAAAGCTCCCTGCAGTCATTAAAATTATGTATTTAAATTTAATCTTTTTTTTAAAGGTTTGTATGTAATGATTTATGCACAAAAGACCAATTTCTCACGCACCAGTGCAGGTTTTTTTTTTGTTGATATTATGAGCTCTAAAAGCTATTTTAAACAATGAACATGTTGTTCTATTTTAATGATTTGAAAACTAAATTTTACCTAACTAAGGTTCCTAACTAGCTCACACCCATTGATTACCATTTTACAAATTCAATTTGCTGCAGCTGTTAAAACAAACATCAATCTTACATGGAACCAAATCCAATATTATGCATAAAAAGGGCTTATCAGTGTTGCCACTTTGATAAAATAAATTCGGGTAGTGTCTTTTTGATGCGTGAATTTTATGGAAGAAAATGAGGAACATAAATTTGAATAATTTTGTTTTTAAGTTAAAGTTGCAATTATCATGAAGGGAAAGAAAAACAGCTTTAGGTAAAGCATTCCACTTTGCGAGTATTACGTCCCAATTAGTTAAGGAGGGCGGGGAAATAAAACTGACCTTCAGAATAGAACATTTCTTGTGAAAATATTTAACAAAGGTCTTGCGAAATTGATGTGCTTTTCAAGCGACATAAAAGTTTATTATGCATCCGAAAATTTAACAAGAAGGTAACTTCCTCAAGATAAGGCATATTTTTGCGGGTTCTTGATTCTTATTGGATGTTCTGCTTTGACAGTACCTTTTTATTGTTAAGCTTTTAATAGGTCTTTGGAATACTACTACAAGGTTGTTTATCTTGCATTATCTTGCTGGGCAATAAACGTCATCAAAACGTGAAATACGTAACCACGAAATTTGATCATTTAGTGTGGCTGGTATCTCCCTTATGTTAAAGTCGCAAACCCTTTAAGTCATGATCGTTAATCGCCACCGGCCAATTGTTCCAAACGCTGGGAAGTCCATAAATTCGGATCATTAGCATCTTACGATATCACCACTCTCCTCAAATTTCTCACTGACTGCTTCTTCTACTCTGAAAGTCGAACTTGTCGAGTTGTAGAAGCTGAGTTAGGTCAATGATTCTCGAGAATTTTCTCCAAATGAGTCCTGAAACTAAAGGACGTTCTTATCCCTCTACCTTTCCAAAATCATCATCCATTCCCACATAAACAAGGCATACCAGCCTACGTTTATGTCACCAACTCCCATCCGACCTCCCACGTTTGTAATGGCGAAAAAGCTAGCAGCGGTCCTATCTCCTATACTCCTTCTCACTCTAGGTAACCTAGCTGAATTGCTGTTACCGAATCCCAATCTTTTCCTTACACATCAGAATGATGAATTAACATCAACTGACTCCTCACTGGACACCTGGCTCTACCTTACACCTCTTGACATATTTAGCAAACAAATAGCTGCAAGCTCTGCTATTCGCTTCAATGCTTCGTCGCAGTGGACTAACAACAACATTGGCCACTCCGTAATTCTAAGGTACTTAGAATCAATTCCAAAGCACACAGACTACACCATCCCCCAACTACAATTCGACAGAAACTTGCAGATTTCTATACCTACCAGATCTTTTTGGGAGGATAGGACATTCTTGGAGGATGAGTCAATCCATTTTTACACAGATGGGTCAAAAACCAAAGAAGGGGTTGGTGGAGGTGTGTACTCTGAACGACTGAAATTAAGTCTCTCATTCCGCCTTCCCAATCATTGTAGCGTGTTCCAGGCGGAACTTTTGGCGATTAAAGAAGTCTTTTCTTGGCTCAAAGAAAACGTGATATTAACATCTTATATCCGTATTTTCTCTGAGAGCCAGGCCGCTATCAAATCTCTGGACTCTGTCTCTACAAACTATATAACAGTCCATAACTGATACCCGTAGTTTCTCTGAGAGCCAGGCCGCTATCAAATCTTTGGACTCTGTCTCTGCAAACTCTATAACAGTCCATAACTGTCGATCATCTCTAATGGAGATGGCGCAACAGTTTAATATTCACCTCTGCTGGGTGCCGGGCCATAGAGACATTCCAGGTAACTGTAAGGCAGATGAACTCGCCAGGAACGGTACCGTACAGCCCATCCTACCACGTTTGGCAAGTACTGGCATAACAATCGCTACTTGTAAACTGCTGCTATTGCAAGACGCTGTGAGGAGGGCAGGCACCAGGTGGAACAACATCACCACGTGTCAAGCCACAAAAAACATCTGGCCAAAACTGGATTTAAAACGTTCAAGGTGCTTGCTCGCTCTAAGCAGATCGCATATAAGCTCGATAATAGGTGTCATAACCGGACACTGTCTAAAAGGAAAGTACGCCACGAGACTAGGCGTATTCTCAAATGACTTTTGCAGAAGCTGTATGGACGAGGAAGAGGAAGAAGCGGTTCTTCATCTTCTCTGCACATGCCCTGCTCTAGCTCGAAAACGCAAGAATTACCTAGAAGAATTCTTCTTTAACGATCTAAACGATATAAATCATATCGGTATAATCAGCCTCTCACGTTTCGTAAGCTGGTTCCATTGAGCTTAAGAGAAAGCCTCAAGATTCATGTGGTATCACAATGGGCCATTAAACTGGCCCTTTGGCACTTTAAATGACAACTGAGTTTGACAAATTTCAAATGCCAGCGCATCTAACCTTAAACAAACTTAATGAAAGACTCTCTAATTGAAGCTTAATTCGGTTTGCTAGACTATTCATTAGATTTCAATGGCATAACTTTTTCTGTTTAAACTTGAGTTTTTAAAAAATTGCTCTTTCGAATGTAAGTTAAATCTGAAAAACAGATCGTAGGAATTGTCAAAATGTTTGAAAGTGGAAACACTGTCTCATTTAAATGATATAATGTGTCATTCCACAAAACATAAACACAAAACTTTCTTTCGTATTTGTCGATCGTGTCCATAAGAACTTCACACATCTCATCAACATGTATCTAGACTTTATCTCTAACACCAGATCAGTTTTTGTTTATGTTTTGTTGCCATCGTACTATATTATTGTTTAACTTGAAAAAAAATAAGAAAAGTCCATAACACAAAATAACAAAGCAAAAAAAGGTCTAACCATTTCAAAAAACCAGAAGTAAACCGCTTAGCTCGTCGTAGCGTCGCGTCGGTCGCTCGTCTTTTCTATACCACTCAATTATGCAGGCTACCTGAGATTCTGGGACACGTATTTGAAACCGCGCATACATATGAGTCTATCTATAATCCCCAAGTATAAAGGTACGAGTATGCATCGCGTGCATAATTAATCACCCTCCAACTCCAAGCAAACACTATCAAGAACTTCAACTCTAACTCTAACTCCAACTCATATGGTTATATGGGGTCCCTGTATAATATAACCCTGGCCTGGCCTGACGTGCAACCGAGTGCTTCTGCCTTAGCTAGCAGCTCTATAATATAAGTTTAAGATAGGTAAGGTAGGTAGGTAAGGTACTCTACTCGTGTATGGTACATGGGCGCTTCTGAATTAATAAAACTATCTGTTCAATATAACCACGAAGAGGGCGATAGACATATACGAATCCGATGCCCAATCCCATTTCCAAATCCAATCAAGGTGCACATGACGAGCGAGTATAATTGCAGTGACATGGTGCATATACGGAGACGGACGGACTTGGGCAAACCACTTCAAGACATGTTGCATGCCACACCACACCACGCCATCACCATCGCCTTCCACTTCGACTTCGACTTCACCATCGCCATGCAGCAAGCAAGCTTCTCTACAATACCAACCTTACCTACTTGTACCCTTTTCCGGAGTAAGCATGAGTGTGCAGTGCATGTACAACTATGGGCTACAAGGTATCTACATACAAACTTACGGTACGAGTAATGCCTGCTTGACTTTGAGCTAGACTCGTGACTAATTTTCGTAATGCCCAAATTGCTTGACGTGAACTCCACCCAGGAACAACGGCACACCACTTGGTCAACATGATTATTGGTGGCTCGAAAACAACAACCACAACAAACCACATGAACCAAACCTTCCTATCAACTTAATGCAGCCAATCTTTTGGCACACAGTTGACAATATTTGTTTTGCTCTGGCAGAGGGGGGAGGACTGTAAGTTTAGCTGAAGTACGGTGCTGCTGAGCCGCGGAACTATATAAAAAAGCAGCAAGAGCATACCCTTTGCGGTCTTGGTCCAAATGGTCGCGTTCAAATTGACAAATCAATATTTTAGACGCAATCGTGATTGGGGCATTAGTACTACAGGCATTATGACCCCAAACCGTATGCCGTCCCGTCTGCTTTCGGCTCTTAAGACATAAATCACTTTAATAGTTTTTGATGATAATTCCATTCCGATTCCGACAACGGGTTGCGTCGTCGTACTCGTAATCGTAATCGTCTTCGTCTTCGCTATAAGCATTGAGCGCTGACAGTCTGACGCTGCCAACAAAAATGACGGCGGCTACGACATCGACAACGACGACGCGGCACAGAGTTTAAAGGAAGACGAGATAAACGTTTGTTGCATGTTGCTGGCAGAGCTTGGAGAGATTTGTTCTTGCCTCTTTCGAATATTTATCTAACTTGGGTATCCCCAGCTGGTAAGTGCTGTTTCTGTTGCTGCTTAATATTGTATATCTGTGAATCTGGAGGATTGTGAGATACAGAAGTGTAGGTATAAGTGGGTTATGGCCCGCATCAAAGTCGTAATTGATTACGATTATTTATCAAAATTATTATTGAATTTTATTGGCATAGTATGCTGCGACTTGCGAGATGTCCATGTCGTCACAGCGGGTGGCCTTATGATGAAGATTGGCTTCTTTTTTCTTATTTTTCGTATTCTTCTTCTTATAGAGGATTTAAGAGCAGTTGAGACTTTTATGATCAAATTAAGTGCCCATGAAATTTGGTGATATTCTGCCAAACTTTTATATGTACACTTTTGTGTAGTATAAGAAGGTTTATAAAAATACATTTTTTGGACTTATTTCAAAAGTGGGTCGATGGAATTTGAGAACATTATAATGTAAATTTGTGAAAGGGGATATTGTTATTTTTTGTATTTTTTAACGGAAATGGAAGTTTTCAAAAGTTGTCAGTTTCTGGCAAGATATTCGTAAAAATGATAGGGTAACTATTGATATTATTATGGGTAGCTATTAAAAACGTTTTATCATTTTCGATCTTAAAAAAAAAATATAACTAGGTGCCTGAGTGTGACTGAGTACTCTCTACCATTTCTTTAAGCGATTCATTCCAGTATTTATGCCGAATCGAATTTTCGAAATCACTTTTTATGACAAGAATTGCTTTTAGAGGATTTGCCAATTCCTTCCAAGATTCAGAACCACAGTGGACAAAAACTTTAGGTGGAACAAGCAGAGTTTGAAATAAAGACCTCTAGCATGGTAGTCCTCTATAATAACAATCACGCCACTGGTATATAACCTTAAAAAAGAGCTAAAATAAAAATTCATCATTGACAGTTACAATCGACCATTTTGCTATACATTTTCATATCAAGTTATTGTCTTAGACTTGGCCTCCAGTAGGAAAATATGTAATATAGAGCTATTAAAAGTGTCTCCATTTATAAAAATAAATATATATATATATCACGTAAATCTTTAATATGTTTCGAAAAAAGCATAGTACCGTAAAATAGTTTAGTTATTTTAGTTTTATTTCAGTTCTACACTTCGGCGTATACTTAACTTTAATATTTCCTTCTTCTTTTTTTACGAAAAAATATTTCTCTATTTTTATCATTTTTTTATATTATATAATATATAATATTCTTGCGCCATATTTCTTTTTAAAAATCGGAGTACTACATCTCCTTATTTTAAAACCTACTTTAAAGTCAACATATTTTTAAAATGTGTTTGTTAATATTTCGATAACTTGGCGTGGAATATAACTTTACCAGCTAATGCCATTAAATACCTGTTTAAGAGATAAGTCTAGAAACGTCTTAAAACTATATCAGTACTATACATTAAAAGCATTGAACGAAGATGAGATCGAATATTTTGGACTAACATTTCCAAAAGATATCAACGGTCTCATCCGACGATCTTGTCAGGTTTTTGGTTTCGTCAATCTTTTCGGTCTTTTCGGTTTTGCTGTCTTTTAAGCCTTATCAAACAGTTTTTGGGATTTCTGTGGTCTTTGTGGGCCTTCCGATCTTCTTACTCTTCCCAGTTTTCTTGATCTTCTGGGCCTTCTGGGTCTTCAGGGTCTTCTGTGTCTTTTGAGTCTTCTGGGTTATCTGGCTCCTATTGGTTTTCGCGGTCTTCTCGCTCTTCTAGGTTTTATCGGTTTTCTCAGATTTCTCGGTCTTTTCTTTTTTCGGTCTTCTCGATCATCTCGGTCTTCTCGGTTTTCTCTGTCTTCCCAGTCTTCTCGGCCTTCTTAATTTTCTTGGTCTTTAAATCTGCTGTATTTCGGTCTTCTCGGTCTTCTTGGTCTTCTCGGTCTTTTCGGTCATCTCAATCTTCTCGGTCTTCTTGGTATTCTTGGTTTTCTTGTTCTTCATGGTTGTCTTGGCCTTCTCAGTCCCATGATCTTTTAGATTTTATCGGTTTTCTTTGTCTTCTCAGTCTTGTCGGTCTTCTTAGTTTTCTTGGTCTGTTTGGTCTTCTCAGTCCCATGGTCTTTTAAATTTTATCGGTTTTTTCGGTTTTTTGCTCTTCTCAGTCTTCTCGGTCATCTTGTTCTTCTCGATCTTCCTAGTTTTCTTGGTCTTTAAATCTGCTTGGTCTTCTTAGTCTTCTTGGTCCTCTTAATCTTCTCGGTCTTCTCGGTCGTTTCGGTCTTCTTGGTATTCTTAGTTTTCTTGTTGTTTATGGTCGTCTTTGCCTTCTCAGTCCCATGATCTTTTAGATTTTATCGTTTTTTTTTTAAATAGAGATTTTGTGATTTAACACCTTTGCACTTTTTCTTTCAGGATTCCAAAATTATTTCAGGACCTTCAAGATTTTATGAAGTTATCGAGGACATGGAATGTTTTATAAAATGATGTAATACTTCAGTAGTACCGGGAATTCAAGTAATTTTATATATACATTTTTCTTATTATCAAAATGAAACCCCTCACTGAAAAAAAAATATAAGTATGATATACCTTTTATTACTTTCTTATTTTTTGGAGACAGAATTAGCTAAAATTTACAGCCAAGCAAATAATCCATTAAAGATGAGCACATTGTTGCAATTCCCAATTCAATTTATTTCACTTCAATTCTAAAATTTAAAAATATTTACCTACCTAAAATTTATTTTAAAAACAAATATTTTAAAAATTAAAACGATGCAAAAAATTTGTATCTTTCTATTGAATATATTTCAAAAACATGCTGACGCGACTCTTACTTAAAGTAGAAAACCCTCTTTAGAAAAATAAAAAAAAAAAGAATTTATTAATCCACCTCTTAAAATATTCTTAAAATGTAATTTATGTTGGAATTCCTTGCATGCTAAGATCTCTGGTATTTACATTCGTAAAGTATTGTTGGTATTTAATAAAACAATAGAGATGATGATTTATAAAAATAAATATAATATCTCTTTTATTGTGGTACCTAAGCCGCATCCAAGGCATACCTGATGCATATTTTTGTTTGACGATCTCTCACACAATGCATTTTATCACACACAATAGAATTGCCAACTTGACTCATGACTTTTTGACATTTTTAATGAATATTTTGTTTTATTATTTTTATTTAAACTATTTATTTACTTATTCTAGTTTCGATGCTAGAAGTTCCATGAATATTTTTCATGTTCACTTATAAATCAAAAATAAACATTTGTATGACTAATAAACGACTGAAACATCACCACCAACAAGTTTGAAAAACAAAAAATCCACACCAGCTACAGCGGCAGTAGCAGAAACGACAGCAGAAAACGCAGCAATTGGTCATAAGGAAGTGTTTTTACAATTATTTTCAAATTGCAAGCAATAAATTTTGAATTCCCTCGACCCTCTGTTTCGAAGTATTCATAATATGTGCAACGATATTATGTGTGTGCTGCTTGAGATCGGGATACGAAGAGAGCTCCTCGCTTGATTAGATATAATGGACAGTTTTTAAATAGTTTCAGCAATTCTTTTTTTTTCTCAGCTCTTCCTTCAAAAAATGTATATATGTGTATAAGCTTATTATTGCAATATAGTGGAAAATTGCATTGGAATACGTACATTTATACTTTTCAAAAAGATAGAGGCGACAACTACTATGCAACGACGAGCCGGCCGACCGACCAAACGACCAACAGGCCGACATGGCCAAGGCCAAAGTCAGCTAATATACAAAAAAATGAATTTACGAGCATAAAAATAAAAAAAATCGAGCAATTAATTAAGTGATGTTCACTTCATTGCGCACGCCACACCTCTGCACCGTTTGCAGATGTCGTCGTATAGTAAATAAGTAATAGTATGTAGAAGCTAGAATCACCCCCTGCATCATCTTTATTCTCCAGAGCAACGCCATCTATTTTTTAAGGTGACCATATTCCTTCCAGGTTCTAAATTTTTAATTTCATTACAATTGTTTTTTTTTGTCTCCAAATTATTTTTGAAGGATTGTGGAGGCATTGCTTATTTCATTAAGTGAAATACGAACACTTAATTAACAAACATTTAATCGGTTTGATATTTTGATTAGGATCTATTCTTCATTCCAAACATTAAGAAAAGTTTCAAATACTTTATGTGATTATTTACACATGGAACTAATAAGTCTTTTATTTACCATGATAGACAACTTAGAGTAAACCATAGGAAACTTCTTTGGACAACTTCAATCCTATGAATTTGGGTCGAGTAATAAGGTTCGCAAATTATACAATTTTAATAATGATTTGGTAAATAATACACATAGAGTATTAAGGGCATAAGGATCTTGAAATTATCTACCAAATCTTTTTATTATTATTATTGTTTTTATTATTTATTAAACTATACATAAATGTACAAAACAATACTTAAAAGCTAATAGCTACCAGGGCTTCTAGCTGAAAATCTTTTTATGAAGTAGCAAATTAGTTAAAATGGTTAGTAAAAGTTAACAAATATGATTTAAAATCATGAAAAATGATTATAAAAATAAACCAGCATGGTGTTCAAATATGCGTTTCGCCCCGATGTAATGGTTGGGCTCATCAGAAGTAGCTCTATGTAGCTCATATTATATGGATACTCGATTTATTCGAAAAAATATGCTTCAAAACAAGGTGTAATAGTCATCTTCTGATGAGCCCAACCATTACATCGGGGCCAAACGCATATTTGAACACCATGCTGGTTTATTTTTATATTAATTTTTCATGATTTTAAATCATATTTATTAAATTATACGGTGTTCAAGAAATAACAATTCGACTGATAACAGTCAAACATTTCATAGTAAAAGTTAATTTTGATTCTTAAATGCTATTAAGGTCTGAGAAGTTGGAGAGTTTTTCCAAGTTGGATGAGTTTAACATGTATTCATGGTGAAGTATATTATAAAGGGTGATTTTTTAGCTATTATGTTTTTGGCAACACTGGTTTAAACAGCTGACGCAAGTTTCGTGTTTTGTTTCATTGTCAAACACCTTCACTTTGGTCTATAATTTAAATATGAATCGTCTTACGAACGAACAACGCTTGCAAATTATTGAATTTAATTATCAAAATGCGTGCTCTGTTTAGAAAGTTCATCGCACGCTTCTTCCATTTTGTGGTGATTTTTTTACCAAAAATTTGTATTCAGCGACGAAGCTCATTTTTGTCTCAATGGATACGTAAATAAGCAGTATTGACGATTTTGGAGCATTGCAAGAGCTACCAACGCATCCAGAAAAAGTCACTGTCTGTTTCTTCCTCAAAGATGATGTGAATCGTAACCGAACTGTAAATGGTGAGGGAGATGCTATTTAACTTTTTTTGCCCAAAATGCAAGAGCTTCACATGTGGTTTCAACAATATGGTGCCACATGCCACACAGCACTATCTACAATGGACTTATTGAGAGGCGATTTCGGTGAACATTTTACTTCACGTTCGGGACCGGTCAATTGAGCGCCTAGATCATGCCATTTAACGCCTTTAGAATATTTTTTTGGGCTTATGTTAAAGCTCATGTCTCATGTACAGACAAGCCCGATTCAATTGACGCATTACAAGACAACTTTAAAGAATTTATTCGTGAGATACCGGCCAAAATGTTGGAAAGAGTATGACAAAATTGGACTAAGCGGATGGACCATTGTCAAGATTTGCATGAAATAATCTTTAAACATTAAATTATATGGACCGTACTATTGATTCAAAAAAATATTTCAAGCATTTTTCTGAAAAAATCACCTTTTATTTACGTGTGAAAAACGTGGTTTTACATTTGTCAATATTTAACATTAGACGATTTGTACCATTCACATAGTCGAAGTAGAACATTTTGTAATTATTCGCAGTCCGCTAAGGAATTAACTATTGAAAATATTTTCACGACATTAGGGTGTATTAATGTCAACGATTATTTCTCAAGATAGTTCGTAATCAGATCAAATAACAATGGACCTAAGTATCTACCTTGAGGTATACCAGAATGAACAATAAAACAATTGAAATGGAAATTTTAAGATGATATCCAAACTATTTATTTGTCATGTAGTCCGGTTCATTCTAAATTTACTCAAAACTACTCTATGAGACTTATTTTGTAAAATTTTGCTAAACTGTAGAAATACGCTATTAACATGTTGGCCTGCCTTGAAAGCATCATACAAAGTGTTGTTAATTCAAGTAGATTTGTAACATTGGATTTTTTTTACAAATCAATGTTGATTTATCACATAAAATTGAGAAACCATTAAAAAAGATCATCAAAAACAAGGTACCCAAACTTTTTAGCTGTACGACAGTGCAGTGTATACTTTGGTTGGGACCCTTTTTATGGATTGGTTTGAGAATCCCAAATTTCAATAAAACAGGAAAATGGGAATATTTAAATTAGTGGTCAAATTTTTTTTTTTTCGCACATTTATGAGGAATAAATGGCATGCTGTCAGAGCTAACTCTTAGGTTATCGTCAAGTTTTGGAATTTTGTCAAAATAAAAAATTCAGAGATTCCTAGATTTATTTATTATTTATTATGTGGCGAAATTGATAAATATTTGTAAGTTCTGTAGAGCTATGACATTCATTAGTAGCACCTGTGATGGTTAGTGCGTTGGACTGTCATGCCAAAAGGTTTTGGGCTCAAACCCTGCCTGTGCCAATTGAAGTTTTTTTAACGTGTACTGCCTCTTGCGAAGAATTGACAAAAAATTGAATGAAATTTTCGGACATGCTTATGGGAAGCCTAAGTCATCATTTGAGAAAACTGTTATTCCAACGTAAAAAAGAGGTCTTCTAACCGTCATATTTGATAGAAATTACGAGTGTCGTTGTGAATACCGAGGAATAGACATACTTGGGTTCAATTTTCAATGTTCTCACACGCGGTTCTAATTCTTCGCAACGTTAATTTTTCGCAAGAACCCACATTTTTCCACCAGTTTCACTATTGCCGGTAAAGAAAAGTGCATTCCTTTTGAGAACTGTTCCTGTATCGTTCCATTTTTAATTCTGACAACTGCCAAAATAGTTGGCGACTCAAAATAAAAACTCTTATTGGGGAACCCTTACCTCTTGCGTGGAACTGACAAATCCTACAAGAGTAATTCTTGTCATGAAAAGTGCTTTCTTAAATTAGCCGTTCGGATTCGGCATATAAACTGTAGGCCCCTTCCATCTCTGACAACATTACTCGCACACAGGAATGGTTGAGAGTTGTAAGTCACTAGGCCCTGGTTCTTAATGGACTGCTGTGCCACCTTATTTATTTATTTTTATTGGGGAACCCTGAGTTGAAATACTTGTTTAAGAAGTCGGTTTAAAATTCACTTATATACGAAGTAAGCAATATGATTATGAAGCTATTTCCAGACGAAATCTGTCAATCCAAAAAAAGGTCCCAAATGTTTTAAATTTAGGTGAACTTACAAGTTTGTTAGACAATGTTGCTTGATACGCCATTGTGAAAGTACGTTGCAAATTGCAAAATGCAGTTTCTCTTAAGACATCTGGAATTTTTGATAATTTCTTTTTTGCCAACAATTTTTCCAAACATAAGTACCAATCAACTGTTGAATGATTTGACAACCAACCTAACTTCTACTTCCATTTTCAAAGAAATGAAATACTAATTGTAAAAAATATGGTCACCATATAAAAAACTACTCGTGTCTCGAAAACACTGAAGAAAACGGCAAACCGATTTTGTTAAAAACTGACTTTGTGTTTATTTATATTTTTTTCAACTTCTGGTGGCATTTTAAACAGAATAAAATGGATAATAATTATTATTGGGCGGGGTACGCACTATAACAATTTCAACTGCAGTCCCCCTATAATAATATTATATGTATGTGCGTAGATATGTAGTCACTTCGAATTCGGTTTAATAATGATGATTTTTCCAGAGTGCAATGTACACTACATGCCTTGTGTGTTCTGTATTTTTTATTTGAATTTTAATTTTGTCAGACTACTCATGCACAAACAACATGAAGTGTTTTTAGTTTTTTTTTTTTTATTCTGTTGTTGTGACATGAATACTGGATGAAAAATTTCACATTCTATTTAATTTAATTTGATCAAAAATTATCCAAATGGAGAATAAAATATTTAAGGAAAAACTGTAAATGCTTGATTCGACATAATGGTGTACCCTATAAAACAATGACATTAGTTTTAAATAACTCAGAATCTTGAATAGTTGAGGAAGAATTCAATTTTGACAGTTTTTCTGAAATTTTAAGATATTTTTAGAAATAATTTGTAAATTTTGATGAGTAGTTCCAATTAAATTGCTTTTGTGACATCTGTCAACTTGGCTGAAAATTTCTTAGTTTCTGTATGTTATATGACAAATATATAATATACAAAGCAGTTTTTAAAAAGTACCTATTAAACTTAGAAATTGAATAAAACAAAGATTATTTAATGTTTCTTGCACCTACGGCTGGCTCGGACGTAGTCTAACTTGGAAGTTCAATTTTTGACCACTTTTATAAACATTTGTGGCCGTATATCGGCAATAAAGCGCCAAATATTGTTTTCGAAGTGGCCAATAGTTCCAGGCTTCACAGTGACTACACACTTCATCGGCACAAACATTTATTAAGCTGTGTTAAATTGCAGAATCATGGAGGCCAATGCAAGGGTCCGTAACTCGAAACTAAGTAGTTATAAAACGATTCCGTCAATAAATTAATTTAGAGCGCAAGTTGTGTGACATATTGCGCCAACTTGTTGAAACCACAGCTTCTGAGCATCATGATTATTCAATTGATGGCTCTATACATCATTAGCAGTAATTTTAAACAGAATTGTTTTGAAGAAGTACAGACCAATTATTCCACCAACCAATAAATTAGACTAAACATTAATTCTATGCGCGGCTTTGAAAGAAAAGACCCATGATTTTCAAAACAAATATTCAGGCGTCAGTCAACCTTTTCATGTTGAAGTACCACTTGACAGCTGACAAAATGGCCTACAGCTAAAATAGTTTTGCCAACAACAAATCTTAAAGAAAATCATATTTGTATGAAGTAAAATTTCTCCTTAAAAATACAACGAAATAAAAACTAACCAATAGGAGGCTCCATTTTGAATAGTGCATTATTTTAGCAGTTGCCACTTTTAGCTGTCATTTTTTCGCATTTTTTTTTCACAGGAGGAAATCTTCAAAAGACACTTGGCAGTATTCGACTTCTTCTTCATCAGGACCAATCTTGAAGCATCGACTTCCGATTTTTCTTTCTTAATTTTGTTCAATCACCTTGGGGGAAGTTTAAACTTTTAATACTTTCCCGTGTTTTTTAGACCATAAGCTCATGGGGCTTGGTTCTTCTTAATCTCCGAACATGGTTTCTTATATTCAAGACGGACACCATTTCATAATTAGTATGACTTTGCAGTCTCTGGTTGTGCAATACAGCGTATTTTTTAACAACTTCTGTAACAATTTCTATTTGTAAGTCACGATGTTATTCGGTATTTCTTATGTACCAAGGTGTAGTAACTATTCCACGAAGGACTTTGTATTGGAATTTTTGGATGATTTCGGTATTTGTTTTCTTTGTACAGCCCCATAATTGGATTCCATAGGCCCAAACAGGCTTTGGCACTTGATTATACAGCATTATTTTGTTTTGGATTGATAAATCAGTGTTGTTCCCAAGCAACCAGTACATTTTTCTATATTTCAAGTTTAGTTCTTCTCTTTTCTTTTTGATGTGCTCTTTTCACTTAAGATTTGAATCTAAAGTCATTCCAAGGTATTTGGCCGTATTGGCGTAAGGTACAGCTTAATTATAAATGATTACTGGAATATTGTTTATCTTTTTATTTGTAAAGTTTTTATGTGAAGATTTTGTTTCATTGAGTTTGAGACGCCATTTTTAGGTCCAAGCTCTCACTGTGTCGACGGCATTTTGTAGTTTTACTGCTGCCTTAGAGACACATTTGTCGGGTACCAAAATTGCGGTATCATCTGCAAAAGTTGCCATTATGGTGTGATTACCAACTGGAATATCCCTTGTGTATAATAAATACAGGATAGGACCTAGGACACTTCCTTGTGGTACACCGGCTTCTATTTTCTTCAATTCCGAGTATTCTTGATCGTACCTTACTCTAAACAATCGGTCTGAGATGTACGATTTTAATATTTCACAGTACTGCCTGGGAAGATCCCTTTGCAGTTTGTACTCAAGTCCGTCATGCCAAACCTTGTCAAAAGCTTGAGCAACATCTAAGAAAATAGCTAAACATACTTGTTTTTCTTCTAATGCTTTTTCTATTCCATCCGATATTCTATGAACTTGGTCTATCGTGTAATGTTAATTTCTAAAGCCAAACTGATGGTTTGGGTTTAACCTTCTTTCTTCTATGATTTTGCTAAGTCTCTTCAGAAGCAGTTTTTCAAAAACTTTTGCCATAATTGGTATAAGCGATATTTGTCTGTAAGCCGTCACTTCTTTAGGTGGTTTACCTTGCTTTGGTACGACAATTAATTCAGCAATTTTCCAATGGTGCGGGACATACCGGTGCTTAAGGCATGCATTTATTATATATTGGAGTTTTAAGAAGGCTTTCAATGGCATTTCTTTCATAACCTGAGCAGTAATTAGACCGTAACCTGGTGATTTTTTATTTGGTAGTTGATGTAAACACATACTTTTTATTTCTTTAAGTCTTACCATTGGTATTTCACTTTCATCTATCTTATCAACAAACTGTTAGTTATTTTCAGCCGCGTTTGATGGGTATGGCTTAAAAACATTCGCAAGATGTTCAGCGAAAAGGTTAGCTTTTTCTTTCGGGTTACCGATCCATTTCCCATCTTGAAATTTCAAGGGCGAGTTTTGTAACTGCGGTCTTTTCAGGTGCCTCGCTGCTTTCCATAGCGAAAAATCGGTTGAAGCATCAGTCGTTAAATTCCTTAGGAATGTACTGAGTTAATCATTTTTGAATTTGTAAATTTGTTTTAAGATTGTTGCTTATACGGTTAAACGTTGTTTTATCATCTGGAAATCTACTATTTTGCCATTTTCTGCGAGCTCTTCTTTTCTCTATTATCAACTCTCTTATCTCTAAAGGATATTTTATTTCATTTTGTCTTCTATTAGAAAATGTTGGAGTACTTTCTGCAATAAATTGTTCCACTTCATGGTCAATTTGCTCCATTGTATCCATGGGAGATCTTAAATTTATAAAACTTAAAAGCCTTTCTCTAAAATCATTCCAGTTTGTTTTCTTATTTACAAGCTTTGGATTACTTTTTGTAGTACTTCCGATTCACTTAGTGAAAGAATCACTGGAGTATGATCTGATGACAGGTCATAATTACCTTCGACATTAATGTTTTTTTTCACATTTTGAAAGTAAAAACTATACCATTACTTAAAAAAAGGCTGGGATGCGACCCACACTGATAACTTCCCATCACGTCTGTCGATTTGTCTTGCTTAAAAGTTTGTAGTTTTTTGTGTTGGGTTAAAAAGTTGTCAGATGAATTATCCTTTAAAATTTTAAAATTACCAACAATTTTTTTATAAAGAAATATTTTAGTTTTAAAAGTTTGTTTTGTTAAATAGATTTTTAGAAGAAAACAAATTTTTACCAATTTTAGTAGCATTTCTTAAATTTTTACAAATAAATAAATAATAAAATTAATTTGAGAGATATCAAGAACCGAACATCAATTTTTACCAAATTCGCGTACAATTTCTTATAGATTTCATTTTGTTTATAAAAAAAAAACGGACTTTTGGATTTTTGCAAAAAAGACTACTGAATATCGAAAACAATATTTTCTGTGAAATACAAAAATTGAGAACAATTATTTTAATTTTTGAAAAGTAATTTGAGTCGAAAGTAAATTTTTACCAAGTTTACTATTGTTTTTTGTTTAGGTTTTTATTTTTTGTAAAAAAAATTGTGAATTTGATTTTTTTCAAAACTTTAAAAAATGTGGAAAACAATATTTTTTTAAGATAAAAGTAGTTTTAAACCGATTTCTCAAAGTTTTGAAAAGATATTTGAGTCGAAAATCAATTTTTAATAACTTTTTCAAAATAAACCGAATGTCGAAAACAATATTTCTTATAAAATAAAATAAGTTTGAAGCCATAATCTTAAGCTTTTGAAAAGATATTTGAGTGGAAATCGAATTTTTACCAACTTGTTGTTTGTTTTTTTTTCGGGTTTTATTTTTATAAAAAAAACTGTCAATTTGATGTTTCTCAAAATTTGATCAGATGTTAAAAACGTTATTTTTCGTTGCACAAAATTATTTTGGAGATGAATTCATTTTATATTCGTAAAATTTTGGAGGTGAAACAATTTTTTTCAGTTTTTTGATTTAAAAAAAAGATCGTTAATTGGATTTTTTCCAAAAATATATTTGTTTGGTATCACGTTACAATATATAACATACAATCTAATTCAAGTCTCTAGCGTCATTGGTTCGTGAGATATTTAGGGTTAACCAAAATTCTTAAGAAATACGCGTGTTTTTTTAATATAAAAATGAAACTTCTTATTAACTTTTGAATTTGAATCACAGTCGTTCACTTCACAGTGGGATTAAAACAACTCTGCTATGAATTCGCTTTTTACCATTCAAAGATATTCAAAGCCAACAGCATTAACTGCCTTAATCCTTGGTTGCTTCTTGAAACCGGTCTGCCGCTCCACCGCATTACAGCATCAAACCGTTTTGAAAACTATGCCATAGTAACGAAGCGAAAATGAAATAAAGATGAGACTTAAGTCGTGACATCTCGTTTTTATTCAGTCTTTGACAAGAATTTAATATTATGAAGATCCTTTTGAATCTACCCTATTCGCTGCGCGTCTATAACATACAGTAGATTCATGGATGACTTCCAAGCAAACCATCACTTCAAAGCCTGATGTAACCTTAGATACAACTAGCGCAAAGATAAATGCTCCTACATTCATTGCAATGAAAGTGAAAAATTGCTAAGTAACTCGCTGCAGTTGGATGGAATCATAGAGAATCTTGCCACAACGTCGCGACGTTGATTCATCTGTCCTATTCCAAGAAAGTAAAGACAACATACAACATCAGCGAATCACTTGAAATATGACAAAATAAAAGAAATACTGAAAAAATTGTCCATAAACGGTGTAAACATGATCTTTGAAAATTTTCTTTTTCTTTATCTTTTTTTGTTTTCTAAACGGAAAAATCATTGGAAGCAATAATTTCAAAGAACATGTGTGAAGCGTTATGATGTGATGCAGGGCGACCGAAGAGACAGACGTGACGAGACGACCGGTAATTAGTGTGATGTAGGAATTGTGTCCCTATAGAACCCAATGATGTAGGTGATGCATCATCGGATGCGACTGCATCTGTGGAATATTTTCTATGCGTGTCAAAAAGATATTACTGCAGCGGATCATCTCTATAGTTGCAGCTCCAGCCTTAAGCCTTTAGACAACCAACAGCGCCAGTGGTACGGTAACGTTACGGACGGTCAGCCCCCCAACAAATAGTTACAGGGAACATGATTCTTTGTATACCTATGTATATATATTTTTTCAAACCTTACGCTTAGAGGTCCAAATTAGTCAGTCCGGTCTACGGTCTACGGTCTCCGGTCTTTGGTAGGACGCGACGGCTGGATGGATTGGATAGATGGATGGATGACCGATATGTGGGGAATTTCTCACTATAAGCTTGACAGTTCCATCAGAAATGAAAATTGGTGGACATTTTTTATGGTCAAGCAAACATTAATAAGTAATCGCAGATAAGAAGTGAGAATTTGTTGTTTCGTGACATTGCGCTCACGAAAGCACGAATAACTCACGAAATGATTGATGCGATGCGCGCGGCTTTGGGAACTTCAACTTATATACTCTTATAGTTATAATCGTTCAACGAGGGGGAAAAATTCCATTGAATATAAACGGACGGCGCAGCGGTGATATAGAAGCACAGCGGCATCTTCGTGTCAATGTGCCCCTTTGATAAAATAATATGTTTTTGTTTTTTGTCTTATGGTTATAATTCGAGGAAATGCATTTTAGCCTAACTAACATACATATATTATTTTATACTAACTTGTGATGTGTGTATAGAGGGAAACTTATCTGAGAATTACTAGATTCTTGATAATTTGTCAGAATGTTTTGACATCATCGGGCGGCGGCCGGCGTGCAGGCAGTCAGTGGTGTGTTGGGGGTTATTTAATTTGTGAGCTGTCAAGTTGTTATACATGACGGTTTTTGTTACAATGTAAAATACTAGGTGGTATCTAAGGTGATAGATTTTATAAGCTTTCTTCAATAGAATTTACATATATATTTATGGCTGTTTGATTGTTTTAACCAGGTCGATGATGGAATTTTTTGGTTTTAAGAAATATTGTGACAATAAAACTTTTTTGTGAAATTTTTAACCTGATTTTTCGAAACTGATGGGTTTTTAAGTATAAATTCTGGTAATACATACAAATCTATTTGAAACTTTTTGTTAAGTGATAATATATGGCAACTACATTTTGTTAAAAATTTCCATTTTTTAGCCATATTTTTTTAACGAAATGTTGGTTTTTACCGATTTGTCTTTTAACTAAAATTATTGCTGGTTATATTGAATTTTCGTTAATTATTGATGTCAATCTTAATACTAGTATGTATCTCCATTTCCAATAATGAAGAATAATAGAACAGGATTGATACACGCCAAATAACGGAAAGTGTCAATGATTCAGTGTGTTTCAAACAGTTTCAGAAATTCAGACTGAAAGTTTTAGTCATTTTTAGTCCGAAGTCGTACCAAACTTCAAAAGTTCTGTTAATTCTGTTAAAAATAATACATTTCCCCTTTTTGCCAGATTTAGTCCGAGAAATTACTTCTGGTGATTTCTCGGCAAGCTTTCAAATTCGATTTGACTTTTACGGCAATAAATTACAGAAGAAAACAAAATTATTGACTACGTTTTTCGGTAAATGTGGATATTGTTCATATTTTCTATTTTCTTTAATTAATCGAATAATTTTCATAAAATTTATACCTTTTTATAAAAATTTGACTGAAGAAAAAAATTGTCCTCTTTAATTACGTTTGTACAACAAATATATATAATTGTCAATATTTATTGAAGATTGTAGTGATTTTGTTCATTTAAGTTTCATAATTTAATGAATAATTTAATTGTTATTTAAAATAAATATAAGTTTACTTTTTTTGATATGCATTTTGTTGGATTCTAATTCACGATTAAGTTGATTAAAATAAGTATAATTTTTTTGACGTTTTTTTTAAACGTAATCCAAACTGGTGCAAATTGGTGCGAAAACCGTTCCAGACATTTTGACACTTTGCTTTCTCTCTGAGAGCACTTCATCCCTACTCCTCAAATTTCAGATTTGACCAACTTTTAATATCTGAAATTTTACTTATTGATTCCACAAAGATGAACGAGTTTGTCTTCAAAATCTGCAGTATGGCACTTTCTATCAACTGCATTAATTTAGAACTCTGCATTTTGTATTGTTGATCTACTTATGTAATTTCAATGATGACAACTGAAAATAGTTGAATATTTTTTTAATACCAAACATGATAAATCTTCTGTGTAGATGAAATAATTTGATGTTTTTTTAAAACCTTTAAAAGTTTTGTCTGCTGTCAGATCACTAATTATAGTTCTGTTAATATTATAACACCTGACACTCTTCCGTATTAAAATTAAATTATTGTTTTTGTTTGTTTCAAGACATGATCATTCCACCATTGGAAATCATTCTTACAAGCTGTTTAAGTTGGAGATATATTCCCAAAGCCTGGATAGGAAAAGTAGTCTTCATTCCTAAAGCAGGGAAACCCTCACACGATAACCCTAAAGATCTACGACCAATCAGCCTATCATCCTTCCTTCTTAAAACCTTGGAAAGATTGATTGAAATATACATCAGGCATAACTTAAAACCATGTCTCATTTCCACAGCTCAACATGCTTACTCTGGTACGTATTATTAAACATTCCCTCGAATACAAAAAATTTATAACCTAGTAGCGTTCCTAGATATTAAAAGAACTTTCAACAATGTCAGTTAAAAGATGATCACAACAGCAATTGATAAGCTGAAGTTAGAGAAATCACTCAAAGATCTTACAAGTCTCATGCTCAAAAGCAGGACAATAACTTCTAGCATGAGAAGTTTTACTACCACCAGATCGGTGAATCGAGGCATTCCCCAAGGTGGGGTCCTTTCGCCTCTTTTATGGAACATGGTTGTAAACGACCAACTTACATCATTGGAAGCAGAGGGTTTAAAGGTGACGAGTTTTTAAAGGTGAAGATGTTGCAATATCCGTATCTGGGAGAACGTGTGTCGGGAGCAAACACACGAATATATTAATGAAATACATTCTTGAAATATGTATGCATATATTGTAATTTAAAAAGGTTTAAACTATTCTTTTATTAAACATCTTGTATAAGCCAGGCATATTAATGAAGTCGGCAGCATAATTAAAAAATATTGTAAAGAAAACTCTTTTCTCTCGGAACTCCTATTAAATGCCTTAAATAGGATAACAAAATAGGACGTCAATCCATATAAAACAGAATTAATACTCTTTTCGAGAAGATATAAAATTCCTCAGATTAGCCCACCCAAGATTTAAGAAACATCATTAAGCTTTTATGACCAAGCTAAATATTTAGGCCTCATTTTAGACAAAAAATAAATTGGAAGGCAAATATTGATGAAAGAGTAAAAAAGGCTACTGTAGCGCTTTTTACTTGTAAAAAGGCCATAGGATCAAAATGGGGCTTCTCCCCAAAAATAACCCACTGGCTATACACTTCGGTAATCAGACCGATACTCATTTATGGAGCTGTGTATGGTGGACCGCACTGGACAAGATGGTAAATCTAGATAAGCTCATCAAAGCCCAGCGGTCAGCAGGTATGTGCATCACAGGAGCACTTCGCTCAACTCCAACCGCAGCACTGGAAGTGCTTTTAAACCTAACACCTCTTGACATCTCCAAAATGGTGGCAGCCAACTCAAGTGTGAGGCTTAGAGCCACCTCTCAATGGACCAGAAACAATACTGGACATATTACTATTCTAGACAGTTTCAGATCTATCTCAGATCGTTTAGAATATACCACCCCAAAAATGGTATTCGGTAAAAGCTTCCATGTGTCCATCCCTTCAAGATCCTCCTGGGAAGAAGAGAGACCCCTGGAAGACGATGCGGTACACTTCTATACAGATGGTTCAAAGATCGATCACGTAGTTGTAAGTGGTATCTTTTCGGAACAACTGAATCTCAGTCTATCCTATAGACTTCCCAATCAATGTAGTGTATTCCAGGCAGAAGTAATGGCGATTAAAGAAGCGCTAGGTATCCTGGTTCATAGAAAACGTTATAAGGATATACGAATCTTCTCAGATAGCCAAGCCGTAGCACCGCCTATTTTGAAACTATATATTGATGAAATGGCCACTTTTCAATTACTTAAGAATTCTGAGAACCTCAAATACGACAATTTTGAGTGAGAAATGTGCTTCGTCGCCGAAGAAAATTTTGTTCGCAAAATCACCGTCCACCGCTTGTTGTTCAAGCACCTATTCGACGTATCTACGACGTTGTGAACAGAGAGAAAAAACTAAATGAGAGAGCCAAATTTCCTCGTCTCCGTCCCTTTGGAACCTCTTACTCTCATTTTTTATAGCGTGTTGAATTCGTATCGGTGTATACATGTTTTCACCTCGAAGAGCAGAGAGAATCGAGACATTTGATATTTCTTTCTCTCTCTGGTTTTCACAAATTAATTCTAGCAAACAATTTTCGTTTGTCAATGAATTACGGATAACGTTAAAACGGAAGATTGTGGTGAATTTGTTTTTCTTTTCTCTTTCTTTGAGTTACAGATAGATGGCATTAACAACTAAAACCAGAAAAGATGTGTTCAGAAAGAGTGTATAACAAGGTTAAGGTTTTTTAGACTAGACTTTATTTGTTATGAACAAGTACATGTTTTTTATAAATGTATGTTATGTTTATTTCAATAGTAAAACCTTAACATAACTTAACTGCTGTGTTATCTACAATATACTGCATTGAATTATTTAACATCGAATTAATTATAATAGGTGGAAATAATAAAGGTCTACAGTTTACCGGGAATATTAATATAAAATATCCATATCTTCTGTAATTGCGGTATCAATCGATATTTTGTGGAACTTAGTGTTAACGTAACATTTATTTGTCATGAATTAGTCTTTCAGCTGTTTTATACACCAACAAAATTATGAAATTTGGCTGCGATAATAATTACTTGAACACAGCATTTTCTATGTTTATAGTTATTCAGGTTTAGACCTTAACTTAGATTTGAATTTATTAATGAATAGCCTAAAAAGTTTAGCAAACATCTATGAATAACCCACAATGCACTTTCAGAAAAACTGTAGTTAGAACTTTCCCTCACAGATTTTTCCTTGTCGCTATAACTGAAAGATAAGATATAAATAAATAGTAGAACTGGAAAACTTATAAGAATGATGCATAAGATTTAAATTTTGGTTGAAGAACAAATTTGTATATTCTCTTAACAAAACCACTGACCTAGCGAGAATACAAATACTTTTACTTTTGTACAAAAGTAATTTTCGGCTTACATATGTAGTTAAGCCTTTAAAAACAGCACACTAGCTTAGTGGAAAGCATAGCTTATCGCCAATTCACAAATCTTATGCGATGAAAATTGGCAACAGAAGTTTACGGTTTTTATTTAGTCTCTACTTAAATCACTTATTTTCAGTATTTTGGAAATGTCGGTAACATAAAGAAAATAAAGAACGAGTACACACAAATACAATAGGAATGTAAAAAAGAGATGAGTATATAAAAATGTTTTCAATGTTTCTGCGTTGTTTTATTTTAATGATCCATGTTTACATTCTTTAACTCTCGTTGTCAATGTTCCAGCAACTCGCAGCCAAAATTAAGTCGATGAACTCTGAAAATTGAACTAAATCAGAGTTTTTTTTGCATTTTTCAACGGTCTGAGCGAAAATTAAACGCATAAACGCAGCTAATAATAAAACAAATAATAGTTGTAGTGCTTTCAGAGTTTTATGTTTCTAGGTCCTAATTCTCATTGCACCGTTGCAACACCTAATTTATTTTACTTATTTAATAATTAAAACTGGCTTCAAAAAACTAACTAATATTTCTCTAAATGCGTAATTTACAATTGTTGCTAAATCTTCATTGTTCTGGCACCTAACAAGAGTAATTAATTTCACTTCATATTCGAATGATATTACTCGCAAAGTAACACAATGAGAATACCAAAAAATTGTTCATCCACAATTTTGAATTTTCTTTGAACACCTCTGAACAACATGGCATCCGCCATTTTTCGAAGGTGGACGCCATTTTTTTTAATGTGGGGAGTATGCACATCTTCTGGCATAAGTATTCGTTCCCCACATTTTTTTTATATGGAGTTAATACTTATGCAAGTTTATGTGCAAATCGCAGCTTGTAGGCAAAAAGAGAGCAACCGTCGAAGTTGGTTCTCTCGTTTAGTTTTTTTCTCTCTGGTTGTGAATGTTTAGCTGCCTTCAGTTGTTGTGTGAGCTGGAGTTTAATGCAAAATACGCAATTATGAGCCGTAAGACAGTCCTACTTCTTGAGAACAACGAGGAATCGACACATTCTGGTTTCGGCAGCAGTTTCACTTTCAGCAGCGAAACGATGATGAACAGGCCTTACAATATCTGTAAACAATTTAGTATCTTCAAAATTCTTCACAATTTTACAATTGCTTGCGTAGTTGGGCGATTATGTTAAATCTATCCTTAAACCACTATATGTTGCTGAAGCAGAATTACCATTTTTGTAGTAGGTTTTAACAATTTATATGCTTTGTGCCCTGGTTAAGCGATCAATTTTCGTAAATGTCAACTTTAAAACAGAAAAAAAGGGTTACAAAATTTGTTTTTACAACTTAATATGAGAGATTACGAATTCAAGCCCTATACTTTTGAAACCGCAAAATAGATGACCCGTTATAAGAGCATCCTAACTATTTTGCGCAGTTGCTCAATTAGGTTTGTTGCTTGAATTTGCTTAGTAAACGATATAAAAACTTATTTGCTCGTTGTTCAATGAAACTTGGAGTAATTTTAATTAAAAAGGCAACTAATTTGTTGAGTGTGCACTGGACCTTAAATATGAAAATAATAGAACTAAAGCCCAAAGGAAACAAAAGTCTTTTAGTGACTTCAGATTTGCCATAACTTCGAATTTTTAAAAGTTTATTATTAAATTTTAAAATAAGTTTAATTTTAAAAAATAGAATTCGAAAGTCATTTTGTCTTGAAATCCATTCTATTTGTAACCAACATTTTATCATTTTTCATACATTCAAATGTCAACTAACTCAATGTTAATTTGAACTAGTTTGTCTTTTGAATTCATTCATTTGGCTGACTTTAGGCTATAGTTATTGAGATTTCTTCTATTTCAGGCTTTGTCTGCACTAAACTAAAATATATTGTTTTCCGAACTCTTAATTGACATTCATACATATTTAATATAATTTAAATAATTTTAAAATAAATACTTTAAGTCAAACATTGAAAACAAAGATTGTGAAAAGTTCTACCATCTGTTAAGCAGTTCAACCATTTCTATGTACTTTTTTTTAATATAAAGTCAGACTGAAAGGAGTCAATCTCGTTTGAATGATCTTATTAACTATCTTTACTTTAAGACTTTTAACCGTTTATTCAACAAAATTCAACATTTTGCTATCGGATGCGACACATGTTTGACATAAAATTTAAACACTAAAAACACACCCATACGATTTAAATGTTTTGGTAATTTGGTCATGCAATTTTTAGTTACGTATAAAATCGAAGATGAGAATATCTCTGAACCTTGACTTTCCGTTGATATTTGATTTTAAAGAAAAAAGTCTGAGATGCGACCCACACTCATAAATTCCCATCCCGTCTGTCGATTTGTCTTGCTTAAAAGTTTGTAGGTTTTCATGTTGATTTAAAAAAGTTGTCAGTTGAATTATTTTTAAAAAATTCAAAATTACCAACAATATTTTTCATACAAAGAAATAGTTTAGTTTCAAAATCTTGTTTTTTTTTAAATAGATTTTTAATAGAAAACAAATTTTTACCAATTTTAGTAACATTTCTTAACTTTTTTTTATTTTTTTATAAAAAAACCTGTGATTTCGATTTTTCTCAAAACTGTATCGGAAGTTGAAAACAATTTTATTTTTAAGACAAAATTAGTTTGAAGATATTCAAGTCGAAAAACAAATTTTTACCAACTTTTTTATGTTTGTTTAGGTTTTTAATTTTTTGTGAAAAAAAATTGTGTGACACCTGAGTCGTGTTCTTCCTCTACTGCACCGCCCCTCGGTATTGGATTCGAAGACCGTCCGGGCTGGAGCGTTGATGTTCATCCGCTCTACATGACGTAGCCATCTAAGCCATTGGACTTTACTTCTGAATTGCCTTCTAAGTTCAAAGAAGCAGCGATTTGCAAAAGTTATTCTTCATTTGATCTCAGCGCTGGTGTCGTTGTCTGTATTAATAGCGGTGCCTAGATAGACAAAGTCCTTAAGTACTTCAAAGTTATAGCTGTCCATGGTGACGTTTTGTGTGAACGTCGTTGTTCAATGTCCTTTTTTGATGACAGCATATACTTGGTCTTGCCCTCATTGACCGCTAAACCCATCTTCTTCGCTTCCTTCGCAATTCTCAAAAACGCTCCGCTGGCATCACGCTTTGATCTTCCAATTATGTCAATATCATCTGCGTATCCGAGTATTTGGATAGGCCTTTGGAAGATTGTGCCTCTAGTGTTGACGGCCAAAACAAGACATTGCTGTGTAGAGCTCTTCCTTATAGATGCTGTCAAACTCGGCTTTAATATCGATGAAAAGGTGGTGGGTATCGATTTGAAGTTCCCGGGTTTTTCCAAGATCTGCCGTAGTGTGAATATTTGGTCGATAGTGGACTTTCCTGGTCTGAAGCCACACTGATAAGGACCTATCAGGTTGTTGACGAACGGCTTCAGACGTTCACATAATACGGCAGAGAAGATCTTATATGCAATGTTGAGGAGACTGATGCCTCTGTAGTTGGCGCAGTTTAGAGGGTCTCCTTTCTATGTATCGGGCACACTATGCTGAGATTCCACTCATCGGGAATGCTTTCTTCCGACCATATTTTGCAGATGAGTTGGTACATGGTCCCTACCAAACCATCGCCTGCCTTTTTGAATAGTTCGGCAGCGATGCCGTCAGCTCCAGCAGCTTTGTTGTTTGTTTATATATAGCTATCCTCACTTCGTCAAGGTCAGGTAGGCGAAATTGTTGATCTGCATCTCGCCGGGGTTGAGTGGTTCTATCTCCTTTACAGCGGAATTCGGTTCGTCAACCCCGTTATATAATTTGGAGAAGTGGTCTTTTCATATTTTTAACATAGACTGCGGTTCTACTTCTATGTTCCCCTGATTATTATTATGATTAAACTGCGTACTAGCTACCAGAACGTCTCGCGTCTCGCCCCGCAGCGAAATCGACCAGCCTGAATCCGTTGTCGGAGGTGGTGTCGTGCAGGCTGTATCTCCCGATTATGCCACCAAAGATGTCTTCTCTTCCTAGCTTGGCATTAAAATCTCTTAAGACAATTTTAATGTCATAGCCAGGGCACTGCTCATATGTCTTGTCCAAGAGCTCGAAGAATATGTCTTTGGTGTTTTCATCTTTCTATCTTTCTCCTCTATTGGGGCATGAGCGCATATTACGCTTATGTTGGCGAATTAAGCAAGACTTTGTGCCTGAGCCTAGTTCCAACAACAAATCCACACCCAAATAGACGCGGTCTTTGTTCTTGCTAGCAGTCGCCGTAGTAGATATCGCAGTCTTTTAGTTCGCGTTTGCCTGGTCCATCTTATAGCACTTCTTGGATATCGGTAATATCTGCCTTGCAGCAATTAAGGGCTTCCGCTAATTGTTCGGCTGCCTGTGGTCTGTTAAGGGACCTAACATTCCACGTACAGATCCGAAGTTCGTTGTCCTTATTTCGTTTGCGCGGGTTGTCAACAGTGAATCCGTCCGTATCCAAGGCTTGTTGGTGCTTCGCAACTACGTTATTTTTTACGTGGCCAGGAAGTCACCCCGACGGCACAACCCCCAACCTGGAGGGCCAGATCCTTAGTATAACTCCAAGGACGGGGATCCGGATAAACCACTCCCTACAGGCCTGAGCTCCGAATATGTCGAAGAAGCCCTATACGGTGTTCACTAAGTAGTTCAACCTTACTGGAACTGTATAGACGTTGAATCCATCTCGAGAATTCGTCCGCTGCCGTCTGGATAAGGAGAAGTGCCTTACTGGAAACACATCTCCCCCTCTCTCGTTTGCTGCCCCAAACAACGTTCCACTGGGGTTGGAACCCAATCTCCAGAGGTGAGAGTAGAAGTTGATAGACAGAGGTGGGTTTTAAGAAAAACCTTAGGAAACTTATTGCTATATGCGAACATCGATACGAAATTTTTCAATATTTTGTGTGAATTTGAACATTTTCAGGAATGTTTTATTTTTAATTGTCAAATGTCAAATGATGACTACTTCAGAAGTTACAACAGTTTTGTTTGGATAGAGAAAAGCGGTTCATTTGAAAGTCTTTCATCAAAACTACTAGACTTTAACTGTCTAATTAAGTCACCTCACTTGAAATTCAAACTTTTTCTTCTTAAACAAACGCAGTCATAAAAAAGAACAATATTCATTAATTTTGCAGCGTGAAAATGGTGCGGCTTTCAATTATTTCAACAATGTTTGTTTGCATGTATGAAAATTACAAACTTTTCCGTCACAAGTCTTCTCTGAATTTAACTAATTAAGGTTTTATTTATTTTCGTTTTTCAAACCGTAATTTTGGTAAAGTATTGTTTCGTGTCAAGTACGAAACGTTGACGTTGGATCAATTTAAATTAAGTACACATAATTGGCAAAAACAAGAATGTGTCTAAAACTTTGTTCTTTTTTTTTGGACTTTGAGTTTTTTTAGTTTAACCCCAACACTCACATATGGCGAATATATTCAAAACCAGGATATTTTCTCTTGAAAACAGGGAAACAAATTAAATCCACTTTCGTGGCAATTTGTGTAATACTTTAAATAGCCTTTAAACAATTCAAATACCTACATCAGGAAAAAAGGGGTTGGCTTGGTTATCTATCTATATGGGCGGCCGGCACCCCATCATATATGTATGACCGGCCTTAACTTCCCTTCTCATTCTACACATCCAACGAAGGCTTTTACTGATATACCTTGGCATAGGTATACGAGTATATCTAAATGCATGATTAACCACGTGCATGATTTCCCATCCTGAATCGCTATAAAATATTCAATCCACCTGTCGGAGCAGAAGACCGACCGACTGTTCTGTGTTCAGTGCTATGTTCCTGTAGAAAACTATTGAAGTGGGTAATTTTCGCGCTGCCACTAGCAAAACCACCACGCCACTATTGCACTGCAGGCGCAGGGTCACTGGCACCGGCATAGACTCATACTCTGGTTCAATCTTCCAGAGTTTTACGTCAACCAGCAGCGTTGAAATAGACGGACGGACAGACGGAAAGACGTGGAGCCACAACATTCAGGTTGCGCAGTTTTGATTCATGTAATTGAAAAGGAAAGGAAAAGTCTGCTCCTGCTCCCGTTCCCGGTGCACCGACATGACAATCCCTCTGTCGACTCGACTCGACCCAGCCAGAGCTATTGTTGGCACGAATGACCTCACTGCAAAGCGATTGAATAGCCGCGTCGTTGGTTTCGTTGTTGTATGACGCCTCCATCTCCATTTCCATCTGCACCGCTCGAAAGATGGGTTTGGGAAATAACAAGTCCAGAGTGCATTGAAGAGAAAGGGATAGAAAAAAATCCCTGCAGGATTGCCCGAGGATTGAGAATGTGTTATCGAGAGTGCAGTGCACTCCTGGTAACTCCTATTCCGGACACGATATCGCATCGGGCCAGTCTAAGCCTCCTAGTCTCACTCTTCCTCCATGCGCTTCCGATGACGACGACGACGGTCATAACTCTTGATGAATGCTTTGCTATCCGCACTTTTTCTTTCGATAAAAGGTGAAAATTGTACAAGGTATGTGTATAACTTCTCATATTCATAGCAGCAAAATGGCCAAATGGAGGCGCTGACCGCTGCGATGTGCCGGGCCGGGCCGACCGCGCGGCTGCTGGGACATCAACTCGGCGATGATGAACGACTTCCAAATGTCGAGCCATTAATTATACTTTATTCGAGCGGGTTTATTCTTTGGCACTTGCAGTTATTTTTTGTTATACGATTGTTCTTCTTCATCATCAGAGGCTTTGAGTTTTGCACAGGTTGGGGTTGGAGGATGGCAAAAGCAAAGATAATCAATGCCTGCAAGGGGTAGCACGCAAGGTTATTCACTTGTTCGCTCGTTGTCACTTGCAAGCCTGCCTCCGATGATGTTATGTGAACTTTACCGCCAAAGGGATGTTGTTGACACAGTTCCGCACATCATGATATTATTCTCTGATACTGATGGCTTTACACATTTTAGTATAGATGAAGGTTGTTGTATAGCTTGATAAACTTAAGGCAAGGCAAGCCAAGGCAACTGAACTTTTTCCGAACAACAACAACTGACTGATAAACCTGCAAAGATATCGCTTATCAAGATATTATTTTGTGTACGCATCCCTGTTATGTTAGCTGTTGGGCTGATGGCACTCTGGCATATTGAATCAGTGATGTTGAACTTACACAAATTCTCACCGTCTTTTTATTTGCTGTGAGATGAATTCTAATGAATGCTGATGATAATATCGGGCCTTTGAACCTCAGGGAATCAGAGTGAGTGTTGTGTTTGTGAGGTTTTATTTTGTTTTCAAGCAGATAGCTTTTTGTTGAATGAGATCAAGTATTAGATTTATGTTTTATCTGGAAATGACAAATTATTATTATTTATTTCATTTTTCAATTTTTATCTTTCCGTAGGAGAAAGCAGAATTGATGGTGTTTTCTATTTGCTTAGGTAAAAACATGATAGAAGAAATTTTGATGATTTAATGGTTTCTTATCTGCATTATTAAATTTAAATAAGTTAATTCATTGGAAATCAAACATTTTAATAAAAGGAGCTTGTTAGTGGAATGAGTCATTGTTATTTCTTCGAAGCTCTCAAATGCAACTTCAATTTGATGAATTTTTGTTTTTTTCTTATTTGTAGAAAATTTCCAAAATAATTCACTCAAAGAGGGTTTCCCAAATAGAAAATTTCATATCAAAAAACTTGTTATGTTGTTAGTTGTCACCTTGATATATTTGACAAGTGAAAACTACGCCATTACCAAAACTAGATTGGTACACACTTTAATTATGCTTTTGAATTGGTAAAAAACAGTTTGCTGTTTTGGAAAGAAAAAATCTTAACCGAAATTCTCGAAGGGGTTGTTACAGTTCGTCACTTAGACATTGCCATTCGAATCCTTTAAGCCTTTTCTTTGGGGTCATGTATCCACTTATGGCTCTTAGGTTTAAGACTTTAAAATGTAATTCCAGAAGTTAAATCTATCAAATATGCTCATACAACAAAGTATCAAACTTTATCGGTGCATACTTTTTTTAGAGCTTTGTACGTTGGCAAGGCTATCAGAGAATTTGATTTGGCTTGATCTCAGCTCATGGTTTCCACAGGTACACATTACTTTATTTAAAATCCATGCAAACATTACGAGCGATATCTGAACATGGGCAACCTAAGCCTGATATGCGCGCACGCCCCTACAGAAGAGAAAGATTACAACACCAAAGATATTATGTTCTTCGCGCTCTTGGACAAAACATATGACCAGTGTCCTAGCTACGATATTAAAAATTGTCCTGGGCGATTTTAATGCCAAGTTAGGAAGGAAAGACATCTTTGGTGGAAAATCGGAAAAAACAGCCTGCACGACAGCACTTCCGAAAGCGGATTCAGGCTCATAGATTTTGCTGCGAAGTGCAAGAGATCGCCAAATCCTTTTCCGACAGAGTTACAAGTAACCTCTCTCAAAGTTCTCTGCCGCCAACACGTAAAGCGGCGCTGCATAAAAGGACAAGAGCTGCTCATGAGCTCTATAAGCAGAAGAGGCGAGAGGAACACCGACTTTTCAGAAGGAAAAAGAAACTGCAAGAGAAGCTTGCGGTCGAAGATGTTAAGAGGTTTCAAAGCAGGAATGAAGTTCGAAAGTTGTATGAACAGGTGGAACGAAATTACCAGCTTCATAAACCTAGAACCAAAGGTTGCAAAGACGAAAGTAGAAACATCATAGTCGAACCGCAGTCAATACTGAGGACATGGAAGGACCACTTCTTCAGACTGGCGACGACGAACCGAAATCTGCTGTCAGGCAGGATCATCGATTCAACATAGACGACGAAAGCCAACAATCCTGTCTTCCCGACTTAGACGAAGTAAAGAAGCCGCTTGAGCACCAAATTGACACCTACCATCTTTTCATCGATTTTAAGGCCACATAGGACAGCATCTACAGGGACGAGCTGTATAGAGTCATGTCTAGTTTAGGCATCCCTGCCAAACTAGTCCGTTTGTGCAGGATGACCATGGAGAATTCAAGCTGCTCCATAAAGGTTGGAAACAACTTAACAGAACCTTTTGATGTCAAAAAAGGTTTAGACAAGGTGATGCGCTGTCATGTGATTTTTTTAACATCGTCCTTAAAGGAATAATGCAGAGCTCACACGTCAACACTAGAGGCACTATCCTTTAAAAGTCTGTCCAACTACTAGCATATGCTGATGACATTGACATAATCGGAAGAACTCAGCGTGATGTCAAGTCAATGGGGCTTTTGTGAGTATTGAGGTAGAGGGGGCAAAAATTGGTTTAACGGTTAATGAGGGCAAAACAAAGTACATGCTGTCGTCAAGAAAGGACATACAACACCGACGTCTTGGTCAAAATGTCACCATTGACAGACGTAACTTTGAAGTAGTCAAGGACTTCGTCTACCTAGGCTCCGCTGTAAACGCAGAAAACAACACCAGCGCTGAGATCAAACGCAGAATAACTCTTGCTAACCGCTGTTTCTTTGGACTAAGAAAGTAATTGAGTGATAAAGTCCTCTCTCGAGGGACCAACGTGTTGCTATATAAGGCCCTTATCATCCCCGTCCTGCTATACGGTGCAGAAGCATGGACTATGGCAAAAGCGGATGAAAGCACCGTGGGTGGCTTCGAGAGATAAGTTCTTCGTGTGATCTACGGTCCGGTCACGTATGCATCGAAGAAGAGTGGAGGAGAAGATGGAACGTACGGGCTGTACAGCGACGTAGGCTTAGCCTAGTAATTAATATTTTCAAGGAGTAATTTATATTTTCAAGAATTTGATAGTAAAATAGTTCCGGCGATAGATCTGTTCCATAGTCCTTTTCCGTTTTGTATGAGTCAATCAAAGATACAAATTGAACCAAAGACTAGACTCTAAATCATCCGGATACACTTTCGTCAATGCCTCTGCTGCAGCGTGCAAATTTTCAGCATTCATCTTCTCGATGTGATTCAGGAATCCAAATCCCGGACGTACAGCTTCATAGGCATGCAATCTTTCAGTAATAGAAACGTATAACTCGTCAATCACTGGAATGAAGGCGGATACTTTGTATTTTCCTTGGGGGACAGATTTGCGTCTTGTGCTTTCCCGTACTCGAGTGGATTCAACCTCACATTTCTCTTTCTGGTGTGACTTCATGATTGGGACATTTTTTTGGCTGCTTCCTCGTATTTATAAAAATCATTTCGTTTAGATTCCACACATGATTTCAATGATTCTAGTGCACCCATTGTCGATTCAAGAATCGTTTTCAGGTCTTGCAACATCTTGTTTATAGCGTTGAATCGCTCCAAGATATCGTTCCAAAATAATGCAACCAAAGCAGTTTCGGGACCACTCATCTTCTGTAGAAGGTGCGTTGCTTCATTCCTCACGATGTTTTTTAGCTCTTTATTGGAAGATATGCTGGTTAGAGTTTCTTCGATTTCCGAATAGCCGTTAAATAAGGCTTTCGTTGCTTCAGCTCGACTAGACCAACAAGTGTCGCTGAGTTTTTTCAAGACTTAACTACTTGCGGTAAGAAAACGTTAATACATTTTTGCACAAAATCAAAGAATTGAGATTTTGATATTTCACTGATTGCCTGATTGGAGTGAACAAATGTATCTCAATGATTTCTGTTATTTAAGATTAATATAATCTATTGTGGGGCCCCCCGTTTGTGGAGGTCATGGGGCTTCCGCCCGGTTGCCCTTCCCTTAATCAGGCCCTGACAGAAAGAACTTTTAAGGAAATTGAGTGGGTGGTTTTTATACCACTGCAATTTGATAAAAGTTGAACATTTCGGTTAACCCTAAATATCTCACGATCCAATTGAAAAATATTGGTCACCTCGAAAATTTTACGAACAAAAAATGATTTCATCTCGAAAACAATTTTGTGCAACGAATAATAACGTTTTTATCATCATTTTTTTATAAAAAAATTAAAATTGATAAAAATTGGTAAAAATTGATTTTTGACTAAAATATCAGTTCAACACTTTGAGATATTGGCTTCAAATCAATTTTGTCTTATGGAAATATTGTTTTCAACATTCTGTAAAATGTTTAGAAAAATCGAATTTACAATTTTCTAACAAAAAATAAAAACCTAAATAAAGCAATACTAAAACTTGGTAAAAATTTACTTTCCATTCAAATATTTTTGCAAAAATTGAAAATATTGGCTTGAAACTTATTTTATCTCAAAGAAAATATTATTTTCGACATTCAGTTATTTTTATTTTTTCATAAAAAAATAAAATCTAAAAAAATAATACGCAAATTTATTAAAAATTGATGTTCTGTTTTCGATAACTCGTGAATAATAGAAAATATTGACTTAAAATTAACTTCATTCATCTAATTAATACTTTTTTATATCTATAAGAAATACACATTTTTAAGAAATTCTTCTATAATTGTTAAAATTTGGATTTCGATTAAAGATCTGGTAAACAGAAATAGATTTCGAAATCAAACTAGTTCATTATATGAACAATTTTATTGGTATTTTTTAAGAATAATTCAACTGTCAACTTTTTTAACACAATAGGAAAACCTACAAACTTTTAAACAAGACAAACCGACAGACGGGATGGGAAATTATCAGTGTGGGTCGCATCCCAGCCTCTTTTTTACTGTTGAAATTAAGCCACACCAAGAAATTTGCATCTAATAATATAACACAATCATTTAATTTTATTTTTCATATGTTTTATGTTTCTCACTTCAAAATTTAAGTACCATATCCTTACTCAATTCAGTTTGGGAATTTTTCCAGTATTTTCAGTAAAACTTGTACACCCATTAAACATCGTCAAAAAAATTTCCCATGAACCTCCAAATGACGCGTAAAAATAACGGTGACCAACTTATTCTAGCATATTCATTTCTCCTCGATGCATTACGGTCTTTTTGTCACACCAAAGCTTATACAATAGCCTTAACCTCACAAATCCATACATTTCGACTTCGAACAAAACGTCAAACATGCTGTCACGAAGCTTTAAGCCGAAAAAAAAACATTGGTTACTGCAAGGCTATGTGCACTTCATTTCAGCCATCCCTAACCAATCTCTTTTCTTGTTCAAAATAATTTTAGTATATATCTACTTGTATGTAAGTAGGTATATGCATGCATTTATCCACTTTTAGTTTAACCTTCCTCCCGGTCCGGGTAATGCGCGTGACAATGCAAATCGTGAGGTCACGTCATCCCAGCAAACACAAAACACAAAACACCAAATAGCACACACAACCCGCGTATATTCAAAACCAAACCAAACGAAAAACACACTATTCTCTAAAACGCAAGATCAGTGTGACATTTCCTTGTTTGCCAAATAGAATTTCGTGCTGTGTGTCGCCTATTGTTGTTGTTGTTTTTGTTGTTGTTGAGCTGTCACGCTGCCGCTCAATGTAACATTGAATGGGGGTCGACAGCGGTAGAGGTAGCGTATCGCGTTTTCCACATTTCTCCCACATTTTGACTTTGGGATATCGTAAATAAGGAAACCAGTGCACCGCGAGATTCGAATCCTTGAGGGAAAATAATTTACGCATGCATCTTTCCAGAAACAGAAAACAGTAAACTGCAGCGGTGCAGCAGCAGCTGCTTCTCAATATGGAATTGTTTACTACGAAATAAAATAATTCACATAAAATAAAGTGAAGTAAAAAAACACAGCGTGCGAAATGTCGAATGCCTTTAAATGGACTACCACAGGCTTTATAGGCACTAATTAATTCTCCGTTAGTTCGGAGAGTGATAGACATGATGGTGACACATTAAAAGCAGTTTATTTGCACTTTGACAGATCGGGAGATGTGCACTTTGTTTCCGCTTTTATAATACTCCAAAAATGTAAATTCACATTTCGCACAACAAAAGAACATTATTTCTAGATAATGCGTAGGTGGAGATCTAGACAATGACATTCCGCGCGTCGTCGTTGTCGTCGTCGTCGTTGACGTTGGATTTGTTCATAGTCAGTCGGAACGGGATGACAAAGAGCTTAAAAGTGATTTACTGACATGTCCTTCAAAGAGTATAAAAATTCAAATGATTTAGTGACACTGTGCGGCACTGCAATGCCACCACAACTGGCATCAGCATCTCCTTTCTCGCAGTTCTCAGTCAATTCCACAAAACCGCCCGGACCGCCACAAAGAATGAGGTGACAATTAAAGCCTTTCATTCAAATAGCTTAAGAAGTATCGTTCTCAAGTGTCACCATCTGTCAAAAATGGATTGTGTTTCTTTTTCCTTTTCGTTTTGTTTTATTTGATTTTTAACAGGACAACAAATTATTATGACAATTTATTACTTCTGCGAAATGGACATCTTGCAGACCGGGACCGCACTCAAACAAAACACGCTGCATCTGGTGGAACATGCAATGCTAAAGTTTATAAGGAAACGCGATTCATTTTTGCTGACTAATAATTGTGCTGCGGTTTAATTAGATGAGAAATATAAAATGTCAGTAGGGGGCGTGTTTTTTGATGATTGATGAAGTGGAGAAACAAAGGTCTTTGATCCTCGAAATCAAAAAAAAAATTTAAGGCGGATCGAATTCGATCTTTAAACCCGGAAAATAAATTTAACTTATGTATTCCTTTATTGTGTTCAATGAACTCCGTCTGCAAAGTCCCAAGACAGAAAAAAGTACACTTAAAACATGATTTTTCTTAAAAGTTGACACTTTCGTTATAAGTGACATGTGCCAGTAGGGAATTGTGACAAAATAATGTCACATGATTGGAATTAAAATCCTTTAAGGAGATTTTTTTCTTCAAAATAAATCTGGGGTAAGAATTTTAATGTACTTTCGTATTCGAGGAAGCAAAATTAAATAAATCATTTAATGTTTTATTGACGGATGACATTTCAATGAAAAAGTAGATACACACCCAAATTTATTAATATGTGAACGAACCCTTCAGTGAACAAATTTTTTATTCTTGCAATCGATTTATATAAAGTTGAAATTCTGTTTAAAATAATAAGTTTTAGCAGGAACCAAGATCAGGGTTAAATTTTTGGGGTTGATTAAAAGCTATGCAAAGTACATTTAGTTGCATATGAACATTTTTTTAGAATTTTGAAAATAGTGTTGATATGTATTTTTCGCTGAAACACTTTATTCTTGGAATGATATTTTTATGCAAAACCTCTCACCACCTAAGTTATTTCTAAACTAGCCTGCTTCTAAAAGTCCCAATTACGTTTGAATAAGTTTTTAGATTAGATTGGATTTTGATTTTATTTAAACATACATTTTTAACTATAATTTTGTTAATACAATCAATATGATGCAAAGCATTGCCTTTTCTACCTGATTGACAACTTAAAGTATAGCTTTATATAAATTAACAAAAAGAAAATGAAGTTTAAGATTAAAACGCTTTATTTAAAATTTGATGTCTTTATTTAAGTGCTGTGCGTATTTGAAAGAAAGTCACTGCATAGGATAAGATTTCTTATTTCTCTGAATATCGCACATCGTCCAACAAAATGAAAAACATCTTCGCGCTCCCTCAAGTTGCACAGGTTGCATAAAATCTGCAAGTCCTCACGGTGAGGAATGTAGCTCAGGTTAAGGAGTTCTCCTCTTAGTCGGAACATGCACGAAGTTTGTTCGATGGTATATTTGTCGTCGAACTAGTTTCTTTTACGGAGATCGTAGTCTAGTCTATACTGTAAATCATGCGGTGCAGTGAGCTTTTGGCTTGCTCCGTGTATTGTGTTCTTGAAGCTTCATCCATCCATTAAACTATACCTAGTTTAAGTCAACATCCACCTGCTCGCCTAGTTGTATTCAGTCTTCAAACCATTCACTTCGGGATTGGATTGTTTCTTTATTTTGGAGACGATAACTTGACGTATTCAGAACTTTGAAGATGTAATCGACCTGCAGCTGGAGTATTTTTATAAATAAAGGCGATAATACCGTTTCCAACATGATCATGTAGTTTGACGTACTCAAAGGAAGGTGGAAAATCCTTACTTACTAACTTAAGGTAGCGCTACAGTCCGGGGCGGACCTGGGCCTCAACCAACATGCGTCTCCAACCAGTTCGGTCCCTAGCTTGTTGTATCCAGTTTCGCACGCCAAGTTGGTTAAGGTCTTCACCCACCTCAGTGCGCCACCTGAGTCACGATCTTCCTCTTCTGCGCCGTCCCTCGGGATCGGATTCGAAGACCTTCCGGGCTGCAGCGTTAATGTCCATTCGCTCTACATGACCCAGCCATCTAAGTCGTTGGACTTTTATTCTGCTAACTAGGTCAGTGTCGCTGTACAGCCCGTACAGTTCGTCGTTATATCTTCTCCTCCATTCTCCATCTACGTGTACGGGACCAAAAATTACCCGAAGCATCCTAAGACGGTCTCATCTTTCTTTGACAGGGTCCAGGCCTCAGCGCAATAAATGAGAACCGGGATGATGAGGGTCTTATAGATGGTCATTTTAGATGCTCGAGAGAGGACCTTTTTTCTCAATTGCCTTCTAAGTACAAAAAAGCAGCGATTTGCAAGATTTATTTTTCGTTTCTTTTCAGCGCTGGTGTCGTTGTCTGGGTTAATAGCGATGCTTAGGTAAATAAAGTCCTTAACTACCTCGAAGTTATAGCTGTCCATGGTGACGTTTTGTCCAAGACGTTGTTGTTCAATATCCTTTGTTGAGAAAACATATAATTGGTCTTGCCCTCATTGACTACTAGACCCATCTTCTTCGCTTCCGTGGCAACGCTCAAAAACGCTCCACTGACATCACGCTCTGGTCTCTTTTTATATGTATCGGGCAAACTACGCTGAGATTCAACTCATAGGGCATGCTTCTTTCCGACCATATTTTGCAAATGAGTTGGTGCATGCTTCCCACCAAGTCATCGCCTGCTTTAAATAGTTCAGGAGTGATGCCGTCAGCTCGAGTAGCTTTGTTTGACTTCAGCGAAGATATAGATATCTTCACTTCGTCTATGTCGGGTAGGCGGAACTGTTGATATGTGTCGCTAGGTTAAGTGGTTCTACCTCCCTTACAGCTGAATTCGGTTCGTCTGCGGTTCTACTAAGATGTTCCCCTGATCGTCTTTTCGTGTCTGGTACCCTTGGCAGATTTTTCTTACCTTTTGGTAAAATTTACGAACCTCATCCCTGTTATGACATCGCTCCATCTACTCGATCGCTCGCTTCTCGTGCCGGTGTACCTCTCTCCTCTTCTGCTCGTAGAGCTCGCTAGCAGCTCTAGTCCTTCTGTGCAGCTCCGTTTTGTATGCCTCTTGTTTCGCTGGGTGCGCTTGCCGGCATTCCCCGTCAAACCAGCGGTTTCGCTGTGGTGGCCGAGTGAAACCTATCACTTCAGAGGCGGTATCTCTGATGGCTGCAAGGTTTTCAAATGTTTAATGCAGGCAGTATAGGTGGAAAATCCGTCTTATGGAAAATCTGAGCAGTTTTTCCACTTGTTCATATTTCCGAACTTTCCAAGCTTGCGCCGCATAAAACATAACTGATTCGGATACAGCTTCAAAGACCTGAATTAACTATAGTGTGCATAATTTCCTTATTGTTAAAGCATTGCTTCCATGCTACGCTTATAGCTGTTTTCGCCTTACCAAGTTTGTTACTGGGATGTTTTTCTATGGTCAAGTTCTTAGTAAAGCAGACTCCTTGATATTTGTATTCTTTCACCAACTCTACTCTTTCACTATTATAGTGCCATTGCTCACTTGCACCCGATCTTCTACCTCCACTTTTAAAAACCATCACTTTAACTTAAATTTACCATACAATATTCAGCAAGCTTATTTATCATTAGCTGTAGGGACTGCGGAGTATATGCTTGCAGAGCAATGTCGTCAGCGAAAAGAAGAGCTTTATTGTAAACGCCTGCGTAGTCAATTCCTGCTTTTTATGCTTCCACTGTATCATCAATGAAGAGTGCAAACAAGTTTGGACTGAGTGCACAGCCCTGTCTAACTCCTGATTTCGTTTGGAACCATACTGACAAGCATTGGCCATTCCACACTGATGCTTTGGTAGTCTTGTATAAATTTTGCAATACTGTACCGAACTTTAGCGACATTCATATCTGGAAGAGCTTGTAGAACAGAGCATTGCCATCCACGGTGTCGAAAGCAGCTTTGAAATCAACGAAAAATACAAATAATTCCGTAATTCTTGATAGAAACGAGTCAGAAATCGAGCGGAGTACAAAAATGTGATCGACGGTGGAGTTTCCCGATCTGAAGCCAGCTAAATATCGTATATGACGAGTTCAAAAACGAGATTCCTCTGAAGTTGTCCGGAACTTCAGTGCTTCCCTTCTTGTGGATTGGGAAAATCAAGGCATGGCTGAACTGATTTGGGATGGTTCCTTTCTCAAAGATCTGGTTAAATACTGCTGTTAGGTATACACTAAGAGTATCTGTATAATATCTGTAGAATTCTGCGGGTTAACCATTTGATCCCGCAGCTGTTCGATCCTTTTGGTTGTTTATCGATATAAACACTTCTTCATTTGAAATTAGTGCATCTAAAATATTTTTTTTAAGCCAAGTTTGGCATTCTCATTCAGAAACTTATTTGGCGCATCTGGTTTAACAATTGCTCGAAATATGTTTTCAGTCTATTTGAATTAAGATCCGGGCTAATAGTAAATTTTGTTGCATTAAGTTTACGGAACAGGTTCCAAAACTCGGACGACTTGCTACACTTTGCAAGTTGATGTGCTTGGGCTCCCGAATAGTCTTTTTTCGGCAGAGAAGTTTATAATTCTGATTATACTCTATGTAACGGTCCTTTGAAAATGTTTTATTATACTTCCGATATGCATGATGGTAAGTGCGTTGGACTTTCATGCGAGAGGTCTTTGGTTCGATCCCTGCCTGTGTCACCTAAATTTTATTCACGGGTACTGCTTCTTGTGAGGAATTGACAAATTCTCCAAGAGTATTCTTGTTTTGAAAAAGTGCTTTTTCAAATTAGCCGTACGGCATATAAACCGTAAGTCCCTTCCATCTGATATGCGCTCAGCTAAGCGTAAGAAAGGCTTCTCGCCTGCATACATTCCTTGTCAAACCAAGGTTCTCTATATTCAGTTTTTCATTGACTGTTATTCGATCTATGGTATGCTCCTTTTATGCTTTTTTCAATATTGTTCAGGCTTGCGTCGTATTGTTCCATCATCAGAAGTGCATCTTAACGTGTTCTAAAGTTGAATGCTGATTCGTTTGATCGGCGTAGTTTGGGAATCAGTTGAATTTGTAAATTATTGGTTTGATTTTTTTCTTCCCCGTTAGTAAACAATATACAAAGAAGCATGTGATCTGAAAACGGTTTCTTTTATATTTCCAGATTTTTAACAATTTTTCTCCTGTAACCACCTTCCAAACTGTAGTCAATGACCGAACTTCCTTCTTTTCCCATGAATGTAAATTCATCCAATTTATCACCATCACTTACAGCGTTCATTACACGAAGGCTTAAAGTGATGCAAAGTTCAAGCAATTGACTTCCTATTGCCATCTTAATTGTGTCTTTTCAATTTCTAGCTTTTATGAATCTGGCATTCTCAACCCCTTCTTCAATCCCTATTCTTGCGTTTAGGTCACCCACCAGCAATATACTTTCATTATCACCACACGTTAAGAAATCGTTAATGTTTTCAAAGTCAGTATTCCAGTGATTACAGTTGACATATTCTGTAATTATACGGTAGATTTTTCCAAAAATTCTCAAATCCAAGTGAATCAGAACTCCAATCTGTTTAAATTCACAATGTATGCCTTTCAGGTCATTTTTGTCCCCTTAAGTTTGTTCTCGTAGCTGATATTATCTTAAGTTCGAAATTTTTAAATTTGTTAACATAGTTGCCGATATTAGAATCGATTAAATAAGTTTCATACAGGAAAATTATTTGAAAATTAGTAACAGACAAGAAAATCACTACAAATACACTTATTAGACAGTCCTGCTATATTATTTATGATATAATTCTAAAAATATTGAGATCTTTTTTGCTTGCATTACTTTTGTTTACATGGGTTCTATTAAAATTAATATAATTTACTAAAGGGCAGACGGCATTAAAATTAAATATAAGGTTGTGACACATGTAGATGGTTGGTTATAGCATTATTATTACTGCAACCTGGAACGTCTTCTTTTGAAACGTCATTTGTCAGCTGGTCTAATGTAATAACTAAGAATAAGTTTTTACAAATATGTTTGATAATTTTTAGAGGAAAATCTTAATTTTGCTCTTGTGTGTACAATTGATGTGAACCATTTTTCATAAACCGTTTTACAATATTAATTTACCAAAAGATTATTTTATCATTTTATTGCATGAATACAATTAGTGTTAGTATCTCTGCATCTCTGTGTTTATAAATATCAAAAAAGGATACTTGTTTTGTGTTTTCGACAAAAATATCAACATTTCTAAGGCCGTATATTGATTATGTTAAGGGTATGTTTACAATTGAAAGTAGTGAATATATAAAAATGAGTAAAAATATAATGAACGTTTATGACTTTAAAGTATTTGTTTTTATATTAAATAGAAGAAGATAATAATAATAATAGGATAAGCTACGTTTAACATTGTTAAGTTAGCTAATTTCTCTTCAACTTTTTTTTATTAACAGGTTAGACAGTAGGAAGACGATAACTTTTTATCGTTTAGACGGAATGGATTTTTATAAGACTGAGAAATAGTCAAAGTGGAACAGGCTGAAAGCCGGTTGTCAAATGACCCAGCTCATAAGAGGTAAGATATTTTATTGGTATTAAATTTATTTTTAAATATTGAAAAGAAAACATTACAACGCCCAGCTCTTTAAATATTAAACAATTGTTTTTTGTAATCAAATAATGTTTCGACATTGACAGACAGATTTCCGTTTAAGATCTCAACAGAAAGTCAATATCATTCTTTCTTTTCTGACGAAATTCATTTGTACAATCAACAAACATACATTTTTCGGAATATTGGCAAGTTTTTGTTGAGAAGCCAATACATCCACGAAGATTCGTATGGTTAGGATTGTGAAGTCCTAGCATTTTTGGACAATTTTTAACATCCCATATTAAGCATTTGTAATGGGTCCGATTTGTCAAACTGAACATTTTTACATTTCTCGACGTTTCAAGGTCCCTAGAGTCGAAATAAAAGATTTTTAGAAAGATGTCTAAGTGTGCGTGTGTACATACGTTCGCGACGTTTTTTTCGTCGTCCATAGCTCAAGAACCAGAAGAGATATCGATTTCAAATAAATTTTGTTATACAGATAATAAGACAGAATAAGATGCAGAAAGGGCTCTCAAGAAAATTGCGTGGATGGTATTTTTACCATGGCAGTTTTAAAAAAAGGAAAATTTTGGTTAACCCCAAATATCTTACGAACTAAAAACGCTAGAGACTTGAATTAAATTTTATATAATATATTGTAACGTGATATCAAAGAAGTATATTTTCTTGAAAAAAATCCATTCAACGGTTTTTTTAGAAATCAAAAAAACTGAAAAAAAAATTGTTAACTCCAAAATTTTACAACTAAATTATGATTTCATCATCAAAACAATTTTGTGCAACGGAGAATAATGTTTTTGACATCTGATAAAATTTTGAGAAAAATCGAATTGACAGTTTTTTTACAAAAAATATAAACCTAAAATAAAAGTACAAAAGTTGGTAAAAATTGATTTTCGACTCAAATATCTTTTCAAAAAATTGAAATATTGGCTTCAAACTTATTTATTTCACATATTGTTTTCGATATTCAGTAATTTTTATATAAAAATCCAAAAATCCGTTTTTTCATAAAAAAAATAAAATCTACAAAAAATAGTACGCGAATTTCGTAAAAATTGATACGAGTACATTTAGACAAACATTTAAGCAAGACAAATCGACAGACGAGATGGGAAGTTATCAGTGTGGGTCGCATCCCAGCCTCTGTTTTTTAATGTTACCACTTTGATTTTTACATTTATTCCTAATACTAAAATTAGGCTGCTGTATGGAGACTTTTTGGACTTAGTGTATATAGTTCAAATTAAGAAGCTCTTCTTTGAGTCAAAACATTTTAAATATTTTGAAGAATAAAGACGATAAGCGCGTTTCCAACATGTTCATATGATTTGGTTTTCTAGTTGGTAGATCGCACGATCTTACTACGGATAGGTTTTAGACATTTATACGAGTCTCGAATGGATCTTATCTAAATTCGTTCTCAAATATTTTTACGATTGATATTGCATTTGTATCTCGATGGCTGTGTTCGTTGAGTAGTTGTGGACTGGGAATCATGTGTTTTCCATTGTTACTGTTGATATTATTTAGTTTAGTTATTGAAAATAGACTAACTAGACTTAGTTTGCAAGAGAATGTAATTACTAATTCAACATTATTGGAATCCTTAAAATAGTTGTTCTCAGCAAGGTTATGATTTCATCTGCTGTAAGTCGTTCTGTACAAGGAATTAGAAGCATCAGCAATATATTCACCTCTACACTTCTCATCAACCTTTAAAAAGATTTCATACAAGGTGTTTTTAGCGGATGTTAAATCCTCGATGGGTAAATTAAAATTAATTTGACATTCCTTAGCAAGATCTTGCCATTCTCGATACCAACTGTTTTGATCTTGTATTCCTCTTATGAAAACTTTTTGTACGACCCGTGAATCATTCATTTTCAAAACGTTAAGCAAGAAATCTGCTAGCAACTTCAATGTTTTCAATAAACAAAGTAGAGAGACTCGTTTCCAGCATTATTACGTAGTTTGGTGTATTTTTCGGAAACTGAAATATTCTTTTTATAAAGGACTTTAGGAGTTTTTTAACCGAAAGGTATTCAGAAAAATAATGACCGATTCATATTTTATTTTTTTATGAAAGCAGCACATAGTTTTAAGGAATGCAGTCATACAATCTGGGGACATAATTTTGGGTTTTATGTAAAGGTTTCATAAATTTTATAAAAAAAATCATTCGTTTTATGAATAGATATTTATTAAATTAAAGACTGATTAATATTTTTCATAAATGCTATACATAGTTCTAAGGAATGCATTCATAAAATGTAGGGACAGAATTTTGGGTTTTATGTATAGATTTGTATTTTTCATGTATGGTGTACATAGTTCTTAGGAATGCATTCATAAAATCTAGGGACATATTCATAAGTTCTATGTATAGCAATTGCATAAGAATCACATTACATGAACTTAATTCATCTAACTACAAATACCTACATTTTATGAATGAATCATAAATCACAGGAATCGTTCATATTCGATTCGATTAAAGCTCAATTTTTCATTTGATGTATTACTTAGATTCTAGCACTTAAGGCCAATATCATTCAGTTTATTCGTAAGCTACAACCCGAAATAATCAACTAGGAAAATTTAAGTAACAGAATACGGTATGTTTCATAACTTATGAAATATTGTATTTTAAAAAATAGACCAGAATTTTTGCCCACTCTTCAATATAGAGTACAGCCAAATTTGCTATTGCTTTATTACTTTGTGCTATTGGCAGACCTTTCAAAATATTTGTTTAAATTTACCCTAACATTATGCAGCAAGTCTTAAATACCAACTAAATTTTCTATCATATATTCAAAAGATGTGTTGGCCTGAATGTTGAATTCAACTTTATTTAGCACTACATAGAGTCGGGTTATGACTGCATTTACTATACACTTCCAGACGAAACCATTTAGGACACCACAAAATGTAACAAATTAATTTAAAGTCCATACTCTGTTGACTTTGATATAAATTCATTCAATTCAAATGCTTGCATTTTTATTATAAAAATAAATAAACTCATGCATATATATCCTTACCATCACAATTTCTTGAGTCAAGTGCTGTAAAGCTTGATCTTCCAATTTCCATCCACATCAGAAGAAAAAAGAGAAAATTTAATTAAATTTTGGACGCACTACAATAATTCTGAAATTTATATAAACTACCCATAACAACAAAAGTTCCCTCACATACCTCTGATGTCTGGAATCTGGCTGCTGGGATGCACCAACTAAACAAAAGCAAAAAAAGGACACCAAAAGATCCTCATGCACTGAAGCTCAACCAAATGAATACCTACATAAACTCTTAAAGTAATTTCGTTAAAGTTATTAGTTGAGTTTTCCTTTTACAGCTGGTTTTTCTTTTGCGCAATGATACCTTACTTACCTACCCACCCACCATTCCATAAAGATCCTTTCAATCAAGTTACTCTTTGGCTGCAGCTTTTTGCAGAGCATCATATCTACAAGTACCTAGTCTAGATTTCTAGAAAAACGACTGACTACTGGGACCAAGAGTCTCCTAAAGTAGACAGTTTAAAAATTCAAATTGGTGTGCATGGGCAGGGCGAACGGCGGCGTCGGTAACCATGGCGGTGGCAGTGGCGGCAAATGAAAAAGGACACAAATGCTTCGTTTTCGTTTGTAGCATCAGAAAAGCAAAGGAGTCGAACGTATAAGAACGTAATGAGATTCCCGCTCCCACATTAGAAACATGAATAAGAACACATTTCCAGATAGAAGTGCAGTGCAGTAGAATGCATACAGACCCTTAGATATACATATATCGAGGTGCTTACCTACTTCCATGAAAATATTATGAAATGATGAAATAACAAGGATCTCTGTACTCATACAAAATGACACACTCACAGATATACAACATTATCCTTAAACCTGTAAAATTCATAGAGTGAGACTACTCATAATATTTTATTCGAACGTGAGTGTGGATATGTTTGGTTCATTTTCTGTAATGAAAAAAAAAGTGAATGCATTTTTACAGGTTAGAAGGTATGAGGCAAGGTACCTTCCTCGACTTACCTACCTGCCATATTTGTATCCTTGGTGTTCTAGCTATTTGCATACATCTAGCTTGATACCTATACTTCGGAGATAGGAGGTATACGATGCAATGCGATGAGTTTTTCACGATGACAATTTGTTGTGGCATAAATGCAAATCAGAATTTTTTTTTTTTACAATTTACTTCCAACAATGACAACGTCGTTCGTCGTCGACGACGACTGTAGAAGTGTATAGAGTGTATGCATTCTACCCCCAAGCTGTGATTGAAGTATTAAGTTGAGTAAGTTGCACAGAATTGCAAGCAATTCCGCACGGAATCCTTTGGGAAATTGATGGTAAATGGAGTACCTACCTATCTCTTCGTACCTGGATCAAAATTAAAGCGAAGACGAACGGGAGGGTTTAAAGCTACTACTTGAGATGTTTTTTTTTCTATTTAGAAATACATAAAGTATACAATGCATTTGTGATGCAATTTCTATGACGAATCTAATTGGTTGCCTGTGAAGTTTTTAGTTCTAAATTTAAACAAAAATTAAAATCCTTAGTGTTGTAACTTAAATGTCAGAAATCCTTGGTTCTTTAGGAGATATTTGCACCAGCAAGTTTTCTAATCTTAAATCATCATTGGCCTTTAAATGCCAAAGACCTTGAGAGTGCGCGTGCAAACTTATGCGTTATGTAACTTTTTGAAGCATAGTAATTAACTACTGGAAGTAGCTAAAGCTTGATAGAAGTCACATGTATAAATAAACTATAAGAACAGGAAAAACTTCTTATCAATGCGTTTTGTCCTCGAAATGTACGAGTATATAAAACAACCTTCTAAAAACTTTTTCAAGTCCAATGAGCTTCTAATCAAACAGAAATGCAAATTCAAGTTCTAAAAAGAAACTCTCTCATATATTTTTTTTAATTTAAAATGTTCTGCACACTTACATACAGAAGGACAAATCAATTTAATTAACAAATGAATTGCACTACCGTTGGTAATGGCGACCGACGTTGCGGACGACCGGCGGGCGAGAAACGACAGTAGCAAGAGAAAAACAGAAATTGCGTTTTTCGTTAAAAATGTACGTTAACAAAATACAGAAATATCCATCGACTTAAACTTGTGATAAGGAGCTAGTGGCAGTAGTTGTCATTACGATGATTAAAAAATAGAGTAGAGAAAAAAGGCCCAATTTTGCACAAAAAGTTATTGACTGCTCACGAACTGTAGCAGGTCTTATTTTAATGGATGCCCTTCTACCAAAGTATCTACACAGTATCTTACAACTAAAATGTTTTTTATTAGTTTCGAGAAGTTCTTAAAGTTTGTTTTACCCCTGTTACAACTTTTCTTAGAAATGTTATACAGATTTCCTTTTTCCTTAATTACATCCTCTAATAATGAGTTTTAGCAGAAATAAGTTTTAAAAAAATAAAAAAAGACAATTGCTGCAAACTGCTTTTGGTATTTCTTTAGGAAAATTAAATTGAATCCGAATTTTGGTGATGAGCAAATCCTTAAAACTCCCTAAAAAGCTCTCTATTTTTTGACTCGTGGTTACAAGGGCTCAAGTGCACCTGTTTTGTAATTTACTCGAAAACTGTAGCTCATCTAATTCTATACAACTTTTTTCGACAAGGCTATAGATCAAGTGTTGAACAGTGTCAAAATATTGGGGTGTAGTGCATTAAGGCTTATTTGCTGATCTTGTTCTTAAATTTATGTCACAACTAAGTACTTGCATCTTAGATTTTAAGTACAACATAATTTATTCTTGGTTGGCAGAAAATATTAAAGTTACACTTAACTTAGTTCCACAAAGGTTGAAACTAATCCAACTTACACATTTTTTTTCATTACAAAATGCCAAACAAATAGTTTTCAAATATTAATTAACGATATGGCTGACAAAAAAGAGGAAGTAACCAAAATCTAACATCATATGAAAAACGGACGCTTTTAGAACGTGCAGACTGGTTGCTTTAAACTTTGTTCAGCTCTAAAATTACGGATCAATTTTCTGCAAGCTTCAATACGAGACACAAAAACATGAAATTTTCAAAAAAAAAACATACATATTTAAACTCTATTGAACATTAGTTAAGAAAAAGATAATTGAAATTTCACATTGAAATCAAACCCGTAAAGTAAAAAGTGATGCCTCAACAATTTTCCTGCATTCGTTCTCAAATTGTGGAAACGTATTAAAGGTATTTGATAAACTCATCTTCAAAAGCATTGGATTGATAAGAATTTTTTTTAAATTTAATTTTCAATTCTCAAGACCTATTAGTATACTCGTATAGGTATATAAATAATTCATACTTTTTTGTACTTTTTATTGTTTCCATTTCAGTTGTAACTTTTCCTAAGATTTCACTGCTTATCAAAATAGTTAGTTATTAGGTTTTTTTCGTTTTTGTATTACTCTGTTTGAAAAAGTTTGGTTTTGAAAATTATAAGCGAAATTAATTGCATTCTGAAGGTCTGGATCAAAATTTACGCTTTTGGGAGGTTCTTACGACACTCAAATTTTTCTTACTATTTTTGCAAGAGGTATGTGGGCGCAATATTAATATAAGTTGTCTTTAATTGAAAACGATAGCTCTGCGCCAGTATATTACTCAGCCGGGACACGGGTGCTAAGTAATGGTGTCATTAAAAAGGTTTTTTGCGGGTATCACCTGCGTTTTATTTAGTAAAATCAACTTCCAACTCTTTTGATTGTGTACTTGGAAACTTAATATACATTTATTTTTTTAAAAACTTTGCAAGAATATTGAACCAAACCTGTCATATGCGAAATCTTTTGTAAAAGGCCAATTGGTCGAAGCCAAAAAAATATTCATTTCTTTCGTAAATTTGACGAGAAGCTTTAACTTCAATCAATTCGAGAACCTTAACATCTATCAACTCCAATTTCATATTTTTTTAGTTTTACTCTAATGTCAATCAAAAATAAGTTTTGAAATACAAATTTTATGAAATGTCATCAAAGGACATAACCTTATAAATTTTATAAGTGCAACTTAAGGGCTTTATGCTCTACTATTTCTTCTACATAAAATAAGGTCCACTTATATATGACGAACTAAAAGTTCCGTGCAAACATAAAGTATGACATACATAGTTACTTATGAAGAACTTAAATAGTTATGATTAGTGTCAGCAAACGGGCCTTAGTCAAAAATATAATAGTCATATTTTTGGGTAAGGACTTTTGCTCTATTATTTTATGATTGAAATTATAGGTTCAGAGTGGTACCTTGAAATAAATATTCTGTTTGTAGTTTGTATCTTACAAAAAGTAGTTAAGTTTGTTTCACAAAATAATCTTAAAAGAAACTTTCTATTTTTAAAGACTTATGTACACGAATAAGTCGCTTAACAACAACTGGAAATATTGCCTAAGTACCTCGTACATAGTTGACGGAAACTTCTCTTCTCGATCTTTGGAATAAATGTGGTAATTCACACAACATCTTGAGGATTTTAAAGTTCAGTTAACAAAAGCTGGTAGATTACCAGGAACTTCGTTTCTTTGGTGATTGGGTCCTTAAAATACATTAAGATGATCTGAAATTTCCTTGACATATCATTTTCGCGATGGGAGTCATTTGAAACTTGAAGGCTACATTAATACGCAGAATTGTCAAATTTTACATGATTTTTGAAAAGACTCGACATTATTTATATGTCATTGTTTGTTTTGAATTTTGGGCCTTCGAAAATGAGGTTATTAACTGTTTAGTTGAATGGATTACAGAGCTATGGTCATTGATTTCTAAGGCTAGAATATGGAAGGCATTGATGAGAGCAACGAAAGTTTGTAACAAGACGCACGATGATCACAGAAATCTTGTGATTTAACTCCTTTAGACTTTTCCTTTTACCACGTAAAAGAATCAATGATACGCAATCGATTCAAAACTTAATGACACTTTTGAAGCTTCTGAGACGAGACCGAGACTATTTATTTCGTACCCAAATTTTCTATATCTGTCTTTTCGGGTGTTACATGCTTCTTTTAAAAACAAAATAAAGGACAAAACTGTGTTGTGTTCATAATTCTTAGATACGTGAAATGAGACCAACTAACATACAAATGTACAAGCTTTAAAACCAATTAGTTTTGTTTTATTTTCAGATTAAGATAAAAACGCCATTAACTATTAGATTTCGTTGTGGAATGGCTACGGTTTCGAAAAGAAAGACAAAATTCAAAAATACCCAGGAAGTGTTGATATTTGATTGTCAAATTATATTTCATTATACTAATTTCAAACACTGCCGAATTTCATTGAAGGATGACTTTGATCGAAATACCATTTGAAACAAAATTGTATAAGTATGTATGTATCAAAATAACTTACTGCCGATCCATACACTCTGCAACTTTCGACTTGCCTCATTGACATTTAAAAACATTCAGAATGTGTTAAATTCAATATTTTATATATATTTTATTATTTTTTTCAACATTCTGAAAAATCTTGAGAAAAGTCGAATCAACAGTTCGAATCAACAATTTAAACAAAAAAAAAATAATAAAAGTTGTTAAAAATTGATTTTCGACTCAACTATCTTTTCAAAACTTTGAGATATTGGTTTCAAACTACTTTTATCTTTTAAAAACTATTGTTTTTAACATTCAGTAAAATTTTGAGAAAAATCAAATTGACAGTTTTTTTTACAAAAAATAAAAACCTAACAAAAATTTAATACAAGTTGGTAAAGATTGATAGTAGAACTACAATATCTTTTCAAAAATTTTAGACTATGGCTTCCAACTAATTTTCAATTATAAGAAATATTGTTTACAACATTCGGAATTTTTTTTTAGAAAAATCGAATTGACTTTTTTCTTACAAAAAAAAAGAAACCTAAACAAAAAAAAAATAATAAAAGTTGCTAAAATACATTTTCGACTCAAACATCTTTTCAAAACTTTGAGATATTGCTTTTAAACTAATTTTATCTTTTAAAAACTATTGTTGGCAACATTCAGTATAATTTTGATAAAAATGGAATTGATAGTTTTCTTACAAAAATTAAAACCTAAAAAAAAATTGGTACAAATTTACTTTCGATTGAAATAGCTTTTCAAAAATTACAAATATTGTCTTCAAACTTTTTTATTTCACGGAAAGCATTGTTTCCGATATTCAGTACCTAGTTTTTGTTTTTTTAAATCCAACAGTCCGTTTTTTCATGACAAAATAATATCTACAAAAAATAGTACCCAAATTTGGTATAAATGTTCGGTTCTTGATATGTCTCAAATTAATTTCATTCAAGCAATTTGTAAAAATTTAAGAAATGCTAGTAAAATTTTTAAACATTTGTTTTCGACTAAAAATCTATTTAACAAAACTAGATTTTCAAACTAAACTATTTTGTTATTTGAAAAATATTGTTGGTAATTTTAAAATTTGTAAAAAGAGTTCAACCGACAACTTTTGAAAACCTGCAAACGAAAAGATTGCGTAGAAAAGCATGACAAATCGACAAACGGGATGGAAAGTTATCAGTGTCGGTTGCATCCCAGCCTCATTTTAATATTTATTATTTGAATGCTTGTCGTTATTCGTGAGTCTTCCTCGTAACACTATTGAATTCCCTCAATATTTTCAGTAATAATAACAAACGATAGGATTTCTTGCATCATTCAACAATGTTTATAATGTAATGTGGGTATTAGATCTTTTATTTGCTACATCCGAATTAAATTATTTAAGTAAAAAAACAGACATATAATCACTTCTTTATTTCAGATTCATTTGAATTTTAAAGATATTTTACATTTTTTCGGACTTTTGCGTTTTCCTAAATGTTCTTACTTTTTGATTTACTGGCAATTTATTTAAAATTTAAAATAAGTAGTATACCCTCTCGAAAAAGTGTTCCAGAACTAAATGATCGTCCTTAAATGTTGATAAAACACAAACTTTCTCTCCCACCAGCTCCCTACAACGATGCATATAATCTAAAATTATAATAGTAATGAATTCTTGTAATCAATCCCGGAAGCAAGTGCACGCAACTTGTGCAAAATAAAATAATAATAAAAATAAATTTAAAACTTGTTCGTGTTTCAATATTTGTGTTTTGTGCTTAAAAAAGAAAAACAAAAACAAAAAACACCAACAACAAGGTGGTTACACACTTGAACATATATTAAACTCTCTTGCTCTGGTCGTAGCTAAAGCTATAAAGCAATTGGACCCGCAATACCACCCGCTATGCCGCCGCTGCCACTACGATGCTGTTAACATTTTACCTGCGCTTTATAGTAAAACACCACCGCATCAGCCCAGTTTTGCTTTACGCTTAACGTCGTCGTCGTCGCTTATAGCTCAATGGTTGTCGGTTCTACTCGACCGCTCCCAAGGTAAACCGGTGCCATCAACGAAATTTACATTTTAATTTTATTTATCAAACCGTTTTATTGCCTTGCACTGCGCCATATAATAACACGCAGTATGCATATATATTCACGCAAATGGATGCGAATTCCAAGCGCCAGCCATAACACTACTCGAACCCGCTGCTGCCTTCCTGATATGCCTCTACCCACCACCCAAAAACAAATTTGCCCGCATGTGATTCCAAAAACAAAACAACAAAATCAAAACCAGATGATGAAGCACCTTACAGAGTGCCATAGGAGTGGGGGTGCTTTAAGGCATATAAGTGAGTATACCCAAAGTGTTCAAAGCTTTGGTTAATAGTTGCGCTATTACCGGGATGAGAGGGACTAATTAATAAACATATCCACCGCGACTGATAATACGGGAATAATTTAATTACCAACGTCGAATGTAGTAATCACCTCGATACTTTGGAGTCGGTTGTTTCTGCCTGATGGGCCAGCTTAGACCTTTACAATAGTCACGGTTACGAGTTACGATACGACAGACGCTCATTTTAACTGCTTCCTTTACAACTTCTCTACCTTACCTCCAGTATTGATGCAGAAAGAATACTAGGTTCTGATTGCACCCTGCAGAGGCATATCCACTGGTAGTTTGTTGCAGTTGTACAAAAGTGCCGGTACCGATAAAAAGTATTGGTTACTACCAAATGCTCATTCTCCATCAGCTGATGTCGACATTGAACTTTAATAACTTTCGTAGGTAAAGTAACAACAACACCGATGACTGTATTACACCGCCTTGCGTCGCTTACAAACCATAATACAATGAGTCACTGATTAGCTTGGTGGATATGGATATGGATACGGATACCTACAGTAAAACTTCAGGGTTGAAAGAATAGAATTTAATTATATTACAACAATTTTTTACAAGATAAAAAAAAGCTCGAAGTTGCTATAGCAAGTCATAATAATGCATAATGCGGGAGGAATTTATTTCGAATGGTGGTTGTTCAAGGATTTGCATTACAAGCAAACTCGCACTAGAGTGATTTGTGATTTATGCAAAAATTCACGCTGGTGGAACTAATTTCCGTTTCCGCTATAAACATCAAGCACTGATATATTAAAAATAATGGTTTTAATTTTAAATATCTTCTTTAAAGGGAGACAACAAAGACTTTATCTACATATATAATAATAATGTATGAACATTAAGTTTAGAAGCTGAATTTTGAATTATAATCTTTTTAAAATCAGAACTTAAACAAAAAAAACCTTAAAGTATATTATAAATTCCATTGATAACACTGGTCACTGGATTTTAATTTAAACAGTGCTTTTTCAAAGGAATTTGAGTTCCTGAATTGGAATCTCACCGTAAAACCTATTAGATCACGTTTTTAAAATTTTATTTAACGCAATTGTTAAGAAAATATTGTTATATGTTTTCACACAAGTCTTTTTGCTTCCAAAAACAGTTTAAACCAGTTAAGTATTTCAATTAATTTGTTATTGTTTCTTATTAGTTATGAGATAACTTAAGAGTCTTCCTTTGAGCCTATTTGAATAAATTGCTTACGAGTTAATTTTTAGTCCCGATTCCGAATCCAAAATTGGATTGAAGCTATATTTGTTCAAGCTTAGCAATACCACTTTTCAACAATATAAGTCCTTGTTGATTTTTTTTTACGCGCACTCAAGGGGATATGAATACCCTTATCAAGATTAATAACAGTGCGAGCAATTAAGAAGGGAGGATAGGATTAGAAAGGAGATACAGGTGCACATTGGTGTTGAATGTCTGGTAAAGCATTCAACATTCGCGTGGTGCGACTAAAGAAAGAATCTCTGTACTTTACAGTACGTCTGTAATTGGACTCAAGGGTAAACTGATGAGCATTCCTAGAAGAACGGGTATTACGGTTGAATTGTTTGAGGGGAGCAATGCAACTGGCTATTTCATTAGAGCAATGTTTATGAAAGAAGCGATAAAATAATGATAGGCATAAAACCTTACGACGACGGTGCTCGAGAGATACAAAAGTTTCAGTTAGACAACGGTCACCTATCATCTTTGGAGCTCTCTATTGAATTCTGTCTAGGAGACTCAAGTAGGTTATAGGAGCACCTGCCCAGATTTGGGAATTGTACTCGAGTTTCGGACGAATATAGGCTTTATAGATTATAGCCAGATCAGTAGGGCTAAAAAACTTCTTGCATCTTCGGAAAAAATTTAAACACTTAGCAGCATTTTTGGCGATGTCAAATATGTGACCACTCCACAACAAGTGGTTTGTAATGCACATACCTAAGACTGAAAGCTGTTTACTCTCCTCGATGGAAGTACCACTCATGGATAGTGGCATTGGGGGAGGGTTACGCTTTTGCGACTGTTGACAGCATTGAGTTTTCGAAGCCTTAAATTCTACGCGGGTTTTGATTCCCCGTTGAACAATGCTGTCAAGATCTGAATTTAATGAGCTTATCATACGCTGCCGTTGGTAGTCCACATCCGAAGAACAAGGATGAGAATCCAAAAACGAATATGAAAAGCTGAGGGTACTGTCATCAGCGAAACAATTAAGTGGGTCACAAGTTTCAGACAAAAGGTCATTTATAAAAATAAGGAAAAGTGTCGAAGACAAAACGAAGCCCTAGGGCACACCAGCGTTTATTTTGTGGATATCAGATTTGAACCCGTCCAATACTATTTTAATTGAACAGTCCGAAAGGTAATTTCCAACCCAACGAAGAAGCGATTCATCAATACCAAATGCACGCATTTTCGACAAGAAAGCTTGGTGCCAAACTCTATTAAATGCCTTTTAAATATCAAGTGCAATAATCTCACTTTCTCCAAAAAGATATAAAGATTTGTTCCACTGTTCGGTGAGATAAACAATGAGATCACCAGTGGATCTATTGCAACGAAAGCCATACTGCCGGTCATTAAGAAGCTTTCGTTCTTCAAGATATTTCTTAAGCTGAAAATTTATCAGCGTTTCCATGACCTTGGAAAGAAGGGACGTAAGTGCAATTGGACGATAGTTAGGTTGGAAGGAGTATTCGCCTTTTTTAAGGAACAGGCTGGACAAATGCAGTTTTCCATCCACTCGGGAAGAGACCTGTAGAATAAGACATAGTAAGAGCAGTGATAGTTTCACGTTTTAGCTCAGAGATGCCTTCAATGACCTTAATTGTTTAAATCATTCCCGAAATGATGGTATAATGTCAGTCTTTCATGGTTTATCACAAACAAAATTCAAAATGAATCCAATCGCAGCTACACGGTGTCCTTTTGACATTGCCAAGATGGCATTTTGCTGACCTTACGATCTGGGTGAGTGGTGTAGCAAACCGCACAATCTTAAATTAATTAGAAGTTACCAGAAATGAATGTTTTCAATTTTATTATAAAAAGAGCTTGGATGCAATCCACAAGTCCCATTCTCCACATTATCCACATACTCCATATTAATGACAACATTTTTTGAAAGAATAATGCGAAACAGTAATAAAAAGGAGCCTTTGCAGAGAAATTGATATTGAAAAAATTAGGCTGGGATGCAACTTACACTGATAACTTAACATCCCGTCTGTAGATTTGTCTCGCTTAAAAGTTTGTAGGATTTCGTGTTTTGTTAAAAAAGTTCTCAGTTGAATTATTTTAAAAAATTTAAAAACTATCAATTATAATTTACATGGGATGGAATAGTTTGATTTCGAAATTTTTTTGAAAAGATTTTTGAGTCGAAAGTAATTTTGACTAAGTTTTAGTATTGTTTTTTTTTTTAGATTTTTATTTTTTGTAAGAAAAACTGACAATTCAAATTTCCTAAAAATTTTACTGAATGTTGACAACAATATTTTTTTAATCTTACTTTCTTTTTAAGGCCAATATCTCAGAGTTTTAAAAAGATATCGAAAATTTATTTTGATTTATTGTTTTTTAATTTATTGTAAGAAAAATGTCCATTCGATTGTTCTCAAAATTTTACCAGATGTTAAAAACATTATAAAGAGATAAAATCGTTTTTCGTTAGTAAATTTTTAAATGTAAATATTTTGTTTTTTTTTGTCAGTTTTTTCATTTATAAAAAACCGTTAATTGGAATTTTTCCAGAAATATATTTATTTGGTATCAAATATATTTCTGGAAATATATGTATTTAATACATAATATAAAATAAAACAATATATAATATACAATTTAATTCAAGTCGTTATTGGTTCGTGAGATTTTTAGGGTTAGCCAAAATTTTCACTTTTTTCAAAGTGCTACGGTAAAAAAACATTGCATTATTATCTGTATAACAACATTTATTTGAAGTCGATATCTCTTCTGGTTTTTAAGCTATGGACGACGAAAAAAACGTCACTAACGTACACACGCATGAAAGAATATCTCTCTAAAAATCTTTTATTTCGAGTCCAGGGACCTTGAAACGTCGAGAAATGTCAAAATTTTCAATTCGACAAATCGGATTAATTACAATAACTCCCTATATGAAGTTAAAAATCAGTCAATTCTGAATTATTCGGACTAGACTTACTTACTTTAGGTGGCGCTGCATTCCCGGTAGGATCAGAGCTTCAACCAACATGCGTCTCCATTCAACTTTTTCCCTAGCTAGCTGTCTCCAAATTTGCTCGCCAAGTTGCTTTAGGTCCTCTCTCACCAACATGCCCTTACTGAGTCGCGGCCTTATTCTATCGCAATCCTTTGGGATTGGATTTGAAGACCTTGCGGGCTGGAGCGTTAATGTCTATTCACTTAACATGCTCCATCAGTCGTTGAACTTTTAATATTTTAACCAGGTCAATTATTCTGTACAGAACGTATAGTTCGTCGTTGTATCTTCTCCTTCATTATAAATCGTTGCAGTTGGGACCAAACATCATCCAAAGAATTTTCCTTTCTAAGCATCCTAAGAAGCTGTCATCTTCCTTTGACGGGGTCCAGCACTAAGCGCCATAAATAAGAACCAGAATGATACTTTGATCTTTCAATTATGTCAATATTATCGGCTTCAAGTTTGACGTTCTTTTAGAAGATTATGCTTCTAGTGATGACGATTGAGTTTTGCACAATTCTTTTAAAAACGATGTTGAAGAAGTCGCATGACAGTGCATCACCTTTTTTCATATCAAACGAATCGGTGAGATCTTTCCCGTCCTTGATAGAACAGCTAGCATTCTCCATGGTCAATCTGCACCAACGAACATAGTTGACATGGATGCCGGAACTAAAAGTGTCTCTGTAAATGCTGTAATACCCGGCTTTAAATTCGATAAAAAGATGGCGGGTATCCATTTGAAGTTATTGTTTGGACCTTTTTATCGAGTAAGCCGAGTTCAGAATTCTCTTCAGGCTATGCTGAGTTGCTAAAATCGAAGGCGAGTTGCCTGAATGGAGTCTTGCGTAGGTATAATTCTTACTTGCTGTCAAGAATTAAATCAGTAAACAGCTGTCAGTGTCAAAATATCCCAATAAATATTCATTTATAAAGAGGTCGATAGAAGGCACCAATATGTAGATTTTTAATATGGCCGCTGAGAACTAAAAGTTCTTATTGAAAGAACTCTTACATGATAAATCTCTTGAAACGGTATAATTGAATATGCATTTCCTTGACTATAAAATGTCAAAATAAATATGAATCTGATCTAATTTTAATCTCTGTTAGAAATTTCGGAACTGCTCAATCAATGGAAATGTGATCTGATTTCATTCTGGAAGTGGAAATTGGCTAAGACTCTTTGAAATCATTATTGGCTTTTTTAAGAAGATCAAAGCTTTTGTTTTTCTGTCAAATCTATTTTCTTTTAAATCTATTCTTAATACCGACATCTTTGAAAATAAAGCAATTCAAGGAAAGTTATAAACGGGAAATTAAAAAACTGATCTTAAATTTACTTAACGATGAAATCAAACTTTCAGGAAGACTTCTAATCTATGTTAAACGGTGAATAAACCTTGCCTCGAATTTGATATTCCTAACTTATAACTTCACTCGCATATATTATAATGTAAAATGACACTCGCACAATATGTCGACTAAGCCATACAATAAAAACAAAAAAAACCCGAACCACACCCAATAATGATGATGACATAAGTCTATACATACGTGCAACTACCAATTCTAATTGTTAAGATGTTTCCATTACGGAAATGAACATAAATTCCTTCTTTTCCATATCTTTTTCTTTAATCTCTTATTCTAGCTTAAGCCCAGCCAAAGACCATAAGTCTTTATAGCCGCATACTTATATCCTGATAGCTGATGGTGCTGGCTGCCATAACAACCATCAAATGTCTTTAGAATTTTATTATAATAATCGAAAACGCCGCACCGCCTTGGCCGGTTAGGTTGTGTGAATTTAATTAGCTCAATTCTTCGAAGATATGCAAGAGTCTTCTATGCCAGCAGGGTTTTGTTTGTAATATAAGGCTTCTTCAGTGCCTTTAGCTTTGCCATATGCTGGCAACAAGTCAGCAGAACACACCTCTATAGGTATAAAGCTTTACGTACGAGTATATATTATCTCTATCTCTTTTCCTCTGTCTGGAAAAATGTCCACTCCATACGTTCGTTCGTCCGTGTCAACTTAACATTCATTCAGCGTACACATGCATTTGTCAAATTAATAAACGCCATAAAAATGCAGCAGCACTTTTATGATGAGCTACAACGACAACGGCAGCGCGGCGACACGCCGGCCGACGAAACAACTTTTCGTATTCGTATTCGGTTGATAACACGCGGGCTTGTGGGATGGGACGAACTAACTAAACTTCGACTTGAATCAACGGAAGCCGAAACCAATAAAACGAGATCATACCACCGATAGTATGTAGTTGATGAGCCTCGTACGAACGTACGTACATAAAATGCCAAATGAAATCGTGAAAAATGCAGAGAAGAGTGCAAATTTCACAGAGACTTGCATGTCCCTATTTAACCTATTTAAACCCGGCACCGCCATTAATAACAAAAATGAAGGCGGGGTAGAACCATCGGAGTGTATAACATAGCGAGGCACCAGATATTCAAGTATAACAAAACGTTAATTAAATTAAGTTCTCAACACTCAACACCCCGGGGCGGGTATGAATTTTCTACCACTCTTCACTTCTTGTTGTCTTGTTGATGTCAGTCGGAGCGGCCCGGCGCGGCGGTCGGTGGTGGTGTCGGTATCAGTATCGGCCTTCGTCTCCTCTCATCAGAACCCCATTGCTGTATATTGGCTAGGCTATATAGCTAGCCTGCTGATGATAATATTCCTCGCCAACGATGGTGATGGTCCGTCCGTCCGTTCGTTCCAATACAACTTTTGAGTTATCCACTTATAGAACTGAAGCGTTTCACTTTTGAATTAATAACATTATTAACATCAATCGGGCCTCATTCAGCACGGCCGTGGCTGGCTGGACGGCCAATTTGTTATACACCCCGTCATGTTGTACATCATGAGGCATTTATCCGATAACACTTATTGTAAGCGATTATAATTATTTTTGTTTTGAAGTGTGCTTAACTCTGCAGACGGGTTTTCTTTTTATGTTCATAAGTTGAAAAAAGCTGATAAAATTAAGTTGCTCTTTTCATCGATTCTTTTCTATGTCTAATTGTCTATAATGGTTGGAATAGTGAAGGCCTAAGGCAGAATCTAATTGTTATTTTGACAAATAATCCCAAGAGAAATTCGGAGTTTAAATGTCAATAAGTCTTCTAACAATTTAATCATTTCAGTGATTGACCATTGAAAAAAAATCAGGATATGAGTAACCATCAAAATATTGAAGAAACGATTCCCGACTTGAATGACCTGTTTTAAAAGATTTGATTGATATCATTGAGTAATTATAAGTGAAATTCTGTGAAGACACTTATTGATCTAAAATAAATAAGCACAGCATAACATGGCTCCGTAGATATCCGTGGCGTGATGGTTAGTGTGTTGGATTCTCATGCCAGAGGTCTTGGGTTCGATCCCTGCCCGTACCATCTAAAAGCATTTTCCGGTTACTGCCTCTTGTGAGAAATTGATAAATTCTCCAAGAGTAATTCTTGTCATGAAAAGTGCTTTCTCAAATAAGCCATTAGGATCCGGCTTAAAACTAAAGGTCCCCTCCATTTCTGACAACAGTACGCGCACACAGGAATGGTTGGGAGTTTTAAGTCACTAAACAATTGATCTCAACAGGCTGTTTCGCTATAAAATTTTTGTTTGTTTAACATGGCTCCTGACGCTTAATGATGCAGACAAAAATTGACGTTTTCGAACAATTTTATTGGAAAAACAAGCCAATTCTCCTTTCTTGAAATGTCAAACTGACATCTTATGAAAGTGGATTCTTAAAAGATTTCGACTTTAAAATAAAATTATTGATTTAACATTTCTTTTTAGACCTGATCAAATTGTCATGTGGTAAAATCAATTATTTAATTTTTGATCTAAATCTGCCAAATATCGATGTCACTTTTTTAGTTTTCCATTGATTTTTTTTTTTGTTGAAATCAAATTTTCAAACATATATTTTTTTTGTTGAATGTTATTTGTGTTTTATTTCACATAATTGATTTTAAAGTTGCCCTAAGAACGTGAACAATTTTAAACACCTTGTTAAATTCTGTTCACAAGCACACAAAGTTTTTAAAAAATTAATAGCATTTTGAGGTTAACAAATAAAAGCTTTAAAAATTCATTTATCTGTATTGTTTGACATAACAGGTTTGGAAATAAAGATATATTCTAATCCATAATCGCAGTGCCCCAAAGAATTACTTTACAAGAATAGCTGTTCATTTCAAAGGTTCTATTGATAACTGACAGCTGTTTCCTACTCGAAATCCTGACAGAAAGTCCGTATCATACCTTGGCCAAACAAAATAAGTCCTCTTAAAAAATATTGAAAAAGAGAGTGACATTTTGGTTGGTCTGGATTGTACGGAGTGGTAATAGCATAAGACCATTCATCTTATCAGCTGTATTGAAGCTATGATTTTGCTCTTTTGAACTTATTGTTTTGCTTAACTATGTTAACCTTGCATCAGCCAACAATCCGAAGATTTTAGGCCAATGTTTTACGAACATTACGTGAGTAAGTCTGTAATTTCTACTAGAAGTATTATAAAGGCTTATTAAAACTTATGCACTACGTTCGCGACGTTTATTTCTTCGTCCATAGCTCAAGAAACAGAAGAGATATCGACTTGAAATCAACTTTGTTATACAGATAATAAGACAGAAAGATGCAGAAAGGGCTCCAAGAAAACCATAGTTAAAAAAACAAAAACATTTTGGTTAACCCTAAATAACCAAGAGAGGTTAAGACTTAAATTAAATGTTAAATAATATATTATAACGTGCTACCAAACAAAAATATTTTTTGCAAAAAATCGAATAACCGGTTTCTTAATAAATCAAAAAAAAACTAAAAAAAAATGTGTCATCTAGGAAATTTTACGAACACAAATTGATTGAACTCGTATCTCCAAAACAATTTTGTACACAAAAAAAAAAAGTTTTTAACATCTGGTAAGATTTTGAGCAAAATCGAATTGACAGTTTTTTTTTATAAAAAATAAAAACCTAAAAAAACATTACTAAAGTTGGTAATGATTGTATTTTGACTGAAATATCTTTTCAAAAATTTGAGATTATAGCTTCCAAATAATTTTAACTTTTAAGAAATGTTATTGTCAACATTTTGAAAAATTTTGAAAAAAAATTGAATGGACAGTGTTATTACAAAAAAATAAAGACCTTAACAAAAAAATTTATAAAAGATGATAAAAATTGATTTTCGACTCAAATATCTTTTCAAAACTTTGAAATATTGGCTTTAAACGACCTTTATCTTTTTAAAAATATTGTTGTCAACATTAAGTAAAATTTTGAGAAAAATCGAATAGACAGTTTTTTTTACAAAAAAATAAAAACTTAAAAGTAAATTTAACAATAGTTGGTAAAAACTGATGTTTGACTGAAATATCTTGTCGAAAATTTGAAATTTTAGCTTCCATTTAATTTAAGCTTATCAGAAATATTTTTTTTTTAATTCTGAAACAGTTTAAGAAAAATGGAACTGACAGTTTTTTACAAAAAAAATAAAAAACCTTAACAAAAAAATAATACAAATTAGTAAAATTTGATTTTAGGATCAAACATCTTTTCGAAACTTTGAGATATAGGCTTTACTCCACTTTTATATTTAAAAAAATATTGTTGTCAATATTCAGTAAAATTGTGAGAAAATCTAATTGTAAAATAAAAACCTAACAAAAAAACAATACTAAAACTGAGTGCGTGAAGCTAGCCCCCTTTTTTTGATTTTCCAATTTTCTAAAGTTGTTCCAGGTTGTTCGCAGTTTGTTCCGCATTGTTCCAAAGTTTTTTTTTTGAAAAATACCCGAATATTTGGGTTTTAAACCCCAAAAACTGTTTTTTACCTAGCCCCACCTTTTTCGAAAATCGATTTTTTGAAAATTGTCCCAGGTTCTTCTGAACATTGTTCCAAATTTTTGGATATCTATGATCTAAATTTAAAAAGATATTTGCCAAATTTGAAAAAATTCTAGCCCCCCCCCTTTTTCGAAATTCCATTTATTTTTTTTTTTTTTAGATTCTAAAACGTTTTCTAACCATTGTTCCAAAACATAAGAGTCGTGAAATGTATGTTTTAGAAGATAATGCCTCCGAATTTTTTTTTCAAAAATGCAATTGTACATCTCAAAATTTGTATTTGTTTTTTTTTTTAAGCCTTCGTTTTAAGAAAACGTGACTGAGCACAGGTACAGCAACCAAAACTTGGCTAATATCTCATTATTTACGCTGATGATCGATCTTTCAAAAAAATTTCGATGTCTTTAAATTTTTAATAAATAATTTAGCCCCCCCTTTTCAAAAATTAAAAAATATTTCAAGACATACTTCCCCCAGTTCGTGTCAAAATTTTGTCGCAAAAAAACGAAACAAATAATATTTACCCTCCTTAGTGCACCTCCTCGAAAAAATTTAAAATTTTAAGCCAAAGCATCAAATTTTTCCAAAGTTTCATTCAAATATGTTCAAAAATAAAGATATTAACTCCAAATAAAACTTAACAGTGTATTTTTCTGTTAAACATATTTTGGCACCCCTTTTCCGAGATTAAAAAATTCCAAAACTTGTTCCTAATTGTTCAGGAGCTCTTCTAAATTGTTCCAGAGATTCGTCCTTAACATTGATTTTTAGTATGAAAAATTTACAAAAAATGCACCCCCGCCCCGCGCATTCAAATCAAATTGTTGCAAAGATTCATTCAAAAATATTCAAAAATGAACAGTTGCAGCAAATAAAAACACTTTAAGTCGAAATATCATGTACCCCCTTTTCCGAAATTCAAAATTCAAAACTTGTTCCCAATTGTTCCGGGGCTTTTCTAAATTCTTCAAGGGATTCGTTTCTTACTGCTGATTTTTAGTAATTTTGAGAAAAATCGAATTCACAGTTTTTTTTACAAAAAAAAAATTTACTTTCGATTCAAATAGCTTTTTAAAAACTAAAATAATTATCTTTAAACTTTTTTTATTTCACACAAAATATTGTTTTCGATATTTAGTAGTTTTTTATAAAAATCCATCAGTTCATTTTTTCGTTAAAAAATAAAATCTACAAAAAAAGTACCCATATTTGGTAAAAATTGATGTTCGCTTCTTAGGTAAGGTTAGGTTATAGTAGCTGTCCAAGATGGAAACGGACACACTTAGGCCAGTTTAATGGCCCATTGTGATACCACATGAATTTTGAGGCTTCCTCTTAAGCTCAATGGAACCAGCTTGAGTCCCTTACGAAACGTGAGAGGCTGATTATACCGATATGATTTAGATCGTTTAGATCGTTAAAGGTAATTCTTGCGTTTTCGAGCCAGAGCAGGGCATGTGCAGAGAAGATGAAGAACCGTTTCTTCCTCTTCCTCGTCCATACAGCTTCTGCAAAAGTCATTTGAGAATACGCCTAGTCTCGTGGCGTGCTTTCCTATTAGACAGTGTCCGGTTATGACACCTATTATCGAGCTTAGAGAGAGCAAGCACCTTGAACGTTTTAAATCCAGTGTTGGCCAGATTTTTTTTTGTTCCTCACAGCGTCTTGCATTAACAGCAGTTTACAAGTAGCGATTGGTATGCCAGTACTTGCCAAACGTGGTAGCATGGGCTGTACTGTACCGTTCCTGGCGAGTTCATCTGCCTAACAGTTACCTGGAATGTCTCTATGGCCTGGCACATATTCGCTTCTTGATATCTTCCAAATTAATTTCATTACATGTCCAATTTGTAAAAATTAAAGAAATGTTTTTGACTAAAAATCTATTTAACAAATTTAGATTTTCAAACAAAACTATTTCAGTATAAGTGAAAAATATTGCAGGTAATTTTAAATTTTTTAAGAATTATTCAACTAACAACTTTTTTATCCCAACAAGAAAACCTACAAACTTTTAATCAAGAAAAATCGACAGTAGGGATGGGAAGTTATCAGTGTGTGTCGCATCCCAGCCTTTTTTTTTACGTTACAATGGTGACCTGGCATCGGCCAACAATCCAAAGCTTTTAGGCCAATGTTTTCCGAGCATTATGTGAGTACCTTGTTCTGTCTACTGGAGCTATTATAAAGGTTTATTTTTAGAATTGGTTTTACTCAACAAATAAAACGTATCAGGTAAATTTAATGTAATGACCAAGAATTTAGCTTCATTGTAGAGATGAGGATTTGTTATTACGTTTTTTTCGTGAAAGTGACCTGCGCTGTTGGATCACATAAATTGCAGCCGAAAGGCCTAATTTTTAAATTTGCAATATTCTGAGTAGACAGGAAACTTTAAATAACCCAACAAATATAGTAGAGCGATGTTAAATATTTGTGCAAGATCTTTGAGGCCACCCATTAACGACACGAGATAATTTGCTTACCAAAAGTTGTCTTCAATACATAGATCTGTCGTAGAAGCCGAACCATTATTTTGGTGATGAATTTGTTAGACTTACAAACGTTGCCAAAGGTAAGTCTAATTTGTATGAAAAAGCAAATCATAGTTAGTATAAATCAAGTGACAGTGACAAATTGCAGAAAGTATTGCCAGATTGAAAATCACACTTATAAAAATAAAACACCCGTTGCTCTAATTTTAAAAAGAAACTATGTTTCATCTACTCTTTTAATATACAATTAAGAAATAAGAAAAGTTAATAAGGTTTGACAGCCTCAAAATTTAAGTTAAATCGATCTCGTCTTCCTGATTCCACCTTATAAAGCAAATTCAAAGTGTCTTATCAGTTGAAATTAAATTTTTGAATGCAACTAAAAGTAAATTTAATGCACAAATTATCAATTGAAAAAACACCAATATTAAGATGTCACAAACACGTAGGTCGGTAAAAACATTGGAACTGCATGCAATTTATTAACCTTTCTATCAAAGGTCTCCTTATCACATTAAACCTTCCAATCCAACCAAAAATTATAAAAATATTCAGCTTCATTCAATGAAATTCAATATTATTATCAAAATGTGTCGCAAAATCTTCTATCTCCTTATAAACGTTTACAAAATGTGCAACAATCCTATAATCGTTTTTCGTTATGACGCTAAACTCCCGCGTTGTTCACCTTCATATATCATTATTAGCGCACCCTCTTACATCAATTAAATTGCGCTTACAACATCAAATGTCAATGACATCGTCTGCGAAGTTATAAACGTTATCAATGTCACGTAAGTCCAAATAAGCACAGGCGAACATGTTTTTACTGTCATCATATTGTCGCAGTTTCTGCTGCTGTTGCAATGCGATTGCAACGAAGCCGGCGGCGGAGGGAAAAACATGTACTATACAGCTGAGTATCAGCTTGACACGACGACGAGCGACGACGATTACGTCGTCATCGTCTCCAACAACGCCGCTGAATTGTTGTGTATGAATGTTATTGAAATACCTACGCCAGCAAATTGCATTCTTGACCTTAGAAAAGTTTCGATTAGGCCCACAAAATGATGAAGACTTGTTACGTCAATTTGTCTCAAATCTGTCAAACACAAAACTTAATGAATTTTTTGCATAGAGATTAACAAATTAAAGAAGAATTGATAAACATGACGTCGAATTGGGCGGATATCTATAGAAAGCGAGCGAAGCTCCCTCTTCTGGCAAAGTACAAGTATTGTCATAGCTTTTCAGCGCTATCTTATCAGCAATGGAGTGCAGGAAAGTGACACAATATTAACATAGCGGTACCAGAGTAAGTACAATTTAATACCTGCCTTCGGAGGAGCTTGATATTTGCTTGCCTTGCCTAGGGCAACAAACTAGGCATTGGCAAGAGGATGTACTTCTTCACGACCTACGATATCCGGAAATGACTTGGATTGTCTCGGTGATGGTGGCGTGGAATAAGCTTAGTCGTATGTTGATTGTTGCTTGTTGACTGTTGGGCCAGACCGAAGCGATGCGACGACGACGCTGCCGCCAACGATTGGGACTTAGTGCTGCGGAAGATCCAACAAAATTGATAGGGCAATTAAAGTCTGTTTATGTTGTTCTCTGCCTAATCCAACACAAAGGGCATTAGAATATGCCCGATGCTATCCAACTAACCAACTACGACTCGAAAGTCGAAGCATCACCTGTGCGCTCGCTGTGCGCCGAACTCGAAGCAGCTCATAACTTTTCCATCATTATGGCCACCTTCCGCCATGGCGGACGGACATAACAGCATTACATTGCCATTGCAAGTGCGAAATTAATGAGGATGTACTTGAGCTGTGTAGTAGGCATGCCGCTGCTGCCGGTGCGTCGTCGCCGTCGACGCGATCGGGTCTCGTTCTCGCGTCGCGTCACGTCGCGACGTCAGACGGGCTGCACCGCGCCAGCCATGGCGTTCAGCTAGTCGAAGAGTCATGTTGTTCGGTCGTCGTCTTAAAGTTTTGTGTTTTCCTCATCTTCCTCCTGCAGAACCGCTACCACCTCGTCCTTCCTATAGCAGCGCACCATTCGGCTGAAGCAGCTACAAAAATTCTTGCACTCAATTTAGTATTTAGTCGGTTGTTGTTGTTGTTCTTTTCCAGCTATTTCTCATCATTAAAAAAAAGGAAATGAACAAAAAACAAAAACTAAAAGAAAAAGAAAAAGGAAGGAAGACTGAAAATAAAGAAGAAGAATACGAACAAAACGTAAAAAACAAAATCGTGCAATAATTGCACTTAATTTGAGTTAAGCAGCAATTTTAATGATCCATGAACGAAGGACGCATCTTGTGTTAGGCTTAAGTTTGTTTTTGCACAATTTTTATTTTTATTCTGAAGAGTGTGCCAAGAAATGAGAGAGAGGGGGAGGGGAGCGGGCAAGTAGTGGCAGAGTGCTGTTGGAGCTAGGGTTGAGCTACGTCGAGAAGTAGAGGACTCCAGTTTGCCAGAGTTAAGTGAAGTGCAACGCTGTAAATTATAAGCCAGTTTAAATTTCACAGAATTGTGTTCTTATACGTATTTATGTATATCTAGAATAAACTTGCAACAGAGGATTTTATACGACAAGTTGAATATATACAAATATACATATATGTTTAGTTATACAGTGCCGTTCGAAAAATGTTGATCAAACTTTTTTTTCGAATTTTATTAAATGTGTTGAAATAACAACATAGGTATTTGTTTTAATCAGGTTTTGTTAAATAATGAGTTTCAAATCCTTTTATAATACAATAAGAATTTTCAGATTTTTCTAAAATGGTCACGGGAACAAAAAGTTATACCGAAAAATGAGTTTTTTTGGTACCTCTGCCTCATTTTAAAGGATTAAAGAAAAATGCTTTAATGGTGCAGTTTTTTCAGAAACATGTTGTATCTAAGTAGTACTTTGTTGGACCTCCTCTTACTTTTATTATGACTGCAAATCGACGAACGAATTCACCCTCTACAGTTCTGACTTAGTGAAATGAGAACGATCTCAAAACTCTTTTTATGCACTTCCACTAGAAGGAAAAATGTCTTCTGAAAGCGAAAATAAAAGTGTAATTATATAAACAATACTGACCATCTTAGTGAATTTTTAGTACCTGAAACTAAATAAAGTTTTAATGAAGAAGTCTTAGGTACCAGTTTTAAAGGCAAGAAAATGAGATGCTATTCTTAAAATCATAGAAGCATTTAAAAACAAGTTTAGCGGGACATAAGTGAAAAAAAAAAATTACTAAAAAGGTGCCAAAAATTAAGTCCCGCTTAAAAAGCAAAATAGATTTTTAAAAAACTGATAATAAGAAAATAATGTTTAGCCCATTTCCGGCGGGTACTAGTTCTAGGTGAGCTAGAAGCTTGAAATTTCATATGTTGTCTATTTATATCTGAACTTAGTGAAATCTGAAAAAAAATTTTAAAACTTTCTAGTTTTCCGGAACATTCGTGTTTCGTTTTCGCAACATTAGCCGAAATAGGTGGTAGAATAACTAAAAAATTTCGAGTTTTTTTGTTGTAAAATTTAGGAATAAGCTTTATTTTGAATATTGTTTTTGGAAAGTTGAACACGTATAAAATATTATTAATAGTTGTGTACTTTACACTACATGATGATACATATTATTATGATGAATTGGTGCTTGTGTGGTATGGATCAAAACATTTCGGATGAATTGGGATCTTACACTTCTTGCAACAAAAATTTAATTTGTTTGACTGGAACAATTTCGACATCGATGTTTTGTGTCATCAAATCGAACCATTTCGTTGGGATTTCCTTCCGTTTGATATGTTGGCGAAACATTTGATGACCCCAGTAAGGAGTCTACAACATTTGACCTAAATTCAAGTTGTGACATTGGTGCTTCCTTTGCAAAACTTTTTGCAAATGCCATGAATTTTCCATGCATTTACCAATGCTGCATCCAATGCATTTGATAAAAGTGGACAGTGACACTTCTTTCCTTGAATCCGTATCCGGTCATTGCTGATAGCATTATTAAATAAGTCCATTCCTCCCATCGTGGAATTATATTCATGGATTGCATTGAGCATGGGAATGTTGACGTGTTTCCTTTTTTTTTCGATCAAACCGTTTTGCTTGGGTGATTGGTTGGTCCATCAAATAATTTGAAAGAACTGTTATAATGGAGTTATCGTTCCAACGAAAAGCGGAAATTCCGTTTTCCTTGTCGAATGCAAAATCCATAGTTCCTCTATTTAGTTTCTTCATTTGTTTGGGTTCCGTGAACTTTGCTTTACCTGTTCTATTTTCACGAAAAGTGCCCGTAGATTAATATAAAAGAAATTAATTTTTAGTATAAATAAATGGTAAATTAAAATTACCTGTTGCTAAGTAACCCAATTTTGAGAGACGACAAATCAGTTTGTGCGACGTGAAAAAATTGTCAAAAGTAACTGTCGGTTGGTCTGGAACAACGATATTAGAAAGAATTCGCAGAACAACATTTTCTCCTAAGCCAAATCCAGGGGAACTATAAACACTTGCACCACCATACGAATTGGCTTCCTTCTTATGAACATTTTTGAAGAATGACGTGCATAGCGGGGTATCATTTGTTCGTCTTATAGGAAAATACTCCGAACTGCATAAAATTCTTATTGAGCATGTTGTTTAGAGTTGAGACTTTAGCAAACTTGTCGCTGGGATCAATTGTACTCTTATCACAGGCATATAATAACAATTTGATAAGTTTGAAGTGGTTCTTGCTCATGGCTTCTTTTATTATATTGTAGCGAAAGACTGGTTGATTGGACGAATATAAAACCAACTGCGGAACCGTGTGTAATCCACAAAAATACATTATCTCATAAATGTACGGATTTCATTGAAATTTGTCTTGAATGTTAAATTATTTCCATCCGCATTAGCATATGTATTGGTGATTTCAACAATGATAATCTCATTGTCAAGAAATAATTCGAATATTTGAAGAGGATTGAAAATGCCTACAAGAAAAAAGGATTGAATTCAACTGATTAAGGACTGGGCAAAAAGAATTGCTTATTTTGATGCTTGTAAATATTTTATCCGCGTTCCACGTAGTACATTTATTGAGAAGTTTCCTTTGCAATTGACGTACTCCTCGTGGTGATAGAGTGGTTTCTTATACGCACATGTGTACAATCCAGAGGACCAATGGCGTGTGGAAACTCATACTTACTGCTCCATTACCTTTGCGCTTCTTTTATTTTTTCAGAAGTGTGTGGGAATTTGATCCAATCAGTTGCACGGCTTGCAATTTTTGTTTCGACTTGCTGTACCACCCTAGGAATCGTTAATTGATTGACACCAATGTCTTCACCAACACCGCTTTGAAATCCAGGATCTCCTACATAACGCAGCACCGCCGCAGCGTGTTTCCAGCCTTGGGCCCAAAAACTCATCTGTCAATAATTGCACACATGTTTCAATAAATCTGTATAATTTTCGAAAACCTTCACCAATTGAACATCTTTTATTTTTATAAACACGATTTTTATCAACATTATTCAGAAACTCCTCCATTTTAATAGTTATTTATCAACTAAGTGAGGGAAACGCCATCCTCAACAATTTGTAAGATCAATCTCATGCAATCTAGCGTTTGCTCATTTTTTTGCATATCAAAACTAGAACTTTCTCACATAGAGCTTTCGTCAAGAGATAGATCTCAACGCTTCGTGTTTGAATTCACAGCTTGAGATCGATCTCGGCCTCTTTTATTTTTTGCATACCACTCTATGAAAGTTCTCAGAAAAGAGAGTAAGGACCTTGAATTCATCTTTTTGCAAATGACCAATTGAATGAGATAGCTTTGGTCATGTAGATGCTGGTATCGCGTTCCAGGTCCAGGTAAATAGTTTTTGTTTAATTCATCAAATGACTCTGGGCGCTACTTCACAACCTAAAGTTTCATTATAGACCAAATGTATTCAATTAGATTGACATCTAATGTAATATCAATATTATATTCTTTGATGTACTTTTTAACCTTAGAACTGCAAAAAAATCAAATATTATATTTAGCCATAAAAGTTTTAGTTTTTTTTAAGTTTAATATGAGTCATGATGGTTAAAATAAAAACAAGCTCATATTTACAATTTTTGCTGCATGACAAGTAGCATTTTCGTGTTGAAAAATGAAACTGCAAGTGTCCCCATAAAACTCTAGCACCATGCGCTCCAATACGTTTTCCAGGACTTAAAGGTAAACTTTTCCATTGAATTTCAGAAAGTTCATTCTACCTTTATCATCTCCAGAGAAGCTTCCCTACACCATCACTACTTCAGTTTTAGGGGTCATCCGTAAAATGAAATCGGAGCTTAGTTTTTCTTTCGGTTCTCTTCGAGGAAGGATCCTCCCATCTCCAACATGGAGCTTGCATTTTAATTCGTCCGAAAAGATGACATTGTCCCATATGTCTTCAGGTCATCCGCAAAATGCAATCGGAGCTTAGTCTTTCTTTGGTTCTCTTCGCGGAAGGGTCCTCCCATCTCCAACATGGAGCTTGCATTTTAATTCGTCCTAAAAGATGACATTGTGTTATATGTCTTCAGGTTATCCCCAAAATGCAATCGGAGCTTAGTCTTTCCTTCGGTTCTCTTCGGGAAAGGATCCTCCCATCTCCAACATGGAGCTTGCATTTTAATTCGCCTGAAAAGATGACATTGCCTCATATGTCTTCAGTCAAATTTAGGTGCTCCCGAGCCAAAATCAATCGGTATTCTTTGACTCTTTTTAGAAAATACGCCTCCAGTACCAGCTTAAGTGATCTAATTCGAGCTTTCACGAGGCTATTTCTCAGTGAGCTTGACGAAATTACTTTACCTGTAAATTGACACAGATCGTTTTTAAGGTCCACCGAAGTCCTGAACCCATGCCGACGACCGTACAACACCAAAAAAATATCTTCGACTGTGTTCGTCTTTTTTGGACTTCCTGAGCATTTTTTCCTGCTAGCAGTTCCTGTCTCATGATATTTTGTCAAATTGAATGCCACATTTTAATTTCACGTGTTGTTAAATCGAAACGTGATATACACAACATATTGACCTTATGTTCCGAACTTATTTTTCCCATTTTTTCTACAAAATTACTTCGTTTGGTATTGGAATACTATCTCAAGCCAAATGCAGCTCTTATCGATAAAAACATCGACTGTTGCTACCTAGCGCAAAAAAACCGTAGCGCTACTAAATTCCATGAAATTATTTCGAAAAGGGAAAACAAAATGTTTGAACCCATTTTTCGAACAGCACTGTTTGTTATTTGAGTGTATATGAACAAAGTACGCTTGAATTAAATTAAACGATGATGGCGCATGTTGTCTTAGGCTATGATGACTAAGAGTGTTCTTCTAAGTGAAGAGACAATCATCTCATAATAGTGAGGTTAGATTTTAATTTTGAAGTTCCTACGGTGGGGTCAGTTCAAAGCTCATATGTAGATATATGAGATATACAACAAACTTAACGTACATTAGAACACATGAACAGAGAACCGTTCATGCTCATGAACTTTGAAGTTGGTTTGGTCAATTGGGTTTTACGAGTTTTGTAGAGATGCCAAATTAATATTTTTGATAATGTTCTTCACTTTTCACATAACTTTATAAGCCGGATTTTATTCCTAGCCATCACTTATTATGATTTAAAAAAAAACGTTATACTAACCAACTTGAAATCTATCCCTAAAGAGGTTTAGTGTATTTTTACTCGTTTAAGGGTTTGTTTTACGGTACTCGTAGGCGCTTGAATTTTTACAGTTTTTAAGAGCATTGTATAGTGTAGGAATGAATGAATCATTTTATATTAATAATGTTTACTAATTATGTATTAAAAAACAAGTATCAAATCATTTTTGTTTACATAAAATTTATCCTCTATTATGATTGATATACAAAAAGGTAACAAATAGGAAAGTGGCAGGCATTACACAAAGAGCTTAATTTTTTCGATGGTTTCAGGTCAAAAATGGTAGTTTTTTATTTTGTTGATTCATTTAAAAGTTAATACTACAAAGAAATTGATAACATTTGCGTTATTCCTGAATATTTGAGTGTTGACGAAAACACAGGTTCGTCGAAAACTCTTTGATCTTTAGAATTACGATTATTATTATTGATCTACTATGAGGAAGTTTTAAGCCAAATGGATGTGTAAGCGGTTAAAGTTATCTAACCGTATAAGATTGAACAGAATATCAAGTGCAGTGAATTTAGTTGAGTTTCTTCAGTGTGAATTTATAGTAGTTCGTTTGCTTTCAAGTTCCAGAGGTGAAGAGAAAAGATCACAGCTTTAGACGTACAATCGTTTTTACCAACATATGATCTATCAACTTACAGACCGATTTATGTAAGTGATGATAACGCAATTGTGAAAGATGGTGCCATAACAGCGCATCGCCTTGTTGAAGTCTTCTGGTGGTTTCGAAGGTTTCGGTCGAGTCTCTTCAAATTTTGACGCAGCAACGAGCATTTTCCAGCATCAGTTTGGTAATAAAACTAAAACTCAAAATGACACGCTATAGTTCGTTCCTGTCTACAATGTCATAAGCTGCTCTAAAATCGATGAAAAGGTGGTGTGATTCGATATTATTTTCCAGGATTTAGCGTAGAGTAATAATTTGTTGGATGGTAGAAGGCCTGAAGCCACACTGGTAAGGGCCAAATAGTTCGTCAGTAAATGGCTTCAGGCGTTCACATTATACGCTGGACGAGATCTTGTACGCGATGTTTAAAAGACTAATGCCTCTGTAGTTGGCGCAGAAAAGGCGGTCACCTTTTTTATGCATCGGGCAGATGGTGCTTAAGTTCGTCGGGCATGCATTCTTCCGACCGGATTTTAGTAACTAGCATGCTCCTTACCAGATCTGCTCCTGCGTACTTAAAAAGCTCCGCCTGCAGATCGTCATCACCGGCCGCTTTATTCGACTTCAGCCTGGTGATGGCTAGTTTGATCTCACTCTGGTCGGGTGGGTGGAACTCTAGATCGTTAACCAAATGGATTTGAAGTGGCTGCTCGCTGGCGGAATCGCTGACTCCAACACCATTAAGCAGCTGGTTAAAATTATCTCTCCAGATTTTTAGCATTGACTGCGTCTTGACTACGATATTCAACTCCTTATCTTTGCAAAGGCTAGTGAATCCCGTTGTTTTATTTTTGACTCTTCTATAAAAGCTCATCCCTGGATCTCCTCGACTTCACGCTGCTCATGGGCTTTGTTCTTTCTTCTGAGCAAGCGGTGCCTATCCCTTCCCTTGTCGACGTAGAGCGTGTCCTCCTTTGCTGCCACAATCTGTATGCTTCCGTTTTGGCTTTGTTTGCCTCAGCAAACCAGGGGTTCCTTAGTGGCGGCTATGAGAAACCTAGCAACTTTCTTGCAGCATTCCTGATGAATTCTTTGCAAAGCTGCCAGTGGGTCTCTGGGTACATCTCGTCCGTTGTAGGGTTTCTCAAAAGCTCTGGGGATACTCGTTTGGCAAAGGCATTGACTACTGCAGTCTTCCAACGTTGAATCTTCTCCTCGAGGTTATTGTTCGGCTAAGAGCTTCCATGGATATTCGTGCGCACAGTTTAGCATTAACTAGGTAGTAGTCGGAATCTATGTTGGCTGATCTGTACGTACGAACCCTTTGGTTGCATGTTCGATCATCGGGAGACCGCCAAGTACCTTTGTATATATCTGGACGAGGGAATCTGGTGCTACTCAACACCATGTTTTTCTCGGCAAAGAAGTCGATAAGCATGAGCCCGTTTTATCGTTAAAATCTCTCAGGAGAATTTCAACATCGTTTTTGGGACATTGATCATACGTTTTGACGAGGAGCTCATTGAATTCTTCTTTGGTATTGTCATCATTTTATTCCGTCGGGGCATGCGCGCTGATAAGACTCAGGTGGTGGAATTTGGCCTTAATCCGGATTGTCGTCATTCTTTCGCTTACTCCCTGTAAGCTTAAAAATCTTTGCATTAGTTTCAGCCTGACAGCAAAACCACATCCAAATAAGCGCTTCCTTCCATCGATTAGACTCTTCCCATAGTAGAAATCACAGAGACTTATATCTTTCAAAAATTAAAAATGTTAGCTTCCAACTAATTTTTCTTATAAAAAAACATTGATCTGAACATTCTACACAATTTTGAAAAAATAGAATCGACAGTTTTATAAACCAAAATAAATACCTGAATAAGAATTACTAACAGCTCGTAAAAATTGATTTTCGACTCAAATATCTTTTCAAAATTTTGAAATATAAGCTTTAAACAAATATTATTTTCCAAAAAATATTGTTTTTAACATTTTGTCATAAAAAAATTAAAATCTACAAAAAAACGTGGTACGCAAATTTGATAATAATTGATGTTCGTTTCTCGATATCTCGTGAACAATAGAAGGTATTGACTTCAAATTAATTTCATTCATCTAATTTGTATTTGTTTATATAAGAAATAAGAACTTTTAAGAAATGCTACTTAAATGTGTAAAATCGGTAAACGACTAAAAATCTCGTTCGCAAAAATAGATTTTGAAATCAAACTATTTCATCATATCCAAAATATTGTTGGTTACCTATATTTAAATTTCTTAGAATAATTTTAACTGATTTAACTGATAACTTTTTTAACAAAACACGAAAACCTACAAACTTTTAAAAAAGACAAATCGACAGACGGGATGGGAAGTTATCAGTGTGGATCGCATCGCGGCCTTTTTTACTTAATTTGCTATTAATAAGCTACTGTTAAGAATAATTATTGTTTTAATATTTCTTATATCTTTTGTTTTAGAAAGTATTATTTAGAAGAATTGTAATTTAGTACTAATATGTAAACCATATTAGGAACCTACCGTCAAAAGCTAAGACATTGTTTGAAGCAACAACATTCAAGAATGTAATGAATTGTTCTTTGTGTTGAAACAGAATTTGATTATTTTAAAGTAACCGCGGCGTAGGAATAAACCAAAAGAATGTAGTCATCCTACGTTTTTTAATTAAATAATATTTTTTAAGTCGATAAATCATCTCAATTGAAACAGGAAGAAAACTGATCGTTCTCAATTATAAAAAGTGCAATAAACTGTCATTAAAAACTTAACTGCTTAGCCTCGAATTTTTTTAAATAAAATTTTGAACTTCCTATGACGTCTCTTGTTGTCCAAGTAAAAAAAATAATTATGTCTCCTTGATGGAAAAGTCTGATTAAATTATCGTCTTCAATTCTCCCTCTTCTATATGTATAACAATTAAAATCAATTTCCTGTTGGTTGAGCAACAAAAACAAAAATTATTATTTGCATTTAAGCGCCACCTCCGACGCCGCGCTGGCCGGCCACTGCTACAAATTGTTTATATACATATTGCAAAGGCGTCATTTGTATGCACTTTCACTAAAACCGAGATATTGTGTTTACACTATGGTGAGAATGACTATTGGGTGTGCCACATGCAGAAGGCAACAGAACAAAAGTTCATAACTCAAAATTTGTTTATTCAAAAACAAACAAAACGTAACCAACAAAACAAAAAACAAAAAAAAAAAAAAAGTAAAATTTTCATTCCGTAGTCGTGACTGAATGCTGTCAGTGTCATTATCATCATCATCATCATGAAGCATCAACTTCAACATCAACATCCCATCTCCTACTCTGCACCTCCTTCCCATTCTCGAAAAACAGGAAACAAAACACAGATCCCCGTATGTTTAAACACCGACAAATGAATTATAAAAATAAAAAAATAAAAAACGGAACCAGCCACCGAGCAAAGCTACACAACCAGTCTACTACAATTCCATTCCCAATATTATACCAATCAGCCCCGTCACTGCCATAGTCAGAGCCAGTGCCAGACCAATTTCGCTTTTTGTGTATAAACTGTTATTAATACGCTATTATTACAGCAAATCAGTCAGCCCCTGGTGGTGGCGTTCAACCCAGTTCAACCGAGTGCATGGAGCACAACCATGACCTGCCCCACGACATAGTCCAAGGACGAACGTCGAAGTCGAAGTCGTAGTCGTCTTTTTGGTCGTTTTGATCGTCTTCTCCGTTGTCGTCGTCGCTCGTCAACGCCACCCGTATAAACGTGTGTCATCAGCATTTCACTCTCGCGCGTCGCGTCGCGCCTGGTGGGAGTTTAGTGTGTTTATATACGCCACACCAACATACCTACATATCTATATAGTAATAACATTCGTACCAGCAGGCAACAAAGTGTAAGGCGTTTGTCAGTTTACTTTCATGGAAGGTCATTGGCAGTTTATAGAAATATCAAAAAAAAAAAAGAAATAACAAAAATGTTATTTTTGTGTGACATTTTGAAAGGCTTTGTGTCAAAATAAGGGTAGGGTAGGGTTGGACTTGAAAAAAAAGTCATTTGTTATCAACTTTTATAGAATTGAATTAGTTCGTCCTCGATTAACTTTTCGTCTCGAAGACTCCCTTTGTTAGGAAGTATTGTTGTTCATTCATTTGGTCTTTCCGATGTTTGTGCAGTTGACGTGTTTTGACGTTTGAGTTTTGAACTAGTCACATTTTTTTAACTGCTAAAATGACCAATTTAAAACTTCAATTTTTTTTAGTGTGATTCGTCATTCCGTTAAGAAGTTTTCATATGATTGCTGAAATATCCTTGGATAGTTATTATCTTCTTTTCAAGATAAATGAATGTTGTCGAACATTACAATCAGTTGCATGCATTGTTTTGACTCCCTGCTCTGTCACTGTGTCACAGTGTCACGTTCTTAAAACGTATAATCAGATTTGTTCAATACATTTCGTAGTCTTAAACGGCTTTTAAGATGTATCAGGATAAAGTGTGTTTTTAATGCTTACATTAATGACTCTTATCACTTAAAACTGAGACAAGGTGATGCTTTGAAAAGCCATGCGAGAGGAGACCGAACCAAGACTGTTTATTTTTTGCCAACATTTTGCAAAGGATTTTGATGGTCTCTTCCAAGTGTTTGGACCTATTATTATAAGTTTGATTTGTGGATTATAATTTCTTGACATCCAATCTGCTTTTTTTTAAAAGAAATAAAGTAAAGTACTAGAAAATGGTTAAACTACAAGAAAAAACTTCTAAAATAAATTTTACAAAAAACTATAACCTTCAAAAACAACTAAAAAGTAATACAAAAAACTCAAGTGTCTTAAGAACAATTATAATTACTAATTTATATGATTTTATAGATGTATGCCAGACGGGCACGAATGTGAAGCTATCAGTGTGAGCCTTATACCTTCATTCACCTCCTCTAGTCCTTGTGATTGAAAAACGTGCAAGACTACTGACACTTAAACATACCCGATTTTGAATCTTTGTTATACTTTCCAAAAATGTAATGTCAGTTCTCGGACTATCAGTAAAATGAAAAATTAGTGGTCATCATAAAACCTAAAGTACTTATATGTACTTACTACTTAGTGAGATATACAGGGTCATTCCAAGATCTCTTTGCAATTATTTCAGTCTGTGGCTTCTGGCCACTTCGCTTTAAAGGTTTTTCTAATCTTTTATTATTTCAAAAATTTTTTCTCTTAATCCTATGCTAGAAACTTCTTTAAATATATCATTTTAAGGAAATCTAATTCCAATTAAAATCGAAACTTGATATGTTATCTTACTAATTGAAAATAGTGGACATTTTGTAAAAAATGTATTGTTAATAAATATGCCAACTATTTTGTGAAGTTTATTGTTATTGTTACTGTTTGTTTTTTTTTCATTTGTTGCTACCGACGATAAAATTACATCAAAATGTTTGTTCAATGCCTGATATTTTTGTAAATCAGCTGCAGTAATAAACTCAATTTTGTCCAAAGAAAGGAAGTGAAGACTCCATTTTCTCCACAGGGAACATAACTTGGCTTCAAAATTATTTTTTGTCTCCAAAACTACTTTGGAATAGTGCTTTGTGCAAGAGCGATACTAAAATCGTTGCCTGTCGAATATAACAATTTTCCTCCGCCCCAAAGTTCCAACAGTTACGCCAATTTTGTTTTCATTTTCAAAACTTTTCAAACTAAACTACACCGAAACTTTTTTATCATCAGTTTGCTTAAATATCGATGGAAATTAATAGCAGACGAAACTTACTTAGCTATCGTGCACACGCTATCGTTTTGACAATATCACTTTGACTACTATCGTCTTACGTGAAGTGAGACTATCGTCGAAACGCTACCGTCTAACGATTATCATTTTATGGAATGACCCCACTGTATTTCCTAAAACAGTTTAAATAAATGTTGGAAATCGTTTTGGTTAAAATTAATTTTAAAGTTAACATTGCTGCATTACTGGGTCCTGGCTGAATGAATCTAAAGGGTGATTTTTTAGAAGCTATAAGAAAGTTTTTCAATCAAAAACACATACAATTCAGAAAAAGGCATGAAATCTTTATTTGAATCGATAATACGGTCCATATAATTTAATTATTAAAGATTATTTCATGCAAATGTTCCAATGCGTCAATTGTCTGTATTGACAAAAGCTTTAACATAGCCCCACAAAAAATAGTCTAAAGGAGTTAAATCGCACGATCTGGGAGGCAGTATCTCAGCCTTAACTTGAGAAATGCTGGTTCTTAAGTGCCCAAGAGTTAAAAATGTATCTGTATAAACACGGTCTTTTGAGTAGCCATTCATAAAAAGTCCAGCGGTGGCAAATTGCATGATTTTGGTGGACAGTTAATATCGCCACGACGAGAAATTACGCGACCAGGAAATGGGTCTTGTAATAAGGCCATGTTCACTAGAATTGTGTGGCAAGGCACCGACTTGTTGAAAACACATATAAAAGTCGGTTATCATGTGACTGTAACGCTCCGAATTGACGGTGACAGTCGTTTCATCTTCGTTTTCAAAGAAGTAAAGCCCAATCACACCTCCAAACGAAAGAGGGCATCAAACAGTGACTTTTTGCTGACGAAATAGCCTCTCCTCAATAACTTGAGGATTCTCAGAACCCTTAATTACGACAATTTATTTATTAACATACCCAAAGAGTTAGAAATGTGCTTCGTCGATGAAGAAAATTTGTTCGAAAATCACAGCCGTCCATTGCTTGTTGTTTAATCACGTATTCGACTTATCTACGACCTTGTGAATGGTCAGCTGGCTCCAGTTATAGTGTGACCTGGACTTTATATGGATGTAGGTGTAGATTTAAATTCAAAATTCGCCATAATATGCCGTAGAAAGTCCTTATTCTTGAGAACGAAAAAGAAACTCCTCTTTAAGCACGATATGTAGCTGTGGCAGGATGACCGTTTTCGTAAATTTCAGACTTTGAATTTGAAAAAAAATTGGTTTTACAACTTAGTTTGGCAGATGTTGAATTCCAGTTTTATACTATTTAAATTGCAAAATTTATAAAACGTCATATTTAAAAGCAGAAACAATGTACAGAGCTTAGTTCGAATAGAAAATAATGACATTTATTTACTTTTAGTTTAACTTTAAAGTAACTTTTTTTAAGCCCAAGACTATCGCACATTCTGTTTATCCGCACTATAAAATGGACATATATAGTTACCATTCAGTTAAATTTGTATAAACATATATATTATATATATATATATATATATTAAAAAATAGTTATTCACTTCTATTTTTAAGCCAAGTTTATCATAAATAAAAAATATAAAGGTGACGCAACAGTCCGATGAGAACTCTCAACCAATCCCGTGTGCGAGTAATGTTGTTAGGAATCAAAGGAACTTACAGTTTGAAGCCAAATCCGAACAGCTTATTTGTGAAAGCACTTTTCATGACAAGAATTACTCTTGAAGAATTTGTCAATTCCTCGCAAGAGGCAGTACTGGTAAAAAGACTTAGATGGCAAATGCAGGAATTGTACCTAAGTCCAACCCACTAACCATCATACCACGGGCACTACTAATCTTAAATAAGCTTCATAGAAATAAGAAAATATAATTAAGAGTACACATACTTATTGAAAATCCATAAGGAAAAGAAAACGTTATATTCAAAAACAAAGCCCGTTGGCAGCATTGAATTTAGAAAGAAAAAAGCTATTCGAAATTACCTCGCTCTTGTTTTTCACTATATATATTGTTTGAAGAACTTTCACCATCACTATTACCATCAGGTGTACAAGGCCAATGCACACTTTGCTAAAGTCTTAAGTGTTATGTTTTAAACTCTTCACTGATGCACCTTTTGTAAGCTGTTGATATTGCATGCATTTTGCTTTAATTTTTATTATGGACAAAAACCTCCACGGCCGGCATGACGTCTTAATCATTGTTCTTAATCTTAAGTTTTATTTATTGAAAAACAATTGTTTCCAATTGTTGGTACTTTAAAAACTGTGATGCTTAAAAAAGTTCAAAATTAAATATTTCTTTAAAATTTGTTTTTATTTAAAAAAAAAAACTTTTGTTGTATACAGATGGAAATAGGAAAAATGTAAAATAAGATTATTTAACTGCAAACAAAAAAGAAGCACGGATGCGACCCGCACATATAACTTCAAAACAAATAAAATTTTAACTACCAAATTTTGTGCAAAAAAAAAAATTTGAAGTCAAGATCTTTCTTTGTTTTCAAAACACTTCCATCAAATTACATTTTTAACATTTTTTATGGGTTCTAGTTTGTTTTTCATAAAAAAATAAACTACAAGTTAACGACAATACATTGCATAAATAATAAATAAATTTGTCGGTATTTTTTTCTGTTCTCAACACATTAGAGTCGAATATCACTTTTCACAATTTTTGTGTAATTTTTTCGAAGGTATTTGTTTTTTTTTTTTTTTGTAAAAAATAACTTTTAATTGGATTTTTCGTGTTTTTTACATTCCCGTTTCTTATAATCCCGATTTAAAAATCAGAACTCGGTGTTTAATTTTGAAAACTCACTCGATTTTTTAAACTTAAATTACTTGTTTTGATTGCAAAATCTAAATTATACAAATATTGTTTATTAATATTAATAAATATGACCAATTTGTCTAAAATCATTTTCTTGTAACCTTTACCAAATGTAAGATATCATAAACTAATAACATAAAGTGAAGTAATTTTCTTTTAAAACACTTATCACTTATTTTGTAAATTAAATACTGACGTTATGTGTAACATTTTTTATTTAACTCTTTTTGACTGTTTGTACATATCGATTCCAATTAAAAAGACTCGAAATAACTTGAGTGTTCCACCATGATTTGATTCCCACGTTAAAAACTTTAAAAACAAAAGGAACCAAGTTTGGATAAAGTATAATCAAACAAAAACTGATGATGATTATAGGACGTTCATTATAATAACGACAACTTTTCACTGAATACTCTAACATCCTATATGATGACCACATTCGCAAAATCCTGATAGTTTTTGGAAATTCGTTAATTGTAGGAAGAAATCATGTGGGTACCCTAACTTAATGACTGATTCCACATCAAATAATAATGAGCCGAGAATAAATACGAACATGTTTGAAATTTACTTCAAAGATGCTTTTTTAGATTATATTACTATTAGTTTTCCTAACACATCTACCACTGTTATAAATTTGACCCATTGAAATTCTATCAATTTCGTTATAAGTGAAGATACTGTCCTTAATAGTATCCTACAACTTGACTAATGTTTTAGTCCTGAACCCGACGGTGTACTACGAGTATCATCCATTTTAAAGAAATCTGTGATACCAAAACGTCCCTTCTTTTCACTGTAGTTTAATAATCTATGATAACCAGCATAGTTTTGTTAAAAAGCGTTCAACTTTTACTAATCGGTTTCACTTTACGTCATTTTGTTTAGATGTTTTTGAAAAACGTGAACAAGTATATTTTTTGTTTCTTGATTTCAGCAAGGCATTTGTCAAATTATGTCATAAAATATTACTTTTAAAACTATCACAGCAAGGTTTTAACGACAATTTCATAAACTGGATCTCATCATATTTGCACGATAGACGTTATAGTGTTAAATTTAGTAATGAGTGTTCAAGTTAATTTGTTAATTTTAATCTATTTGTTTTATTTATAAATGACTTAGTTTCGAACATATAAAAATCGTCTGTCCTAATATATGCTGATAACATTCCAATTAATTCTACATCTGACTGTCTTCTCTTGCAAGAAGACTTAATATTATTCAGGGAATGGTACAGTAATAATCGTCTTATTTTAAATGTTAACAAATGTAAAATCATAAGTTTTACACCCAAAAAAGTTCCAATCGTTTTTAATCACATGTTTGATTCTTGTCCTTTAAGTAGAGTATATGTATTTTCTGACTTGGGTGTTGTCTTCGATCCTAAACTAACATTCAATGAACATATTAACTTTATAGTTTAAAAAGCAAATAGAGTTCTGGGTTTTATTAACAGATTTGGCCGTAATTTCCGTGATCCATAGTCAAACATTACCGCCTTATTCACAAAGACTTTCTATCATAAATCTTCCTTCTTTGAAAAATCATGGAAAGTACTTGCAGTTTTGTTTTATTGTTGGAATAATAAACGGACAAATTTCATCACCATCAGTTCTTGGCAGTTTAAACTTTAGTTTTAGTCGTTCAAGTACAAGACTCCAGAAAACATTGAATACTAATTTTAGCAGAGCAAAATATGGTGTACATAGTTCCTTAAATCAATTAATTGAAATCTATAAAAAATTTGACTCTTGTATAAAAGTATATAAAGTATAAATTGCTAATTAAAACTTTTCAACAGTCTAGTTTAAGTTTTTATATTTTAAGTATATATTAAGAATTGTTAACGTTAGTATTTAACGAATTATAACCCAGTTTTAATCAGAGTTTCAAAAACGGGATTTCTATACGCTTCTTATTTAACTGTCAAACCTATGCCTTCTATTGTTATTTAAAAAAAAAAACGAAATGGTCAGGATTTAACCGGATTTTAAATATCGGGATTCTAATCGATCGGGATTTTAAAAGAAGGGATTTTAAAAAATTGGTATTTTAGAAGACGGGCTGTCCGATACGCTTCCGGATATTTCAAAAAATGTTACCAAATATTAAAACCGTCGATTTTTAGTATGAAATTATTTTCAAGCTAATATAAATTTTTGGTAGTTTACATTACATTAGTTAAATAAGTTTTTTTAAATCGTAACAACTGTTTGTAATGTTTTAATATGTACAAAATTGAAGTCAATATCATATTATTAGTTCGTGCGATATTGGAGGTCAACAACTTTCTTAGTTCTCTACTTTGTTTAAATATCGAAAAGTACGAACTTCAAGCGTAGAACATTTATCAATCAACTTTTGCTTAAAAACCTGCAAAAATTTAAACACAAAACTTTATCGGGATCACATTTATAATTTCTTTGTGTTTTATTCGTTAATATCCTATTATTTAGAATGTATGCTAATGTACTTAGTATTATTAACCAATATTCTGAAAATATTAATAATTTAATAATAAATATTTACATCCATTTATTTCTTTATTGACAATAACTTCCCTTGCTCAATTTACGTTCTCAATTCTTCTTCCACAAATATCCAAAAAAAGATAAAACCCACCCAAAAAAATATAATAATGTTGATATTAAGAAATTAAACATTAAAAAACATTTATGGTCAAAATATTTACATTCCATTTATCGCCTTTGAGCTAAAAAAAAAACACCAAAGAAACATCCATCCATAAGTTCAACCCAAATTCCTTTTTACTGATGCGGTTGCTGTTTCTGTTTCTGAATTTTCTTCCAGGTCTTGAGTCTATATTTACGCAGCCTGTTTAAAATTCACACATGCCTATATGTATGTATCTTTTCCTACATGTTTGTATACACATGCATCCAAATGAATGCAAGAAAATTGTTGTTTTTTTTTATTTTTCAAAATTGGAAAAAGATTCTTATTTAAAAATTTTTGCCATTGGCATCAGGGGTCAAAATACCTTCTCAATGTCAGCAAAACGCACACAGCTGTTTCATGGGATTTCGTGTTTTCTTCACTTTATTTTTATTTCTAAATGGATGCCTTCCGTCGCGGTATACAGCGAGATACTATAAAGACACAAGATCATCCGGGTTTTGTGTTCTTAACACCACCACGAATAAAACCACCTAAGACTTAAACTTTCAAAAACCCAAAACATAAAAAAGAAGATATGGAGCGAGCTATGAATTCTGGAAATTTCACATAAATATGCAGCGCATCACTGAGACTGCGATGCAGAACCAAACCAGCCAAATCCAACGACGCGACGACGACAACGCAACCAACACACCAACTTGGAACTCTAAAAGATGGTGGCAATCAAATTAAAATAGAATCATGGATTCACGGCTGCTGCTGCCAGTTTAAAAAACAACACACAAAAAGTAAGGGTGCTGTAGCGCAAATATTTATCAATGAGCGAGAGTATCTTGAATCTTGTTGGTAGTGGATTGCGGTGGTGCTGGATGGAGAGCTGTTTTCTGAAGGCTGAACACTGAAGCCACTGCATGGTGGAATGATAATCATCTGATCATCCCTCGTCACCTGGCTACATCATCACACAGGGGGCAATGATTTGTGAATTGTTTAATTTGTTTTCGAATTCCACACCAAATATACAATTCAAATATACCTAACTAATGTATTTCATAAGAACAGCATTCAATTAAAATTTTAATAAATAAAAAATAAAAATTAAATTGATGCTAAATAAACAACTTGCCATGCCATAGAAAGATGGTGGCAGAGAGTTGCAGCACAGTGGGGTCAAAGGAACACAGAAATTCTTTGAGGTTTTTGCTTTCTAATACAAATGTTCAATATTTACATCAAAGATCCTGTAAACTTTGAGATAGTATCGTTCCAAAGGGTCAGAAAGGGTGTTCTTTGGTGCTTTCAAAAGTTCGACCCATTTCTAAGAGAATTCTCTTAACCATGATTTTTTGATGTTTTTTAACAGATTAAAATAGATTTTGAAGACCTTAAGCTGCATTTTTTATAAAATTAAAGTCTGAATTAATTTCTGTTTCTGGTGAAGATAAAAGAATATTTTAGAGTTTGGCCCCACTGTTCAAACAATGGCGCCGTTGCTGCAGGCACAGTTGAATTAGCAAATGCTGGCAATTTTAATTCGGGTTCAACGATTCATAATAATAATAATCTTGTCAGAGAGTAAAACGTGACATTTCTAATCAATTTGACGTGTTGAAGTAAATGTGTTTTTTCTGCATTGCTTCTGATTCTGATGCGAAACATTCATATTTTTATTTGAATCTATTTATTTAAGTACGTTTTTATATAATCTGCCATAATAAGACTGACAAAGTATCTCCTGCTTAAAAAGAGAAGCTTTTACATTTGTTTACGAAATTAATATTATTAGATAGGTATTTCACAAGAATCCTTAATAGGAGAATATTAGAAATAGGTTATCGCTTTCTGTATCACGAGACTGTAGAGTTTACACATCTCATGATCACGCAGCCATAAGTATGTATATTTGCTTATTTTTTGAAAATTAATAATTTTAACAAAAAAAAGTTTTCAATCAAAAGAAAAAATGATAAAGGAAATAAAAAAGGTTTTTCCAATTCGAGGTTTCATTTAAAAAAAAAGACCGCTTTTGAGAGGCTTTTAATTTACAAACTATTATCTTTAAAATTTGGAAACAACAAATTTTATGAAAAAAAAAATGGTATTGTAGCCGTAACCTTGGAGGTCATTTGGCTTTTTAACTTCCATATGAAATTATTTTACATCTGATAAAATTTTGAGAAAAATGAAATTGATACATTTTTTTATAAAAAATAAAATCTAAAAAAAATTATTAAATTATTAAAAATTAATATTCGACTAAAATATCTTTTCGAAACTTTGAGATATTGGCTTCAAACTGCTTTTATATTTTAAAAAATGTTGTTTTCAACATTTGATTAAATTTTGAGAAAATTGAATTGACAGGTTATTTTTACAAAGAATAAAACATGAACAAAAATAATACTTTAACTTGGTAAAAATTTACTTTCGCATTAAATAGCTTTTCAAAAATCAGAAATATTGGCTTTAATTTCACAGATCATATTATTTTCGATATTCAGTAAGTTATTTATAAAAATACAACATTCCGGTTTTTCATAAAAATTAAATCTAAAAAAATGGTAAGCAAATTTGGTAAAAATTGATGTTCGGTTCTCGATATCAAATTAATTTCATTCATCCAATTCGTATTTGTTTACATAAGAAATAAAAAAGTTAAAAAATGCTACTAAAATTGATAAGAATTCGTTTTCTACTAGAAATCTATATAAAAAAAACTAGATTTTGAAACTAAATTTTGTTATTAAATCAAAAATGTTGTTGAAATTTTTAAGAATAATTCCACTGACAAATTTTTTTTACGCAACACGAAAACCTACAAACTTTTAAGCAAGACAAATCTACAGATGGGATGGGAAGTTATCAGTGTGGGTCGCATCCCAGCCTCTTTTTTGAATTGGAATAAACATTTATTGATTTCTCTTAAGAATTTACCATTACAAATTAGGTTACCATCAATTTTAAAGTCGTTGAATTTGAATTAAGTTTTGGGCTTTCCTTAATTTGTTTAAGTCATTTTAGTTTATTTTTTGGATTTTTAATTTAACTAAATAAAAATTAATAATTTTACCGATTTTTTTTTTGATAAAATTACAATATTTTTCTTTAGTAATTGTGGTTCCATCCCTGAACACAGTACTCGCACACAGAAATGGTTGAGAGTTGTCAGTCACTATACCCTCAAAGTTCTCAAACGGACTGCTGCGCCACTCAATTCATTTATTTTAAACTGTGGTTCATAAAAATTATTAAATTAAAAAAAATTGAGATAATGAAGTTTCTGACAATAAGAATCATATTTATTCAAAAATATTGCAGTTTTAAATCAAAATTCATCAAAATTGACAAACCTCTTTTTTATTACACCAATGAAGTATGCAGTGTCCGGGACCTGTATATTAAGATCTTAAATGGTATGATTACTTTATTACTTACTTAAGGTGGCGCTACAGTCCTGTGTGACTCCAAGTTGGTTGGGGTCACTTTCCACTTGTGCGCCCCACCTTATCCGCGGTCTTCCCATGTAATGTATACGGGACCGTAGAACACACAAAGAACTTTTCTCTCAAAACGACACATCCGCTTTTGTCATAGTCTATGCTTCTAAACCGCAGCAGGACGGTTATGATAAGGGTCTTATATAGCAACACTTTGGGCCTTCGAGAGAGGACTTTTCCACTCAATTGCTTTCTTAGCCCGAAGAAACAGCGGTTAGCAAGAGTTATTCTTCGTTTGATCTCAGTGCTGGTGTTGTTTTCTGCATTTACAGCGGAGTCTAGGTAGACGAAGTCCTTGACTACCTCAAAGTTACGTCTGTCGATGGTGACGTTTTGACCAAGACGTAGGTGTTATATGTCCTTTCTTGACGACAGTTCTTTCATTAACAGTTAAACCCATTTTTGCAGCCTCTGCCTCAATACTCACAAAAGCCCCATTGACATCACGCTGAGTTCTTTCGATGTCATCAGCATATGCTAGCAATTGGACAGACTTTTGAAAGATAGTGCTTCTAATGTTGACGTGTGGGTTCTGCATTATTATTTCAAGTACAATGTTAAAAAAAATCGCATGACAGCACATCACCTTGTCTAAAATCTTTTTTGACATGGAAAGGTTCTGTTAAGTTGTTTCCAAACTTTATGGAGCAGTTAGATTTCTTCCCACCGAGTTTTTGGTTCCAATTTTACTCTTCAACTATAATAACTTTGTCTGTTGATATTTCTAATGGCTTTACTAAATATTATTAACAAATTTGTTTATTATTTTAAATTGAATTTAATCAAAAATTTAACTTTAGGTTACCAAAACTGTATTCCAAATGATAAAAAATATTTGATTTCAAAATATGTTTTTTTTTCTCCGAGATATTGAAATCAAAAACCAAATTTTAGCAATTTTTTGAATTTTCTTGTTTCTTATAAAAAAGCGAATTGGTTGATTTATATTATTTAAAAAAAATACTGTCAATCAGATATGTTGTCAAAATTTTACTTTATACTAATATCAATTTTTTTAAGTTGCAGTGCATTACTTTTTCGTAAGTATATTCCGGTCGAAAATTAATGTTTACAATCGTTTCGCATTTTTTTTTCGCATGAATATTTTGTATAAAAACTGCTTGTTCGAGTTTTTTTAAAATCCTTCGATAGCATAAATTATTTTTGAGGTATTTTTTGTTTGCCAGCAAAATATTAGAGGTTACATAGATTTATTAAAATAGTAATTTTTTTAAATCTATACCAATTTATTATCACGTCAGAATGTTTCATATAAAATTAAATTGGAGTCACCATCGTTTGGATAAATAATTTTAGTCAACCGAATATTTTTTTTTTTAAATTGATTTAGTATCTTCTTATGCTATTATCTGTAAAACAAAGTTTATTTGAAGTCGTTCTTGAGATATTTAGAAATCAAGTATTATCCCGTTTGTTATAATTTTGTTTAGGTTTTTATTAAGAAACAATTTTATTTTTGTTTCCAAACGATATTCTTCGACTTACAGCAATAAAACAAATTCGAATGTATCAAAAGCTATTTACATATATAATTGAAGTTTAATTTTCGACTATAAAACGGACTTTTGGATTTCAAAATTTGCATAGTACTTTAGTGGAAGTATTGCTGTTGTTCAATTGTTAACTTCCCTTAGGAAGTTTTTGTAAGGGGTCCGATTTGAAGAATTGAAAATTTTGACATATCTCGACGTTTCAAGGTCCCTAAAGTCAAAATAAAAGATTTTTAGAAAGATGTCTGTGTGTGCATGTTTACGTACGTTCGTACGTTTTTTTCGTCATCCATAGCGCAAGAACCAGAAGAGATATCGACTTCATTTTGTTATACAGATATTAATGCAAAAATGCAAAAAGGGCTTTCAAGAAAATTGCGTATTTGGTTTTTTTGTCATAGTAGTTTAAAAATAAGTTGAACATTATGGTTAACCCTATATATCTCACGAACCAATAATGCTAGGAACTTGAATTAAATTTTGTATTATATATTGTAAAATGATACCGAATTAATATATTTTTGGAAAAAAATCCAATCAACGGTTTGTTTTATAAGTCAAAAAACTGAAAAAAAAATATTTGTAACCTTGAAAATTTTACGAACAAAAATTTTATCTCCAAAACAGTTTCGTGCAAACGAAAAACAACATTTTGACAGTTTTTTTTATGAAAAATAAAATCGTAATAAAAACATTGCTGGAAGTTTGTAAAAATTAAATTTTGACCCAAATATTTTTTCAAAAATATGAAATTATGGCTTCCAACTAGTTTTTACTTATAAGAAATATTGTTTCCAAAATTCGGTAAACTTTTTAGAAAAATCGAATTGTCAGTTTTTTTACAAAAAATTAAAAACCTAAAAAATAATTAACAAAAGTAGGTAAAAAGTGATTTTCGACTTAATATCTTTTCAAAACTTTGAGATTTTGGCTTAAAACTAGTTTTATATCATAAAATACTGCTTTGAAAAATCGAATTGACAATTTTTTTAAGAAAAAAAAACTTTTCGAATAGTTCGTAAAAATTGATTTTCGACTCAAATGTCTTTTCAAAAATTAAAAATATTAGTTTCAAACTTATTTTATCTCACATTAAATATTGTTTTCGACATTCAGTAAATTTTTGATAAGAATCCAACAGGCCGTTTTTTCATAAAAAAATGTACGACAATTTGGTAAAAATAATGTTCGGTTCTCGATATCACGTCAATAAAAGGTATTGACTCAAATTAATTTCGTTCATGCAATTTGTGTTTGCTTAAATACGAAATAAAAACTTTTAAGTAATGCTACTAAAATTAATAAAAATTGGTTAACGACTAAAAATCTCGTTAACAAAAATAGATTTTGAAATCAAATTATTTCATCATAATGAAAAATATCGTTGGTTTTTTATTTTTTTTAGAATAATTTAGCTTATAACTTTCTTAACAAAACACGAAGATCTGCTAACTTTTAAGCAAGACATATTAACAGACGGGATTTGAAGTTATCAGTGTGGGTCGCACCTAGCCTCTTTTTTTTTTTTAATTAACCACATTTTTTCTAAAACTGCCTCTATCTCCTTAACAGAGGAAGATAGACCCCTAAATGGAAAGAAATGCTTGCTACAAATATTTGTATCAATTTTTGTCACCAAAGTCATAATCTTTCCATATAATTTCTTATGTTAAAATTATTCGGGCCTAAAGGTGAGGTGAAAAATTGTTCTTGATATATTTGAGATCGTCTAAATTGCTCACTTTTTTTTCACATATAGAACAAAAAAAACCATTGAACTGTTTTAAAAGTCTTTTCTGCATATTTTTATGTTTGTTTTATGTTTCTGTGTAAGAAAATGTGTTTCGAGCTGCGTGCTTAGTATTTGAAACAAAGACAACAGTTGTGTTCTTAATAAATATTCTTTTTGATACTAACGCCCATATTAATTTATTTTTTAAAATTTTTGAGTTTGAAGTTTTTCAAAAATTGAATTTAGATGTTAATCAAAATAGAGTTTGAAAAATAATAATTGTATTGACATTCAACTCAAATTTCTGAAAAATTTAAGACTCAAAGTTAGTGTGTAGTTATGTTATCTTAACACTACATATTTTTAAAGAAACTCAACGCACACATTGTGTTAGTCTTTTATGTTTCATTAATTTCATCAATATATAATGGAGCCCTGAAGATACGGGTGCAAGAATTCAAGAAAATTCGTATACCAAACATCTTTTCAAATTTCATAGTCTATTGATTAAATTAAATAAAAACAAATTAATTAAGCAATTGAATACCAAACTTGCAATTCTCATGTTTGTTCAATTGTTGCAGCACATTACAAGTAATTAGTTTGACATAAAATAATTTCTTTTAGTTCTCATTGTAAACATATAACAAAACAACTTATTTTGTTACCCATTATTCAACACTTTTGAATTTGATTACGATAAATCAAAAAATACTTGTTATCCAATATTGTGTAGCTCCTCTTTGCATACTAAATATAAAAAATATTTCAAAATTAGATTCATGAGAGCAAAAATACATTTGGTAAACATTTGACAAAAATACATTGGGTAAACATTTGACAGTTTTTTGACATTCTCTTATAGTTCCTTTCAACGGACTTCAATCTCATTCAACTTTCACCCAAAGGCCATAGCCAAAAATGCTCTTCAAAATACCTTTAAAGCAAAACTGAAATACTCTTACCGTTATCAAAAGTTCTATAATGTCATCATATTTTTAAAGTTTTATTTTTTTTTTCATTATTTACCACTAATCAGTTAACAAAATTAACGTCTGCCAAATACACTTGTATAAAAAAAAAAACAAAAAATAGTAAAAACACCAAACAAAAACCCATAAGTGTATTGTTAAACAAATAAAAAACACATACACTATACAACAACCAACCCAGCTCACCCAGCGCAGTGACGATAGCGACGCGACGCCAAGTTGTGCGAAGGAGATAATTCATTCCGTCTCGTTTCTTCTCTTGAAACAGAGGGCTATACAAAACAAATGATGATTCCGTCGACGTCGTTGCTCCGCTCATCGACGGCAGCAATTGCCTTCACATTGACCTTGAAGCTTTCAGCAGAGGTTGGCGAATTGAATGACCTACCTTAACCGAAAACAGAAACACAGAACCAAAAACAAAAATAATAACGAAAACAAAAAATAGTAGTGTAGTTCTTAAATTTATTTGCTATTTTGTGTGTTTACACATTTTTTTCGTTGTTTTTTTTTTTGGGGAATTTTGTTTTTTATTTATTTTTTTTTTTTTTGAGAAAAAATGTATTTCTAGATGACAGAAGAGATAAGGTATTATTCTGAATAAAGCTGTCATGATGAATGGGGTTTAAATAATGTGGATGATGAGGGATGACAAGAGACGTTACAACTCAACGGATGGATCTGTCATTTCCTTATTTCAGTTGGTGATTAAATTGACGATTCTCCGAAATCAATTATTTATAATTCCACTCACATAAAATCAGCGTTGCAATAACGCAGCGATTAGATTGAATGACGACTTTGGTATGGCAAATTTTTGTTTGGTCATTCAGTTCATTGAACTTTTTCATCATACCGAGAACCCTCAGTGTTGTCATTTCTATTTCAAGAAGATATATATGTAAACATTTTTTTAAATACTTTTTTCAAAAAGTTGAATTTCTAATCTAAGAAGAAATTGAGCGTAGTAATTCAATGAAATAATTTTGCTTCAATTTTGACTCAAAAAAGTACGTATACGCCAGAGTGACCATTAATTATATTTAAAGCATTTTAGAAATCATTAATAAAGTGTTAACCGATTAAAAAACTATGAAACGTTTTTAAAAAATCGACATCACTGTTGAGAATGATTTCTGTATTTTTAATTCGATTTTATCAGTTAAGGATTTTTATCATAAAAATAAGTGGAAGAAATATTTAATTAGAATAGATAAAAAATAATTTTGATGAAGGGTGTGGTTGTTTTTTTTACATTTTGTTCTAATCCTTATCAAATTCAAAAAGTGATAAATTGATAAACCTTGGGCGAGGTAGATGCACCCGAATAATACCTACATTCATACATATGTTACCATTTATATATATACAATTGGGTTTCAACGAAATAGAACTACGACGTTCTAATCAGTCAATGTTTTCTTTTGTTCAGTTACCTATATAAATCAGAAAAGCAAAATTTGTTTACCTAATTAAATTATTGATGACTTTTAACTTTGATATTTAAAAAACATAATAAAATAAAAGTTTTTATAGCAAAAATCCGGTGGCAATTCGAAAAAACATAAAAATAAATTAAATTTTTCGACACTAAATTTATTTATATTGTAGTTTTTATGGGTAGTATTTTGTTAAAATATTCAGAATATTTAGTTTTAGAAATCTTTTTTTTTTTCAAATAAAGAAATATGCTCAACTGGATCACACATAAGTCTTATTTAACTTAAGGTGATTTACAGTGGTTTGACATTATAGCATTGACGTTCACATTTATAAGAACAAAAAATAGGTTTTAAACTTTTAATAGAGATAACTGTCAAACCAGTTGTCATATCAACGAAGTTTGATAGACTTTTTTCCTGATAGATTTTGGAAAATCACCATTCGGAGGCTAACACAAGACCAATAATAAACATATTCTAGGAACTTATTTTTAAAAATCATGCACTTTTGCCATCAAATAATAGTCAGGAATAAAGCTTATATTTCGCTTAATACTTTTGTTAAAAAAAAGCAGAACTGTCATTGTAAGAATGAAATGGGAGTCACTCCTACTGAAGTGTTGGTATGGAAAGATTTTTCAATAGGAACTTGACAGCTTTCAAATTTTGAACTTTCCCTAATCACTGTTTTTGTCAATTTATTCAGCAAACTAAACATTTTTATCATGGTGAGAACACGAAAGAGCCACGTCTGAAAATTCGAAGTCAGTGACCGAAACTTTATGGGCTTTAATTACAATTTTGGTCCCTTTAGTACACAATAAATATCAAATTAAGTAAAAAAATTTGAATTTGCATACTAGTTGTGTGATATTACCGCAGTCTTGAAGATATTACTGAATATAACTGCCGTTCAGGTCTTCGTATCAAAGAATTGAAAATATTCAATTCCACTGCGTTTTGAAGAATTGGACATCGCTCATACCACATTATTGGCGTAATTTGCATAAAGGTCTTGGTTTACACCCAAACAACAACAAGCTGCCTCAAGAATTTTAGATATTGAACGATTTGAAATGTCGTAGGTTCTCCGATTGGACACTCGCACTGATTCCGAAACATTTAAGAATTGTTTAGATTTGGTTTTATATTTTTAAAACGTTTAAAAAACAGAAGGAAAAAGAGAGGGCATGAGAAGCGTGCAGTCGAAGATGTTGAGAGGTTTTAAAGCAGGAATGAAGTTCGAAAGTTTTATGAACAGCTGAAACGAAATTCACAGGTACATAAACCTAGAACCGAAGGCGGCAAAGATGAAAGTGGAAATATCATAGTGGAACCGCAGTCAATGCTGAGGATATAGAAGGACCACTTCTGCAGACTTTATAAAGGCAACGACGAACCGAATTCCGCTGTCAGGTAGGAAAATCCATTCAACATAGACGGCGAAAGCCAACAATCCTGTCCTCCCGACTTAGACGAAGTTAAGATTGCCATATCTAAGCTAAAGTTTAATAAAGCCCTGGAGCAGCTGGAGATAAGTTATTTTGGAGCATGCACAAACTTATCTGTAAGACATGGCCGGAAGAAAGCATTCCCGATATATGAAATTTCAGTATTGTTTTCCCGATCCGGAAAAAATTAGACCCTCTAAACTGCACCAACTATAGAGGAATCAGTCTACTTAACATCGCCTATAATATCTTCTCTGCCGTAATATGAGAACGTCTTAAGCCCATCGTCAACAACCTAATAGGTCCTTATCAGTGTGGTTTTGGACCAGGAAAGTCCACAGTCGATCAAATATTAACATTACGGCAGATCCTGGAAAAAAAACCAAGAACATCAAATAGACACCCACCATATTTTCATCGATTTCAAGGCCGCATATGACAGCATCTACAGGGACGAGCTGTATAGAGCCATGTCTAGTTTTGGCATCCCTGCCAAAATCGGCCGTTTGTGCAGGATGACCATGGAAAATTCACGCTGCTTTTTAAATGTTGGAAACAACTTAACTTTTGATGTCAAAAAACGTTTAAGACAAGGTGATGCGCTGTCATTGTGATTTTTTAAAATCGTACTTGAAAGAATCGTGCAGAGCTCACACGTCAACACTAGAGGCACCATCTTTCAAAAGTCGGTCCAATTACTAGCACATGCTGATGACATTGACATAATCGGAAGAACTCAGCGTGATGTCAATGGGGCTTTTGTGAGTATTGAGGCAGAGGCGGCTCAAAACAAAGTACATGCTGTCGTCAAGAAAGGACATACAACACTGACGTCTTGGTTAAAACGTCATCATGGACAGACGTAACTTTGTGGTAGTCAAGGAGTTCGTTTACCTAGGGTACGCTATAAACGCAGAAATAACACCAGCGCTGAGAACAAACGAAAAATAACTTATGCTAACGACTGTTTCTTTGAGCCAAGAAAGCAATTGAATAGCAAAGCCCTCACTCGAGGGACCAAAGTGCCGTTATATAAGACCCTTATCATCCCCGTCCTGCTATACGGTGCAGAAACATGGACTACGACAAAAGCGGAAGAAAGCACCTTGGGTCGTTTCGAGGGAAAAGTTCTTCGTGTGATTTACGGTACCGTATGCATCAAAAGGGAGTAGAGGAGAAGATGGAACGATGAGCTGAACATCGACGTAGACTTAGCCAGAAGGGTAAAAGTCTAACGATGACGGAGATGGCTGGGTCACGTAGAGTGCATTTATACCAATGCTCCTTGCCGAAAAGTCTTCGAATCCACACCCACAGGACAGCGAAGTAGAGGAAGACCGCGGATCAGGTGGCGGGTACACGTGAAAAGTGACCTCACCCAACTTGGAGCGCGAAACTGGAGACATCTAGCTAGATGGAGAAGTTTGTTGGGTAAGGTTGGTAAGGCCATCATTGAAATTTCGACAATGCTATTATCGTCCCAAAATAATTCCTCTCTTCCAAGTTGTGATCTAGTTGACAGTACAGCTGTCTGTATATACATATTTCCTCGTTGTTTTATGTCCACTGCGGAATGGAGGTGGTATAAAGAAGTTTTCAAATCATCCCGATTATTACCCAAAAGGTTAAGTTCCATTCCACATTTTCTTGCAAAATTTATCCAATCAGCACACCAACTTGTTTTGGTTCGTATTACTTGAAGCGCTGCCATCTTCGGAAGCCTATTATTGCTCATCTTCATTACTCTCAAGATGTAATCGACTTGCATTTTTAGGGTTCGTATGAAAATAGGTGATAATCATGATTCCAACATAATAACATAGTTGGGTGCATTTGATGGCAGTCTAAAAATTCGATTAATAAAGTATTGAAGAAGTTTCTCAACTGTTTCGTATTATTTCGTTCCCCAAGTTTGTGCCGCGTAAAACATGACAGACTCAGATACCGCTTCAAATATCTTGAACTTGCTGCTATACTTTTGTTAGAAAAACACCTTTTCCAAGTTGCACTAATTGAAAATTTAGCATTAACTAGTTTCTCTCTTAGATGCATTTCCATGCTCAAATTCTTCGTTAAGTGAGCTCTAAGGTATTGAATTCCTTGACAATTTCAATGACCTCTCCATTATTGAACCATATTTTATTCGCTGAATTGCGGCCCCCGCATCGTTTAAAAATCAAAATTTTGGACTTATTAGGATTCACCATCAAACTCCAAAGCTGACAATATTGATGCAGGCGGTGTATCATTAACTGGATTGATTCAGGTGATGCTGCCAAAAGAACAATGTCGTTAACAAACAGCAATGCTTTTATAATTTGTCTGGCGAAGTCTATGCCACCTTGTAAGAGGTCTGTGAGATCTTCAACAGACAAGTCGAACAGAATCGGACTCAATGAACAGCCTTGTCTGATTCCCGATTGTGTTTTAATCCCTCTTGACAACACTTCTCCATTGCATACCTTAGCAATTGTATCGGCATATAGATTCTGAATAACTGTCCCGAACTTCCACTTCTATAGAGCTTGTAAATAGATAAGCTAATAAGATAATAAAAACTTGGTTGACATGTGGTTTCAACAAGATGGCGCTACATGCCACACAGCTCGCGATTCTATGGCCATTTTGAGGGAAAACTTTGGAGAACAATTCATCTCAAGGAATGGACCGGTAAGTTGGCCACCAAGATCATGCGATTTGACGCCTTTAGACTATTTCATGTGGGGCTACGTCAAGTCTAAAGTCTACACAAATAAGCCAGCAACTATTCCAGCTTTGGAAGACAACATTTCCGAAGAAATTCGGGCTATTCCGGCCGAAATGCTCGAAAAAGTTACCCAAATTGGTTTTTCCGAATGGACCGCGGTCAACATTTGAATGAAATTATCTGCAAAAAGTAAATTTCATGGACCAATCTAAGGTTTCAAATAAAGAATCGATGAGATTTTGCAAATTTTATGCGTTTTTTTTTTAAAAAGTTCTCAAGCTCTTAAAAAATCACCGTTTAGATAAGCGCATGTCTATCGATCCAATCAAATACAGATTTAAAGTCAACGAAAAACGTATATAGCTTCTTGTCCTTATTCAGAAATGTTTCTGCGATACTTTTAAGTGTAAAAATGTTATCAACCGTAGAATAACCTGTCCTTAAGCCTGCTTGAAACTCCTTTAAGAGCTTGTTGTCTTTTATCCATTTGTCTTTAAGTTCTATTAGAGCTGGAATCACTTCTTGGTGCCTCATTGCAGCATCAATAGTTTCATTTTTAAAACCCCGAGTAGTGCATTGAAAAATAAGTTTCCCTTCTGTTGGATTCAACAAACTCTGAAAGTGATCTGCCAGCTGATCAGAACCTATACTAAATTATATTGAAAACTTTTTTCTGTTCAGCTGCTTTTCCAAGTTCCAAAACTCCTTTCCTCTTTTACAAGACGCTAATCTCTTGGAATAAGCTTCGAAAAATGCTATCATCTTAAGCTTACATATTACCTTGAAATATCTATAAGCCAACAAATATTGATTTCATTGGAATAACTGTATGCTCTAAGCCAGCTAAACGATAATTCGCGTGCCTTTCTACAGTATACATCACACCATGGCTCTATGAAATTATCTTGGGCTTTGCTGTTGGCAGCTTCAGTAGATACGACTCCTTGATTATTTTATCCTGCTTTGATAGATCACAATTTCCTTGACTCAGCAGTGAGATATAAAGCCTTGATGAATATTTCATCTCGTTTATCGGTTTCCATTTCAGTTTCGGTAGGGAATTTATAACCTTGGACTTTTGAGCTTTTCTGGAAATCAGTCCGAACTTTTTAATCATCGGAAAGTGGTCTAAATACAGTCTCTTTTTCATGTCAATCATATGCTCATTCCATTCGTCGCAAAGATTATGCATCATATCGCGAAATCGTCTTCATTGACGAAGGTCGTTTTTGGCTCATTTGGTATGTGAATATGTCGGATGGAAATCCGAAAATTTTCTTCATGAACCACCACTCCAACCTTTTGGAGCCATAGTTTTTTTGTCTGCGATAAGGATCATTCTATTACTGTGTATTTTTAGCATTATAGTTCCATGATTCCAGATTATTTTTAGATGGAAGATATTTACTTAAACTGAAACCTTATGCCACTTTAAACACCTTAAAATTAATTAAATAAAGAGGAAGTTTAATGAGCGTGTTATCTCAAGATGTGGGTCAGTTGATTAGCCCAAAGTGCTACAAATTTTGACCGAGACAATGACGTTCATAAATATTTCAGACGAAAAGTTTAACTGGAAGAAAAATTAGTTAAAACTTAAATGCTGTGGAATTTGTTAGCTGAATTAGTTGATAATTCCACTGAATTTGTTGTATTTAAAAAAATAAACTTTACTTCTGGGACATCTATCCAATATATTGAACTTTCACAAATGCACATTAGTTTACCGTTGAGATCATTTTTTGATTAGCTTTTGTGTGTAGAGATTTTTACTTTAACCATACATAAAGAATGTGGAATGTTTTATCCAAACTTCTTTACCTACGTGCCTCATATACACAGTTCGTTTTTAATATTTAAATATGCTAATGGTAGTAATAACCTTTTTAGTGTGAAAAAAAATATTAAAAAAAAAGAAACAAGAGTTTATACCCCAAGTTTCACCATTGAAGCTTCAAAATATCAATTTGCATTTTGAATCCAAAAATGTTACGTATACGCCACAGAAAGGCATTTTTCTTATCCCGTTCTATAAACAATAATAGCAAAGCTTATTATATTGCGGTTAATGCAAGCTTTGCTGAAATATGCATATAATGGGTTAAACAACATGACTATAATAATTTGTATGTTGAAAATGTCGTAACAATCATTCCACGCACCAAGTTTTGACATCTACAACGCTTTCCAACTTTTATCTGTGTATAATAATCATAGCTCATACAAACATGATATTATACAGCCTCGATACAAAAAATACTTATTTAAAAATTATTTAAATGACTTATTAATCAAAACTGACAAGAGATACTTCTTCTTAATTCCGTCACGTTCGTTTAGATTCCATCCACGCTCTTAATTTTCCCTACGTAAATAAGTTTCCATTTGACACGCACATTTCGTGCCAAAGTCATCGTCATTTTTACATTTCTTGCAGTAATAAATTCCATATGAAAATCTCATTCCGCGATCCCCAGTAAGCACCCGAACCAAAACCAGCCGCCAATACACCACTTAAGACCCCACCACCATTCGCATCGTAGTCATCGTCTACCACAAAACTGTAATAAATCATATCAATCATTTTTCTAAATATATTTTTTCAACCACCATAGACTTGCAAGGCTAAAGCACTCCACTCACTTGCCCTGTCAAATAGGAAATAGCAAACAAACGGAAAAAAAAACATTCCCCATCGTCAGCTGTCATTTCGTCTATTCGTATGATGCCAATTCCACAAACATCATCATAAGCGTTCTAACACACTGTCAAAATATTTAGCGGATACGCCGTCTAATTTTAGAATGCCACGCGGTTCAATTTAGAACTAAAAGCGATTGCTTTGCTTTGCTTTCTAGCCAGCCACAATCTATTTCGATTTTGTTTCTATAGATGTATCTATAAGTACGAGTATCTCAAGTTGGCGTTCTCCCCCCTCCCCTTTCTGTGGTATTAGAAAAACGTTGTCACGAGGGGTGTAGCATACAGAGAGCAAAGTGGTGCGCATTGCACTCGTGTGTTCCATTGACCCCCAAAATATAATTTCAAGGCCAGGTCCGTGGCCGCCTGCAAGGTGAGATCGTGCTTAATTTACGATATGACTATGGTGAATATCGGAAATTCTATTATGATAATATTTTTAATTTTTTTTTTCATTTCGTTTTGTTATTATTTTTGTCTATTTGTGGTTTTATTTGCGCCTCTAATCAATTTTTTTGATTTATATTTCTTTTTGGCAAATCGATTTCGATAATGTTTGCCAAAATTTAATATCTATTGATTTTTTTGATGTCGGTTGATGTCGATTGATAGGGAGGGAATATACCGGGTAGGTAGTCAATTGATTTTTCAGAGAGATTATGAGAGTGAAAAGAAGAAAACGATGACAAAGAAAATAACAAAAATTAATTGATTTGTTATTTGTTTTGAAATGTTTAACCCAAATTGATGGTTTTATTTTTATGAGAGCCAAACAAATTTCAATAGAAATTTTATTTTTAAAAATATTAATGGATTTTTTTAAGTGAACAAAAATAAATATGGGCATAAAAATGTATATTGTCCTATTTTGTGTTTGCGACTTAATGTATGACATTAAGAAAAAAGTCAATGAACATTTGAAATTACAATTGCTTATTGTTTTGAGATTTTGTTGGCTCATAGAATAAAAGAAATAATAATGATATTTTGTAGATATTGTTTTGAAAGTCGTTTTCTTTAAGCCTTATGCGATGACTTAAAGTTCGATAGCCTTATTTGGTCTTTCATTTTATTTGACAGACTAAAATGCTTATAATATTATAATATAGCGGAAAAGTTGGACAAATGTCAGTAAATTATTTTAAAAATGTTGACTTTTAAATTTAATATACGTATTTGTGTGATTTAAAAAGGACAATTTTGAAAAACAAAAAGAATAATGTTGGCGACAAGTTTACAATATTTATATTAAATTTTTTCTTAAATAACGGGATTTCCAAAGCTGTTTCTTTTTAACCTGCCGTAATCTGATATTTGACAACTTAAAAATACGCCTTGATAAAAATGGTACGAACTACGCCCTTATAACGCATAGAAAAAGCTAAAAATTCACAACAAAAATTGTTTACACTTTATATTCAAAAAAAGCAAAAACAAAAACAATACTTTTAGGTCATCATTGTGAAGCATCTTTTTGGCCGCAACAGTAAAACCGGTCCAAAAATTTGAACTGTTAGGAAAAGTGAATGAGTAGGTGAGAACCAAGACATATGACGAGTCTTGGTTCTCACCAAAAATTTCGTTTCGTGTAAAATAGAAAAATCTTATTACGGCTTAAAGAGATGATTGCTGAATTTATTATTGTTTCTATATAAATATTTCATTCTGTACCATGTGATTAAAAGGAAGCTGCTTTAAGAAGTTATTTAGATATTTATTTTGGATATGATGAGTTTTGTTGCAAATGCTTGGAGATAATTAGTTTTGAAACCAACAATTATAAAAACATTTGGATATAAACAGTTTTAATACCAACACTCTTAAAAATGTTGAATTTTGAATAGATAATTCAATAAAAACAATTTACTTATGATAAATAATTTATTCTTTTATTGTTTATTGCCAAAAATTATTGCATTGAGTTTCAAAGAAATATGTACATCTTAATTCATAAGTTTAAAGTTACAGAAGGAAAATAACATTTCTTTAAATTGTCAACACTTCTTATTCCTCTGGTGGAGCTTCCTCGTCATCATTTTAAATTTCTTGAAATAGTTTTTCAGGAGCAAAAAATACATTTTTGTAAAAAAGAGATTTTCCTTCCATTCACTTCCAAAATGTTTGACCAGTTATTTGTTTTTACTGGGACCTTATTATCAAGCAATTCTTGTGTTTTTAATCTTAAGCTTTTTCCTATTTTAGTGATGGATTTAAAACTACCCGAATCCACTCTATAGTTTACTTCTCCTTTGACCGCTATATTTTTATTTTGCTTTAAAAGCATGTTGCGTATTGAGGAAGCGAAAGGGATACACAGTTGACCAGGTGGTTTAAAATTTTTGGCAACCGAAGATTTAAAGTCAAAGATGCATACTTCTTCTCCAACGGTCTTAACCTGTCCATATTTTTAAAACATTTTTTTGTATTCTTTAGCTCCTTTTCAATGCGACCGAAACCCCTGTCAGATGGTAAGTACGAATGGGCAATGATTGGAATAATGAATTCGATGGATTTTATATTCGGAGGTGAGAGATCGAGAAGCCATATTGCCAGCATATCAATAACTGTTATATTTTTGTTTTGGCCAGGGCAGCCATCCGAAAACATCTGAATTTTAGAACAGCTTTCGAGATTCAGGCCTTTTAGGTAGGGGAATAAAATTGATGCGATTTTGTTTAAAACTTTAAACAGTTGATCTTCAGAACAAGAATAAATTTTAACAGTGTCGGATGTTCATTTGTCTTTTGAGGTTCCTTCACTAAAATTATACTGATAGAGCTGCCTTGAATAATAAGCATCTTCACTTTTGGTAAAACTAAATTTTTCTGATAGTCGAATGAAAACTTAAAGATTTCTTCAGGGTTGTGGTTTTTTCAATACCCAGAATATCCTTCTTCATTTTTGACAAGATTTTTGCATTTAATTACCGGAATGGCCAGCTTTGCATTCAAGTTGGTGTTTGTTATTGAAAACTATTGTGGTTTGTACGAGTTTTGGTCTTAAAGTTCTGAACATAAAAATGGGAGAGGAAAAACAGAGTTGGCCAAAGCATTCCACATTATCAATCGGCGATGTAAGAAAGATTCTCAATACTTGACTGCACGCCCGAAATTAAGCTCGAGGGTAAACTAATGAGGATTCCTAGAAGTGTGAGTATTATTGCTTAATCGTTTAAAGATAACATTGTTGGTAAAAAATATCGATAAAACAACGAAAGGCATGAAACAATGAGGAGGTGTTCTAGCGATGTAAATGTTTCGATTATAGTTCTATCGCCTATCATTTTTAAAGCAGTTTTTTGTATTCTATCCAAGAGATTTAAATTTTTTTTTAGGGGCACCTGCCCAGAAATGCGAATTTTATTCAATATTTGGATGGATGAAGGCTTTGTAAATTACAGCCAGATCAGAAGAAACGACACATTTTTTGCACCGTTGGAGAAATCCTAAGCACTTGGAAGCATTTTTGGCAATATCAAATATATAATCATTGAATAAAAGGTAATCTGTGATATACATACTGTATTAACAGTTGATTAGTTTCCTGGATGCAAGTGCCACTTATAAATGGTGACATTGGGGATGTGTTACGCTTTAACGACAGGAGAAAGCATTGAGTTTTTGAAGCATTACATTCTATACGGTTTCGGACACCCCAAGATTAGAATAATGAGCATATCATACGCTGCCGTTTAAATTCCCCATCCGAAGGACAAGGATGTGAATCTGAAACGAGTATGAGAAGCTGAGGGTACTGTCGTCGACAAAACAGTTTAATGGTATAAAAGTGGCAGACAAAATATAAATTATGAATATAAGGAAGAGAGTCAGAGACAAAACGGAGCGATGGGTTAAACCAGCATTTATTTTATGAATTTCAGACTAAAAACCATCCAATACAACTTGTATTGAACGGTTAGGCTCGTTTCACACTACACGGTTTTGACCGTACGGCAAAAAACAGGACGGCGACATTTTGTTAGAAGCGCGAAGAAGAGCATATACGCTTTCATATTATACGGTCACGGCAAAATGCTGGCGCTGCGCCGTGTAGCAACCGTCTACTAAAACTACAATATACTGCAGCCGGACGTACGTGACGAAATGCATGTTTTCACATCATACGAATTTATTCGTGCGGCAAAGTTCGATCAGCCACTTCAAGACACGATTACTTGTACTTACTTACTGCATATATCGTGTCTTACCTTATTAGCCATTGATCCGGTTTATTACGTCCGGTTTTTTGCGCTACGGTCAAAACCGTGTAGTGTGAAACGAGCCTTAGAAAGGTAATTTGTAATATAACGAAGAAGATTTTCATCAATACCAACAGCTCTATCTCTATCAAATGTTTTTGAAATATTAAGCACAATAATTTTACTTTCTCCAAACCGATGTAAAGATTTGCTCCACTGTTCGGTGAGATAAACCATAAGATCACCAGTGGACCTATTGATACGAAAGCCATACTGTCGGTCATTAAAAAGCTTGCGTTCTTCGAGATATTTCTTGAGCTGAAAATTAATCAGCGTTTCCATGAACTCATAAGGAAGGGATGTAAGTGCAATTGGACGATAGTTAGATGGTGAGGAGGATTTGCCTTTTTTAGGGACAGGCTGGACAAATGCTGTTTTCCATCCACTCGGAAAAAAACTTGTAGAGTAGTAAATATGAAAAAGATTACGCAGTGGTTGTGTCAGCTTTGAAGAATACCTCTTCAGAACAATTGGGGATGTCAAGTTCTTTCAGTACTCTTGTAACCGCACGAGTGCGAAAGAAGATTCGTCCCATAAAATCGTTTACGCTCTCAAAATCAGGAGGACTAATAGCACTTTCCGGTAGCGTCGAATTAACAGGAAACTGTGCTGCAAGAAAATTGGCTTTATCAATCGAACTTTCATAGGGAGTGTCATTGTGAACGAGCGTTGATTTAATTTCTGATCATGCACAAATTTGGTTCATCGAATATGATCATTACAGGTCTTTCTACCTTGTTTGAACTTAGCGGTTTTCTTCAGTCAGGTTGGCCTTATAACAACGGAAACTTACACCTCTGATTCCAATAACCTCCTTACAGCTCGAATCAAACCATGAGTTCTCTTTGGGTTTGATAGATTTCACTCTATTCGGGATAAAATTTCTCATCCCACAAACAAATGAATTTGTAACCATATCTGCGCTGGAATCCACGTCACTATGGAGGAAGCATAGTGACCAGTTAAAGTTCGTGAAGAATTCATTGAGACCGTCCCAGTTAATGGCATCAATATGATTTCGATTTTTATCCAAAAATAACCTTGAAAAATGAATACCATTTTCGCCTCAAAAGTTTTTAAAGAAGCAGATTTGTCAAATTTGGAATTTAGAAAATCTAAGAATGATAATTTAAAAGCCTATTCATCCCATACGAGTTGCTGTTTGGTGTGGTATACATTGTTCAAGCACAGAGGCTGATACAAGTTTTATAGTGAAGGGATTGCGCTACCGAGCTTTGATTAATAATAAGTTTACTAACGGAAGTGCAATATGTCTATGTAAAATTTTATTCTAACAAACAACAATATTGGCAACAAAAGTTGTCAAAGATGACAATTTGCCGAGATCTTGGGACAATACCTTTTTATCTAATTCAAGGCATACATTTTGGAATTCGTGAAGTTATCCGAGGGTAGAGCAGCAGAAGAAGGTAGCGATTTATTTGGCGCACGCAGGTGGTAGAAGACCTTACCCAACTTTTCGAAACTCGATATAAATAGATAGGGACCATAAAGGCCCATGTTGATGGGAGCTCAGGTCTTTCTGGGCTTTCAGGGACTTTAGCGCCACCTTAAGTAAGTAAATACCGAAGGTATATAGCCATAAATATGCAAATTGGTCATTTAAAATTACATGATATTATTTTTTATTGTTAAAATATCGTTTATTCCGAAACTTATAAATACTCATTGATTTTATTTTTATAAATACTAACTTTTAAAATATTAAAATTAATCCTTTTAATGAAGAATCCTATGTATGGATCGTTGAATAACTTAACCTTAATGTTTAAAAGGCTTCCTTTTTTTTTTACAAACTAATCTTTGAGTCATTCTTTTATAATAAACCCAAAAAGAAATAGAAGGTCGTTAAATAAACCAAATTCTTTTAATAACCAATCTTTGATGATTTCTTGACTGAGTCATTATTGAAATCACTAAGTTCAATAAATGTCTCGTACATACAACATGACGGACCTTGAACATGACCATTCTTGTTTGAATAAATTATGAAGGTTGTGGATGACTCTTTGTACAATTTCACCACTTTTTTAGAAGTTGATTAAGATAAGCTTATAGAAGGTTTAAGAGAAGAACAAGACATAGAAGTTATTATTGTTGTTTTGCGAGGTTTACTTTAAAAATAAAGAACTAAAAAGCTTTTCTTAATTTGTTATTAAAATGTTGCACAAAATTCAATAATTATTTAATTTTAGAGGCGGTACTTATTTAGTTCACATATTTAAGTGAGTAGACTTTTAAAGTGTACTTTTTCCTTAGTTTTTAAATTTTGTTTAATATTTAGTAATTTTTCAAATCTTCTAAGAGATTAGAGGACAATTTTCATTATTTTGTATAAAATTTAGTCATATGCAAAAAGATGAGTTCAAGCTCTTTGCTCACTTTTCTGAGAAATTTCTTAGAATGGTATGCAAACAAAAATACAGAGACCGAGATCGATCTCAAGCTGTGAGCTCGAACTCAAAGTCTTGTGATCTATCTCTCGACGAACGATCGATTGCATTAAACCGATATCAATATCACAAACTGATCAGGATGTGTTTTTTCTTACTCAGTTGGTAAACAACTATCAAAATGAACGAGTTTCTGAATAATTTTGATACGTGTTTATAAAAAATGTCCAATTGGTAAAGGTTTTCGAAAATTGTATAGATTAAGTGAAACAGGTGTGCAATTTCTGATTGATGAGTTTTTGGGCCCAACTCTGGAAACACGCGGTGGGGCTTTGACTCATCAAGAAAAAATGAAGATTTGTCTGCGTTATGTAGGAGATCCTGGATTTCAAAGCAGTTTTGGTGAAGACATTGGTGTCAATCAATCAACGATATCTAGGGTGGTACAGCAAGTCGCAACAAAAATTGCAAGCCGTGCAACTGATTGAATCAAATTCCCACACATTTCTGAAAAAATTGAAGCGCAAAGGTTATGGAGCAGTAGGTATGAGTTTCCATTGGTCCTCTGGATTGTACACATGTGCGTATAAGAAAACCACTCTATCACCACGAGGAGTACGTCAACCGCAAAGGATACCACTCAATAAATCTACGGGCTATGTGCAACGCAGAAAAATGTACAAGCATAATATATAAATAAGCAATTCTTTTTCCCAGTCATTAAGCATAATATTTTGCTTATTAAGCGGGACTTCATATTTGAAACTTGTTTAGTAATTTTTTTTCACTTATGTCCTAGCCAAATTTGAATGCTTCTAAGATTTTAAGAACAGCATTTCCCTTCTTGCCTTTAAAAATGGTAACTGCGACCTCTCCAGTGAAACTTTATTTAGTTACAGTTATTAGAAATTTACTAAAATGGTCAGCATTATTGTTTATAATTACGCTTTTATTTTCGCTTTCAGAATACATTTTTTTGTTTCTTGACTCAACTTACCGCTCAGAAACTACTGTTTTAAATAGTGCAAGTACATACAAAGAGCTTTAAGATCTGTAGAGAGTGAACTCGGTTTTTTCGCACTGAGTCCGATTCCGAGTCTTCTCAATCGATCTCACATTCGAGATCAAGCTCGTCAGTTCTGATTATGAAAACTTTCCCATCTTTTAGCATATAACCTATTAAGACCCGCTTTAGAAAATTACCCGTTTATCTGTGACACTCCATTTTTCATTTTTTCACCATCTTTAAAATGTTTTCTAAAAAATTACATTTTTATTTCTGTTAATTTCGAGAAATGATGAATATTTCAACTAGCAGATCCCCTTGAGTTAATTGTATACGACTATAGGCAGGGTTCGTTTAAGTTTAAAGAAATGAATACTACGTTTAGTCTCAAATGATTGCAATCAATTGATTTAGGTCTCAAGGGATTGCAATCTTCGTTTGTTCAAATGATTTGTGATTGCAAAATTTCAAGTAAGTCTTAATCTGTAGATGAATTTGATGAATGGAATCTTTGAGTTGAATTGAATGAATGGATTTTAAAGATTGCCTTCACAATTTGTTTGCATTTTTTCGAAAGCCTGCTGTCTAGCTTTGAATGCACTTAACTAATTTAGTTGATAATAGTTGATAAGTAATAATTTGCTTTAAGTTCAATAAGGGTGACATTTAAAAAGATGTTTTGAAAAACAGCTCATAGTAGTTTACCTCATAAGTTTATAAGAACGTGCTTGAGGGTGCTGCACTGAAACTTAATGTCATTTTTTGACTAGACTTGTCTATGACACATCCTTTATGACAAGTCCTTCCATAAATAAAGGATATTTAAAAAAATACTGCTCCAGGTGAGGCTCGAACTCACAACCCCGGCATTGCTCACATCAAATACTGTCTATAAGTACCGTGCGCTAACCAATTGCGCCACTGGAGCATATATTTTTATCTAAATAACAGTTATATTTCGGTAATGTTTATTTATTTGTTTTTTTTTTTTTTTTTTTTTTTTTTTTTAATTCTAGATTATCTTAATTTGTTGGTCGTTTTGTTATTTAATCAATTTCAATAAATCAACAAAAAAAACATGAGTGTTCCAACCTTCCACCCAAAACCCATTGTTATTTTTATTGCTCTGTGCCTATTCTGGGGTTGTTTTTATTTGTTTAGCGTCAACATTTTATATTTGAATTGAAAAATATGGAAACATATATTGTTCGAATGTTTCAGTAAGAAAAACTAATACTTCAACATTGTACTTAAATATGAAATTTGTATTTGAACTTTTTAATGAGATGATGAGTGAGAAAATTGTTTTTATTAGGGAAACAGTGGCGAAAATCAACTAAGAAGACACATAAAGGGTGGGCCAAATACAAGTTTCTTCATAAAAATACAAAACAATGAATTGAAATAAATTTTGTCAACAATTCTGAACTTGGGAAGAGTGAAAATTCCAATTAATTTTGGAACACAACGTTTTTGTAGTACGTTCTGTCACACTTTTTTTTTTTGTTCTCGTTTAAGGTGTTCTAAGACCCAAACACTGCAAAGCCCATGGCCATTTGTCTTTAATGACGAGGAAATGAGCGAATAATCCAAGATCGTTGTGCAGAATTCTTCTAATGCTGTAATGCGGGAAATGTTGAAGTGTTTTTTTGGCAACAAATGTCAGATTCTCGCCGTGTTCACTGTTTGGAGGCCATCCCACGAAATTTGTTAAACAAACTTGCGTGGTGGAAGGTTGATTTTGTTGTAAGCTTCTATTCTATTGGTTGGTCCACACAACGGTCTCTTTTAAAAAAGATTTCAATATTTTGCAGATAGTTCCGGGGGACGTATGACTTATTTAGGGCAAAAAACACTGTCAATGTTAAAAAAACTAATGATTAGTACAACTCACTAGCTGTTGGGAAGTGTGTTTTTTTAGATGTAGACAAAGAATTTTGGAGTGAAATAAAAGAAGGATGATTTTTGTTTAATTGACAAGAAATTTACTTTACTTGATTTATAATCTTCTTTTATTATATAATTCAAATATGATTTTTGACATAAGACAACCACGGCTGGCTCAGACGTAGTCTTATCTTTAGGTCTAATTTTTGAAGGTTTTCTTTAACAGTTTTTCCCGTATATGAGAAATAACGTGGAAACGTTGTCCTCCAATCTTTTTAACCAATGATTTCGAGCTTATGGTCGTAGACTAGCAACTTCACATACCTATCCTCCTATAAAATGTCGAGCAGCTGTAAATCACACGGCTTGCGGTGAAATTAGCTATTTTTTTTCAATTTGTTTATTTGACACTCAAAACAATTGCAGTTAAGTATTAAGCTTAAATAAACTTAAAAACTAAACATAAACATCTTAATTTTGGTAAATTACCACAAAGGTACGCATTACTTTTTTTTTTTATTATTTAGGTATTATTTTTAATCATATCTACGATAACATTTTTTGTTTTTATATAATGATTTATTATAAAAAAAAATAATTTTTTTATCAGTAATGAAAACGTGGAGGAAAAAACCTTTGGAAATGTGTATTATTATGTTTTCTTACAAAATAAAGCTTAATAACTAAACATAAAATACTTATGAACTAATACTTAAACCAAACGTAAAAAAATGAACTTGGCGCAGTACAGGACTCACTCCACAAAAGTCAACTCATTGATTTATCGTAATAAATCAGTGAAGTGAAAACTACGAACTAAATCCAGCCCTGCTTAACCTAAGTATCAGCTACAACCCAGTCGAGCCACTAATATTTATCTCTGTCAAGACGTTCAGCACCATTAGTATCTTTTTCTCGTATGCTAACTAAGTATCTAAGATCTCTGCTTTCGTTTGCCAAATTGTCAGGTTCATATAATATTCTTTTGTCAGTCGCTCTTCCAAAAAGATGGTTTATTATAGGCACGTTTGTCAAATTCGATAGTTAGCCATGTGCATCCAGATACAGAAACCCTTCTGTAGGTATGTATCCACTCTCCAAGATATTTCTAAAATACGGAGGATTGGGATAAAACCATCCGGAAACGAGCCCATTATCTGTAACATTAACTGATCGTGAAAAGTGATTGCTCACGAGGTCTAAGATGAAGTTATCAACTTTCGATACACCGGATTTATCTAGGAATATTTTGTAAGAGACATAATGCCGAAAATCTGTGCGCTTCTGCACATCTGTAAACATGCTCTGAGACATTTTCTTTAAAATAACCGATATTTTCCATGTATGACGGACTCATATTCCACCATACTGGACTAGCGTACGTCAGAATTGGACGAATAAATGTTTGATAACAGATGATCTTCACATCAGATCTCAAACGGTTGGAATAGAAGAGACTTTTGAGAGACATAAATGCAACTCTTGTTTTTTAATTGAGTATTTATGTGGTCATTGAAGTATAAAAACTTCTCCACCGTTTTTGATTCAATGGAAGGCCATTGAAACTTACAATTTTCAATTTTTTGTCAGTTATTTCTCAAATCTGAGTTACCGCGTCTAAGTGGGGTGCGGAACAATATTATTTCACAATTAGAATAATTTATTTTAAGTTTTCATTCTGTGCAGAATGCTTGTAGTCTAGTGAATTTATTTTGTAGTTCCTCTTGTGTATTTTCTATGTTTGAGCTACTTACATAAAAGATAATATCGTCAGCGAACGTTAAGAAGTTATCAAGTTCTTTCAGAATGTCTGCAATGAAGACGTTACATAGGGGCGTTGCTAAGACTGTTCCTGGTGGTAAGCCATTATTTACTTCAAAAACTTTGGTGGTCATGTATTGATTATCAGTTACAACAAATTTCTTTCCATTAATCATAAAAGATACCAACTTAATGAGATATAAGCTTTCTCGAGATTCACCAGGCAAGCAGCTGTGTTTCTTTTCGCATTTAAATGCCAATTTATGTCTGAAATAAGTTTTGCTATAGCATGCACTGCCAAGTGGTTTCGTCTAGATCGAAACTGATTCCGCATTTCTATCTCCTTTCTTTCGCTCGTGGACTGAATTGATTTACTGACAACAACTTCGAATACTTTTCCAATGCAAGGCAGGAGGTCTATAATTGGAAGAATCCGATGGATCCTTTTTCTTTTTGATAATTGGAAACACCTTAGATGTTTTCCAATAACAGTTTAAAAAAAAACCAATATGGTCAGTGCACCAACACAAATTTTAATTATATGTGGTTTAAATTCACCGTCCAAAGGCGCATCATTTACACGTGTTTTATTTATCGTAGCCCAAGTCTGGATAGAAATTCGACTTCTAACGAATTCGATGCGCTGTCCAACTCTATACAGAGAATTGTATCCCATTTTTCGCACAGTGAGATTGTTGTTACGGGCGATTTCAATGTACATAATTCTTCGTGGCTGCGCTATTCTGGTCAGACAACATCCGAAGAAAGCTATGTCGAGGTTTTTGATGAGTTGAACAAACTGACTCAGTTAGTTGACGAGCCAACTCGGATTTCTGACGTTACAGGTCAATCCGCCAACACTCTAGACTTGTTTCTCTCTTCTGATCGTAATAAATATACTGTCAGTGTATTATCGCCTCTAGGCTCATCAGACCATTGCGTCATATCTGCAAATTTCTCATACCGACAAACCCCAGTTAAAGTTAAAACACCTACGAGAACCGTTTGGCAATATGAGACAGCCAACTGGGGTGGTCTCAGTGAATTCTTCAGGAACTTTAACTAGTCACTATGCTTCCTCGATAGTGACGTGGACTCCAGTGCAGATATGATTACAAACTTGTTTCTCTGTGGAATGAGAAATTTTATCCTGAATAGGGTAAAACCTATCAAACCCAAAGAAAACTCATGGTTTGATTCGAGCTGTAAAGAGGTTATAAAGACCAAAAATGTAAGGAATAAATTCAATCAAGCTAGAAAGACCTGAAACAGACATATACGACGCATTAAATATTTGCATGATCAGAAATTACGGCAAAAAATACTAGAATGTCCCAATGGGCGCAACACTACGTCATCGTCATTTCCTACACTCATTTCCAATGACACTCCTGATAAAGCCAATTTGCTTGCAGCACAGTTTGCTGTTAATTCGATGCTGCCAATGAGCGACTTGACTCCTATTGTACTTGAAAGCGTAAACTATTCTATGGGACGGATCTTCTTTCGCACTCGTTCAGTTACTAGAGTATTTAAAAATCTTGCATTCACAAATCCGCTGGCCCGGATAGTATCCCCGCTATTATTCTGAAGAAGGGTTCTTCAACGATGGAAAAACCACTGCGTAAGCTTTTCCATCTATCCTATTCTAAAGGTCTCTTTCCGAGTGGATGGAAAACTGCTTTTGTCCAGCCTGTCACTAAAAAAGGCGAATTCTCCTCACCACCTAACTATAGTCCAACTGCACTTACGTCCCCTCTTTCCAAGTTCATGGAAATGGCCGGTAGTATGGCTTTCGTAGCAATAGGTCCACTGGTGATCTCATGGTTCATCTCACCGAACAGTGGAACAAATCTTTACATCGTTTTGGCGAAAGTAAGATTATTGCACTTGATATTTTAAAGGCATTTGATAGAGTTTGGCACCAAGCTCTTTATCGAAAACGCGTGCATTTGGTATTTATGAATCCCTTCTTCGTTGAGTTAGAAATTACCTTTTGGACCGTTCAATTCAAGTAGTATTGGACGGGTTCAATTCTGATATCCACAAATTAAACGCTGTTGTGCCCCAGGGCTCCGTTTTGTCTCTGTTGAAACTTCTAACCCACTTAATTGTTTTGCTGATGACAGTACCCTCAGCTTTCTAGATTTTTATCCTTGTTCTTCGGATGTGGACTACCAACAGCAGCGTATGATGAGCTCATTAAATTCTGATCTTGACAGCATTAATGGGGAATCAAAAACCGTGTAGAATTTAATCCTTTGAAAACTCAATGTTGTCTACTGTCACAAAAGCGTAACCTTCCCCCTATGCCACTATGAGTGGTACTTCCATCGAGGAGACCAAACAGCTTTCAGTCTTAGGTATGTGCATTACAAACCACTTGTTGTGGAGTGATCACATATTTGACATCGCCAAAAATGCTGCTAAGTGTTTAAATTTTATCCGAAGATGCAAGAAGTTTTTTAGCCCTACTGATCTGGCTATAATCTATAAAGCCTATATTCGTCCGAAACTCGAGTACAATTCCCAAATCTGGGCAGGTGCTCCTATAACCTACTTGAGTCTCCTAGACAGAATTCACAAGGGAGCTGCAAAGATGATAGGTGACCGTTGTCTAACTGAAACTTTTGTACCTCTCGAGCACCGTCGTAAGGTTTAATTCCTGGCATTATTTTATCGCTACTTTCAAAAAACATTGCTTTAAGAAATAGTTGCATTCCTCCCCTCAAACAATTTAACCGTAATACCCGGTCACCTAGGAATGCTCATCAGTTTACCCTTGAGCCCAATTTCGGACGTACAGTTAAGTACAGCGATTTTTTCATCAGTCGCACCACACGAATGTGGAATGCTTTACCAGACTCATTACAATGTGCAGACATTCAAAACCAATATGCATCGGTATCTCTTTTCTAATCCTATCCTCCCTTCTTAATTGCTCGCACTGTGATTAATCATGATAAGGGTATTCATATCCCATTAAGTGCGCGTATAATATAAAAAAAAAATAATTATTGAATATAATACTGCCAAATGATAACGATTGGTATATATTTTAACACAACATTGGGTATGTTATCCAGACCGCTAGATTTTTTGTTGTTTAACTTTCTAAATATTACTGTCAGTTCATCTAGTGTCGTGTAGTAGTTATTAGCCTGTTGATTAGTTAGTTCGTCAGCTTTATTTTCCTCAGAGAAACTCAGAAGAGGTGATATATTCCAATTGTTAAACCTTTATAATTCCGCATTTACTTCTTTATCTCTTAAGTGCATCGCTTCAAAATGGGAACCAGTAAGATTTAACGTATCTATTCCATTATAAATAATAAAGTAATTGGAATTGATAAGGCAGTGTTCTCTTTTAATATCTGTTTGTGATATAAGCAGTTGAAAAGACATTGAGATTTTCAGCTTCGGAATTCTGACAACGTTACTAAGCCTGTACAATGTACATTTGGTTTATTTTTGGAAACATGGTTTTTGGATCCGATTTAATTATATTTTCAGAAATTGGCGTCGAATTTTATTGATCCGGGTAATCAGAAAGCTTGTATGTGCTTGAAGAGTACGGATATCTCGATTTTTCTTGAATTTTCGGAACTGTTGACTGTAAAAAAAATAGGTGGCGCAACAATCCGTAGAGAACCAGGGCTTGCAGTAATTGCAGGAATTTATGGGACCTACAGTTTATATGCCGAATCCGAACGGCTTATTTGAGAAATCACTTTTTCATGACAAGAATTACTCTTGGAGAATTTGTCGATTCCTCGCAAGAGTCAGTACCCGTGAATAAAACTTTAAGTGGCCCAGCGCAACGTTGAAATCGACACCAATCAGTTTGTCTAACATTTAATTTAGGCACTACGTGTGTTGTTGCAAAGCTAAGCGATGAGTCTCCAATAATTGTTGTTGTAATACAGCATTTTGTCAATTTGCATCGTGCATCGGCGATACAAAGGTCTGGGTACGATTTTCAAGAAGTTTAACTTTGTGTAACATGGCTACATAACTTAATTTTAAATTCAATCTGATTTTCAATAATAAAACGTCGTAATAGGCTACCTCTTGCGTTTCCTTTTATGTCTAACCAATCCTGATGGTTTGGGTTAAGATCTCCCGCTAAAATATAATAGTTGGAAAAATTAATCAGCCTTAATTTTTCGAATAATTTCAAAAGATAATAGCTAAAAAATCAGCCTTTATTTGCTTTTTTCGAATTTTAAAAAAATGATATCTTTAAAATCCTACGTGATAGAGAAATTGAATGAAGGCCGTCAAAACCCATTCAAAACAGCAATTTAATTGCTTAGAACAAAATTTTATCAAAGTAGGGGAAATATAGACAAGGCCAGCAAGAAAATCTAGGTTTCAAATTATAAATTCAGGAACTTTTTTTGGCAAAAATGATGGATGCAAATTCCTTTTCTGTAAAATGTTGGTTGTTAAAAAGTTGCATTCCCAGAACACAGCTTTTATTGTATTCCATCTTAGCTTAAAGACATCTTTTCTGCTGAGTTAAATGAAAATTTTACCCTAATGATTTTTTTTAATTGAACCCTTTCTCCTAAATACTCGTGTATTGTACATCATATGTACTCAAAAAACATGAGTATCTCTATAAGTTCGTAAGGTTTCATATGTACTCAATATTACCTGTTCTTGATATGTTTTTGTTGTTGTTTTTATTTTAATAAATAGGGGAGAACTTAACAATCACAGGAATGGCAAAGACCCCAAGTTTGTAACAAGGGGGCATTTCGCATTTAATTTTTTTAGGTCATCATATAAGCAAAATCCTATACAAAAGCTGCTGCTCTTGTCCTCTACCCGCCCCCTTTTTGCCTACTACTGACTACAAACAATACGTACATATGTATATGATTTTCCGCAATTTAAGCGTGAATTGTATCTCTATGACATCCTGTGTGCATTCTTTAGTTACCCCTAAACCCTAATGAAACAACGACTTATGCTATGCAATGCATAGATATCACCCTAAGCACGTATCAAGTTATAAGAAGAAAAAAAGAAACTATAGCTGATATGTGTCATTCCCCCCAAAGAAGATACATATATACAATATCTATACAATATCAGTCTTTTAAGAACAACCAGAAAAAAAATGTTCCATTTCCATGCCAAATAATTAAAAACGGTTGCCATTGTGCAAAAATATATAAAATGGGGACAAACAGGGAAAAATGTATTTCTTTCGGGGAATTAGAAAAAAGAAGCTGTAGATATGTATTTACAAGGGAAGCTCACGAAGTTTTATTTTGTTTCCAGCGAATAGGTCTCTTTGACATGAGACAAAGTTGAAGAAAAAAGGAAGAACCCTAAGATATAATACCAGAAGGATATTCATATTCATTCTCCCTCGTGTATTTATATTTCACCAACTTCGAAGTGAATTCAAATCTAGGTGATCCACCCTCGCCTCGCTTAGTGCTTAGCTTAGGGTTTGTTCTCATGTTCATGATATACTAAAAACATCAAAGAATTTTCGAACGTATACCTACATGTTTTCTACTGCGTCGTATTTTGTTTTTAAAAAAGTTATCATGGTTATTTCTGCTACTCTGTTTTTGTTTTTTGTATCATTTTCAGTTGCTTGCTTATAATTTACTTTCAAGCTTGATGACTTAAGTACTTGTACTTTGGAAAGCTGCCCCTTATTAAATGTTATACAAAATATGTATAACGTATACGATACCTCAGTAAATGATAAAAATATACGTTTAATCAAGGTAAATGGACGCGTTTTGTTTATTAAGGCTTTGCAGGGATCATCCAGGATTTTGGGAAAAACCCCATTTGGCTGTGCTTCTATAGCTGACATTAATTAAAACTTGATAATGATTGTTTTAATTGTCATGTTTCTGTCTCGCGGTTATGGCTCAAGTATGTTTGGAAACATACATTTTTATTACCAAACAAAAGTCTAAAACTTCACTTTAAAATCATGTTATGGAAAATCTTTTTCGGATTACACGTTTTCTGAGAGCTGAGTTTCCGTGTGTTCCGATGAAAACCTGGGTCATTTTGATGATTTTCTGGGATACCATACCCAAAGATACGAAGCTGCTAGAAATCGAATTACTTCATTTTTAGTTTTAACTGAGCTTTAAAACCCTCTAGACATAAGTGTTTAACCCAAGGATCGATGGAAAGCCAGCAAACCTATGCTACAGTAGCCAAATTTTTAGTTTTTCTGGTCTTGGGTGACACACGATTTCTTACTTACTTAAGGTGGTTCTACAGTCTGGGGCGGACCCGGGCCTCAACCAACATGCGTCTCCAGCAAGCTCGGTCTCTAGCTAGCTATCTATAGTTTCACACGCCAAGTAGGTTGAGGGCTTTACCCACCTGAGTGCGCCACCTGAGTCGCGGTCTTCCTCTACTGCGCTGTCCCTCAGGATTGGATTCGATGACCTTCCGGGCTGGAGTGTTGATGTCCATTTCCCCAGCCATCTAAGCCGTTAGACTTTAATTCTGCTAACTAGGTCATTGTCGCTGAACAGCCCGAACAGTTCGTTGTTATATCTTCTCCTCCATTCTCCATCTATGAATACGGGACCAAAAATCACGCGATGAATTTTTTTCTCGAAGCATCCTCAGACGTTCTCTTCTTTCTTTGACAGGGATGATGAGTATCTTATAGATGGTGATCTAAGATGCTCGAGAAAGGAATTTACTTCTCAATTGCCTTCTAAGTCCAAAGAATCAGCGATTTGCAAGAAGTTATTCTTCTTTCATTGTCTGTGTTTATAGCGGTGCCTAATTAGTAGCTGTCCATGGTGACCTTTTGTCCAAGACGTCGTTGTTCAATGTCCTTTTTTGATGACAGCATATACTTGGTCCTGATCTCATTGACCACTAAACCCATCTTCTTTGCTTCCGTCGCAAAGCTTTTTTTCATCATACGGGGCTTTAAAATCGATGAAGAGATTAGGGGTATCGATTAGAAGCTCCTGAGTTTTTCGCAGGTCTGCTTTAGTGTGAATATTTGGTCGATAATGAACTCTCCTGGTCTGAAGCAACACTGGTAAGGACCTATCAGGTTGTTGACGAACGGCTTCATACGTTGACATAATATGGCTGAGAAGATCTTATAAGCAATGTTAAAGAGACTGATGCCTCTGTAGTTAGCGCAATTTAGAGGGTCTCCTTTTTTATTTATCAGCCACACTGTGCTGAGATTCCACTCATCAGGCATTCTTTGTTCCAACCATATTTTGCAGATGAGCTGGTGCAAGCTCCCTCCCAAGCGTCGCCTAGGTTGAGTGGTTCGATCTCCCTTACCGAGGAATTCCGTAAGTCATCGTAAATATTCTCAACATATACTGCTCTTCTACTAAGATGTTCCTTTGATCATCTTTACAGTCTCCGGTTCGTAGCTGGTACCCTTGGGAGTTTTTTTTACCTTTTGGTAAAATTTACGAACCTCATTCCTGTTGTGACATCCTTCTATATCCTCGATTGCTCGCTTCTGGTGCTATTTTTTTTCATCTAAGAAGCCGGTGTTCCTCTCTCCTCTTCTGCTCGCAGAGCCTGCGAGATGCTCTGGTCCTTCTGTGCAGCGCCGTTTTGTATGCCCCTTGTTTCGCTGCGTGCGCTTGCCAGGTTTCGTCGTCAAACCAGGGGTTTCGCTGTGTATGCCGTGTGAAACCTGGCATTCAAGAGGCGGCATCAATGATGGCTGCAAGGCAATGTTGCCACTGGTTTTCAATGCTTAATGCAGGCAGCATATTACTTCTTAAGAGGTTACTAGAGACTCGATCGGAAAAAGACTTGGCTAAAACGAAATAGTGGTCCGAGTCAATGTTGGCCCCTTTGGAAAGTTTGGATAGTATACAGACTGAAGAAGCAGTTTAGGGCTTCCGCTAATTGTTTGGCTGCACGTGGTCTGTAAAGGGACCTAACATTCCACGTACAGATCCGAAGTTCGTTGTCCTTATTTCGTTTGCGTGGGTTGTCAACAGTGAATCCGTCCGCATCCAGGGCTTTTTGGTGCTTCGCAACTAATGTTTTTTTACGTGGTCAGAAGTCAACTGACGGTACAACCTATAACCTGGAGGGCCAGATCCTTAGTATAACTCCAAGGACGGGGAGCCGAATAAACCGCTCCTTATAGGCCTGTGCTCGGAATAAGTCGTGGAAGCCCTATAATGTGTTCACTAAGTAGTTCAACCTTACTGGAACTGTAGACGCCATCCATCGTTGATTCCATCTCGAGAACTCGTCCGCTGCCGTCTGGATAAGGAAAGGTGCTTAGTGGATACATATCTCCCTCCCTCTCTTGTTTGCTGAACCCAACAACTTTCCACTGTAGTTAAAACCCAATCTCCAGTTGAGGTACTAGACACCCGATGTTCACGGTTTCGATTCATCACATTTTCTCACCCGTTTCACTATTGTCGTACTTCATGGTGCCTTAAAAGTTCTTCAGTTTTGCGAAATAATATGTCAGAGTTTTCACCATTTCAAAATTATAGCTTCAAAAGTGAAAGCAGAAAGAGCCATGTAAGTTCAAGATAAGTGTTATTGAATTGTGATCTTGGCAGCATTGTTGTGCCAAGTTAAGAAATAATTTTCTTAGCCACACAACACGAATGTGAAATGATTCATCCGGCCATTCTTTGCAATTTGTGGATATTTTAATCTATCGTAACCTAGTTTCTAACATCTATATTCTTAAATTCTAAATTTCGTGTTTTGCTGTTTTTAGATAAACCTATTTCTAAGAGTCATATTTCCTTAGGTCAGTAGGTCAATGTGTATCTATGTCAAAGTGTTTCTACCCGTGTTCCTCAGAATTCATCTATTTTCTGCCCAAACGTTCGTCAAATGCTTGACAATTTACGTCTCTGTATACGTCAATATTTTTTAACGTTACCAAACGTGGGTCTACGTCAAATTGATACATTTAGGAATTATTAAGTTAAAAAAGAATTTAACCTTAAACATTGCTCCTTTTTTGATCATCTTTTTTAACCCGAAAACATTCCAGTTCTTCAATAATGTTGTTCAATAAATAAGTTCTTCTTTTTATATTTTTTACACCGATATTATAGAGTTCTTTAAAAACTTATTGAATTTTCGTGTTTTAAGTTTTCAAAAATTTACATTTCAGTCAAATTAGTTTTGAATTTCTGGCTGATTATCAAAAAAAAATATTTGCATTCGTTTGATTGACGTTTTAACCAAATTTTTGAAAACTTTTAACTCGAAAACCCTTTAAATCAAGTTTTGAAGTAAATCCAGTTTAAAAAAAATCAATTTAACTGGCTATAGCCACTTAAGAAACTAAAGGCAACCAGAAACAATTACAAACAGAAAATACCTACTCTAAGTTCTATACAATTTCCATCACAACTTACAAGCCTCAGTATTAAATCGTAAAATTAAACCTTTAAGTGCCCTTAATCCACTTTTTTCATGAACCTACAATAGGTATTTATAGTTCTGTTCTCAAACACAACTTGTCTTGTGCATTTTCGTTATTTTTTCTTTTTCTTTTTAATTCTCATTCAATGTTGACGGAATTCCAATTTCGAAACAGTAATTGCCTCCACATCAACAAAAGTCATCATCATAATTGGCCTTTTTGCGTTGTACAACACGCTCGCTCAAATTCAATGGCCAAGGACAGAGGATAGAGGACACGATAGGACAACACTATCCGAGTATTTTAGTAAACCTACCTACTAACCAATAACCGCACCCACTCCTTGAAATCTACAAGAACGATTTCAAGCCATTTACAATGCCCATCATGCCACCAACATACAAATCCAGTCAATATCCCATATAAAGCATAAGGAACAGAAAAAAGAACAGAACTTAACTATCGAATCTTAATCGCTGTCATTATTATCGTCCGTATTGTCGTATCGTATATCGTAAGCGACTTAAAGCAGAAGCTTACTTTTCTAGAAGGTGCTATTCACAGAATTCTCTCAAAAACTACCAACCTACACGTATACATGAAAAAGAAGAAGAACAACAACAACAAGAAATCGAAAGGAAACCACTTTTCTGCACCCAAATAGTCATGAAACGTTGTAACTTCCAGATACTTGGGTATTCTAAAAAAAGAAGAAGATAAGCGCACACACAATTTTGGTATATAAAATAATATTAAAAAGCCAGACGCGTAAACCTGCTTTGGAGAAGACTGAAGACCGAAGACCGAACACCAAAAAAAGACACGTCTGGTCGTGTTTTTTAAGTTTCGTTCATCTTCATCATCATCATAGTTTTGGTCGTCTAAGCTCACAGACATCGATAATGTATCCAAGTATCTTAAACAACTCGAGGTGTATCTTTCTGTTTCTGTCCTCAAAATCCTCCCTCCCCTTGACAACACTTTAAGAGTTTTGTTCAAATAAAAATTCATGCGAAATGATGAGACACGACAGAACTATACGACAAAATATACGTACGACCAACTGAAGTCGTTGACTCTGGCCCTTCCTGCGTGCGTCCGATCTGCGATGGAATCACCAGTCAGAGTCACAGTCACCTCCACCATCCATCTTTTTTTCTTTGCAAAACAGAAACACCACAAAACCATCCGAACAATATTATATTTAGGTATATACAACGCAAGCGAGTATCTTACACACGCTCGACGCTCGATGCTCTGCGAATGTCCGTTCTTGAACTCGCAATGAATTTACTGACCTACGACAACGTTCCAAAAAAAGAAGATACAAATAAACGAAATCCCCCAAAAAAAGAACAAAACAACAACAAGAGAATAAAAATTAAGCACTAAAAGAGCCCGGCACCGAGCCCCAAGCCCCAAGCTCCAAGAGGTAAACGATCCAGACGAATCAAAAACATACCCACGTACTCGCACCACTCCCAGTGACAGTCAGTAAGTTGGCTGTGCTGTGCTGGGTTGGTGGTGGCGATGGCTGTGTGCGGGAGTAATGGGGGCAGCAGGGCAGGAACATCGAGAATCCAGTTCCAGTCCACCAGACTCATTGTGTTTATACAAGTTGAGCACGAATTACGCCAACCAGCCATCCAAATAACCAACAACCAGCAGCGGAGTCGAGCGAGCAAGAGGGTACTTGCAGGGATCGCAGGGAAGCCTGCCTGCCTTCTTGCCAGCCGATGGCGCCCTACTCTTCACTGTTGGTATATCCATTGGATAAAGTCCCAGAACAGTACTTCAAAAACCCCAACCAACCTCTCTCCGTCTCGAGCCCTGTTCGTTCTAGAAAAAGAGATGAAGCTTTACGATGACTTTCCTGTTTGTGTTGTTTGAGAGCTTTTTTCTGCGTTTTTGCCTGTCATCTATCGGAGAGACGACCGACACAGCTTATAGATGTATCTATAGGTTCTTCTAAAGTAATGCCGATGAAGGTGACGGGTGACAAGAGGTGTTTGGGTATTTCCAGCAATTCCAGTGAACGACCTTCTCTTCTCGGTTCTCGGTTCTCAAATTCGGAAGAGAGTCGTCATGTTCTACAAGCTATACAGCACAACTTCCATACTTAACTCAGTACAATGTTTACAGCCGTTAGAGCCCAGAGATGCGTGTGCGTTTTTAAAGACTCCGTGATAGGAATTTTGTATATGATAGGTATCTAACTTGTTGGCAGGGGGAGGATCTTTTTTGTGTGTTGTGTGCCTGCAGCAGTGGCAGTTGCGAGTTGCTCCATAACTGACTGTGATGTTACAGAGTTTATTTTTTGTGCTGTGTCATCGGCCTGCCAACCTTACCACCACACCGCACCGCTCCAACCGACCGACCACCGCTAAATTCGACTTACTCACCCCTTATGTCATCTGTAATAATTTTTTTCGGGGTCGTTGAATGAGTTCATTTCTGTCTAAACGCATGTCGTGTATTATAAGTTGAATGAATTCAATTTTTGGGGGTTGTTGAGCTGAGCTGAACTGAACTAAGCTAATATTATAATGTCCCGGGATAAAATCTGTATCTTAGGCTATTGGCCTCGAAACGAGCCGGGTTCAAAGATATTATGTTATATTATGTTGTGTGTATGTTCAGGTGATGGTGTGTGATAGAGGGTAGGAATTTAGGATTGGAACTTCGAAGTGAAATGAGGTGAATGGTTTATTTTTCGAAAGGTCATTACTCGTATACCTATGTATGTATGTATGCCATGTGGAAAGACGAATTGAACCTAGAAGGTCGTTAGAAAATTTTGAAATAAATGATGCGATTAAGGGTGTTAGTATTTTATTTTTTCTTTAACCTAAGGGGTTTTTGTAAAATAGAGAGAATAGATCTCATCTATCCAGACTAATGGGGTTTTAATGGCTATATATTTATAGATATAAATAATTATGGGTGCGAAACTATTGTTGGAGCAAAACCAATTGATAACGAAGGTGGATTTTGTATAGATTTTCAGAAATGGCAATAAGTTCAATGAGGTCTGTATTACACAATATTTATTACTGCTTTTAATGAGATTTTTTGCAAATTTTGACTTTATTTAACTAAATCTGTCCATTTCCTCAATGTTGGTAGAAATTAATTTGTATAAGAGTTAAATTAACTAAGTTTCAATTTGTTTAAAAGGTATTGAATTTTTAAAGGAATTAAATATGTTGCCCAGAAAAAGTACACAATTCAAAAAACTGACTATTTAGTGGTGGTTCAAATGATGCTACATAACGTGTTTTAATAGTTGACCAAACAAAATTAATCACCACCTTTAGAAAATTCAAAGTTCATAGTTTTAGCTTAAAAAATTGATCCTCATTAAATGTGTACATCAGTTTTAGAAATTTTATGCCTAGTACTTAGTTTTTGATAACTCCAAATTTCGAACATTATTTTTTTTAAATTGTAAACACAAATGTTAGCGAATTTAAATTTTGTATAAACATTTCATTTCATTTTACTTGGTTAATTAAAGATATTTCAATTTGTACCTTCTTATAGGAAGTTAATGTAAAATTTTGACATTTCTCGACGTGTCAAGGTCCCTATAGCCGAAATAAAAGATTTCTAGAAAGATGTCTGTAAGTTCGCGATGTTTTTTCGTTGTCCATAGCTCAGGAACCAGAAGAGATGTCAACTTCAAATAAATTTTGTGATACAGATATTAAGGCAGAAAGATTCAGAAAGGGCTCTTAAGAAAATTTTTGTTATGTTATTGTTTTTAACATTCGAAAAATTTTGAGAAAAATCGAATTAACAGGTTTCTTACAAAAAATGAAAACCTAAACAAAATTAATAAAAGTTCGTAAACATTGATTTTCGACTCAAATGTTTTTTTTCAAAAATTTAAGATGTAGGTCTCAAATAAATTCAGTAATTTTTTATAAACATTCAGCAGTCAGTTTTTTCATACAAAATTAAAATTTACAAAAAATAGTTCGCAAATTTTGTAATAATTGATGTTCGTCTTGATATCTCGCAAATAATTGAAAACTATGACTTAAAATTAATTCCATTCATCCAATTTGTATTTGTTTATATTAGAAATTAAAAAAATTAAGAAATGCTACTAAAATTCGGAAAAATCGGTTAACGACTAAAAATCTCGTTAACAAAAAAATATTTTGAAATCAAACTATTTCATCATAATGCAAAATATTGTTGGTTAAATTTAATTTTTTTAAAATAGTAATAAAATGAAAAATAAAATAACTGATAACTTTTGTAACAAAACACATAAACCTACAAACCTTTTGAGCAAGACCTATTTTTTTAAATGGAGTTTTAACTAAAAGTTTACAACAATTATAGATACTTTAGTTGAAAACCAATTTTTACTAGCATTTATTAAAGGTTTTTGTTACTTAGTAAATAAGCTTATGTCATATATAAATTTTTGGATGTTCTTATATTTTTTTTAGATAGCTGCCATTTTTAATTTCTTTAGGATTTGTTCAGATGTTAAAGATGATATGCTCCGGCGTACACAATTATTTTAGAGAGCTATTTATGGTGACATATATTTTTGTTTAACTTTTTGATGTTTATAAAAACCGTAAACTTATTTTTTCGAATGATACCTGTTATACAAAATTTGAATTGAAGACGCTGGCGCTATTGGTTGGAGAGTAATTTTGAATAAATTAATTTTTACACATTTCTAAAAAACTGGTATTGTAAAAAAAAACACATACTCAACTGTTTTTTAAAGTAATTTCAGCATCTTTTGATGTTATTATATTTAAAATGAACTCATTCGAAGTCGAGATCTCTAACGGTTCCATCTCTCTAAATACTTCAATTGCGGTTTGGGGGCCTTGAAACATTTTCTTTTCTACAAATCAGACCGATTACTATAGCTTCCTATGGGAAGTTGATACAATTGATCATATGCTATAAGATGAGAAAGTTCTCAGTCAGTGCTGACGAGCTTGAACTCGCATGTGAGGTCGATCGAGCAGACTCGGACTCCGACTCAATTGGCTCTGAAAGTGTAATTTTAAACAGTAATGTTGTCCATCTTAGTAAATTTCTAGTAACTGAAACTAAATAGAGTCTTACTGGAGACGTCGCAATTAACAATTTTAAAGGCAAGAAAAAGAGATGCTATTCATAAAATCATAGAAGCATGTAAAAAGAAATTTTGCTAGGACATAAGTGAAAAAAAAATTACTAAACAAGTGTCAAATATGAAGTCCCGCTTAAGAAGCAAAATATTATGCTTAATGACTAGGAAAAAGAATTGCTTATTTATATATTATGCTTGTACATTTTTCTGCGTTGCACATAGCCCGTAGATTTATTGAGTAGTATCCTTTGCGGTTGACGTACTCCTCGTGGTGATAGAGTGGTTTCCTTATACGCACATGTGTACAATACAGAGAACCAATGCTGTAAGGAAACTCATACTTACTGCTACATAACCTTTTCCGCTCAGAAGTGTTTGGGAATATGATCCAATCAGTTGCCTGTCTTGCAATTTTCGTTGTGACTTGCTGTATCACCCTATAAATCGTTGATTGATTGACAGCAATATCTTCCCCAACACCGCTTTGAAATCCAGGATCTCCTACATAACGCCGAAAAATCTTCATTTTTTCTTGATGAGTCAAAGGACCACCGCCTGTTTGCAGGGAAGCGTGCAAAAACTCATCTGTCAATAATTGAGCACCTGTTTCACTAAATCTGTACAATTTTCGAAAATCTTCACAAATTGGACATCTTCAATTTTTATAAACACGGTTTGTATCAAAATTATTCCAAAACTTTTTTGATAGTTGTTTATCAACTGAGTAAGAGAAAACCCATCTTCAACAATTTGTGAGACCGATCTCATGCAATCCAGCGTTTAATAATCTTTTTGCATATCAAAACTAGAACTTGCACACATAGAGCTTTAGTCGAGAGTTAGATCTTAACGCTTCAAGTTCGAACTCACAGCTTGAGATCGATCTTGGTGTCTGTATTTTTGTTGCACGCCACTCTAAGAAAGTTCTCAAGAAAGTGAGTAGGGAGCTTGAACTCATCTTTTTGCATATGGCTTAATATTTTATCTACAGAATACAATAAAGCATTTTTGTATGTAAGATTAAAATTTTAAAGTGATTGTTCTAACACTCATCGATTTTATTTTCTTAACTGCACTAAATTGATAAAAAAAATAATTTATTGAAAGATAAAATTCGCTTATCGATTAATTAATTAATTTTATCACATTGATATATTTGTTAACAACACCTGAACATTAGTAGTCTTTTAATTAAAATAAAAATAAATTGCTGATTAAGTCTACATTAATAATAAAATAAATTTATTATAACAATCGGTTTGTCACCTTAATTTCTACACTTGAAACAATATTTGGTTGAAGTCCTTAGGGATTTTTTTCATTTGAATTTTTGTTAAATTTTACTAAATGTTAACAAAAGATATTTTGTGTGAGATTTAATAAGTTCGAAGTCAGTATCAGTCAATAATATTTCTTGTTCTTCAGCTTTCTGTGTCGAAAATCAATGTCTACTATATTGTAGTAGTATTTTCGAAGGTTATAATTTTGTATGAGGAGCTTTAGTATTACAAAAACAGCCCAATACCACAGTTCGTGCTACAATCGATTTATTGAAGCCTTCCCGCCATTTTATCGTAAGCGACATTTTTAATAAAAAAGCAAACTTAATTATTAAAATTTGCTTATAACACATAGAGCCTTGAAGGCTATTGTCATTTCTTAACTTAAGCATAGTTAATAATTTCCAATACCGACTATAGGTACAAGTTTTTTCAAGGACCAGCAGTAAGCTTTTGATTTGTCGTTTAAGATAAAATTCATTTTGGAGCTTCCGATAAATTTGCGGGAAAGGCTCGATATTATTTCCAACGTTACTTGAATACAGGAATAGTTAAGGCCCTGCTTCTCAACAGACTGTTGCTCCATCCAATTTATTACTATACTATACTATAACCATATATTATTTTACTTTACGGACCTATGAATTTGCCTTGAAGATCATGCGATTAAAGGCTGCTTGACTATTTTGTGTGCAGATATTTGAAGCTACTAAGTCCACGGTGATAAGCCCGATACAATTGATGACTTGGAGGACAATATTCATCACGTTATTGTCAATATATGACTACAAATGTTGTTAAAGGCCGTACAAAATTGGACCTCCAGATTAAACCCGAACCAGCCGTGATAGATATAAGCTAGAAACCATATTTAAATAATTATAATCCATAAGCTGGTCTTTTGAATAAAGTAAATTTCAAGTCAATACAAAAAATCATCTTTTATTTATTCCATTAGTAAACAAAGAGGCTGCGATGCGACCCACAATGATAACTTCCCAACCCGTCTTTCGATTTGTCTTGCTTAAAAGTTTGTAGGTTTCGTATTGGGTTAAAAAAGTTTTCAATTGAATTATTCTTACAATATTAAAAATTACCAACAATATTTTTCATATCAAAAAATAGTTTAGTTTGAAAATATACTTTTGTTAAATAGATTTTTAGTCTAAAACAACTTTTTACAAATGTTAGTAGAATTTTTTAAATTTTTACAAATTAAATGAATGAAGTTAATTTGAGAGAAATCAAGAACAGAATATCAATTTTTACCAAATTTGCGTACCATTTTTTGTAGTTTGAATACAACATTTTTAATTTTTTAAAAGCTATTTGAGTCGAAAGTAAATTGTTTCCAAGTTTTAGTATTGTTTTTTTTTTAGGTTTTTATTTTTTGTAAAAAAAAACTATCAATTAGATTTTTCTCAAAGTTTTACTGAACGTTGACAACAATAAATAATTTAAAGCTAAGATCTCAAACTTTGAAAAAGATATTTGAGTCGAAATTCAATTTTTACCAACTTTTGTCAAATTTTCTTTTAAGTTTTTATTTCTTATAAAAAAAACTGTCAATTGTTTTTTTCTCAAATTTTTACCAGATGTTAAAAACGTTATTTTCAGCGCACACAATTGTTTTGGAGATGAAATCAATTTTTATTCGAGGTGAAATTTGTTTTCATTTTGACTCTAGGGACCTTGAAACGTCAAGAAATGTCAAAATGTTCAATTTGACAAATCAGACCCATTGCAATAACTTCCTTTGGGAAGTTAATAAAATTAATTGATTAAGTTTTGAAATATTTGGGGTTACACATTTTTATTTTTAACTCTTTTAAAAATATTTTTACATTTTTACTTGCGACATATAGGAACTATATAGCAAGTTTTGCATTCGTGCAAAATTTCGAACTCGAGTTTTTAATCGAACATGATATTACGATGGTAGAGAATTCGAAAAAAGTGGGCCCCGCGATTCCTTCCGGTCGGTTTTATCTGTCTATCCACGCTCCTACAGCCTAAACTATTGGGTCGATTGAGTTCAAACTTGGAAGTTAAGGTTTTGAGCAGATTCTCGTTAGGCGTTTTTTTTTTCATTTTGTTTAAGATCAATACTAACAGTGACACCCATACATTTTTTTGGTCAAAAAACTTTATACCTGTAAAGGTGTTACGTACAACCTCTACAACTATTGCTTACGTATCACTTAATAACCAAAATCCAAAACGCACAAGAGCCTGACTGTGAAGAACACATGAATAGCAATTTCTTGTACTTTAACAAAAAAAATAAATTGAACGTAATAACTCCATGTTTGCGCTAAAAACTTGTAGGAAAGAAGGAATGTGATTGGATTGTAGTAAGTACCTTCTATACCTTCTAAATTCTTCACTTTCATCATAGACATGGCTGAGCACACCAATGAACTATTCTTTATTCGTTTTAGACACCTAACTAACTCCACAACCAATAGGCGATCACTTTACAATTCAATCATACATGTTCTTCCACTTTCTTATCTTCAGATTATTTACTTTCCATCCTGGTCCTTCTAATATGAAATTAAAATAAAGCTAACCAAAGGAAAAAGCTTTGAACGAGCTATAGTTCAATACATAAACAATTATTTTCGTTGAGTATGCTTACAAGTATTTTTCATTTCCGGGATGAGTTGTGCCTTGGGATAAATCGCGCTGTTTTTTGACAAGTCAAATGGCATTTATATCTTTGAAGACAGACTTATTTTACAAGTATATTTTTAAATCTTATATAGGTACTTTTTTAAACAGACTCTTTGCATACAGGAAAAAGTTCGTACGACCCAGTCGTGCATTTTATTTTAAAAACTTTCTGTACATCTTGATATTACAATCTGTAAAGCTGATTTTTTCGGTAGTCGATTTCTTTGCTAGTTCTCGACATATGAAAAGCGCAAAACAGGTTACAATAACTTCAATTGGGCAGTTAATAGTATCCAAATACATATCGGAATTTATGACTTGCAAGATGTTTAAGGGCTAACACCATAACAAATGTTAATAATCTTAGTAGACGTAGGATTTGGTGTATAATTTGCGCTAAGCTTACAACACATTTACATGCCTCACTATGTCAAGAACTAGCATTTCTTGTCAGCAGATACGTATTTTTACACACATTATCATGAAGGCTTTAGTATTTTTACCCCATTCCTCTATCAATGCTTAAGTAGATGCCATTGAACTCACATTGAATGATAATACGAAAATATTTTATCTTCGAAAATAGCCTTTGACTATAAATCCTTTGGCACAATATTTATGTGGAGATCTTTTTTAAATTAATCGTTCAAAATAACCACCGTTCAAAATGATTTAATGCATTAAATACGACTTCATTACTTAATTTCATTAAACGTATAAAGGAATAAAAATATCCCTTAAATCTAAGCCGTACACGTGTATATGATTTTAAGGATTAAAAGTTCAACATTAATAATTTAATAATCATTACCCTAAAATGATGAAGAGATGGGGTTGTTTCTTTTGACATTGGTTTAATATCTAAAAATATATCCAAAACGTTTACTGTGGCGTATACTTGTTTTTTTTTTATAGTTATCAAAGAAAACGAGTTAATGGTTAATACTTTCTTTCATTAGTAAGTATGTGATATTTTATTTACTCGAAAAGCCTATTTTATTTATTTTCTCTGGGTGTACAAATCGACAGTAGTTCAATGAACTTCCTAACTCTTGCACGCAATCAAATCAAGATAAACCAGGAAACGTCAATGATGTTGATGATGATAACTTTCAACCCACTTCATTTAAAAAATCAGTAACAAAAATACCAAAAAAAATAAAAACATTTTAATCATTTATTCCTATTCGAGTATGTAATCACATGTAGAATTGATTTTTGATTTTCCACTAAGTCATTTGAAGCATCAAAGTAAATACAATCTAAGCAAACAAAAGCTTATCTCAACTCAACTTTGTATGGAACCTATAGCCTAGGCCATTCATATAACTGTGCCTATGTCTCTAAACTTCACATCACACTCAAAAATGTTAAATTCATTGGAAACCGAGAACAACAACATTTTGCAGAAACTCACGCACATCATTTGAAAATTTGAATCAGCTTTTGGCGAGCTGGCCAATTTGCGTTCGCGCTTGTAGTCCGGCAAATTTACAACCGTCCGCGCTTATACCTCACGATTTACATATAGTTTTGCCTTCCTAGTTGGAATTCGTATGTACATAATATGACAGCAAATATTAGTCAAACACGTGCAGGTTTTGTGGGCGTACGTTACGTTGCGTTCGCTTAGGTAGGTTAGGTAAAGTCCAACAACAACAACAAACTCTTCTCTTTTTTGGTTGCGGTTACATTGGGTCGTATTTAGTTATGAGTCGGAGGAGGAAAGGATTGTGGTTCTGTTTGATGCGCACATTTCGACCATAGTCACTGATATAAACGATATATCATAATATTGATTGTGGTTTAACGATATTGCTTTGAGGTTTATGGACTTAAATATATGCCGTTGCTGCGGATGAATCAGTCACACACTGAGATCGATTCGCATTTGCATAAAGTCGTTTATTACATACGCAAAATACTCAACCAGACATACAGTTATGGTCAAAATATTGGGAGCTCTTGAAGAAAAACTAATACAATAATGGGCCGTAAACCTTGCTTGTTTGGTGCATTTTAACGGGTTCTTAATTATTTTCGCGTTGAATTTGCATTTTCTGCTTTAACTGAAGAGTTCGAATTATGGTAGGATAAGCATTATCACTTAAGGCTTGTATGACTTTTTTCTCGTTGACGGCGTGCGTGGCATCGCATATCACTTATTTTAAAAACTTTATTCACGAGGTTAGACGCAGTATTGATGCTAATGTGTCTTGCTTGAATTGACCGGAAATTAACTAATATTCCAGATGCTGGTTTTTGATACAAGTCGAAAAGCAAACGATTTTCTTCACGGTAGATTTTTCCATCTAAAAACGGTATTGTTTTGTTGAGCTTATTTTCAATTGTGAATTGAATTTTTTAGTGGGATCGGTTTGTAATTTTTAGCCCTTTGTCAATTGTTCTTTAATCCATAATTGCAAATATGTCGTCAACAGGAACGCAGGTTTTTCTTTAATGTTATTTAAACATTCATCTAAAACGTATTCTAAAACCAGATCTGCAATAGTCAGAGAAAGTTAATTGTCCATGGACCAAAAAAGCCGATGCAAAACTATATTTCCATTTATCACAATAATTACACAACACAAATTAGTCAATAAATCAACTCAAACAAAATGACTACCTTGAGGTATCATAGAAGATTTGTTAACAATTCTGGACGAAAATTATTTAAATAAAATTCATAGGTCATTCCTAAAAGAAAACAATCATTATCATACTTTTCAAACTCTCCATTCTTGGCTTAAAATCTTTCTTTATAAAATGGATTTGTTCTTACCTCAAAAATCGATGTTCAGCGTTCTTTTTAGATTTGTCCCCTCATACCCTTTCCTAGCTAAATCTGGTGTTCCCCAAAGCAGCCTCCTAGGCCCTCTTTTGTTTATTCTTAAAACCAACGATTTTTAACGGGTAATATAGCATTCTTCTATCTCACTACATACTGATGATGCAAATTTTATCAGAGCCATTTCATTAATACACGCCCCTTCGCTTATTACATGAGATATTGATTGTTTTGGATTGGAAGAACTTAGGCAAATTTCAGACATTCTCTTTATCCGTCGACTCCTTTCTGGTTCCATTTATTGTATTTTCCTCAACAGCTCTATCTCTTTTAACACTAACCTTTTTATCTTCCTTCTCTTCTATGGCTCCGACCAACCCATATTTCGTATGCTTCGAAGTGTTAATTCGCACTTGGCCTTTTTTTGATGCTGTATGTTTGCCATCAATAATTCTTCAGCAAGATTAAGACATTCAAGTCGGTTCTAGAACGGTATTTCGTATTTTACAGGAGGCTCACACAAACACCATAGAACCTGCAAAAGACTCGGAAGCGGATTCAGCAAAAATATGCTAGACAAACCGTGATAGCTTAACGTAGTAAAGAAGGGCTTGAATGAATTTTAAAGTTCTTTAACTAAAACTTCCCGTACCCGTACCCGAATGATGGTTAGTGCGTTGGACTGTCATGCAAGGGGTCTTGGGTTCAATCCCTGCCTGTGCCACCTTAATTTAAAAAAATTAATTTTTGCGGGTACTACCTCTTGCGAAGAATTGACAAATCCTTCAATAGTAATTCTTGTCATGAAAAAGTGCTTTCTCAAACTAGCCGTTCGGATTCGGCCTTAAATTGTAGGTCCCTTTCATTTCTGACAAGAGTACTCGCACACAGGAATGGTTGAGAGTTGTAAGTCACTAGGCCCTGGTTCACAACGGACTGTCTGTTGCGCCACCCCATTTGATTTGAACTAAAACTTCTTAGGAATGAACTCGAAAATGTTTGTAATGTTTGTAGCACTAAACCCCAGGCTTAAAAAAACAATCTTCAAACTCACTAGATTTGTGACAGTGAGTTCTATTTTTGTAACGAATGATACGGTTGGAAAAAGTGGTGTACGTAAACATGTTATTGAATTTGGGCCTTACAAATATGCCTTTTAGGTGGTGTTTTCAACAAGATAACGACTACACGTTAACAAATCACTGCTTTCAAAGGTGCGTTACTGATTTTTTTTAGTGGTATTTTGAATAAATGGACTTAAATCGCATTCTAAGTCTTCTAAGAATTTGAGTTATGGGAGAATTGTCACCAAAATGTGATACTCAACTTCTTAAAAAAATCTTTATCTAGTTGGCTCTATTAAGAATAACAAAGTGTTAATTTTTAAAAGCTATAGGAAAGTTGTTCAAAAAACACATATACTAAATCGATAGTACGGTCGATATAATTTAAAGTTTGAAGATTATTCCATGCAAATGTTGACCTTGACTTCGCCTCATATGGTCCATCCGCTTAGTCCAATTTTGGCATACTCAAACATTTTGGCCGGTATCTCACGACTAAATGCTTTAATGTCGTCTTCTAATGCGTCAATTGAAGATGGTTGTCTGTATACAAAAAATAGTCGAAATGCGTTAAATCGCACGATTTCGGCGGCCAATAGACCGGTCGCGTGAAACGTGAAATCAAATGTTCACCGAACTCACCTCTCAATTAGTCCATTGTTACCCGTCTTGTTTGGCATGTGGCACCGTCTTGTTAAAAATACATGTCATGCAAGTCAAGTTCTTGCATTTTGGGTAAACAAAAGTTGGATATCATCTCCATCACGGGAGCGCTCACCATTCACAGTTACGTTAGGAAGCGCATCATCTTTGAAGGAGTACGGTCCAATGATTCCACCAACCCATAAACCGTATCAAACTGTGCCTTTTTCTGAATTCATTGGTAGCTCTTGCAATGCTTCTGATATTCACTCCAAAATCGACAAGTCTGCTTATTTACGCACCCATTGAGTCAAAAATGAGCTTTGACGATGATCACAACTTTCCGAGAAACCATTCACCAAAAATTGTTAATTGCAGTTGGTCCTTCGGCTTCAATTCTGACACCAGCTGTATTTTGAAAGGCATCACACCTTAATCCTTCCACAAAATTTTTCACGTTGTTCAGTAACAGAGGCTTTATTACTGCGATTGGCGCGGCGAAGAATTGATAATTAATGGTCATCATTAACTCTGGCCGATAAGGCTGCGATATTTTCTTCAGTTCGCACTCCACGTAAGCGTTTTGATGGTTTAATGTCCAACAATGTAAATTTGGTGAGAAATTTAGTCACAATAGCCCGAATAGGCGCTTCAGTTGGTCGATTTAACCGACCATAAAATGGAAGAAGCGCGCGATGAACTTTCTTAAGAGAGCACGCATTTTGATAATTAAATTCAATAATTTGCAAAGCGTTGTTCTTTTTTAAGATTATTCATGTTTAAATTATAGACCAAACTAAAAATGTTTAACTGTAAAACAAAACACGAAACGTGCGTCAGCTGTTTAAACCAGTGCCGCCAAAATGATAATAGCTAAAAAATCACTCGTTATTAATTTCATTGAATAATTAATATAAATCAACGGTTTTAAAACTAAAAACCAAATATCAAACAAAATTATTTGACATTTTTTGTTGAAATGTGTTTATTGAAGTTTAAATCAAGGTCCCTATTAATTTTGGCTTTTCTTATAGAAATTTCCAACTGGACTTCAAAATCATGACTTTTTAAAAATATAAAATTATGAAACATCAACACGATATTAAAATTAAATGCTTATATTTAAAATTCGTTGCCTTATGCATACAATTGGTAAGGACATAGTTAATAAATATTTAAGTTATGTTCCTACTAACTTGGCCATAACTGTATAGGTACAGTACACACTCATTTTGTTTTTTTGTATCTTTAATTTTTTCATCCGTTTTTTATTTTTTTGTTGGTGTTTTTTCGGAACTCAAACATTGTATGTTGCGTAAGCCACAGGCGGGATTTCAATTAAAATTGATTAAAGTGATTTTTAACGGTGAAAACCTGATTCGAAACAATTTAAATTCATTTGGGTGTGTATAATGAGATGGCATTGAGAATAATACTCTGCATCGATATTATGTATTATACTTTTATTGGAATTGGAATGGGATAATGATTGGGAAATACTCAATAATTTGGACCTTTTATAATGGGATAATATGGTTATAAAGTAGACCATATAATTGAGGTTTCCAATAACCTTTTTTTTACCTGGCTATAGGGAGAGAGAAAGGTTTAAATAAATCGTATATGAATGGAGTTGGTTTTAAAGGGCAACAGACCTCAGAAGTGGTTAATGGTATTGATATGCATTTTAATGATTTAATTTTAATTTTTCCTTGAATTGTATTGAAACTCTAAGCTATACAGAGGTCTTTTATTGTAATCTCCTATTAGACAGTGTATTTTTGAATCATAGGAAAATATATAAGTAATATCAATATTTCCAAAAAAAAGAAAATTCTTAAAAAATTATATTTATCTGTAAGTTGGTGTTTAAAGTGTCGACAATTAGTCCTTTTTTTATACAAACTTAAGGAAACATGTTTGTAGGTTTTAAAAAATGTGAATTTCGTAGTTTAGTTAAGAAGCTTCAAACATTATGTATCATTATTTAAAAAAAATGTTTAAATTGAATAAATTAGGAGAGAATAGTGAACTTATTTTGGACTACCTCAGGGTTCTGAACTGGTTCCTATTATCTTTTTTAATACATATTTTTTAAAGTATTTCTCAAGATAACAGAATTAAATAAATTCCCTGTAGTGTAATGTTGTTAATCTTAAATTGAAAGCAAATTAAAAATATGTTCATACGATTTTAACACTTGGGATAGTTACTTTAATGACGGATCCGAAACTATTGTAAGATTGAGCAATCATTTGCATAAGTAGTAACGAGGGATAGGAAAAAGTTGGTATTGAGCATAAAAAGCAAAAGTTCTTATATGAAACCTTGAGGTTGGGTGCAAAAATTGTAACATCAATGGAAAGTAAAAGGCCCTGAGATCATAATACTACTTTCTGCCCTCAAAGTGGTCTATAGACTTGTGAGTTCAAAGGATTCAATGTTTAGACAATTACAAAATCAAAGTAGTGTAAGAGTTAATTGCAGAATATGTTATGATCAACGGAAGCAATATTTTATCTCTGTTATTATTTTGCCGCTATTTTCAAAGACAATGCAGTTGTGAAATAGTCAGTTGCATTTTCCTCATCAAAAAAACTCAAATGTAATATTTGTTCTTCTAACAATGTCCATAATTCAATTCTGAAACTTAATCTTAGACTTATTGTCAAATTGAAAGATTCTTTCTTTAGCTTTAGGAATGTAAAATGCTTTACCAATCTCAATATTTTCCACTATTATTCCACTACCTTAATTGCTATTCCTGGTTAAACCTGATAAAAGTACAAATCGAAGTATTAATGCTTTGTATATTTTTATTTAAATCTTTCTTTAAAATGTCTTAGGTTTTAAGATAGATAGCTTTGTTTCTTTGTCTGTTCGTTAAAAACAGTTCTAACAACGGTTGTGTCAAAATAGAATTCATCTGATTTGCTGTGCTTATTTACAAATGGTATTAAAAAGTTTGAACTTACCACCATTTGACCGGTTGTGGGTTAATCCTAAAAAGAAAAAAACAGAATAATAGGATGTGACCCATACTGATGACATGGATGAAATGCAGCTGTATCTATATATGAAACTAACGAGAAGTTAAAAGAAATACTTGTGTTTTGTTGAAAAATCTATCAATAGCATATTAGGATTTTACAGGAATAACAAAAAAAATATCCGCAGCATGGATACTACCGATAAAAGATAAATTAGAATTTAAGTATGGATGGGTTTTTGACATTTATACGAGTCTCAAATAGATCTTATGTGATTTCGTTCTCAAATGTTGGTACGATTGATATTGAATTTGTATCTCGATGGCTGTGTTCGTTGAGTAGTTGTGCATTTGGAATCATGTGTTTTCCATTGGGGAAAAAAATCAATCTGTTGCTGTTGATATTATTTAGTTTTGTTAATTAAAATGGAATAACTGGGTTTATTTTGCAAGAGAAAACAATAAAAAAGATAATTAAGTTTTGCTATGTTTCCACCGAAGGTTTATCTCAGTTTAGATTAAATTAAACTTTTTGGTTTTTCAACAGCACAAGAAGTTTTAAAAATGATTAAGTTTAACAGCCTTTTTTCTAGAATGCAAATGATGTTTCGATGTAGTGCAAGTGAGATAGTTTTATTCATGTTAAACAATTAAAACAAAACCAGATTTTTATACACAAACATGCAAATAAACAGACCATAATGCATTATCTGAAAAACCAACTCCTCCACTCAAGTTTTTCTTCACAGATTTTGACTCTATTTTGATCGGGGAATCAAGCTCATTTCAAATTGATGAGGTATATAAAGAATTAAGGCGAGCTTTTCAAGCTCGCTTCACCTCCACATTTTAATGTAATAGTCTACGAACAAACCCCTTCTTAAAGTTTTTATTTTATGTCAAATTGTTTGATTAAAACTCAGAAATCACCTAACACAGACGTATTTTCTTGATTTTGATAGAAGGTAGGTAGGTAGAAATGGCGATCTCAAGGCAACCTAGCCTGAGATCCAATTAGCGCTGTAGTGCGCCGTTTTGATACCAAAAACTCGTTTGACCTGTGATAGAAAGGGAAAGATTTATAGAGAAGCTTCATAGCTATTATGTTAGAGCCATTTTGTCGCATTGAGAAAAAAGATTAGGTCTCTAATCTTTGTCTCAGATAGCTCATCAAGTTCGCGAAAGAATGCTTTTCTAAAGTATTTCATTCTAGTGTTTGCCAAAGCAAGACATTTGCAGAGGAAATGGATTATCGTTTCGGCAAAAGGTGTTGTAAGAGATACCCAACTTCTCTGCATGAACTCCTATAGGCCAATGTCCGGTACAAACCTCAACAATCCTGGCTATGTCTTGCCTTGGCCTGCATAGAAGATCGTTTATACGGGTTTTATTGTAGGTGGGCCATATCTTCCTAGACAAAATGCAGTTGGGTAAATTGCTCTACCTTCGGTTTTATTCAGTGTGGTTGATAGAAAAGATTTTACCTTTCAAAGCACCAAGAGGAATGTTAATCATTTCCGCAAGTTAGCTATGAAGGGCCGATCCTTGCCTGGCTAGCTCGTCAGCCCGTTCATTTTCCACGATACCACTATGGCCCGGAACCCAGGGTGACACCGAGGTTAATATTCAGGCTCGCTAGCTTATCGTGTCATTGCTGGACCAATTCAGATGAGGGTATGGCCAAGTAAATGGCTTTGACAGCTGCCTGACTGTTTGTGAAGATAGCCGCATTTCGGTTTTGGTTTGGGCTTCGTTTAAGTATCTTACATGCCTCCCTTATTGCCAGCACTTCAGCCTGAAAAACGCTAGCAAGGTCAGGAAGCCTAAAGGATTTAGTTACATTTGGGGATTCAGAAAGATCCCAGAACCAACCGTCAGTAAAGATGGTTGTGTCGAAACCTATCGACACGATGTCATCCTCCCAATCTTCTCTGGATGGGAAAATAACCTTAAAACCCTTACTATGGCTCAAAGTAGGAGTGCAGTAGTCAGTGTCTACCGAGATAATATCTGAGGGAATCAATTTCGTTGTGTTGCTGTGACCATAAGGTTTTGACAACCAGCTGTTTGATTGCTTCAGCCTAATAGCGCTGCAGGAAACTATTTATTTAATAAAAAGGTTGGTTGGTAGAAGATCCATAATAAGGCGTCCGTTGGGCAAGTACGCATGGCCCCTGTGGTGCCCACGCAAGCTGTTCTCTGAACCTTCTTTAGCTTATAAATATATTATAGGCTTTGCTAAGAGCAATCGAACCATCTGTTAAGATTGGACGTACTACGGCTGTGTACGTCTATAAAATCCTCTTCGACTGAAGTCCATACGTTTTGCTGCAGGCATAGAAGGCAACACAGGCCTTCTTAACCCGTACTTCAATATTTAGTTTCCAGTTTAGTTTAGGGTCGAGTATAACTCCCAAATATTTTGCACTGGAAGACAATGATAGTATTTGACCGTTGAGTCGAGGTAGCTTGAAGGGCGGTACTTTAGTTTTGGTGGTAAAGAGCAACAGTTCAGTTTTACTTTTGTTAACTCCTTGTCCACAACTCGTGGCCCAGCTGCTAACTTTGTTCAAAGCTGACCTTGTGATTCCACTAATCACAGAGGTGTCCTTTCCTGACACCAATAATAGCACCAAATCATCCGCATAGGCTACCGCCTTCACTCCCCATCTCTCTAATTTAACGAGAATTGTATCCATGACCAGAAGCCATAGAAGAGGCGAAAGGACACCACTCACGTGTTTTGTCGCGATTGTATTGCCTAGAGTGGCTCGAATCTTCCTACCACTGAGCATGGAAATAATCCATTCTCGAATGGTATTTTGATAGTCAACTATTAAAAATCACTTTACCCATTGACAAATTTGACAAATTTTCCAAGAGTAATTTCTATAGTTTATCAAATTAACCATTCGGATTCGCCTAAAAACTGTAGGTCCCCGTTATCCCTGATAACACTACTCCCACACAGGAATGATTGAAAGTTGTATGTCACTGGGCAATAGTTCTTAACGGACTGTTGAGTCACCTAATTTATCTATCCAATTTTGTGTCCCTGTGTTCCTGAAAATTTTATGATTGAAACATATTTTATAAAATTGTTTGTACTTAACAAAACCGTCTGTGAATATTTTTTGAGTAAGTACCCAATTATTTTTGTACACGTCCTTTATTCATCTTTCGATGTTATCTAAAACTTTTTCATTTTAATTTTCAATTCAACAATTCGGCTTTAGTTGTCTTTCCGTCAACATTAGTTTGTATTCGTATTTATATGTGAATAAAATACTTGTACTAGCTTAATAACTGACAGCTGTCAGAGTGATTGTTTCATAGATTTTCAAAATAAAATTGTCTTCAAATTTAAATCTTTAATAAGCCTGGTTGGATTTTTAGAAATATTTTAAATACTTTTAAAAAGCATGAACTTGTATTTTATTTAAATTCATCCTTATCTACTTCACAAATAGAATTAAATCTAGATATTAAATTTTTTAGTAGAAGTATTCATATATTTGTTGAAAAACAAAATAAAATCCATGCCCCTGACTTTAATTTTTTGTTTCGACTTTGGTTGAATGAGTTCAATCAAAGCTATTCCTCTTTTATCTGTATTATAAAAAAAAATAAAAGATTAATATTCATTCCTAATACGCATCAAAAAATCTTCAAAGCTTCCTTCATTAATAGGTTATCCACACCATTTCCAAGAGACTTTTCATTACATTGAAAAGTCAGAAATACTTTTATCTAGTAAATAAACACTACCAACAACTATCATTAAATCCCCAATAAAAGTTTTCGCGTGTTCATTGCTGAGGCTGACTGATCATGACCCTCACAAAAGAGCAATAAACAAGAACGCACAGAAAAGTTTAAAGACTTTAAAAAAACATACACAGTGATGTGCGATACAGTAAACATCATCAACAGTCAACAACATCAACATCATCATCAACAGTTATATAGCCATTAAAAGAATGCTAACAAACGTCAAACGAACTCCATTGAATTGTTTTTTTTTTTTTGCTGTATTTGTTTGTCCGTCACTTTAGTACAAAATCATCAACGCCATCGCTTTAATGATGGCTTGCAATTGGACCGACCGACGCGACGCAACGGACACAAAACAACACAACACTACACGGAGACCGTCATGATGGCCGCGTGTTGGATTTGGAGCCTGCAACCGTCCTTCCGTCAATTCCCCTCTTATAGACATTTATCAGTTTCGGTTCGCATGAACGGACTACAAGCACCAGCACACATTCTCATCATCATCATTATCCACGCTGCAGCAGAACAAATTCCTCATTTCCATCTCCATTTCCGTCTCTCTGATGATGATGGTGATGCGACCGCTGGCTGTGCCAATGCTCACAGCTCAAGCTCGAGCACAGTTCATCGTCAGGCACTCCTTTTGGAATAAAGTTTAATTGACGAAAACATTTAATCATTTGTCGTCGACCGTTGAATGTTGAACGTTGAACGTCAGGCAACAGCGGCATAATCAGTTACAGATCCCTCTATTTTCTACCAACAAACCAAGGACCACAACCACACTACTACCAACCATCCAAACAACCAACCAACAATCTATTGGACCAACAAACCAACGGCAACGCCAACGCCAACGCCCCAAAACATTAGTATATTTTTATAAACCCCAGCGTATACTACAGCGTAGTTTGTCTCGTCGAGTCTTAGGTCAGTGCCACTTGAAGCGGAATATAAAAATCTACCAACGACGACGACGAAGTAAGAACGTACATATATGTGACCCGCAAAAGGAGCGAGTAATAAAAAATTCCAATGTCATTACGAAATTTACGACCGAGCGGCCATCCGTGCAGTTTCTGGTCACCTTTTTAGCCAAAGACTTAAAACCAACCACCCATCAGCCAACAACAATAACAACCAACACAAACACCCACGTATCATGGTGGTTAAGTCTTAAAAGGACTCTTCGTCCTTCACCCGAATCCAACCTAGAAACGCACCCAAACTTTATAGTGGGATGGTGGGCTGTTGTGGCGGTGCGGTGCGGCGGTTGGCGGTGTTCAACTAGGGATGGTATTGAATCTGTAGCCAGTCTTCCTTTCACCCGCATAGTCATAGTCGTCGTCGTCCTCGTCCTTTTCGTCGTCGTCGATGGTTTTAGCAATAAAAGTGTAAATGGCCTTACAAAAGAACACTTTTCGTTCTGTCTAAGCGAAACGAAGCTCTCTCTGTCGCACTCTCTTTGGTCTTTGCAGCAACATACCCATCTATACAGACACCCTGTCTGGGGTTGTTGAGCCGATGAATTTGACATTTTGTTAGGGGTGATGGAACATCGGCGCTTCCCAGCTCAGCTCAGCTTTGCTCAAATGTTCAGTGCTCAGACAAAGTTCCTTAACCTTAACACATTTCGTTTTGAAATTTTAATTTTTTTCGAGAGAGGTTAATAACATTGTGTGTGCTGCTGCGTTAGAGAATTTCGATGAGCACATGGCAATGGCTACAGGCTTGCCAGATTGGGCTACATTACCGACAGAGAATTAAGTGTGACAGTGAAATCAGAATTGGGCTAAAAATAGCTCAAATATAATTTTTGGAAATACTTATTTTCGGCCAAATAAATAAAACATTTTATGATTTTCAAAATTGGGCTATTATTTGAGCTACTTTTATAGAAATATGTATAAATTGGGCTATCCAGCTGATTGAGAACGTGGCAACCCTGTTGATGGTTATAATTTGTGTGTTTTTGCTTGTATTTGTATGTTTAGGTGTAGATATCTATGAGTTATGTTATGTTATTGTTATATTTTATCTTTTTGTAAGAGAGCACTGGCTTGTGAAAAAGTTTGGTTATTCTTATTATTATAGGTTTATAAAGGTACATTTGCACTACTTGATGGGTTTTATGGCCCCTCTTACAAAATCTGATCTTCTGTTGTGTTTTATAGACGTTTATGTATGTAATGTTATGTAAGATGGGTGCAATGTGACCATATCAAAGATGGTATTATACCATAATACTTACCTGATGCCGCATTGAGAGCAACGTCTTGAGGGTGGTATTTTTTTGGATATGTCTTGCAAAGTTCATGGTTTTTTGGAAGATTAACTATGAAAAGGAACAAAATCATTATAAAGGGAAGAGAAACGCATCATCTATATAAAAAGAGGTTGAAATGCTGTATTTTAAAATACTAAATGGTCAACATTCTGTATGATAGTGTATGGTCATAATACTTTATGGGTGATATTCTGTATTTGAAAATACTGTACATTTAAAATACTGTGTCTCAAAATGCTGTATTGTCAAAATACTGTATCTAATAATAATGGAAGTTTTGACAGATCAATTAGTTTTTTATTCCTTAGCCTCATTTACAGCATTTTGAAATACAGAATTTTGATACACAGAATTTTGGAATACAGCATTTCGATCATGCAGTATTTCTTACATGCAGTATTTTGAAATACAGTATTTTGATCAACTTAAATTGAAGCATTCAAACTTTTCAGCCCATATATCGGATTCAATTTTAGCGAGAGCTCATCTTGAATGGGTATAAAGCTAGGTTTAAAAAAATTTCTTATTCTAAAGCATTTAATGAACAGAATAAATATTCAGTTTTGAAAAATTATTAACTTTAAAAATTATTTTTAAGCGTTTTAGCTTAATAGATTAAAAACTGAGGGCAATGTAAGACCATATATAGTTACATTTATGTACAAAAGAACTTATGTGTATTATTGAACTTCCCATTCTTAATTATTGTAATCGTTATCGGTAACCGTCAACTTTTAACCAAATAAGGGGAGAATCATTAGGCATACGAAAATATGCCTGTGCTGTAAAGTTTTAGGTCTGGTTTGTTTATAAACATAAACCACGGCTTCACAGACGGAAAAAATCAACCTGAAAGAATAATTTGATCTATGAACTCGAAAAAAACAGAGAGTGAGGTCCGAACTAGAAGCGGGATTTCTATCAATCTTACGGAAAGGGAAATTTGACCGATCCTGCAGAAATACTGGAGCGATGGGAAGTGTACTTTAATGAATTGCTAAACGGTCACTAAAGATATTGAGCCTCCATGACATTCAGAAGAAACATATATGCAACCACCACTAAGCCTAGAAGAGGTCGAGAAAATTGAAAAAAAAAGAAATTAAAAAAAAGTCTGGGATGCGACCCTCACTGATTATAACTTTCCATCCCGTCTGTCGATTCCAGTTGCTTAATTATTATTGAATGATTCTAAAAAAATTAAAATTACCAAGAATATTTTTCATATCAAAAATTATTTTATTTAAAAATCCAGTTTTGTTTTGCCAGGAAAGTCCATTATCGACCAAATATACACAGTACGGCAGATCTTGGAAAAAAGCCACCATCTCTTTATCGATTTTAAAGCCGCGTATGACAGCATCTATAGGGAAGAGCTCTACCGAGCAATGTCTATTTTTGGCATCCCTGTCAAACTTATCCGTTTGTGCAGAATGACGATTAAGAATGCATGCTACTCTATCAAGGTCGGAAAAGATCTTACCGATGCATTTGATGTCAAAAAAGGTTTTAGACAAGGCGATGCACTGTCATGCGACTTCTTTAACATCGTTCTGGAAAGAATTGTGCAAAACTCAACCGTCAACACTAGAGGCACAATCTTCCAAAAATCCATCCAATTACTCGGATACGCAGATGATATTGACATAATTGGAAGATCAAAGCGTGATGTCAGTGGAGCGCTTTTGAGGATTGCGACCGAAGCGAAGAAGATGGGTTTAGTGGTAAATGAGGGCAAGACCAAATATATGTTGTCATCAAAAAAGGACACTGAACGACAACGTCTTGGACAAAACGTCACCATGGACAGCTATAACTTTGAGGTAGTTAAGGACTTTGTCTACCTAGGGACCGCTTTTAATGCAGACAACGACACCAGCGCTGAAATCAAACGAAGAATAACTCTTGCAAATCGCTGCTTCTTTGGACTTAGAAGGCAATTGAGAAGTAAAGTCCTCTCTCGAGCGTGTAAAATCACCATCTATAAGACACTCATCATCCCGGTTCTCATTTATGGCGCTGAGGCCTGGACCCTGTCAAAGAAAGATGAGAGCGTCTTAGGATGCTTCGAGAGAAAAATTCTTCGGGTGATTTTTGGTCCCGTACGCATAGATGGAGAATGGAGGAGAAGATATAACGACGAACTGTACGGGCTGTACAGCGACACTGACCTAGTTAGCAGAATTAAAGTCCAACGGCTTAGATGCCTAGGTCATGTAGAGCGGATGGACATCAACGCTCCAGCCCGAAAGGTCTTCGAATCCAATCCCGAGGGACGGCGCGCGCAGTAGAGGAAGACCGCGACTCAGGTGGCACACGCAGGTGGGAGAGGACCTCAACCAACTTGGCGTGCGAAACTGGAGACAGCTAGCTAGGGACCGAGCTGGCTGGAGACGCTTGTTGGTTAAGGCCCAGGTCCGCCCGGACTGTAGCGCCACTTTAAGTAAGTAAGTAAGTTTTGTTAAATAGATTTTTAGTCGAAACAAAATATTTACCAATTTTAGTATCTTTTCTTAAATGGATGAAATTAATTTGGGAGATATCAAGAACCGAACATCAATTTTTACCAAATTTGCGTACTTTTTTTTGTAAATTTTATTTTTTGTATGAAAAAACGGACTTTTGGACTTTTATATAAAAGACTACTGAATATCGAAAACAATACTTTTTGCGAATAAAAAAAGTTTAAAGACAATAGTTTTTTTATCGTGAAGAGACAAAAGTAAATTTTTACCAATTTTTAGAATAGTTTTTTTTAGGTATTTATTTTTTGTAAAAAAACGGTGAATTAGATTTTTCTCAAAATTTTACTGAATTGACAACAATATTTTTTTAAGGAAAAAAGTAGTTTAAAAACTATATCTTAAAGGTTTTTAAAGATATTTTTGTCGAAAATCAATTTTTACGAACTTAAGTTACATTTTCTTTTAAAGTTTTATTTTTGTAAAAAAACTGTCTATTCGATTTTTCCCAAAATTTTAAGAAATGTTGAAAACTATATTTCTTATAAGATAAAACAAGTTTGAAGCGAAAATCTGAAGTTTTTGAAAAGATATTTAAGTCGAAATTCAATTTTTACCAACTTTGAGTAATATTCTTTTTAGGTTTTTATTTCCTATAAAAAAAAATTATCGATTTGATTTTTCTCAAAATTTTACCAGATGTTTAAAACGTTAGGAATCATTTTTTATTCGTGCAAAATTTTCGAGGTGACAATTTTTTTTATTAAGAAGAAAAAAAACGGTTAATTGTTTTTTTTTTTCAAAAATACACTTGTTTGGTATCACGTTACAATTTATAATATAACATTTAATTCAAGTCTCTACCGTCATTGGTTCGTGAGAAATTTGGGCTAAACAAAATATTACCTTTTTTTAAACTACTATGGTCTTTCTGGTCTTACTTTCTGCATCTTTCTGCATTATTATCTGTATAACAAAATTTATTTGAAGACGATATTTCTACTGGTCCTTGAGCTATGCGCACGCACGCGCAGAAATCTTCTAAAAAATCTCTTATTTCGACTCTAGGGACCTTGAAACGTCGAGAAATGTCAAAATTTTTAGTTTTCCAATTCGGACCCATTACAATAACTTTCTATGGGGAATTAACAAAGCAGATTGCTGTTTCAGTATTCTAGCATCTAGCAATTTACTGAATTATAGTGCGTGGGAGCATGAAGAAATGACAGAAGACTGGCGCAAGCTTTTATCCACCCCATACACGAGAAAGAAGTTATTTCAACGTGAAGCAATTATAGAGGTGTCACGTTTTTGAATACCGTCTATAAGAAACTTTTTATGGTATCTTACAAGAACGAAATACCCAATACGTTGAAACTATCATCGGACAATATCAGTGTGGCTTCATCTCAGGCAAATCAATAACCGATCAGATTTTTAATATTCTAACTTATGACTTAATACTTTAAGGTCGCTTATGATAGTTAATGTAGAACTTCGACTTTAACTTTAAAAATGGCTATTATACCAAATCAAGTTTAAATGTCCAATTCCTGAAAATTGGGAAGCAATATTTTTTATAGTAACTAAATAAAGCTTTTTTAGGCAAGACTGCTAATTTTTCAAATATTTTCAAAATAATAGCACATTGAAAACAAGGCCCAACAAATAACATTTTTTTTGGAAGTGCTATAAAAACATCGAGTGTGGCTTAGGCTGTGTGGTACGTAGCGCCGTCCTGTTCAAATCAAATGTTACGAATATTCTCCTTTTCAATTTTTGTGAACAAAAATTCGTTCAGCAGGCCCGGTAGCGATCGCAATTGACTGTAATGGCCACTCCTCCAATTATGCCTCTGGACCGAAATCCGCACCAAACAGTGACTCGTTTTGGGTTTATCGGCTTTTCAATGTATGCGTGCAGGTTTTCTGTGCCCCAAATGCGACTATTTTGCTTGTTTACATACCAGCCAAGATCAAAATGAAGTTCATCTAAAAAGACGTTTTTTTTTGGAAAAATCGGCATCTTCTCTTAGCGTTTTCCTAGCGTTGTTCAAGCGTATACACAACCATATTCGTTCAGCGAAACGATTACATACGTAGTGATTATTTTATCATCTTTAGAGCCTAGAACTGAGAGTTACGTACAACCTATCTTTAGACCAATTTGCATACAAAATGGACTACGGATTGTTTGGCCACACTCCTCTTCAATCAGGCGTTAGAGCAGATAATCCGTGATTCTGACACGCCAAACAGTGGGACCAACGTCTCAGGTCCAACCTGGCAACTTACGCAGACAACATCGACATAATCGGAAGAAGGGAACAAGTTGTACACGATTCCTTTATTAATGGCGCAGGTGGCTCAAAATCCGGGAATGCACATGCGTCAACTGCAAGAAGAATAGTTAGTCAATGTTATCAATGCAGTTGAGCATGAATTTGAAGTTGTGAAATTCTTCCAATACCTTGGGTCAATAGTAGCAGTGATTAGTAAGAAGCACTCCAGCCCTTTAGGAACATTCGACAGGAAGGTCTTGAGGGAATTTCTGTCATCTTATGTGAAACAGGAAAATTCCAGAGACGCTGCAAAAGTATATTCAATAGTCATACAAAATTTGTTTTCGAAGGACTTCGGTTTGCTGGACATTAGCTAACATGACCGAACATAAGAGACCGTGACGAGAATGGTGTTTTTCGATTTTGACGATTTTAAAATTTGACAATATTGCTAATTTTCATCGTTTCTTCTTATGACAAGCCCAATGTAAGATATGAAAATGAAAACAATTGAAAAAAGACAAGAAAACTGCCAACTGTCTCAACTATTTCTTCAAAATTATCATCATTGCCTGTCGTTTTACGGATGTATCTGAAGTCTCTTAGACCTAAGTTTTTAACTGAATATAAGAATGAAACAACAACAACTTGTTGTTGTTTCATTCTTATATTCAATTGTAGATTCGGCAAGCAGCTGCCATAAACTGTGCGTATAAAATTTCATACAAAAAACGTCCTAAGTTTTTAACTCCCAATTATAATTCTAAAAAATTTACTTAATTTCAATTTGCAAGTGGTTCTGTTTCATAATCATAAAATGCACGCATATGGATACAATCTTATAATATAGGCGCCATAAAGTAGGTAAGCCTGTTGGATGAGTAACAATAAATTGTTGCGATTTTCCATCGGTGAGTGTAGGACGAACGACCGCAGCGCAGGCCCACCACATTCCCTAACGTGCATCTGTCTGTCGGAATCGGAAGTTAATCCCTTTGCATGACGCACACGTTCGCGGCCACTTCACCAAGTTGAGTTTTTTTTTGTATTTACTTATATGACTCACAACTTGTCATGAACATGAACTAAGGCTCAGAGCTTGAATGAGAATAGAGACACAATCGGGGCAACAATCGCAAGCTGACATGTCAGGACACAGGGAGAGCTGTGACGTGAGTAAATTAAGAATCATTTTTTACATACATACATACAATTGTAATAGAAAATTATAAACCTTTAGAACGTTAGCGTCATAGCTTGTGCTGTAAAAAGGGAGAGAGGGGCAAATGGAAGTCATCTTCTTTGACTATAATTTCACTCATTCTGTTGTCAGCTTAAAAGTTTCTTTTATATTTTATTTTTTTTAATTTCAACACGCAATTAGCACTGGGTCTATAACCAGCGCACAATCATACGTCGTATAATCGCATTTGAACGCTACTCGTTAGAATTAATTAGCGAGTTGTGGTTATGGAGAGAAACGAACGCAACGTTAAAATTGCCTGGAGCTGGAGCTAGCTTGGCGCTTGGCGTTAACGTTAAGTCTGTTGAAATGGCGCTGACGCGACGCCTATGGCAATGCATTATGACGATTATTATGATGATGACAAAAGCAGTAATGGTGCGGTTGACAGCGTTGACCGGATCAAATACGATTTATAAAATATATCTTGGATTTTTTTTTCTTGTATTTAATTATTTATTTACTTTATTGCTTTATGAAGGCGCGATCAGCCATACAACAGTTGTTAAGCTTTAGATGACGACAACTTAGAGACTCGGGCACGGACTGGACCGTACCGGACCGGACAGTAAGAGCATGAAACCTATAAACGTTTTGACCTTCGTTTCGGTGCATTGTATGGCCTGGTATAGTACTTCGAGTATTGTCACACTGACTGTCACTTTGACACCGATTGTCAGTCATCATATTGTGGTGTGGCAATGTGTTGATTTTTATAATTTTTAATTGAGATGTCAACAATGTGTTAATGAACTGTGTGTGGTTAACCGAAACAGCTTCTCTTTATAAAAATATAAACAAAAATTTATTAAGCATATGGAAACAACATACCTTCAACTACTTTAAACAATTCTCTGCGTAAAGATTTTTATAGATGCACATTAAAATTAGTCTTGGCCTGGATTAGCAATGGTATAGGTATAGACTTATGTACATAAATACTTAATTGGTGTAGAGATAACAATTTATAAATATTCTTTTCTTTTGTCTATGTGTGATAGGTAGGTATAAGTGTTTCAGCATATCTTATGATTTCAAAGTCCAAGAAAAGAGGCATTGACTCAATAAAACCAAAGTTATATAGATTCCTGACTTTGAGCTTAATTTAATGGCAATTTTATTAAGCTTCAATATGGGGAGAGTTGTGGTAGGTATTTAAGGCTTTGATAAGAAAAGATCAAAATTCTACCTTTGATCTATGAAATGTTGTTTTCTTTCATTACTCAGAATGTTACTCTGTGATTTTATGTGTTTTTCTTTTGTTTTTGAAAAAAGCCTCTTAGGGCAGTAAATGAGGTTATTATAAAAGAAATGTCATTGCGGAATGTTTTTGTAACCTGGATATTTATTTGTTTGGATTGAAGAAGTCTTGTTTCGATACTTTTTCCTCCAAAATGTCTATTTCGTACATGGTTAATGAGATATTGCACCAACACAAGTTATGAAATATGTCTTCATTTCGTAAAAAAAAACTTAGTTACTGCTGGTTTACTAACTTACTTCCTTACTTCAGGTGGCGTTATAGTCCGGGTGGACCTAGGCCTCAACCAGCATGCGTCTCCAGCCAGCTCGGTCCCTAGCTAGCTGTTTGCAGTTTTGCACGCCATGTTGGTTGAGGTCTTCACCCACCTGAGTGCGCCACCTGAACCGCGGTTTTCCTCTACTGAGCCGTCCCTCAGGATTGGATTCGAAGACCTTCCGCGCTGGAGCGTTGATGTCCATTCGATCTACATGACCCAGCCATCTAAGCCGTTAGACTTTAATTCTGCTAACTAGGTCAGTGTCGCTGTACAGTTCGTCGTTATATCTTCTCCTCCATTCTCCATCTATGCGTACGGGACCAAAAATCACCCGAAGAATTTTTCTCTCGAAGCATCCTAAAACGCTCTCATCTTTCCTTAACAGGGTCCAGGTTTCAGCGCCATAAATGAGAACCGGGATGATGAGTGTCTTATAGATGGTGATTTTAGATGCTCGAGAGAGAACTTTACTTTTGAATTGCCTTCTATACACATTACACACTATCTCTTTATTGATTTTTTTTTTTTTAATTTTATCAAAATCTTAAAGCTAACTGAAAGCTAGACAAAAATTCTTAAAAAAAAACTAGCTTAAATTTCAAAAACCTACAAAATATCTTACTGGCCTTATGCGGGTGCTCTGAGTTAATCCATTGTCTTATATCTACTGGCTTTCGGCCTAAGAACAATTTTAATACTAAAAAAGAAGAACTTATTCTAAAACCAAGCAAAGTTAAAAGAAAACTTCCTCCCTCCTGTATCGGCCCTCAATTTTCTAAATAGAGAAAAGTTTCGGGTGGAATGTTGATACTTAAACGTGCACTTTTGTAGTGCTCATTGTTGGGGTAGTAAGCGCAAAAAGTTGAGCTGTTAGTCTACGACCCCTACCAAGCTTCAGCAAAAAATTATCTATTCTGTTTATGTTGGCTCTGTTGTATAGAACCTGGTTGGAATAGTTATGTTTGTACTCCGACTCTGGTGTTCTGTGTAATACAAGGCAACGTCGCAGACATTATCTCTTAAACACCCGAATCTTTTCCATTCGAGATGAGGCAATGTTGAACCATACCGCGCACCCGTACTCAATTATCGGTCGGATAAGGGCCATGTAGCAAATCACCTTCAACCTGCTATCAAGACGGCTGCTAAAAAACAACCGTTTTTTCAGGCAAAGGCTTCTATAACTCTGGCCAGAGCAGCACTCATATGTCTATCGAAATACAAGTACAGATCCAACCAGATGCCAAGGAACTTTACTACACTTTTATTCGCCAGTGGCTGTCGATTTGGTCCAACGATCACTAGATTTTTCCAGTGAGTCATGAACAGAATAGTTTCGCATTTCTGAATGTTGATTTTCAACTTCCAGTCATTGCTGAATTTTGTCGAAGTCACCCTGCAAATGTGACTTGATAACCTCAATTTTTGGGGCCGTTCTGAACGCAATCAGGTCATCGGCGTACGCTATTGCCTGAGTCAGACTTGCTATTAGATCACTGGTGTAAATGCTGAATAAGATCGGCGAGCTAACAGCTCCTTGTTGAAGACCACTTTTAATATCAAAGATTTTGGTAGATGTTACATTGCCAATTTTGACAATAAACCGTCTACCATTAAGCATGTCATAAAGCATATACAACAGTTGTATACTTATACCAAGTCTGTTTAAATTTAGATACAGACCCCCTTATCATACGGTGTCGAAGGCCTTCTCCAAGTCAACCAGAGAAGCACCCGTACATTGTCTTTTAGATTTGTTTTACTAGATATCAGAAACAAGCTTAGACGCGGCATGAATAGTGTCATGTCCCTTCCTAAAGCCAAACGAAGAATAACTCTTGCGATCAGTGCTTCATTGGACTTAGAATGGGTATCGATTTGAAGCTCCTGGACTTTTTCCAAGATCTGCCGTAGTGCGAATATTTGGTCGATAGTGGACTTTTCTGGTCTGAAGCCACACTTATAAGGACCTATCAGGTTGTTGATGAACGGCTTCAGACGTTCACATAATACGGCAGAGAAGATCTTGCTATTTATTAATAACGCCCATATTCGACGGACCAAATTTTTAGATGACCAAAAATTACGGCAAAAAATACTGCAATGTCCCAAAGGCAGTAAAAATGTTTGGTCATTTGTAAAAAACATGAGGAATTCTTCCTCTTCCTCGGTTCCTGCGCTCGTTGTGAATGATACTCCATTTGTTAGCTCTTTAAAAAAAGCAAATCTCTTTGCTAGGCAGTTCGCCGCCAATTCAACTCTGCCATTGAGTGTTATGACTTCGCCTGTACTTGAGCGAGTTAATGATTCTATGGGGCAAATCTTTTTTCGCACTTGTACTGTAGCGAGAGTCCTAAAAGATCTTAACATACACAAATCTGCTGGTGCGGATGGTATCCCCGCTATTGTTCTGAAGAGGTGTTCTTCATCGGTGGCAAAACCACTGCGTAAGCTTTTTTATCTGTCCTACTCCTCAGGTCTTGTTCCGAGCGGATGGAAAACAGCATTTGTCCAGCCTATTCCCAAAAAAGGCGAATCTTCCTCACCGTCTAATTATCGACCGATTACACTTACGTCCCTTCTTTCCAAGGTCATTGAAACGCCGATTAATTATCAGCTCAAGAAATATCGTGAAGAACGGAAGCTTCTTAATGACCGACAGTATGGCTTCCGTAGTAATAGGTCCACTATTGATCTCATGGTTCATCTCACCGAACAGTGGAACAAATCTTTACATAGTTTTGGAGAAAGTAAGATTATTGCACTTGATATTTCCAAAGCATTTAATAGGGTTAAGCATCAGGCTCCCTTATCGAAAATGCGTGATTTCGGTTTTCATGAATCCCTCCTCCATTGAATAGTAATTACCTTTCGAATCGTTCAATACAAGTGGTATTGGATGGATTCAAGTCTGAAAACCACAAAATAAATGCTGGTGTGCCCCAGGGCTCTGTTCTATCTCCAACACTCTTTCTCATTTTTATTCATGATCTCCTGTCTGCAACATCTAATCCAATACATTGTTTCGGTGACGATAGTACTCTTAGCTTTTCAAAATCGTTTTCATATTCACACCCCTCTTCTTCGGATGTGGAACTGCAACGACAAAATATGATAAGCTCATTAAATTCCGACCTGAACAGCATTGTACAATGGGGAATAAGAAACCGCGTGGAATTTAATGCTTACTTCTATTGTTAAAGCGAAATATACCCCCAATGCCACTATCCATAAATGGCACTTGCATCGAGGAAACTAAACATCTCGATATTTTGGTATGTGTATCACCAACCACCTTTTGTGGAACAATCACATACGCGATGTCGCCAAAAATGCCGCAAGATGTTTATGTTTTCTAAGGCAATGCAAGAAGTTTTTCTCCCCCTCTGATTTGGCTGTTATTTACAAGACTTATATACGTCCAAAGCTTGAGTATAACTCCCATATCTGAGCTGGTGATCCTGCAACTTACTTAAGCCTCTTGGATAGTATTGAACGTAGAGCATTTAGATTGATTGGTGATATTACTATCATAAGATCATTTACGTCACTTGAACATCGTCGAAATGTGTCTTGTCTCACGCTTTTTTACCGTTATTTTAATGGTTTATGCTCTAGAAAAATAGCCAGCTGCATTCCTCCCCTTAAACAGTTCAACCATCATATTCGCGCTTCTAGGGATGCTCATCAATATACCCTCGAGCCCATCTTCGGTGGTATTGTCACATCTCCTTTCAACCCCTCTCTCCCTTTCCTGTGTGTGTCTACATAATACATACATACATGCCCTCTGTATTGTTTTTGATAATTCGAAGTAAATCAAATAAATCTTATAAAGTGTGATTTTAACAATTTTGTGGGGGCTGTTGGCTGTTGAAAAACCAACAAATTTTTGACAATTCATTGCATTAAATGTGTTTTAAGACAAAACGCAATAGAGTATTCTTATTTGTGCAGATGTCATTATTTAACGTTACTACAAATACACTAAATACACATCAACAACGCATTAAAATTTTAAAATTTCATTACTAATTTGGTGAACGTTTTAAAGTGACAGACTCAGAATTTCCAGTTTGTGACAGACTCCGAATTTCCAGTTAACAAGAAAAGTTTTTGTACACCTTCGTGAAATAAAACCTCTTATTGGAAAACAAATAACAAATTGCATGCCATCAATGTATGTAAATAAATAAGTTACTTCGTAGGGCCTTGTGACGGCTTAGAACGGCTTATTTGGGAAAGTACTTTTTATGGAGTATTTGTAACTTAATCGCTAGAGGCAGAACCCGGGAAAAAAACATTCGGGTGGCAGAGGCATAGATTGAACCCAAGACTTCTGGCATGACAGTCTTACGCACCACGCGCTATATGTTTATAACATTCAATTTAAAGTAGAATTTACTTAGGTATGCCCATTTCCAAAAACGACGAGACAGGAGAGTCTAGGCAAGTTTCAGTCCAAAATATCAGTATTTTCTCGGTCACGATTAAATGGCTTTGAGATAGTCGTCTCGGTTTTGTTTAAAGTAGAGAAAAATTTACAAACCGTTAGAGTTAACAGTTAACACGAAGAAATTTAAAGAAATAAAAATTTGGGTACAGTTACAGCCTTTGTAAATATTACGCCAACTAACCGAAACTCGCTGCATGCATATGTTTCACTGACTTCCAGAAATCACTGAAGTCTTTAAGCCACGGTTAATTAATCATTACTCAAAAGATAAAAAGAGAGTCTCACTTAAATACGACTTCTTAATTAAAATGAAAAATCTATGCTAAGATGTTTCTCTTAAGCGGGTTTTTATTTAAAATTATTAAGTTTCCTTTATTTTCCCTAAAATAAGAATACAAATGTAAAAAGACAACCTCCAATTATTTAACCAGCTATAAGAACCATCTAACAATGCTATCAAGCAAACTAATAAATATTTCAAGCATTTCATTCACGGTCCCCTCCCTCCTTCAAAATTACTCACTAAATAAAATGTCTGTTCCTTGAATCTAAATATTCCATCATCACGACCATCAAAGCACAGAGAACGTGTCAACCAAAAGAGATTCCTCCACATTTAAATAGTACATAACTATAAAAAGGAAAGCAGGAATATTATTTGTTTAGAAGTTCCAAACAACCTAAGTCCTCTTTTTTCATTTACTTTTTCATCTCACCTACATTATGTACATTTGTATATTTGTCGCTGCTTAGCCTTAGCCTGCTACATTTCCATCAAGACCAAACGACTCATACATAATCCACTAACCAAATTCTAATAAACCCAAGTCTTATTCCTGCCTGATGGTGAATTCTATTAGATCCCGCTTCCACTTCTCAGTCTTCACCCCATACCCTAGATTCGTTCTCTGTCATAATTTCAAAGGCAAATAAAAGGATATCTTGTTTCTTTTTATAGAAAATTGAACCCGCAAATCGACACGTCTGGCCCATTTCGGAATCACAACAAACGACACCACCATGCCAACTATATTACACCCGTCCGCCATTACCAGTTGCCACCTTGAGTCGTTGAACTGGCTCGAAGAACGAAGACTCTAAATGAGAATGGAAATTCCTCATCATACCTTAACACAAACGAAACAAAATAGACATTTCCACAGCCGCGTCTCGTCTTGTCGCGCTGCGCTTCTGTGGCAGATCAAATTTTCGCAAACAATGGCAGGAACCTTTTAAAAAACTTCCCCCATCCACCCCCCTCACTGAATGCTTCATCATAATAATACAAGCTTTGGTATAGGCAACAGCAAAGTGTCCTTACCGGGAGGGAAATTCCTAAAAATTAATTTCGTACAATCGGTCTCGGTTTCTGTTTGTGTGGTGCTGTATGGCGGTGTCGACTACACCGACTAATGAACTTAAGATGACGAAGTAAGTGTAGCAAAATAGCAATGCCCTAGAGAAATTTGACGGGGGAATCCTTATAATCCTTATACCTACGAGTACGAAAGTACATATATAATACAAAACCCCGCACCTTTTCATAACATTTCGTTTTCGTTTTGGTTCCGATGCGAAGCGATACGATACGATACGATGATGCCATTAGAATTCCACCTCCAAAAAAGCGCGCCGGGCTGTCATAAGTAAGTCTTTGAACTCGCCAACTTATTCAGTGGCAGGCACTTCTTCGACATTTCGCTTGTGTATATGCAAATTAATTCCGAGTCCCAACACAGCCGTTTTGAGATTCAACAATGGCAACGGTGAAAGGACTCACTTACATTTCCCAGACCCCAAACTCCAAGCCCCAGCCCATAGCCTCAGACTTCCCAGTCCAGACTCAGACTCAGACCCACACCCACTGCTATGCCTTTGCTTTTCTATTCTATTCTTCTACACCATCACACCCATTCCTCTCTTTCTCGCTCGCTCTCTTGTATACCTACTCAATCGTGTCTGCAAAGGAAACACATTCAGGATTATTCCTTGAAATGAATAATACATTTGCCTGGAGCACGTCATTGCCATTCTTCTGTACCACCGACCGTTTTACCGTTGCCTCTTACCTTTTACTATACGAGTATAGGGAGTTCTTGTTGTCCTTGTTTTTGTTGTTGCTTTGCGAGTTTGAATAAATGTTTGAAACCTTTTTCCAGGTTTGGCCTGGAAAATGTCGTCTTCGTCTCTTGTGGTGCATAAACTCAATTTATCATTTATGCTGAATTGCTGACTTGGTGCGGGACGAAGGCGGCCGATCCGATTCCGATCCAGTTCGAGGCTCGGGCTCGGAAAGACCGTTCACCGTCGTGAAGCTCATATATTATATTATATTTTCGCAAAAAGGGTTGCTTCTAACGGTACCTACAATACATATGTACAATACATGGCATCTCTAAGTTGTAGTTGATTTTGATGGTGGAAGGGGTGGAGGGCGCTGGGGTATGTGTGAGTTTCTGTCAAGTTCAAAGTTGTTATAAAATAAATTTTGTAAATTTTAAAGAGAAAGTTTCATGAATAGAAACAACTTGTCTGATGCCCTGTTCCTTTTTTCTGTTTCGGGGGGAATTTGACATAGACTTCGACATGGCCACATTGCGACGAGGAACGCGCAAGAAAAAAAAACGGTTCAATTTGGTGTCCCAGCACGACTTGGACAAAATGATGGTATCGGAGGGAAATTTATTGACCATTTCATTGACTGTAATTTGCCATTTGAACAGTTTTTTTGTTGTTGTAAAGTTCTATCTACTCGTTTGCTATTTTGCACTAGCTAAGTCGCTCCTCGTTGGCTGATACTTTGATGGCTAATCCATCCCATCCCCACTGGAATTCTCACGAACTTGTGTTTGAAGATCGAATTCGATCGTTTTATAGCCTCTTAACCACCATCGTCGTCGGTGCTCGGCGTCCTCGTTGTCGTTTTGTTGGTTGTGTCGTGCTTTGTCAATCGACGATTTGGATACAAATTTTCTACCACCACACCACCATCATCATCATCACTCTTTAGGGAATTTTGCAGCTAGAAATAATCCCTGCAAATGACTTCCTATGCTCAAAGGCGAGCGGCAGTTGCGACGCAAAGTGGTAAAGTGCTTAAAAGCAATTAAGGCTTTTCAAGTTTGTTTTGGTTTGTTGGTTTTATGGGTAAGCCTATTTTTTTTTTGTGATTTTGGAATTTTAACACTCTAATGAGAAAGCGATCGAAAAGTTCTTATATTGTGCAGTGCATTGCAACTAATTTGTTCATTTAAAGTTTGTTTTTGCATCAGAAGAATCGGTTTGTTGCAATGAGGTCAAGACAATAAAAACAGAATCTCTTTCGGTAGAATCATGAGTGTTAGGAACAATTTGTATGTGATTTTTAAGTGTGGCATTGCATGTGGACTGCGGACATAAAAGGTAAATAGAAAAGTGTTTAAATTGTTCCGTAAGTCGTAGAAAAGATCTGACAACTGACGTATATGTCATTGATGGAAGAAATAATGAGCTATCAAAGGAGTCGAATAATACTAAGGTTAGCTTCTTGTTTCATCATGTCACTTACGTTGCTTTTTTAAATTTTAATCCAAACTAAAAAAAATCGGGTAGGTATTCATACATCGTTGAAAAAGACAAATGTCAGATCTTATAATATAGTAAGATATGTCACTGCTCTGACAGTAGCTGCCAATGATTTTAAAAAACAAGCTCCTTTCAATGATAATTGTCTTTTTAAGCTTTTAACATTTTATTGATTTTGAAAATCGGAATGAAAATTGTTCAAACAAAATCAAAAAGAACAAAATTTCTGATTTAGAAGTCCAATCTATACTAACAATTTGGAGTTTTTCAGTAGCAGAGTGGCTAACAAAAACAACTCTGTCAGTTTTGTGTGGATCCATTTAGCTAACCAGGAAATTGATTGTAATGTTGGTACTTAAGGGAAGGAGTTGATGAAGGTCTTACTGCCACTTTGAACAGTTTTTAAGTAATTCTAACTGTTTTTAACTATTTCAAAAGAGCTGAAAAAAGCTTTATATGAACGTTCTAAACTCTCTCTAAAACAAATTAGGGGTGTTTTGCGCATTTTTCAAAGGATGTTAAGAATACACTTTTTGTAACATTCTTAAAATCTATATTTTTTGAAAAATATGTAGGTACAGCGCAGTCCCGTCGAGAGGGGGGGAGGGGTGCAACCCCCGGGCTCGGAATTTTCTAGGAGCCTGTAAAACTGAAAGCAATGAGGAGAGTGTTCTTTTTCAATATACCTATTCCCAGTTATTTTAAGGAGTCCGAAAATTTAAAATCATTCATGCTTTCGCAAATCGGACCCCTGATTGCATGTTGTGTACCAATCTATCAGCACAAGCTTGCCGATCTGGCCCGGGTTATTATTTGTCTTAATATTTAATGAAAAATTGGAAAACTCTGAACTATTAAAAGAAAGTAATAAAAAACTGTTTCGTTTTTCCTATTTAATTTAACGTACATTTCAAATTTATTTTATTTTGAAAATTGTGCACAAAGTTTTATTAGAAATTCAAGGCTCAGAGTAGTGCTCTAGTGATGCCACACTATCTGGAAAAATGTTTTGTTTTATAACTCCCAAGGATATTGTTATTGCAAAATAAATTTGAAAACAACCTATATTGTGTTAAGATAACGTGTGTGAGTCGGTTATTTCTTCAGTTAACGTAGTCCAAACTTATTTTTTTTGTCAAAATGGAAATGGAAAGACTTGGAATTGTATGTAGTATCTCTTTTGACAATGTTCGAAGCCTTTCTTGTAGTGCACTCAACAATGTTCATAGTGAGCCTTCTACAGTAAATATCAAAAAAATATCGTTTAAGTGATTCGAAAAAAGTGCAAGAAAGGTCTCAGATTTGTGCACTTGGCTATGTTCAAATTGACGACGGTAATTTCTGCGTTCCAATAAACGCGTCATATTCCAACGAATTTTTATTAACAGATGGTATGTCTTCATGTGGCTTAAGTCAACTAAACGGCGTGAAGAACCGTTTTGGAAAAACACTCGATCTGGTATTTTTCTTCGAAACCATATGCTCTAAAACTGTGGACGAAGATCGCATCATCCTGCAATAGAAATAGCACTTAATTTAAACATGGCTTCACCTCATAGAATTCAACTTTAGTAAGTGTTATTTTGAAAACCTTTTTAACTTATTATGTACGATCAATTGGGATCACTTATTTTCTAACTTAAATATTGAGTGTTACGTTTTTTATTTAACTCTTTTTGACTGTTTCTGCTAAACGATTCTATTTAAAAAGACTTGAAATAACTTGAGTGTTCCACCATTAGTGCGGTCAATTTAGACAATTGAAATAACAAAAATTCCGACAGAGCTAAATTTTGGTGGAGACCTTGGGTTTACCCTAAGGAATAAAAATTGAAAAGTCCTCATCAATCCCATGCGAGCTCAAAAAGTTATTCGGGGTCAAAGGTCAACATTTTAGTTTTTTTGGATTTTTCTCAAAAACGATAAGTTTTATGACAAAAATACCTCAGACCGAATTTGTAAATCTCAAAATTCTCTACAAAAATGGTTCTTATGATTTTTTTTTCTAAGTATCACCGTTCCTGAGATATCGCGTTTGTAAGAGTTTTGTTCAACATAATATGCACACATTTTCATACGCATACAGAGGTTGATCAAAAGTAATTATACAAACTTTATGGTTATAACGTTTAGCACAAAGCAAAAAAAACAAAACGTTTCTTAAGCACAAAGTAAAGTTGTGTATATAGTAATGTTATTACTTGCTGGTTGTTGAACAAATGGCAGAAATGAAATTTTTGACTTTGAAAAATCTATAATATTACTGGTAATGTGTTCAATATAACCATTCCAGCCAGGTAAAGGAATTTTTTTGCATTTGCCATAGAACCATATGACATCAACTTTGTTTAGGAAAGTTACTTTTGTTTCATTTTCATAATCAAAATCTCGCACATTTATTTTGCTATATCCTACTACGCCAGTGTTTTGATAAACCTGTATAGGTACATGAGCCTTGGTTGCAAAATCTTTTGCTGAAAGAACTTCAGTTACTCGTGGCATCGGCTCTTCTTGTAATACTGAATCTTCGGGGGTAACAATTTGTATAGTACCCATTTTATGAAGTGTATTATTACCATCCAAAGTATTTACATCAATATCAGCATTTTCTGCAACATATTGAAGAAATATACCACATTCTGGTGATAAAATGTGAGGTGGGCGACTGAAAACTGCTAATGCTTCATAGTTCATTGTTTCACTGTAACATGCGCATAAACCAAAAGATGAGAAAATTTGTATAAGACGTTTTGAACCAAACCGCCGATGGAAAAAAACTGAAAGACCCAGTTGTAATTTAGATGTAAAGGTTCTAGGCCGAACAGCAGTCATTATACTATGGCGTGGTATTTAGCATCAGAAGCTTTAAAATCATACTCAAAATTAATACGTGCAATGACAGCTTTTGTTACGTCATCAGAACGATCTTTAGCTAATTTCAAAAGGGATTCTTTAATGTTACTTTGTAAATTTTTTTTCGAAGACTCTGCGGTTTCTTTTTCTCAGCCTCTTCATCTGCTTCATCACCACAAAATAAACAGTTTTCTTTAAAACAAAAGCTGGATTCGCTTAATTTTAATTTTCGTTTAAAACACTTATCACATTGTGTAACATTTTTTATTTAACTCTTTTTGACTGTTTCTACAAAACAATTCCATTTAAAAAGACTCGAATTAACTTGAGTGTTCCATTATGGTTTCATTCTCACGTTAAAATTTTAAAAACAAAAGGAACAAACCTTAGATAAAGTATAATCAAACAAGAACTGATGATGATTATAGGACGTTAATTATAATAAAACAACAACAACACTGACTACTCTAACATCCTATATGATTACTACATTCTAAAAATTTAATTAAAACATAAAAATAATCCTGATAGTTTTTGGAAATTCATTAATCGTAAGAAGTAATCATGATTCGACATCAAATAGTAATGAGCCGAGAATAATTGCGAACATGATTGCAAACTACTTCAAAGATGCTTTTGTAGATTATAATACTATTAGTTTTCTTAACACATCTACCACTGTTATAAATTTCGCCCACTTAAATTCTATCAATTTCGTTATAAGTGAAGATTCTGTCCTTAATAGTATCCTACAACATGACGAATGTTTTAGTCCTGGTCCCAACGGTGAACCATAATAAATTTTAAAGAAATGTGCTGCGTATATTTAGCACACCCGTTATGTGTTCTTTTCAGCACGTCTTCAAGTAACTCGCTGTTTCTATTTATCTGGAAGATCTCCTTCATAATACCAGTACACAAAAAAGGCCTAAAAACGAAATAATGAACTACCGACCTATTGCTATTGATTATCTGTGATACCTTAACTGTTTGGGTCAATCGTATGTAGCGTCCTTTCTTTTCACTTTTGTTCAATTATCTATGATAACCAGCTTGGTTTTGTTAAAAAGCGTTCAACTGTTACTAACCTGTTTCACTTTACGTCCTTTTGTTTAGATATTTTTCAAAAACCTGAACAAGTAGATTATATGTTTACTGATTTCAGCAAGGCCTTTGATAAATTAAGTCATAAAACATTACTTTTAAAACTATCACAGCAAGGTTTTAACGACAATTTCATAAACTGGATCTCCTCATATTTGCAAGACACACGTTGTAGTGTTAAATTTAGTAATGAGTGTTCAAGTTAATTTGTTGTGACTTCTGGTGTCCCCCAGGGTAGTCACCTTGGTCCTATTCTATTTGTTTTATTTATAAATGACTTGGTTTCAACCATACAAAATTCGTCTGTCCTAATATATGCTGATAATATTAAAATTAAAAAAAAATTAACTCTACGTCTGACTGTCTTCTCTTGCAAGAAGACTTAATATTACTCAGGGAACGGTGCAATAATAATCGTCTTGTTTTAAATGATGACAAATGTAAAACCATGCAAAAAAGTTCCAATCGTTTTTAGTTACATGTTTGATGACTTGGGTGTTATCTTAGATCCTAAACTTAACTTAACTTAACTTCATAATTAAAAAAGCAAGAGAGTTCTGGGTTTTATTTAAAGATTTTGCCTTGATTTCCGTGATCCATTTGTTTTAAAATTACTTTTTGTTTCATTTGTGAGACCAGTCCTGGAATACAGTATACTTGTACAGTATGGTCACCGAAGCCATTCAGAAAAGACTTTTGCGTTTTTGTCTACGATCCCTTCCGTGGTTTCATGATATTTAAACATTACCGCCTTATTCACAAATACATTGTCTCATAAATTTTGCTTTTTTGACAAATTAATGGATGTATTTGCAGTTTTTTTTAATTATTGGAATAATAAACGGACAATTTTCATCACCATCAGTTTTTGGTAATTTAAACTTTAGTTTTAGTGGTTCAAGTATAAGTCTCCAGAAACCATTGAATAATTATTTTAGCAGATCAAACTATGGTGTGCATAGCCCCTTAAATCAATTAATTTATTATTTGTTATTATTTGTTAGTATTAAACGAATTATAAATAAATGTGTCTTCTTTCTTCGGAACAATTGAAGCCTAATTAGCTTTAATACGTTTATTTTTAAATAAAAAAAACCGTTTGTTAAGTTAAATGTTTAAGAGCTTTTTTTATAGGGCAACCCCATATTATTGGGCAAATGGACTATATAATCCACTTAGTCAAATCGGTAGACGGTAGACGACTTTTTCATTTTGGTGATTTTTCTTAAAAAAAAAATCTTAGTAATTGTTTTCCTGGGATTGATAACATTTTTTTTTTCAAATTCATTTTTATTCTTTATTTCTTAAAACTATCTTAAAGTTAGACAAAAATTCATAAAATTAGCCTAGTTATCCATAACTTACAATTAACTTACTGGTCCCATACGGGCACTCTATGTTAAACAATAATACTTAATTCTTATGAATTTCGGCCCTACGATCTATTTAACTTCAATTCAATTTTATTTATTTTTGTATTTATTAGAAAATAAAAAAAAACTAATATCAATCTCCTTTTGATTTTTACTTAAAAACTACTTAAAATTAGGTCGTTAAATAAAACTTAAAACTAACTCAAACTACCTATTCTACCCATAAACTACTTAAAACTAGAACAACCACAAAGATTTTATTGGATAAACGTAACGAATGTGTTTCTATTAAAAAGACACTTCAAAAGCTTAGGAGGTTTATAGATCTTCCCATGGAACGTTTTGCTTTTACTGAAAATAAAAAGTCACTTACAGTGTTGTGGTTGGTCAACTGAATTCAACTGAATATTTCAAATTGAACTTTAATTTCATATTAATTTTCAAACTAAAATCAAATATCCGGGATTCCATATACATAAACTATGTCTTAAGTTTTTAAATGCTTCAAAACAAAATGTATACGTTAAATGTCAGTTAACGCAGTCATTTTTTAACTCGTAAGCAAATAATTAAAATAACTTTCATTGAGCTGTCAGTTATAGATACTTGCATACCTGGTTGAAAACATTGTCCACATAGGGAGACAGCTGGACACCTGTCCAGGTGTCCATATTTGGTAATATTGAAATTAAATATCCCCTTAAATCAGTTTTACAATTGTATGCTTTATGAATTTCATCACATCCAAGCTTAAATGCTGAGATCATAGTAAAATTTGAATCCGTAAACTTCAAGGCCGTCTCTGTTTTCTTCCTCTAACAACATAACCATAACCTATCAACGTCAAACCTCAAAATGAGAATGTCCATCAGTTTGCCAATCATATAAACAAAACAACTTGAAACATGACTCAACCGAAATTGATATTTCTTATCTTCAAATGCTGATAAAGTAAGGCCATAGTTATACTTGGGTGTAGACATTTGAAAAGTGCATATGCCAGCTACTGCGATATTGTTTACCAGACTTTTTATGCAATCACCCAGCACATAATATTATTTAGCAAAAATAAAAAAATAATTATAATTGACGTGAGATATTCTAAAGGAGTCTAGAAGTCTGTGCTGAACACAGAAAATACCTTAATTTGTTGTTGTGATTTTGACAGCTGGTATAATCTCAACTCTGACTGGCTCGGTGTTTGTTTTAAAGTATACCTATGAGCTTTAAAACTGTTTAAGGTGATGTCATGTTTTTTATAATTATTTTCTTTTTGAATCATCTGAAATTGTAGATACGTGCAAGAAACTACAAAAATTTAGATTGACCTTGAATGGGAATCAAATTGCAATGTTTGCTTAAAATTTTTGATAAGAATTGAAAGAGCTTTCTTCATCAAATTAATAGTTTTATATTATATTGGAGAGGGTATTTAATTACATATGTACAATACATATATGAAAAAGCAATACGAATAATTTGAGATAATTATTTATGTATATATTCATACAAGATAAAGTAAACAACCTCTTGAGATTAAGGAACCAGAGTATCTATTTACGTAAAGTATAACATTTCTTTTTGAACAAAGAGTTTGAATTTGAAGTACGATTTTAAAGACTGTTTTAAGATCCGTAATAAATGAAGAACCTGACCTATAATGAAAAGACTTACTTGCGGAAGGATGAAAATGAAAGATGATTCATAAAAGTGTGAATGTTCAGGGATATATAGATATTTGAAGAACAAAGGTTTGAAATCATAGAGCTAAAAACAAAAGTGTTCTTAAGACATAATTTAAAGACAAAATATACAAAAAAAAACTGATAAACAACACTGCAAACGGTTTGTTTTTTTTTAATTTAACGTTCGAAATTGCCTGAATAATGTTTACAATATTTAGAGTAAGGATAAAATATCGCAAAGCCTTTTTTTTGAGACACCTATTTGTGTCTTCAATGCATTCCAACTTTTGAGCGGGGTCGAATCAATCAAAATAGGTATTTTTTATACGATTAAAGTTTTAAAAGATTCATAAATATGCAAGTTTGAAAATTCCCGTTACTTATCAAGTTTAATACGATTTCAATGTTTAAAATATATTTTTAACTTCCTATAGGAAGATATTGTAATGGGTCCGATTAGTCGAATTGAAAATGTTGAAATTTCTCGACGTTTCAAGGTCCCTATAGAGTCGAAATAAAAGATTTTTAGAAAGATGTATATGAGTGCGTGTGTACTTACGTTCGTACGTCCGTAGGTTCTCGACGTTTTTTTCGTCCTCCATAGCTCAAGAACTCGAGAAATGTCAAAATTTTCAATTTGACAAATCGGACCCATTACAATAACTTCCTACCTTGCCATAGCAGTGTAATAAAAGGTGAACACTGAACATATTGGTTAAACCTGAATATCTCACGAACCAATATCTCTAAAGATTTTAATTAAATTGTATATTAAAAACTGTAACGTGATACCAAACCAGTATACTTTTCCAACAAAAAAAATCCAATTAACGTTTTTTTTTTTATAAATCAAGAAAAATGAAAAAAAAAATGTATTTACTAGAAAATTTTACGAATTAAAAACGATTTCATCTCCAAAACTATGTTGTGCTTTTTTTATAAAAAAAAAAACAAAAACCTAAAATACATTATTCAAAGTTGTTAAAAATTGACTTTTGACTCAAATATCTTTTCTAAATTTTGAGAAATTGGCTTTCAACTACTTTTATCTTTTAAAAATGTTGTTGTCAACATTCAGTAAAATTCTGAGAAATATCTTATTGACTTTTTTCTTACAACAAATAAAAACCTAAAAAAAAAAAACAATACTTAAACTTGATAAAAGTTTACTTTTGACTCAAATATCTTTTCAAAAATTAGAAATATTGTCTTAAAATTTTTATTATTTCACAGGAAATATTGTTTTTGATATTTATAAGTTTTTTTTTATAAAAATCAAATAGTCCGTTTTTTTCATAAAAAAAAAATAAAATCTACAAAAAATAGTACGCAAATTTGGTTATAATTTATGTTCGGTTCTTGATATCTCTCAAATTAAGTTGTAAAAATTTGAGAAATGCTAAAATTGCTAAAAATTTGTTTTTGACTAAAAATCTATTTAACAAAACTAGATTTTTAAACTAAACTATTTCTTGATATAAAAAATATTGCTCGAGGGTATATTGATGAGCATTCCTAGAAGCGCGAGTATTACGATCGAACTGTTAAAGGGGAGAAATGCTGCTGGCTATTTCTCAAGAGCATAAAATATTAAAATAACGGTAAAAGAGGGTGAGACAAGAAACATTTCGACAATGTTCAAGTGACGTAAATGATCTTATGATGGTAAAATCACCAATCAATCTAAATGCTCTACGTTCAATACTATCCAAGAGGCTTAAGTAAGTTGCAGGATCACCAGCCCAGATATGGGTGTTATACTCAAGCTTTGGACGTATATAAGTCTTATAAATAGCAGCCAGATTAGAGGGGGAGAAAAACTTCTTACATCGCCTTAGAAAACCTAACCATCTTGCGGCATTTTTGCCGAGAATATCGAGATGTTCAGTTTCCTCGATGCAAGTGCCATTTATGAATAATAGCAGGGGGTTATATTTCGCTTTAACGATACAAGACAGCATTGCGCTTTCGAAGCATTAAATTCCACCCTGTTTCATATTCCAAATTGTACAATGCTGTTTAGGTCGGAATTTATTGAGCTTATCATATTTTGTCGTTGCAGTTCCACATCCGAAGAAGAGGGGTATTAATCTGAAAACGAATATAAAAAGCTAAGAGTACTATCGTCAGCGAAACAATGTATTGGATTAGATGTTGCAGGCAGGAGCTCAATAATGAAAATGAGAAATAGTGTTGGAGATAAAACAGAGCCCTGGGGTACACCAGCATTTATTGTGTGGCCAATACAACTTGTATTGAACGATTCGGAAGGTAATTACTATTCCAATGAAGAAGGGATTCATGAAAACCGAAATCACGCATTTTCGATAAGGGAGCCTGATGCCAAACCCTATCAAATGCTTTTGATAATCTTACTTTCTCCAAAACAATGAAATCCATCCAATACAACTTGTATTGAACGATTCGGAAGGTAATTACTATTCCAATGAAGGAGGGATTCATGAAAACCGAAATCACGCATTTTCGATAAGGGAGCCTGATGCCAAACCCTATCAAATGCTTTTGATAATCTTACTTTCTCCAAAACAATGAAAAGATTTGTTCCACTGTTCGGGGAGATGAACCATGAGATCACGTTTGGACCTATTGCTACGAAAGCTGTATTGCCGGTCATTAAGAAGCTTTCGATCTTCAAGATATTTCTTGAGTTGATAATTAATCAGCGTTTCCATGACCTTGAAAAGAAGGGACGTCAGTAAAATCGGTAGGTAGTTAGAGGACCAGCAGACTTATGTATGTTTAGATCTTTTAAGACTCTCTCTACAGTACGAGTGCGAAAAAAGATTTGCAGCATAGAATCATTACCCGCTCAAGTACAGGCGGAGTCATGACACTCACTGGCAGCGTTGAATTGGCGGCGAACTGCCTAGCAAAGAGATTTGCTTTCTCTAAAGAGCTAACAAATGGAACGTCATTCACAACGAGGGTAGAAACCGAGGAAGAGAAAGAATTTCTCATATATTTTACCAAAAATTTGTACTGCCTTTGGGACATAGCAGTATTTTTTGCCTGTAATTTATGGGCGTTGCAGGCCTTTCTGGCTTGCTTGAACTTATTCCGGTTTTCCTCAGTTGGATTGGCTTTAAAACAATAGAAAATTACTTTCTTATCCTTAATAACCTCATTACAGCTTGCATCGAACCATGCGTTTCCTTAGGTCTGATGCTTTTAACCCTATTCGGGATAAAAATTCTCATTCCCAGAAGAATCAAACTTTTGATCATATCAGCGCTGGCGTCAACGTCACTATCGAGGAAACATAGTGATCAGTTAAAGATCCTGAAGTAATTATTGAAATCGTCCCAGTTGGCTTTCTCGTATTGCCAAACGGTTCTCTTAGGAGCTCTTTCTTTAACTGGAGAGTTTTTACACGAGAAATTTGCTGATATGATACAATGGTATCATATCAGCATCAAATTCACGAGAAGTTGACGCTCTGTCTAGATTGATGCTTCGATAAAGGAAGCAATAGTGAATCATTTGCTTATTCACGGAAAATTTAAACCACATAATTTGAAAAAAGAATTGGTGCAGAGACCATATTGTGGCAAAAACTGATAAGCAACATCACTCCCAATGTATATGGCGAGACCATGGTGGGAAAGGGATAATGGCACCAAGTTATATCCTTGAAAAAAGAATTCAGTGGGATCGGAATCCTCACCCACTTGGGTTTCACTTAGCGCCAATACAGCTGGCCTGTTTAAAGCAATATGGGAGTACACAGAAAGAAAATTCCCTCTAAGCCCACGAATATTACAATAATCTTCCCTGAAATTTGCAGCCATTGCAAATAAAAGAATAACAAAAACCAAAACAGACGAAGACCAAAAGAGATGAACACGATCAAATGCCTTTGAAAAATCGGTACAGATAGTGTCAACTTGTAATCGTTTGTCCATACAGTCAAGGCAGTAGCTTGTAAAAATTGATAAGTTAGTTGCTGTCGATTTGCCACTCATAAATCCGTGTTGGAATTTAGAAATATAGTTCCTAACTAAAGAATATAATTTGTTTTTAACTATTTTTTCAAATAATTTTCGACAGAGCCTTAAGATCCTGCTTTGTGGAGTGGAGTGATTATAGAAATTCGCTTAAATTTGTACTATACTGTTCAGTATAGTTCATCTATTTGTTAAGAAAGCTCCACCAAAATGTTTTTATAATTTCACACTGGACTTGAAGAGTAGCCTTCTCTTAGTCATAAAATTTTAAGTTTTAGAACTCTTTATTTATATGTACATATATAAAATTATGCCTATTTTTAACTTTCAAGTTTGAGGAGAAACAATTATGAGACTTCAAAATGAGTCGTCTTAAAAGGGTCAATGTGAAAACCGTCTTATTAAACAAATTGACAACTAAAATCACAATTTTACGGAAGAAGAAAAAAAATTCCCGAATTATAAATGAAAATTCTAAGACTGATTCAAGAATTATTCAATTGATAAAATCATAATTAAAATAATCTCAAAGAGCCAGTTGGACATAATTAAAATCTATAACAGTTTCAGTAGTTAACGAAGTTAACTAAAGAACTGCTTCTCATCCTTGTCAGTCATCTTGTCCTTAAGAAAAATTATACCTCTATCTATGAAGCTTGCACAGTAATTAAAATGTCAATGGGAACTTATCACTACAAGAAAAAAAAGAACAATTAAAAATAAAAAAAAGTAGTATGACTCTAGGAACTCAAGTCGTATAAAAATTCAGCTTCTTAATTTCTCAGTCATTAAACTGGATTAAAATACTTTAAATCGATAAAACCTTTGCTCCAAATTCGTTAAATAGGAAACACTCATCTGTATAATCTTTAAAGGAGGAACTTCCTATGTAACATCACACAGACACATATGGTCGACTGGATTTAACTTAATCAATTGCCTAATTGAACCCTAAATGTATATGTATATATTTTGCTACCGCCCTTTTCTTTAATTCCTTCATCTAGTCAAGCAATCGATTCACTATCAAAATTAATTGAATGTCATTAATCGATTTTGCAACTTCATTGAGTCTTGGACATGAAAAGGCGGAAGGTGTACAGGGTGCAAGTACAAGTCTACTCAACGTCTACACATACCTAAGAAGAGGTTAGGTTGATAGGTAAACCTTAAACCACCCTCTTGTACACTTTTTAACTCGGTTCTTGTACACCTCTGCCATTAGTCGTTATGCAAGTTAGGTATGTACATTAAACTTATATAGAAGGAGGAATTGCATTCAATTAATACCGTTTTGCTTGGGCCTGGATTAATGCCCACAATTACTCGCCATCTAATTTATCCATGCGTTTGGGATTTCCAGTTGAAACTGGTACGATGGGAGGGTTGGGGTGGACGGTGCGAGTCTTCATTGAAGCCGATGACATCCTCTGGCAGCAATTAATCTACATACCTAGGTGGGTCTTGGTAAGTTGTTTGGGGAAGGTATATACATATTTATATTCACTCTAGAAGCATTGATTAATGACTCTGCTAAGCTTAATACAAATTGAATTCACCTTCCGAAGAGCAGCGCATTGCATCGCAGCCAGCGTAGGTACATATCTCCAAGAGTCTCGCACCATGCCAAAACATCATCGACTGACTCGATTATCGATTCTTCAACATCTTGGTTTGTTGTCTTGATGATGGTGCAATGACTTTTTCCCGCTTTCGCATTGAACGTGTCCTCCTTGTCCGTCCATAGTCCTGTCTTTTGAAGTAGTAGATATCTTGTACACATCTCTTGGTCGTTTCGCAATTAAATCAGCACAATTGTATTGCACTTGCTGCGCTGCAAAGTTGCTACTGCTGCTCAAAGAGACAAGCAATAAGGTAGGTGAGGTTGGTTAAGACTTTGGAAGCCTGGACCAACCGTTACCGTCGCCGGTCGTCACTACAGCCTCAAGTCGAACTTCCAACGCCACAATTTTCTGACATGCAACCTTACTGTACGACCTGCTTGTACAAGTGATCACTGTCAACTTGTGCTGTTGTTGTGTAGTTCCATACAAAACAGGACACGAGACAAGGGAGTTGTTATGGTATAGGATGCACAGCATAGGATCCGCGAAAGAGAAAAAAGGTCAATTAAGGTGAACAAATTTATGTCTGCTGAACTATCGTCTGTCTACCAATACGAAGAGGAATAGTGCAGATCCACCGATCGGAGGACTAGAGACCTGATGCCTACAACATAGTTATATCCACCGTACAAACGGCTTCTATAGTCACTTTTTCTTGATCCGAATTACGAAAGACAAACAAAAGATGCTACAGATCATTGGATATCAAAATAATTATATTTACCCTATAGGGCACAGTTTTACGTTAATGGGTGTAAAATGTTGTGTTGGACAAAAACTCAAAAAAGCTTCCTTTAATTAATTGTTAACGGATTGGCTAAACTGATACTATTTCAACGGATTAGGTCAACTACCAAATAATGCAGAAAAAAGTTGAAAATTGGATTTTCTGGCGAAATTGGGTTACAGGCTTCATTTTGATATTCAGTATTATTTTTAAGTGGTACCCAAGAAATAGTCTTAAATGATCCCGGTGCCCATTTGTAATGACCTCTTCGAGAAATAAAACCTTCAGGAAACGTTTTATTTTGGCAAAATTGATATAACTATATATGTGAGAAAAATATTTACAAATTGAAACTTGTAAATTTGTTATTAGGAGATCGATAAGCTTTGAAAACGTCGTTAAGGATTGTTTGAAAACAAACAAAAACAATAAATAATTTTCGTCTAGTGAAGAGTGAAACAATGAGAATTGGGGCATTCTCATCGTAGCTTTTCTAGAATCGAGTAGTTGTTATTGAAATACGACCTAGACATTTTCAACAACCCTTTTGACTGGAAATTATTATAAGAGTCGTTCTAGGCTCTTTCATATAATATATCGGCCATAACAAATATCTTGTAATTCCGAAAATAAAAAAGAGACAGGTATATGAACTTCACTAATAACTTTTCATTCGTGCCTGTATGTCAATATTTCTTAAAGTTTTACAAAATATTATCAGCACCATTTTGAGTAAGATGAAAAAAAGTTTGAACTCAATATATCTTTTTGTTCTCAAGATACTTGGGTTGAAACCCATATCTTGCCAGTGTTTAATTGTTTTTGAAGGTAGTTTGTTTCCAATATTTTTCGTTTTCTAAATAAAGTAAAAGCCAACAATAATATTTTTGTTAAATCTTAATCTTTATTTATTGCCAAGAAATTCGAGTTAAAAATAATTCTTTACAAACTTTTATTTATAAGTATTTTTGTAGGTTTTAATACTTTGTAAGAAAAACTTTAAAATTCTTCGATCAAAATACATCGCGAAGTGTTTCAAGAACCCAAACAGCTAAAATAAGACCTTGGTAGTGATGGTGATCAACCAGCTTGACTTTTTGTCTTAATGGAACCTCAAAAGTCTAAAGACCTGTGTTTTTATATGATAAACAGTGTAATGTTGTTAGTTCCAAAAGTCGACGAGGAACCTACAAACATTTGTTTCATCTGTATTCTCTGTTAGTTTTGAGCAAAGCTCACGATGTCTTTACATCCCCATAGTTAAAATTTTGTACCTGTTTGAACATTGATGGCAAATAAGTTGCTTAACGTTTTCAGTTTTTCGAACTATGGCTGCAATATTTTCATCATTTTCCGTTGATAAAGCGTGAATTGAATCCGATTTTAGTTATGCTATAGTTCTTAATCTTCAAATGAAGTATTTATTAAGAGCCTTCGTTGTAAAATAACACAAGCTTTGATGGTTTTCTTTGACTTGTGGTTCTGGGAAGACTTTTTGGGAGTTGGTATTTTTGACAGTTGTCACTTGATTTGTGCTCATATTTTGTTTGACATATCAGAATAAGCAGGCTCATTCCTAAAGAATTGTGCAAATTTATTACAAAAATTATGGTTTGGTTCGCGTGACGTAACTAAACAATTAATTTACTGAAGAAAATTGTCGGTGAGTGTATTATCTCGTGCCTTTGGCATGGCTTCCAATATCGCGCGATTTTGCAGCGCTTAACTATTTTTTGTAGGTATGTATGTATATGTGAAGTAACTTGTCTACACAGATAAACCCGAGAGGACCATAAAGTGGTCGAAAAGAAGGCTCTCGGTTGAAATTTTGTCGAGACAGCCATGGCGGCCATTTGTCAGATATCATTTTTAAAACATAACATCAAACACTTCGATATTTATTCTAAATTAAAAGTCAATGAAAACATATCTAAGCTAAGCTTTCTAGAATTAAAAAAAAATGAAAAAGTGTGATTTTGTGTTTTAAAGAATTTGAACATTTTGTTTTAGTATCATCAATTTTAACACCTTTTTTTCTTAACCAGTTAGGATTCAAATTCTTGATGTCGCAGACTTCTCATGACTGTTATTTTTATTCTACTATAAACATTTCTTTTTTTATTTTTAGATTGGACCTAAACCTTTGGAATACCATAAAATGTGAAATGTGGAACAAACCCCGTATACCCTATAGTATACAAGAAAAAAACCAAAGTTTCTATCCGAGATCAACATTGACCATAATTCAAGAGATATAGGTTTGTTTGTACCGTGGTGAGAGGATGGACTTGATGTGCAGAATCGAATATGTAAACATTATACACAAACGGTGCTATATATAGAGGCCCTGAGCTTGCCTTAAAATTGGATTCAATTTTGAAGCTAAATCCCTATGTTGGGACTCTGCAGATGATCATGATAGCACAACGGCAGCCAGCCACCAGCCAGCATAAACATCATCGTTTCCATCGTCTTCGAGGTAGTCGCATCCTCGTCCTCATCGCCCTCACCCATCTTCTTCGTCATCATCCTCATCGTCTCGATCGTCATCTTGTTCGTCATGATGGAACCGGTTTTGGAATTAAGCTACACACAACATTAAACCAAATCAAATTGTAGCTACTGGTGTTCCACACTGAATTAATTATCAACGCTTGCCCCTCAGGTACCACATCACATCATGGTTTCCCACTTAACCAGTTGAAATCCTCTTATTCGATTCGAAATCAGCAAAGAACTGAATAAAGCCAGAGTCGAAGTCGCAGCCGAAGTCGAAGCCAGACCCAGAGACAGCTTTTGGTTTGGATCTTTCCATTCTTTTCAAAATACTATACTTACTATGTTGTTGTATAGATTTCCTGAGTCTTATGTTCCCTGAGGCGTTATTTTTTTCTTTTTCTTTTCGGTTGTTGTCTTATTTTTCGAGTCTAAGCTAAATGTTCGTCGGACTCTTAGGGGACCAATGTGATGGCCTAAATTATTGCAATCATCGTTTTGGTGTGGCTCAAAGAGATAATGGATTTTTTTTATTGTTTTTGTTTTGCCCAAAACTACTTAGCTTCCAACTTCACAAGTGATGATTAAGGAGTGGATCAAAATAAAAGTATCTTCGATCGTACCTCTTAGATCGTGCTTTGACCATTTTCGGGATGGCACACGATCAGGCGTAGTTGGATTTTTTTTATTTATATCTGGTCTCTTATCAAGACTGCTACCATCAGATAGCTGTCGGAAGAAGTTTATAATGTCATTTAAACTAAGAGGGTTTGGATAGTATACTCGTACATGGACACTATAAGTTCCAGGAAACCAAAACCACATACAATGTTGTAAGAGATTGCTTTCAAATGATATGTTATACCCTTTTAAATAGATAGCTAGCTAGTTCAGTAAAGTGATGTCAACAAGTCGTCTTAGCACAAGTCAATTGACATGCTGCAAGTATTTCGACGGAATTTGTGAACATTCACAAGTTTAGAAAGAAAAAATACGATTTGGTGAACTTTTCTTTCGACTAATTTATTTCTTTTTGTTTTTCTTACAATATGTAGGAACTCGACTGAACGCTAAGGCTTTTTAAATAAATTCTAAAGTTCTGAATTGTTATTATTTGTGTCTTCTTATATTATATAATATTACAATCTTGCTTTGAATGCTATAAAGAGATATTAAATAATCATTCAGAGTCTCTCAAAGTAATTTTTTTGGCACACATCCGGATAAAATTCTCCCGGATTTGCTAAAATTTTAATAATTTTTAAGAGATGGTCAAGATAGATACATTTGTTAATTACTATTTATTATATTTAAATAAAAAATTGTTAAATTCGTCTTAACTCTTCAAATAAATTGAGTGATTTAGGGTGTTCTTAAGGTAGATACTTCAGTCCATTTCTTATTATAGCTACTCTTCAAAAACACGTTAAGGTTTCACATGTTTTTCTAAAGTTCAGGTAATTGTTAAGTGCCCCTCAAGGTTTATATATTATACCACTTCATGTCAGAATTTCCCTTGATTTTTTTTAATATTAAAAGGAGAGGGGTTCTTCAGGGCAAACATTTTGGTCCACTTTCTTTTAAAATTCTTCTTAAGAAAACCGCTGTAAAATTTTAATAATCATCATCAAGCAAAGCCTCAAGGTAGACATTTTCTTACCTTTGTTTAATTTATTTTAGCTTAATAATAATTAATTGTTAAGTAAATACTTTTAAATATTAGAGTTATTTCACGTAAAAGATTGAAAACATTGATTAAGTGGAATTCTTATAAGGTATAAAATGTTTTTTATGGAACTACTTTAAACAAAAGATGCATACATTTTGTTGAACTAAAGTAAAGAACTTTTTGAAAAGCATTCCAAATTTTTTTTTATTTGTGGACTTAATTTTTGTTTAATAAAACATTTGTTACAAACAGTGTTAAAGATAAGGACGGTTTTGTTAAGCATATTTTAACTTTTTTTCTCTTACCGGTAAAAACATTTTGTGACCCAACCTCAATTTATCAATGCTCACGTTCCAGATATTTTGTTTGAAAAGTGTTTAAGGCATAGCAAGTAAATTTGATCACTTAAATGGATATTGTTTGTTTTCGTTTTTGCAAAATAGAGCATTTTATCACAATTTAAACTAACCCAAAAACTCTGCCTCTTGGTAAATGTCAATCAGTTAAACTTTCAAATTATTTTATGGAACGTAAGTAAAGTTTTTTTTTGATACACAGTTTGAAGGAAATAAGGTGATTACTATGAGTTCCTCAAGGTAGATATTTTGGGCCACTTCTATTTATATTAATTTTCTTGAAGAAACTAAGGCTGTTCCAATCCAACTATTGGAGATGGTTTTTTTCATAAAACAAACATTTTATTTATTTTTAAGCAATGAGAATCTAACTCAAAAACTTTCTAGATCAAAGATCGATGTGCATACTCGTATGTATGATCGACATTAGCTTAAGACACATATTTGTTTGTTAGATTAATACCATACCTATAGGTGAAGGTGACACGGATACACTTCCTTATTTTCCTTAAGAAATCAAGATTTGTTTACCGTTGGAAGTAAACTTAGTCATCGTTTAGTGTTCCTCAAGGTAGATATGCTGATCCGCTTCTTTTTTTAAGGTTTCTATATATAGAAAGTTTGTTTTCTTTCCTCTAAAAACGAACCATTTATTAAAGTGAAAACAATACCTTAAGAAATATGAATCTAGGTAAGGCAAGTTTGTTCGTTACATAAATACCATATAGAAAGATTTACCAAAGATAAACTTCCTTATGTCTTACTCGTTGCTTGAAAATAATTGTTAGACAAAACATAATTCCAAGAAAACAACTGGCACTAAAGCATATGTAATGTTTGGATACCAAACATTTACCAATCTTCTCAACAAACCATTTCAAATCAGCTTACATCCTCATCAAACTAATTACCTTGTATCCACAACTTGTCAATACAACATGCATGTTCTGTACATAATTCAACATCCATAGTATATGTCTATTGAGTCAGGTCAAATTGAAGTAATTTGCCGGATTGCCACTTTTCCACACCTACATTAATTTTATAGATACTTTTTCAACTTGCGCTCATGGCAAGCAACTGTATAATATTATGTGATGTTGAATTGTGTTATCTTAAAAGTTGGAACATCGCCACAAATGCGTCGTCGTCGTTCGTTGTCGTTGTAGTCTTTGTAGCCGATCTTTTGCCGTCGCCATTTCGTCTTCCCGACAAATGTTTGTTTTTAATTTTCCGCTCGAAGAAGCTTGAAATTTTCTCCCTCTGCTTTTAAATGCAAAAGTATCTACATTCATACATCATCAACCCAGAGAAAACTTACCTAACTATATATAAAGCCTCTATGTGTCGTAGAATGATGCGATTGTAAGGAAAAGCTGGGGGCAAGAGTGACAAAACACTCCCAGATTGTTAATTTAATAGCAATTCCACGAAAACTAATACCAAACCTCTCTAGATGGGTAAGGAAAGGGGAGACATAGCATGCACCTAAATGTAGCATATGTAGCTTAACTGCATAGATAGGGAATTAGCATCGGTTTAAGCCGAAAGCTAAAAACCCCTGCATCTGCACACATCACGTCTAAACTTCATTCGACTGCACTTAATCTTCTGGTGAGCGAGCGTAGGTACACCTCCACCACTTGACAGCGGGCACACTTAACCCTGAAGCGGTATATCTCTCTCTCGATACTTCTAGCTAGCTAGTCAGCTAGTAAAGCTGAAGCTGGATGATGATATATTCCATATACAATCTACAGCGGCTTGGCGTGGGCTGATGCTAGTTCTTCATCCATCCAAAGGCAAAGTTTTCTCGTAGGAAGATAAAGATATACAGCTGGGACTGCTCTCTCCAGCTACATAAAGGCTATATAACTACAAAAGTATCGAGGAAGGAACCCAACGAATGCTTCATCTTGTTATGACGACCGTCGACGATGACGGTAATGTGCAAGACTATCTGGCGACTTGACTCGCTACAGTTTTGTTGAGAGAATTATTCACAATTTACTACGACGACGACGACTTCGCAATCCTTTAGTTATGATTTGTTGATGTCGGCTTTTGACCCCGTTTCAATCTTCGAATTTGCACGCAAAGTCCATTGATTTGAATTGTTATTCCGTAAGGAGCAACACTTTACCCCTAGGGAGGGTGAATTGAATATGATGGTGTGTAGCTCTAGCTGAAGGTATATGAGTTTGTGTTAACGTATGTTTCTTTTCCCTGCTTCGAGTATTAGGTATACGTTTGGTCTCGGGTACTTAAGATATTTCAAATTTATTTGTTTCTATTTTCTTCATGGAACTCAAGCTGATATAGACAGCTGGTCGGATTTTTTTTCTATATACACAATCTCCACATGTGACCCAGAAAAATATTGAATTTATGACTAACTGATAAGGTCTTGTGTTATCGGGCACTATTTTATTCATGTGAATCTTAAAGCTTGTTGAAACAGCTGAACTGGTCATCTAAATACATAAACGCTTTAAATTTCTAGATTCGTATAGATTTTGAATATTATTTATTTCTTAAAATGTGTTATAAAAGTTTTCATTTGATGTATTATTCCTACTATGCATAATCAGGGTTATCTTCAACAAAATTTGCTCAAATATCTCTCCCTTTTTTGAAAAGTGGTAAAATTAATAAGATCGAAGTAAGGTAAAATTCCGAATGGAATTGTGTTGCTGATAATCCAAAAACACATCATAATGTGGCTGCTGTAGCCGAGATTGCAAGACTCAAATCAAGAAAATCAATCTCAACATTTTAAGTACTAGCCTAAGTAAAATTCTTCACAAAGATCTTGGGCTATTTACTTACAAGTTCTAATTCACTCAGCATTTGATAGCAGGTTCTTTTTCGTTGTTGGTTTGTTTCTTAGAGCAGCTTGCATTGAAAAACTATTTTTGAGGAAAAATCATATATTTTGACTTGGTAAGGTTGATAAATCTGCAGCATCTGGAGCTCAGAAAATCTGCGACACATTGCCGAAAATCCAATGCAACCACATGTTATGTTTGGTTAGGATTGTTAAGTGGTGGTATCATTAGACAATTTCTCTTCGTAAATGAGAACAAGAACAACGCTTCGGTCAATAGTTGCCTTAATAAAGCCTTGCTTGTAATTTTTTTTCAAAATCAATCCTAAACTATTAACAGATCTTGAAAAATTAGAGTGATATAATTTGTAAATGCGACACCAACCAGAAAAGTCCCTTGGAGGACGTTGTGTTGACTTATTAATAGGAATATGAGTTTTCTCTCTAATAAATCATTAGGTACAACTTGCAAAAAGGTAAATATTGTTCACTATGTTAAATTTTTGAAAAAAATGTTTATGTTTCACGCACGATTTATAAATTTATGGACGCAAACAATATTGTTTAATTTAAATAGATAAAATCTACCGTAATTTAGTATAAAAGACTAATTTCATGTTATTTTTTTAAGGTTCATATTTCTCTCTTTTTGAATCAAAAAATTACGCATTTTTCAATAGTCACTTGGAAGCTTGGAATTTATTTTGTGAAGGCACCCTTCCAGTTATCTTCGAACTCTCATTGTCAATTTTAAAAGTAGACTCAAAATTTTCATTTTGATAAAGTAAATGAGCGAGATGTCTCCAAAATTCTACAGCATTTCGGGCTTTACCCCATCATAGATCAAGAATTAAAGCCGATGGACCATTTGAAGCGAGCGACGTACGTTCTTCGAAATAAAACAGAGTAATGTATTATTTTGAAGAAAAACCTAACTTTTTAAATTTGATTGTATTTTCGTCAGATACCAGGTAAAACTTTACTTACTTACTTACTTACGGTGGCGCTACAGTCCGGGGCGGACCTGGGCTTAAACCAACATGCGTCTCCCTCCAGCTCGGTCCCTAGCTAGCTGTCTCCAGTTTCGCACGCCAAGTTGGTTGTGGTCTTCTCCCACCTGGGTGCGCCACCTGAGTCGCGGTCTTCCTCTACTGCACCGTCCCTCGCGATTGGATTGGAAGACCTTCCGAGCTGGAGCGTTGATGTCCATCTGCTCTACATGACCCAGCAATTTAAGCCGTTGGACTTTAATTCTACTAACTAGGTCAGTGTCGCTGTACAGCCCGTCGTTTTATCTTCTCCTTTATTTTCCATCCACGCGTACGGGACCAAAAATCACCCGAATAATTTTTCTCTCGAAGCATCCTAAGACGCTATCATCTTTCTTTGGTAGGGTCCAGGCCTCAGCACCATAAATGAGAACGGGGATGATGAGTGTCTTATGGATGGTGATTTTAGATGCTCGGGAGAGGACTTTACTTCTCAATTGCCTTCTAAGTCAAAAGAAGCAGCGATTTGCAAAAATTATTTGACATTTGATTTTAGCGCTGGTGGCGTTGTCTGTGTTAATAGCGGTGCCTAGGTAGACAAAGTCCTTAACCACCTCAAAGTTATAGCTGGCCTTGGTGACGTTTTGTCCCAGACGTCGTTGTTCAGTGTCCTTTTTTGATGACAGCATATACTTGAACTTGCCCTCATTGACCACTTAACCCATCTCCTTCGACGTTCCACTGACATCACGCTTTGATCTTCCAATTATGTCAATATCATCTGCGTATCCGAGTAATTCAAGGTAAAACCTTAAGACAACTTAATTGAGCAGTGCAAAACCTTACACATTCGTGTAGTGCGTCGAAAGAAAGAGTATCTGTACTTGACATAACGTTGTATTTAATAATCGTTTTCTTCTTGAAGAATTAAATGTCTTACACAATTTTTTAAAACAACCTTAAGTTTTTGAGTAATTCAAATGAAACTGCTCTTCATCTCCTCTCACCACCCTCAATAATTATTTTGTCGGATCCAAATTTAGAATACTTTTAAAAAGATTGTTAAGAATGTTTAAAAAAGTTTAGCATTGTCAGAATTTTTTCTTACTTACTTACTTAAGGTGGCACTACAGTCCGGGGCGGACCTGGGCCTCAACCAACAAGCGTCTCCAGCCAGCTCGGTCCCTAGCTAGCTGTCTCCAGTTTCGCACGCCAAGTTGGTTGAGGTCCTCTCCCACCTGGGTGCGCCACCTGAGTCGCGGTCTTCCTCTACTGCGCCGTCCCTCGGGATTGGATTCGAATACCTTCCGGGCTGGAGCGTTGATGTCCATCTGCTCTACATGACCCAGCCATCTAAGCCGTTGGACTTTAATTCTACTAACTAGGTCAGTGTCGCTGTACAGCCCGTACAGTTCGTCGTTATATCTTCTCCTACATTCTCCATCTACGCGTACGGGACCAAATTTTTAGGCCAAACAATGCGTTTTACGGTAAGAACGAACCATCAACCACACTTGCTAGTACTCAAAAAGCTTTAAGACTAATGGTCTCTGTGATCATCTTGCACATAATGTGGCTGCTGTAGCTGAGATTTCAGAACTCAATTTAAGAACATCAAGATCAACTTTCGATCGATTTTAACATCTCAACATTTTGCATACTAGTCTGAGTAGAATTCTACACAAAGATCTGGGGCTATTCACTTACAAGTTATAATTCACTTAGCAATTGATAGCAGTTTCTTTTTCGTTTCTTGGTTCGTTTTATAGAGCAGATTGCATTGACGAACGATTTTGGAAGAAAAATCCTACATTTTGTTTAGGTTAGGTTCATAAGCCTGCAGCACCTGGAGCTCGGCAAAATCTGCGACATATTGTCGAAATTGCAATGCAACCACAGGTTGTGTTTGGTTAGGACTGTTAAGTGGTGATATCATCAAACAATTTGTCTTCGGAATGAGAGCAATACAAAAGTTCCGGTCAACAGTAGGCTTAACAGAGCCATGCTAGTAGGTACATTTTATTTCTTCAAAATCAATCCTATACTATTAACAGGTCTTGAAAAACTAGATTGATAGAATTTGTAACTGCGAAAAAGAGCAAAAAGTCCCTTGGAGGATGTTGTGTTGACTTATTGATAGGAATAAGAGTTTTCTAACTAATAAATCAATGAAACACTCAAAAAGGTAATTATTGTTCAATATGTTAAATTTATTTAAAAGAACTTATATTTGCTCCCCCTCTTTATAAGACTAGTAGAAACAAGGATATTATTCATTATAAATATTAAAATCTGAACCGATAAACGAAAGTAAATATAAAATCTAAACTTCATGTAATTTTTTAAGGTTTTTATTTTTTATGATTTTGAATCAACAAAAATTACGGAGTTTTCAATAGGCACTTGAAAGTTTGGAATTTATTTTGTGAAGGCACTCCTTTAAGTTATCTTCGAACTGTCATTATTCATTTATAAAGTAGACTCAACACTTTTATCATGATGAAGTAAACTAGCGCGATTTCTGCAAAATACAAAAAAATTGTAAAGAATTTCCGAGTCGGTAAATGCAACTTAATGAGCGATAAATAGGTATAATTTTCGGTTGTAGTTGTAGTCCTAGAAGTCTTAATATTCGTTGTGTGATCTTGCCGAGTCAGTGACACAACTGGTTGATTGAAGTGTCTAAAATAACGATGCTATTCAGGTTTTAAGTCACTAGGCCCTGGTTCTCTACGGACTGTTGCTCCACCTAGTTTTTTTATTTTATTTATTTAAGAATTAGGCGTTGCTCAGATGTATTAAGGCGTAATTTCGTAAAGATATTGGCTTAACCCCATTACAGATCAAGGATTAAAGCCGATGGACCATTTAAAGCTAGTGACTTACGTTCTCGAAATATAACACAAAAATGTATTATTCTGAAGAAAAACTTATCTTTTTAATTTTTTTTAGATTTGTCAAATTTATTGAGCAAGAAAAACCTTTCACATTCGTGTAGAGCTCGAAAGAAAGACCATCTGTACTTTACAAAACGTTTAGATTAAGATTATTAAATATCTTTTTCTTTTTCAAGAATTAAATGGCTTACACAATTTTTTAAAACAACCTTAAGTTTTCGAGTAATTCAAATGAAACTGCTCTTCAACTCCTCTCACCACCCTCAATAATTATTTTGTCAAATCCAAATTTAGAATACTTTTAAAAAGATTGTAAAGAATGTTTAAAAAAGTTCAGCGTTGTCGGAATGTTTTAAGTGCAAATATCTAATTTTAATCTACTACTACGCACGTTACTTTGTATATAAATTTTACATGTGTTGCATTTCGATTTTTAATGATTAAATATTTGTTTCAGTGGCCACATTCATTTTTGTCCTTTAAATGGCATCGGTGATGGCGGCGGCGTCAGTCACAAGTCTATATGAGTAATCCCTCGTTTTTGCCTTAAATATGTGCATCGGAAATGACGATTAAAGTCAAAAGAGGAAACAAAAATAAAACTACTGAAAATTGAATTGACTTCAATTTAAAAAATAAAAAAAATGTCATCCCATGTTTGGAATCATCCGTGATACAAGAGACACAGTAATTTTGATTAATGTGTTCTCTTCCCAAAGTTGATTTTATACGTGATAAAAAAAATATTGTTATTTTTATTTGAGTCATGTCAATTTGTTTGTAATTTCTGATGGTTCGTACTATGTTATGTTATTAATACATAAAAACCCTCCATTTTTTAATTCAATGATTTCGTAGAAATTTAATTTAGTGTTGGATTTTTTTTTGTATTTCATTTGAACAAATTAACAAAATGAATGGTTTCAATTAAAATAAAACAAAAATTAATTGAGGTGTGGCTCTTCAATCAAATAAGGGATATAAATATTTTTATAAAAGTTTTGCATTAACGAAATTGAGTTAATGAAATTAATATTGATCTTTCATAATTCAGTTTTATGCATATATTTTATTTTTAAATAAATATTTCGGTGACAGTTAATGTTATTGACTTGAATTACATTGTATTATACTTATTACAATATTATATACAATTTATTTAAATTGATGTTCTTTCATAAATCCAAAAATCCGAAACAGAAGTATGTTAAACTAGAAAATGTTAAGATCAATAATTACATTTCCCGTGTTTTGCTGAAAAAATTATCAATAGTAAAGTAATATTTTAACGAATAGCTAAAACAAAATCCGCAGTATGAATAGTATCAATAAAAGTTAAAGAAGAACCTTACTACGGATGGGTTTTTGACATTTATACGAATATCGGATGGATCTAATGTGATTTCATTTTCAAATTTTTTGATTGATTGATATTGCATTTATATCTCGATGGCTGTGTTCATTGAGTAGTTGTGCAATTGGAATCATGTGTTTTCCATTTGGGAACAAAAATCAATCTGTTACTGTTGATATTATTTAGTTTTGTTAATGAAAATAGTCTAACTGGGTTTATTTTGCAAGAGAAAACAATAGAAAAGATAATTAAGTTTTGCTATGTTTCCACCAAAGGTTTATCTCAGTTTAGATTAATTAAATCTTTTCGGGCTTTCCATCGCACAATAAAATTTTAAAATGATTAAGTTTGACAGTATTTTCTATAATGCAAATGATGTTTCGATGTTTCTTATAAAGATATTTTGATTCGCGTTAAACAATGAAGAACTGATTAGTTCAGCACCATATCCCCGACCGGAATTGAGTTTTTACTTTAAATATGTGCAATCAAGCTCACTTCAACTAGATTCAGGTATATAATGAATTGAGGTCTACGAACAAACCCCCTTCTTGAAGCAATTGTAAAATAAACTTTTTATAGAATATCATTTTCCAGATGTTTTCTTACCATTTTTAGTTAGTTTTTTTTTATGAAATTAATTTTAACTTTCTTCTATTTGTGTTTTCCTATTATTATTCTGACTGGTCTTCTTTCAGTTGTACCAATTTTTAAATACAAAAATCTTGCTACTGCCGATGGGTTTTCTTGGGAATTTTCTACTATACTATTTATAGACTGCCAAAAAACGCTGGTATTATATGTACAAAAATTGTATACCATGAAGAAGATTGCTTAAGCATTTGGAAATTTTTTAAAAATTTAGATTTTTTTAATAAAATATTATAAACTACAGATAAAATTTACTTTTATATGTGAATTGTTTTACACAACATGCAGATTAAAACACTTTGACTAAAAACAAAAATACGGGATGAAAACTCTCAAAAACTTTTTTTTTCTCGTTATTTTAATTCAAAATTTTATTATGAATATTATACTAATTTAATGATTGGATTTAATTTTTAGACGATTTTAAATTTTACTTATTTAACAAAAAATAAAACTTTTGACAAATACTACTAAAAATTAGTAAAAGTTGTTTTTCGAATTTATGCAAGTGAGTTTTATTTTATTGAGAAATCTGTAAATAATATATTCTAACATTTGTATGAAAATCCAATTGACTTGTCTATTCCGAGGAATGTGAAAGTACGAAAATAGATTGTTTTTCCAATAAGAGGTTTTAATTTGATTTTGAAATAAAAACGAGAATTTTTAAGAAATATTAATGAATATTTATTTTATTATAAAAAGCGAAAAATGAAATTAAGAGCAAAACAATTCATATTAGAAAAATGCCTGCACAAAATGAATAAAATATCGTAGGACTGTAGGGCCAGAGGCCTTGAGTACTATTACAGCCTCTTGGGTTTAATTGGCAGGTCCTTCAAAAAAAATTCTGTACAAGAATAGTGATCTATTAAATTAGCAATTCGGATTCCCCTTCACCAATTTCATTACTCGGACACATAAACTGTTAAGAGTTATAAATTAATAGGCCCTTGTTCTCTACGAGCGATTAAATGTTGGAGTGAAAATTTCCATTTTTAATAATGTTGAAGTAAAATATCAAAAACTGACAGCTTAAAAAGAGACAGTTTCCCGAATTGAATTGATGGCATAGGTAGGTAATTAATTCTCGAAATCCTTTAATTGTCATTTTAGCTAATTCCAAAAAAGAAATATGTGACCAACATGTCAAAGCCATTACTTCCTATTTGTGCTCGTCTGTCTATATTTCTAAATAAGGTACAAAATATTATGTACAATACTTTGTGATAGATTGTTTGAAGTCAAAATATTTTATTTCTTAATACTTGAATCAAAACTCAATTTTTATTAGTTTATAGTTGTTTGATTTTTGTTTTTGGAAACAAAATTGGCAATTAATTTGTTTCTTTTTTTTGGAGAGAGTACGATAACTGAGGCGACAAAGTTTAATGTTGGATTTGTATACATTTTTTTTACTGTGGGTGGGGGATTTATGTACGTTTAATGGAAAAAAAATTATTAAATAATATTGGTAATACTTATAACTTAGTTTTATACATTTTTTTTTAAAGTACATTAGCGTGTTTTTAATCCAAGTCAAAAATACGCATAGTTTTTAAAAAAGAAAAACAAATTAAATTAAATTATTTGTTTTTTTAAATTTCAATTTTCTCAAAAAGTAGAAGACATAAAATCATCTAGTTTTCAGGTTTTGATCAAAAACAAATAAGAGCAATAAATTCTAAAATACGAGTAAAAACAACAGTAGATAACTTTGAAGTATTGAATAATTACACTTTAAACATTTTTTTAACTTTTTTTACTCAAATTTTGAGTTTAAAATTATTTTTTTTTTAAACTACACATAGTTTTGACTTGACAAAAAAACTGGCTAATAGAACACAATGGCTTTAAAAAAATGTATCATACCTAATTGTACCTTCATTTTGAATGCAATTTTTTTTAATTGCCTCTACCGCCTAAACGGGGGGAGGATCGACCACCCCCCCCCCCCCCCCCTCCCAAGTAAGTTTCCAAACTATTTTTGTCTTTTGGAAGATTTTTAATTTTTCTAAAAAAAGTTTACTAAGTTTTTAAATGTAATATTTCTTTATTAAATAAAATAACTTTGAAGATACCGTCTTTAATTGTTGCCAAGATATTCTATCCCAAAATTAAGTTTTAACAACAAGATGTCAAAACGGTTGTGTAAATTGAAAATTTTGACATTTCTCACGTTTCAAGGTCCCTAGATTTGAAATAAAAGATTTTTAAAAAGATGTCTGTGCGTGCGTTTACGTTCGTACGTCCGTACATTCGTGACGTTTTTTCGTCGTCCATACCTCATGAACCAGTAGAGATATCGCCTTCAAATAAATTTTGTTATATAGATAATAAAACAAAAAGATACAGTAAGGGCTCTCAAAATTGAGTGGGTGTTTTTTTTACCATAGCAGTTTAAAAAAAAGGTGACAATTTTGGTTAACCTTAATTATCTTACGAACCAAAAACGCTTGAGACTTGAATTAAAATGTATGTAATATAATGTACCGTGATACCAAATAAGTATATTTTTTGAAAAAAAATCCAACTACCGTTTTTTTTATAATTCAAAAAAACCGAAAAAAAAATTTTGTACGAAGAAAACAAATCTGCTAAAAATTTGAGAAAAATCAACATCACAGTTTTTTATTAAAAATAAAAATCTATAAAAAACATTACTCAAAGTTGGTATAAATTTCGGCTCTAATATCCTTTCAAAAATTTAATATTATGGCTATCAACTAATTGCATATTAAAAGATAAAGAAAAATTTTGAGCAAAATCGAATTGACAGTTTTCTTACAAAAAATAAACCCCTAAACAAAAATTTTAATAAAAGTTGCTAAAAATGGATTTTCGGCTCAAAACTTTTTTCGAAACTTTGAGATTTTGGCCTTACTCTACTTTTATCTTTTAAAAAATATTGTTGTCAACATTCAGTAAAATTTTGAGAAAAATCGAACTGACAGTTTTTTTTACAAAAAATAAAAACCTAACAAAAAAACAGTACTAAAACTTAGTAAAATTTACTTTCGACTCAAAAAGCTTTTCAAAAGTTAAAAATATTGTCCTCAATTTTTTTATTTCACAGAAAATATTGTTTTCGATATTATGTAGTTTTTATAAAAATTCAACATTCCGTTTCTTCATAAAATAAAATTTACAAAAAAACAGTACGCATATTAGGTAAAAATTAATGTCCGGTTCTTGATATCTCTCAAATTCATTTCATTCATGCAATTTGTAAAACTTTAAGAAATGCTACTTAGATGGCAAAAATTAGTTTTCCACTAAAAATCTATTTAACAAAACTAGATTTTCATACTTTCCTTATATGAAAAATATTGTTGGTAATTTAAAAATTTTGAAGAATAATTCCACTAACAACTTTTTTAACAAACGCGAAAACCTTCAAACCTTTTAAGCATGACAAATCGACAGACGGAATGCGAAGTTATCAGTGTAGGTCGCATTACAGCCTCTTTTTTTTAAATTAATTTCATTGCTATAATTCTTAAGACATGGAGCTGAAAATAAAATAACTGAGCAATAATGAATTTATTGTTCAGGTGTACTTCAAAGACAATTTTGAGCTCTCAAACAGTTTTTTTTTTTAAGGCGTTCAGAGTATGGGTAAATTCTCAAACGTCAAATTTTGTGGCATTAATGCTGATCGTTGCTCAGCTGATTACGATGCGATGCAAAAAGTTTTTTGTTTAAAAACAACTTTCATGACATCTAGAAATCTAGGAATTCTTGTAATTAAAATCTGGAGCCACACATTTTATCTCCTTTAGAACTTTTCTCCACATTTTTGCCGTCAATAAATTCACTTTCATATAATCTTGTTTCTATTAACACTTTAATTTGGCCAAAATTTATCAAATAAATTTATTTATAAACAATTTAGAATTCGATTTAATACTTTTTTATTGTGTTTTTCCGCCTTTAACAACTTTTCATGAAACTTCTCGATGTTTTTTTTGTTTGCGCATCAGTATATCCAACTTTGCAATAATGACGAATTGACATGTTAAGTGACGCCAATTATATGCGTTTATAACGGTCTACAGAGCTGATCATTTTTGTAGCAATGCGTTTGTGAATTAGCACCATGTTCGGACTTAATAATGGCGTAAGTTTTACTTGCCGAATATCAAAGGCTTTATGGCGCTATTTATAACAAAACTTCTTATATTAAGACCTTTTACTACTGAATTAATGTAATGTCTCTAAAATCGCTAAAGATAATAATTGCATAGGTACAGATTCTTTTGTTCTTAACTTCCCTAAGTTGCAATTTCAGTTATAACAAAAAAAAATAGTAGGTTCAAGTTGTAAAAGAAAGTTATCAGTCTCATTTTTCTCAATTGATATGAGGAACAAATATTTTTCTAACCATTGTTTGTAAATTAATACACACAAAATTAAATCAAAATTAAATAATCATGCCGAGTAATAATCTACCTCGACATATTATCAATGCTCTAGATATTCATAGTTGATTGCCAATCATCAATGACGACAAGCTACGAATGGCATCTGTTTTCGAAATGCCATATCTACTCTACATATGAACATATTGTCGAGGTCACACACATTCAATTTCGAACATACCCTCGTTGTTCATATGGACCATCAGCAACGCTATTTGGAACTAGAATTTCCTCAACTTAAAATGATTTTCCATCATCACATCCAAAATCAACACCTCCACACATTTTTGATATCATCCAAATGGAAAACTCATTTTTAAGAGGCGAGAATCGTAGATGTATAGAATTTTTTGATTGCCGTCACATTATTTTCATCAAGGACAATTGTGATGCTGACTTACCTTTCATTTAGATTAGACCGATAAATCAAAGGACCACCAACTTCATAAATCTACTCTGCAGTCTTTTAAATTTTGTGTTTGTATTTGTTTTGTATTATTTTGTAATAGGAAAACACGAAACAATTAATTTTTTCGTACTATTTGCATCTTCTGTCAAAGTAAATTTACCTGTCGCTGTCAGGTGACATATTATCCACGTGGTATCTACAAAAAAGTAACCATCACATCGTGCAAAAGCAACGCAGAAAAAAGCTACTGCATTATGGTCGTCCTCCATCCATCTCCGTTTTGGAACACAGTTTCTGACATTTCAAAATGAGATGACATAATCCCCAAAAGCAAACATGTACCCAAGCATATTATTTTTGTTTGTCTCATTCAGAGACGTGTGGACTATGGATGCGGGCTGCCTTAAGAGTTAACCTACAGTCTATGCAGAAAAAAGATATCTCTTCGTGGACTACAATTTTTCATGATCGGGGTCGTCCCATTTGCAGTATTTTTCTTTTGTGGCAAGTCAATCAGTCAAGACTTTGTTCCTTTAAATGTCTGATTAAAATTAAATCATTAGTTTAAAACTTCCTAAGTCCAAGTGCGTAGTACGCATTGCTGAAACGTCATTTTCCATTAGTGCCCCCTACGTCAAAAAGCTTAATAGTCTGAGGTGTTCAAATACTTTTTAATACTTCTGTTAAGTTTTAAGTAGGTATACAGCTTTAATACTAGACAGAAAATTTACTTAATCCTCGAAATACACGTAGGGTAGATAATTTGATTTCATGTTATGGCGATACCGGCCCACCCAATGCTCAAACCAGGAAGAGGTATTTTCCTAATTTTTTGTATGCAATTTCTTTTTTTTTTAAGGTGAAATTACGGCAGGCTTTACTTCAACTTTTAATTTTGCTATTTGACAATCTCATATAGGAACTCGAACATGGACATTATGAGGAAACAGGTTGAGATCCCCAATTTTGATAATATCTTTAAAAACTAGCTGCTCCCTTATTTTTTGCACAATAAAACAACACACATAATAGTAGCCTAGGTATTTAATAGATTTCAAAGAGGAGTGGGTGTTAGGTCGCTTTTTCTGTAAGGTGTGTTAAGAGCTTGTGTCAGACATAGATTTGATAAATCAAACTGAGATTAAGATTTGCATTTATGCGTTATGTTAATAAGGTAGTAATTGCAAATTTGTTGAATTTTTTATTTTAATCGACAATGAAATAGCAACAAACTATTTTTTTTGATGGACGAAGAGATACATTACCAAATGGAAAGATACAAAATAACTGGGTCAAAACTCTCCTTTGAAGGCCTGGCTATTGAAATATCGCCATAAACAGATATAATTTTTTTCAAAGATATTTTTGTTTGTAGCACTGGGTCGAAATTATGTAATTTACCGTCACCACAAATATCACGCAATCTAGAGCATTCAAAAGCTTTTGGTTTGCAGGTGTGAATAGAGCTCGAATAGACCTTTCTTTCGATGTGCAACTCGTTGGGGTCGGAAACAATTTTAAAAATAATGTTTTTTTCAGGCAAGGGGTTAGCCCACGATTTTTTTCAAAAAAAAAACAAAGGAAAAGAATGTGTCGAGTTTTGAATACCGATGGAAAGGTGTGTTCGTTCTCTTTTGATCAGTGCAAGCCTCACTTGTCTTTAAGGCCTGGTTGTGAACATAACGGCATTAAAACATATTTTTGTTTGCAGAACTGGATCGAAATTATGTAATTTAACGTCACCACAAATATCTCGCAAGCTAGAGCTTTCAAAAGCTTTTGGTTTGCAGGTGTGAATAGAGCTTGAATAGACCTTTCTTTCGATGTGCAACTCGTTGGGGTCGGAAACAATTTTGAAAATAATGTTTTTTTTCAGGCAAGGGGTTAGCCCACGATTTTTTTCGAAAAAAACAAAGGAAAAGAAAGTGTCGAGTTTTGTATATCGATGGAAAGGTGTGTTCGTTCTCTTTTGATCAGTGCAAGCCGCATTTGTCTTCAAGGCCTGATTGTGAACATAACGGCATACAAACATATTTTTGTTTGCAGAACTGGGTCGAAATTATGTAATTTAACGTCACCTCAAATATCTCGCAAGCTAGAGCTTTCAAAAGCTTTTGGTTTGCAGTTGTGAATAGAGCTTGAATAGACCTTTCTTTCGATGTGCAACTCGTTGGGGTCGGAAACAATTTTGAAAATAATGTTTTTTTTCAGGCAAGGGGTTAGCCCACGATTTTTTTCGAAAAAAACAAAGGAAAAGAAAGTGTCGAGTTTTGTATATCGATGGAAAGGTGTGTTCGTGCTCTTTTGATCAGTGCAAGCCGCACTTGTCTTCAAGGCCTGATTGTGAACATAACGGCATACAACATATTTTTGTTTGCAGAACTGGGTCAAAATTATGTAATTTAACGTCACCACAAATATCTCGCAAGCTAGAGCTTTCAAAAGCTTTTGGTTTGCAGGTGTGAATAGAGCTTGAATAGACCTTTCTTTCGATGTGCAACTCGTTGGGGTCGGAAACAATTTTGAAAATAATGTTTTTTTCAGGCAAGGGGTTAGCCCACGATTTTTTTCGAAAAAACAAAGGAAAAGAAAGTGTCGAGTTTTGTATATCGATGGAAAGGTGTGTTCGTTCTCTTTTGATCAGTGCAAGCCGCACTTGTCTTCAAGGCCTGGTTGTGAACATAACGGCATAAAAACATATTTTTGTTTGCAGAACTGGGTCGAAATTATGTAATTTAACGTCACCACAAATATCTCGCCAGCTAGAGCTTTCCAAAGCTTTTGGTTTGCAGGTGTGAATAGAGCTTGAATAGACCTTTCTTTCGATGTGCAACTCGTTGGGGTCGGAAACAATTTTGAAAATAATGTTTTTTTCAGGCAAGGGGTTAGCCCACGATTTTTTTCGAAAAAACAAAGGAAAAGAAAGTGTCGAGTTTTGTATATCGATGGAAAGGTGTGTTCGTTCTCTTTTGATCAGTGCAAGCCGCACTTGTCTTCAAGGCCTGGTTGTGAACATAACGGCATAAAAACATATTTTTGTTTGCAGAACTGGGTCGAAATTATGTAATTTAACGTCACCACAAATATCTCGCAAGCTAGAGCTTTCAAAAGCTTTTGGTTTTGCAGGTGTGAATAGAGCTTGAATAGACCTTTCTTTCGATGTGCAACTCGTTGGGGTCGGAAACAATTTTGAAAATAATGTTTTTTTCAGGCAAGGGGTTAGCCCACGATTTTTTTCGAAAAAACAAAGGAAAAGAAAGTGTCGAGTTTTGTATATCGATGGAAAGGTGTGTTCGTTCTCTTTTGATCAGTGCAAGCCGCACTTGTCTTCAAGGCCTGGTTGTGAACATAACGGCATAAAAACATATTTTTGTTTGCAGAACTGGGTCGAAATTATGTAATTTAACGTCACCACAAATATTTCGCAAGCTAGAGCTTTCAAAAGCTTTTGGTTTGCAGGTGTGAATAGAGCTTGAATAGACCTTTCTTTCGATGTGCAACTCGTTGGGGTCGGAAACAATTTTGAAAATAATGTTTTTTTCAGGCAAGGGAGCCCACGATTTTTTTCGAAAAAACAAAGGAAAAGAAAGTGTCGAGTTTTGTATATCGATGGAAAGGTGTGTTCGTTCTCTTTTGATCAGTGCAAGCCGCACTTGTCTTCAAGGCCTGGTTGTGAACATAACGGCATAAAAACATATTTTTGTTTGCAGAACTGGGTCGAAATTATGTAATTTAACGTCACCACAAATATCTCGCAAGCTAGAGCTTTCAAAAGCTTTTGGTTTGCAGGTGTGAATAGAGCTTGAATAGACCTTTCTTTCGATGTGCAACTCGTTGGGGTCGGAAACAATTTTGAAAATAATGTTTTTTCAGGCAAGGGGTTAGCCCACGATTTTTTTCGAAAAAACAAAGGAAAAGAAAGTGTCGAGTTTTGTATATCGATGGAAAGGTGTGTTCGTTCTCTTTTGATCAGTGCAAGCCGCACTTGCCTTCAAGGCCTGGTTGTGAACATAACGGCATAAAAACATATTTTTGTTTGCAGAACTGGGTCGAAATTATGTAATTTAACGTCACCACAAATATCTCGCAAGCTAGAGCTTTCAAAAGCTTTTGGTTTGCAGGTGTGAATAGAGCTTGAATAGACCTTTCTTTCGATGTGCAACTCGTTGGGGTCGGAAACAATTTTGAAAATAATGTTTTTTTCAGGCAAGGGGTTAGCCCACGATTTTTTTCGAAAAAACAAAGGAAAAGAAAGTGTCGAGTTTTGTATATCGATGGAAAGGTGTGTTCGTTCTCTTTTGATCAGTGCAAGCCGCACTTGTCTTCAAGGCCTGATTGTGAACATAACGGCATACAACATATTTTTGTTTGCAGAACTGGGTCAAAATTATGTAATTTAACGTCACCACAAATATCTCGCAAGCTAGAGCATTTAAAACCTTTGGTTTGCAGGTGTGAATAGAGCATGAATAGACCTTTATTTTGATGTGCAACTCGTTGGGGTCGGAAACAATTTTGAAAATAATGTTTTTTTCAGGCAAGGGGTTAGCCCACGATTTTTTTTCGACAAAACAAAGGAAAAGAATGTGTCGAGTTTTGTATATCGATGGAAAGGTGTGTTCGTTCTCTTTTGATCAGTGCAAGCCGCACTTGTCTTCAAGGCCTGGTTGTGAACATAACGGCATAAAAACATATTTTTGTTTGCAGAACTGGGTCGAAATTATGTAATTTAACGTCACCACAAATATCTCGCAAGCTAGAGCTTTCAAAAATTTTGGTTTGCAGGTGTGAATAGAGCTTGAATAGACCTTTCTTTCGATGTGCAACTCGTTGGGGTCGGAAACAATTTTGAAAATAATGTTTTTTCAGGCAAGGGGTTAGCACACGATTTTTTTCGAAAAAACAAAGGAAAAGAAAGTGTCGAGTTTTGTATATCGATGGAAAGGTGTGTTCGTTCTCTTTTGATCAGTGCAAGCCGCACTTGTCTTCAAGGCCTGGTTGTGAACATAACGGCATAAAAACATATTTTTGTTTGCAGAACTGGGTCGAAATTATGTAATTTAACGTCACCACAAATATCTCGCAAGCTAAAGCTTTCAAAAGCTTTTGGTTTTGCAGGTGTGAATAGAGCTTGAATAGACCTTTCTTTCGATGTGCAACTCGTTGGGGTCGGAAACAATTTTGAAAATAATGTTTTTTTCAGGCAAGGGGTTAGCCCACGATTTTTTTCGAAAAAACAAAGGAAAAGAAAGTGTCGCGTTTTGTATATCGATGGAAAGGTGTGTTCGTTCTCTTTTGATCAGTGCAAGCCGCACTTGTCTTCAAGGCCTGGTTGTGAACATAACGACATAAAAACATATTTTTGTTTGCAGAACTGGGTCGAAATTATGTAATTTAACGTCACCACAAATATCTCGCAAGCTAGAGCTTTCAAAAGCTTTTGGTTTGCAGGTGTGAATAGAGCTTGAATAGACCTTTCTTTCGATGTGCAACTCGTTGGGGTCGGAAACAATTTTGAAAATAATGTTTTTTTCAGGCAAGGGGTTAGCCCACGATTTTTTTCGAAAAAACAAAGGAAAAGAAAGTGTCGAGTTTTGTATATCGATGGAAAGGTGTGTTCGTTCTCTTTTGATCAGTGCAAGCCGCACTTGTCTTCAAGGCCTGGTTGTGAACATAACGGCATAAAAACATATTTTTGTTTGCAGAACTGGGTCGAAATTATGTAATTTAACGTCACCACAAATATCTCGCAAGCTAGAGCTTTCCAAAGCTTTTGGTTTGCAGGTGTGAATAGAGCTTGAATAGACCTTTCTTTCGATGTGCAACTCGTTGGGGTCGGAAACAATTTTGAAAATAATGTTTTTTTCAGGCAAGGGGTTAGCCCACGATTTTTTTCGAAAAAACAAAGGAAAAGAAAGTGTCGAGTTTTGTATATCGATGGAAAGGTGTGTTCGTTCTCTTTTGATCAGTGCAAGCCGCACTTGTCTTCAAGGCCTGCTTGTGAACATAACGGCATAAAAACATATTTTTGTTTGCAGAACTGGGTCGAAATTATGTAATTTAACGTCACCACAAATATCTCGCAAGCTAGAGCTTTCAAAAGCTTTTGGTTTTGCAGGTGTGAATAGAGCTTGAATAGACCTTTCTTTCGATGTGCAACTCGTTGGGGTCGGAAACAATTTTGAAAATAATGTTTTTTTCAGGCAAGGGGTTAGCCCACGATTTTTTTCGAAAAAACAAAGGAAAAGAAAGTGTCGAGTTTTGTATATCGATGGAAAGGTGTGTTCGTTCTCTTTTGATCAGTGCAAGCCGCACTTGTCTTCAAGGCCTGGTTGTGAACATAACGGCATAAAAACATATTTTTGTTTGCAGAACTGGGTCGAAATTATGTAATTTAATGTCACCACAAATATCTCGCAAGCTAGAGCTTTCAAAAGCTTTTGGTTTGCAGGTGTGAATAGAGCTTGAATAGACCTTTCTTTCGATGTGCAACTCGTTGGGGTCGGAAACAATTTTGAAAATAATGTTTTTTTCAGGCAAGGGGTTAGCCCACGATTTTTTTCGAAAAAACAAAGGAAAAGAAAGTGTCGAGTTTTGTATATCGATGGAAAGGTGTGTTCGTTCTCTTTTGATCAGTGCAAGCCGCACTTGTCTTCAAGGCCTGGTTGTGAACATAACGGCATAAAAACATATTTTTGTTTGCAGAACTGGGTCGAAATTATGTAATTTAACGTCACCACAAATATCTCGCAAGCTAGAGCTTTCAAAAGCTTTTGGTTTGCAGGTGTGAATAGAGCTTGAATAGACCTTTCTTTCGATGTGCAACTCGTTGGGGTCGGAAACAATTTTGAAAATAATGTTTTTTTCAGGCAAGGGGTTAGCCCACGATTTTTTTCGAAAAAACAAAGGAAAAGAAAGTGTCGAATTTTGTATATCGATGGAAAGGTGTGTTCGTTCTCTTTTGATCAGTGCAAGCCGCACTTGTCTTCAAGGCCTGGTTGTGAACATAACGGCATAAAAACATATTTTTGTTTGCAGAACTGGGTCGAAATTATGTAATTTAACGTCACCACAAATATCTCGCAAGCTAGAGCTTTCAAAAGCTTTTGGTTTGCAGGTGTGAATAGAGCTTGAATAGACCTTTCTTTCGATGTGCAACTCGTTGGGGTCGGAAACAATTTTGAAAATAATGTTTTTTTCAGGCAAGGGGTTAGCCCACGATTTTTTTCGAAAAAACAAAGGAAAAGAAAGTGTCGAATTTTGTATATCGATGGAAAGGTGTGTTCGTTCTCTTTTGATCAGTGCAAGCCGCACTTGTCTTCAAGGCCTGGTTGTGAACATAACGGCATAAAAACATATTTTTGTTTGCAGAACTGGGTCGAAATTATGTAATTTAACGTCACCACAAATATCTCGCAAGCTAGAGCTTTCAAAAGCTTTTGGTTTGCAGGTGTGAATAGAGCTTGAATAGACCTTTCTTTCGATGTGCAACTCGTTGGGGTCGGAAACAATTTTGAAAATAATGTTTTTTTCAGGCAAGGGGTTAGCCCACGATTTTTTTCGAAAAAACAAAGGAAAAGAAAGTGTCGAGTTTTGTATATCGATGGAAAGGTGTGTTCGTTCTCTTTTGATCAGTGCAAGCCGCACTTGTCTTCAAGGCCTGGTTGTGAACATAACGGCATAAAAACATATTTTTGTTTGCAGAACTGGGTCGAAATTATGTAATTTAACGTCACCACAAATATCTCGCAAGCTAAAGCTTTCAAAAGCTTTTGGTTTTGCAGGTGTGAATAGAGCTTGAATAGACCTTTCTTTCGATGTGCAACTCGTTGGGGTCGGAAACAATTTTGAAAATAATGTTTTTTTCAGGCAAGGGGTTAGCCCACGATTTTTTTCGAAAAAACAAAGGAAAAGAAAGTGTCGAGTTTTGTATATCGATGGAAAGGTGTGTTCGTTCTCTTTTGATCAGTGCAAGCCGCACTTGTCTTCAAGGCCTGGTTGTGAACATAACGGCATAAAAACATATTTTTGTTTGCAGAACTGGGTCGAAATTATGTAATTTAACGTCACCACAAATATCTCGCAAGCTAGAGCTTTCAAAAGCTTTTGGTTTGCAGGTGTGAATAGAGCTTGAATAGACCTTTCTTTCGATGTGCAACTCGTTGGGGTCGGAAACAATTTTGAAAATAATGTTTTTTTCAGGCAAGGGGTTAGCCCACGATTTTTTTCGAAAAAACAAAGGATAAGAAAGTGTCGAGTTTTGTATATCGATGGAAAGGTGTGTTCGTTCTCTTTTGATCAGTGCAAGCCTCACTTGTCTTCAAGGCCTGGTTGTGAACATAACGGCATAAAAACATATTTTTGTTTGCAGAACTGGGTCGAAATTATGTAATTTAACGTCACCACAAATATCTCGCAAGCTAGAGCTTTCAAAAATTTTGGTTTGCAGGTGTGAATAGAGCTTGAATAGACCTTTCTTTCGATGTGCAACTCGTTGGGGTCGGAAACAATTTTGAAAATAATGTTTTTTTCAGGCAAGGGGTTAGCACACGATTTTTTTCGAAAAAACAAAGGAAAAGAAAGTGTCGAGTTTTGTATATCGATGGAGAGGTGTGTTCGTTCTCTTTTGATCAGTGCAAGCCGCACTTGTCTTCAAGGCCTGGTTGTGAACATAACGGCATAAAAACATATTTTTGTTTGCAGAACTGGGTCGAAATTATGTAATTTAACGTCACCACAAATATCTCGCAAGCTAGAGCTTTCAAAAGCTTTTGGTTTTGCAGGTGTGAATAGAGCTTGAATAGACCTTTCTTTCGATGTGCAACTCGTTGGGGTCGGAAACAATTTTGAAAATAATGTTTTTTTCAGGCAAGGGGTTAGCCCACGATTTTTTTCGAAAAAACAAAGGAAAAGAAAGTGTCGAGTTTTGTATATCGATGGAAAGGTGTGTTCGTTCTCTTTTGATCAGTGCAAGCCGCACTTGTCTTCAAGGCCTGGTTGTGAACATAACGGCATAAAAACATATTTTTGTTTGCAGAACTGGGTCGAAATTATGTAATTTAACGTCACCACAAATATCTCGCAAGCTAGAGCTTTCAAAAGCTTTTGGTTTGCAGGTGTGAATAGAGCTTGAATAGACCTTTCTTTCGATGTGCAACTCGTTGGGGTCGGAAACAATTTTGAAAATAATGTTTTTTTCAGGCAAGGGGTTAGCCCACGATTTTTTTTCGACAAAACAAAGGAAAAGAAAGTGTCGAGTTTTGTATATCGATGGAAAGGTGTGTTCGTTCTCTTTTGATCAGTGCAAGCCGCACTTGTCTTCAAGGCCTGGTTGTGAACATAACGGCATAAAAACATATTTTTGTTTGCAGAACTGGGTCGAAATTATGTAATTTAACGTCACCACAAATATCTCGCAAGCTAGAGCATTTAAAACCTTTGGTTTGCAGGTGTGAATAGAGCTTGAATAGACCTTTCTTTCGATGTGCAACTCGTTGGGGTCGGAAACAATTTTGAAAAAAATGTTTTTTTCAGGCAAGGGGTTAGCCCACGATTTTTTTCGAAAAAACAAAGGAAAAGAAAGTGTCGCGTTTTGTATATCGATGGAAAGGTGTGTTCGTTCTCTTTTGATCAGTGCAAGCCGCACTTGTCTTCAAGGCCTGGTTGTGAACATAACGACATAAAAACATATTTTTGTTTGCAGAACTGGGTCGAAATTATGTAATTTAACGTCACCACAAATATCTCGCAAGCTAGAGCTTTCAAAAGCTTTTGGTTTGCAGGTGTGAATAGAGCTTGAATAGACCTTTCTTTCGATGTGCAACTCGTTGGGTTCGGAAACAATTTTGAAAATAATGTTTTTTTCAGGCAAGGGGTTAGCCCACGATTTTTTTCGAAAAAACAAAGGAAAAGAAAGTGTCGAGTTTTGTATATCGATGGAAAGGTGTGTTCGTTCTCTTTTGATCAGTGCAAGCCGCACTTGTCTTCAAGGCCTGGTTGTGAACATAACGGCATAAAAACATATCTTTGTTTGCAGAACTGGGTCGAAATTATGTAATTTAACGTCACCACAAATATCTCGCAAGCTAGAGCTTTCCAAAGCTTTTGGTTTGCAGGTGTGAATAGAGCTTGAATAGACCTTTCTTTCGATGTGCAACTCGTTGGGGTCGGAAACAATTTTGAAAATAATGTTTTTTTCAGGTAAGGGGTTAGCCCACGATTTTTTTCGAAAAAAAAAACAAAGGAAAAGAAAGTGTCGAGTTTTGTATATCGATGGAAAGGTGTGTTCGTTCTCTTTTGATCAGTGCAAGCCGCACTTGTCTTCAAGGCCTGGTTGTGAACATAACGGCATAAAAACATATCTTTGTTTGCAGAACTGGGTCAAAATTATGTAATTTAACGTCACCACAAATATCTCGCAAGCTAGAGCTTTCAAAAACCTTTGGTTTGCAGGTGTGAATAGAGCTTGAATAGACCTTTCTTTCGATGTGCAACTCGTTGGGGTCGGAAACAATTTTGAAAATAATGTTTTTTTTCAGGTAAGGGGTTAGCCCACGATTTTTTTCGAAAAAAAAACAAAGGAAAAGAAAGTGTCGAGTTTTGTATATCGATGGAAAGGTGTGTTCGTTCTCTTTTGATAAGTGCAAGCCGCACTTGTCTTCAAGGCCTGGTTGTGAACATAACGGCATAAAAACATATTTTTGTTTGCAGAACTGGGTCGAAATTATGTAATTTAACGTCACCACAAATATCTCGCAAGCTAGAGCTTTCAAAAGATTTTGGTTTGCAGGTTTGAATAGAGCTTGAATAGACCTTTCTTTCGATGTGCAACTCGTTGGGGTCGGAAACAATTTTGAAAATAATGTTTTTTTCAGGCAAGGGGTTAGCCCACGATTTTTTTCGAAAAAACAAAGGAAAAGAAAGTGTCGAGTTTTGTATATCGATGGAAAGGTGTGTTCGTTCTCTTTTGATCAGTGCAAGCCGCACTTGTCTTCAAGGCCTGGTTGTGAACATAACGGCATAAAAACATATCTTTGTTTGCAGAACTGGGTCGAAATTATGTAATTTAACGTCACCACAAATATCTCGCAAGCTAGAGCTTTCCAAAGCTTTTGGTTTGCAGGTGTGAATAGAGCTTGAATAGACCTTTCTTTCGATGTGCAACTCGTTGGGGTCGGAAACAATTTTGAAAATAATGTTTTTTTCAGGCAAGGGGTTAGCCCACGATTTTTTTCGAAAAAAACAAAGGAAAAGAAAGTGTCGAGTTTTGTATATCTATGGAAAGGTGTGTTCGTTCTCTTTTGATCAGTGCAAGCCGCACTTGTCTTCAAGGCCTGGTTGTGAACATAACGGCATAAAAACATATTTTTGTTTGCAGAACTGGGTTGAAATTATGTAATTTAACGTCACCACAAATATCTCGCAATCTAGAGCTTTCAAAAGCTTTTGGTTTGCAGGTGTGAATAGAGCTTGAATAGACCTTTCTTTCGATGTGCAACTCGTTGGGGTCGGAAACAATTTTGAAAATAATGCTTTTTTCAGGCAAGGGGTTAGCCCACGATTTTTTTCGAAAAAACAAAGGAAAAGAAAGTGTCGAGTTTTGAATATAGATGGAAAGGTGTGTTCGTTCTCTTTTGATCAGTGCAAGCCGCACTTGTCTTCAAGGCCTGGTTGTGAACATAACGGCATAAAAACATATTTTTGTTTGCAGAACTGGGTCGAAATTATGTAATTTAACGTCACCACAAATATCTCGCAAGCTAGAGCTTTCAAAAGCTTTTGGTTTTGCAGGTGTGAATAGAGCTTGAATAGACCTTTCTTTCGATGTGCAACTCGTTGGGGTCGGAAACAATTTTGAAAATAATGTTTTTTTCAGGCAAGGGGTTAGCCCACGATTTTTTTCAAAAAAACAAAGGAAAAGAAAGTGTTGAGTTTTGTATATCGATGGAAAGGTGTGTTCGTTCTCTTTTGATCAGTGCAAGCTGCGCTTGTCTTAAAGGCCTGGTTGTAAACATAACGGCATAAAAACATATTTTTGTTTGCAGAACTGGGTCGAAATTATGTAATTTAACGTCACCACAAATATCTCGCAAGCTAGAGCTTTCAAAAGCTTTTGGTTTGCAGTTGTGAATAGAGCTTGAATAGACCTTTCTTTCGATGTGCAACTCGTTGGGGTCGGAAACAATTTTGAAAATAATGCTTTTTTCAGGCAAGGGGTTAGCCCACGATTTTTTTCGAAAAAACAAAGGAAAAGAAAGTGTCGAGTTTTGAATATAGATGGAAAGGTGTGTTCGTTCTCTTTTGATCAGTGCAAGCCGCACTTGTCTTCAAGGCCTGGTTGTGAACATAACGGCATAAAAACATATTTTTGTTTGCAGAACTGGGTCGAAATTATGTAATTTAACGTCACCACAAATATCTCGCAATCTACAGCTTTCCAAAGCTTTTGGTTTGCAGGTGTGAATAGAGCTTGAATAGACCTTTCTTTCGATGTGCAACTCGTTGGGGTAGGAAACAATTTTGAAAAAAATGTTTTCTTCAGGCAAGGGGTTAGCCCACGATTTTTTTCGAAAAAACAAAGGAAAAGAAAGTGTTGAGTTTTGTATATCGATGGAAAGGTGTGTTCGTTCTCTTTTGATCAGTGCAAGCTGCGCTTGTCTTCAAGGCCTGGTTGTGAACATAACGGCATAAAAACATATTTTTGTTTGCAGAACTGGGTCGAAATTATGTAATTTAACGTCACCGCAAATATCTCGCAAGCTAGAGCTTTCAAAAGCTTTTGGTTTGCAGGTGTGAATAGAGCTTGAATAGACCTTTCTTTCGATGTGCAACTCGTTGGATTCGGAAACAATTTTGAAAAAAATGTTTTTTTCAGGCAAGGGAGCCCACGATTTTTTTCGAAAAAACAAAGGAAAAGAAAGTGTCGAGTTTTGTATATCGATGGAAAGGTGTGTTCGTTCTCTTTTGATCAGTGCAAGCCGCACTTGTCTTCAAGGCCTGGTTGTGAACATAACGGCATAAAAACATATTTTTGTTTGCAGAACTGGGTCGAAATTATGTAATTTAACGTCACCACAAATATCTCGCAAACTAGAGCTTTCAAAAGCTTTTGGTTTGCAGGTGTGAATAGAGCTTGAATAGACCTTTCTTTCGATGTGCAACTCGTTGGGGTCGGAAACAATTTTGAAAATAATGTTTTTTTCAGGCAAGGGGTTAGCCCACGATTTTTTTCGAAAAAACAAAGGAAAAGAAAGTGTCGAGTTTTGAATATAGATGGAAAGGTGTGTTCGTTCTCTTTTGATCAGTGCAAGCTGCGCTTGTCTTCAAGGCCTGGTTGTGAACATAACGGCATAAAAACATATTTTTGTTTGCAGAACTGGGTCGAAATTATGTAATTTAACGTCACCACAAATATCTCGCAAGCTAGAGCTTTCAAAAGCTTTTGGTTTGCAGGTGTGAATAGAGCTTGAATAGACCTTTCTTTCGATGTGCAACTCGTTGGGGTCGGAAACAATTTTGAAAATAATGTTTTTTTCAGGCAAGGGGTTAGCCCACGATTTTTTTCGAAAAAACAAAGGAAAAGAAAGTGTCGAGTTTTGAATATAGATGGAAAGGTGTGTTCGTTCTCTTTTGATCAGTGCAAGCCGCACTTGTCTTCAAGGCCTGGTTGTGAACATAACGGCATAAAAACATATTTTTGTTTGCAGAACTGGGTCGAAATTATGTAATTTAACGTCACCACAAATATCTCGCAATCTAGAGCTTTCCAAAGCTTTTGGTTTGCAGGTGTGAATAGAGCTTGAATAGACCTTTCTTTCGATGTGCAACTCGTTGGGGTCGGAAACAATTTTGAAAATAATGTTTTTTCAGGCAAGGGGTTAAGCCCACGATTTTTTTCGAAAACACAAAGGAAAAGAAAGTGTCGAGTTTTGTATATCGATGGAAAGGTGTGTTCGTTCTCTTTTGATCAGTGCAAGCTGCGCTTGTTTTCAAGGCCTGGTTGTAAACATAACGGCATAAAAACATATTTTTGTTTGCAGAACTGGGTCGATATTATGTAATTTAACGTCACCACAAATATCTCGCAAGCTAGAGCTTTCAAAAGCTTTTGGTTTGCAGGTGTGAATAGAGCTTGAATAGACCTTTCTTTCGATGTGCAACTCGTTGGGGTCGGAAACCATTTTGAAAAAAATGTTTTTTTCAGGCAAGGGGTTAGCCCATGATTTTTTTTCGAAAAAACAAAGGAAAAAAAGTGTCAAGTTTTGTATATCGATGGAAAGGTGTGTTCGTTCTCTTTTGATCAGTGCAAGCCGCGCTTGTCTTCAAGGCCTGCTTGTAAACATAACAGCATAAAAACATATTTTTGTTTGCAGAACTGGGTTGAAATTATGTAATTTAACGTCACCACAAATATCTCGCAATCTAGAGCTTTCCAAAGCTTTTGGTTTGCAGGTGTGAATAGAGCGTGAATAGACCTTTCTTTCGATGTGCAACTCGTTGGGGTCGGAAACAATTTTGAAAAAAATGTTTTTTTCAGGCAAGGGGTTAGCCCACGATTTTTTTCGAAAAAACAAAGGAAAAGAAAGTGTCGAGTTTTGTATATCGATGGAAAGGTGTGTTCGTTCTCTTTTGATCAGTGCAAGCTGCGCTTGTCTTCAAGGCCTGGTTGTGAACATAACGGCATAAAAACATATTTTTGTTTGCAGAACTGGGTCGAAATTATGTAATTTAACGTCAACGCAAATATCTCGCAAGCTAGAGCTTTCAAAATCTTTTGGTTTGCAGTTGTGAATACAGCTTGAATAGACTTTTCTTTCGATGTGCAACTCGTTGGGGTCGGAAACAATTTTGAAAATAATGTTTTTTTCAGGCAAGGGGTTAGCCCCCGATTTTTTCGACAAAACAAAGGAAAAGAAAGTGTCGAGTTTTGTATATCGATGGAAAGGTGTGTTCGTTCTCTTTTGATCAGTGCAAGCCGCACTTGTCTTCAAGGCCTGGTTGTAAACATAACGGCATAAAAACATATTTTTGTTTGCAGAACTGGGTCGATATTATGTAATTTAACGTCACCACAAATATCTCGCAAGCTAGAGCTTTCAAAAGCTTTTGGTTTGCAGGTGTGAATAGAGCTTGAATAGACCTTTCTTTCGATGTGCAACTCGTTGGGGTCGGAAACCATTTTGAAAAAAATGTTTTTTTCAGGCAAGGGGTTAGCCCATGATTTTTTTTCGAAAAAACAAAGGAAAAAAAGTGTCAAGTTTTGTATATCGATGGAAAGGTGTGTTCGTTCTCTTTTGATCAGTGCAAGCCGCGCTTGTCTTCAAGGCCTGCTTGTAAACATAACAGCATAAAAACATATTTTTGTTTGCAGAACTGGGTTGAAATTATGTAATTTAACGTCACCACAAATATCTCGCAATCTAGAGCTTTCCAAAGCTTTTGGTTTGCAGGTGTGAATAGAGCGTGAATAGACCTTTCTTTCGATGTGCAACTCGTTGGGGTCGGAAACAATTTTGAAAAAAATGTTTTTTTCAGGCAAGGGGTTAGCCCACGATTTTTTTCGAAAAAACAAAGGAAAAGAAAGTGTCGAGTTTTGTATATCGATGGAAAGGTGTGTTCGTTCTCTTTTGATCAGTGCAAGCTGCGCTTGTCTTCAAGGCCTGGTTGTGAACATAACGGCATAAAAACATATTTTTGTTTGCAGAACTGGGTCGAAATTATGTAATTTAACGTCAACGCAAATATCTCGCAAGCTAGAGCTTTCAAAATCTTTTGGTTTGCAGTTGTGAATACAGCTTGAATAGACTTTTCTTTCGATGTGCAACTCGTTGGGGTCGGAAACAATTTTGAAAATAATGTTTTTTTCAGGCAAGGGGTTAGCCCCCGATTTTTTCGACAAAACAAAGGAAAAGAAAGTGTCGAGTTTTGTATATCGATGGAAAGGTGTGTTCGTTCTCTTTTGATCAGTGCAAGCCGCACTTGTCTTCAAGGCCTGGTTGTGAACATAACGGCATAAAAACATATTTTTGTTTGCAGAACTGGGTTGAATTTATGTAATTTAACGTCACCACAAATATCTCGCAATCTAGAGCTTTCCAAAGCTTTTGGTTTGCAGGTGTGAATAGAGCTTGAATAGACCTTTCTTTCGATGTGCAACTCGTTGGGGTCGGAAACAATTTTGAAAAAAATGTTTTTTTTCAGGCAAGCCCACGATTTTTTTCGACAAAACAAAGGAAAAGAAAGTGTCGAGTTTTGTATATCGACGGAAAGGTGTGTTCGTTCTCTTTTGATCAATGCAAGCCGCGCTTGTCTTCAAGGCCTGGTTGTAAACATAACGGCATAAAAATATATTTTTGTTTGCAGAACTGGGTTGAAATTATGTAATTTAACGTCACCACAAATATCTCGTAATCTAGAGCTTTCAAAAGCTTTTAATTTGCAGATGTGAATAGAGCTTGAATAGACCTTTCTTTCGATGTGCAACTCGTTTGGGTCGGAAACAATTTTGAAAAAAATGTTTTTTTCGGGCAAGGGGTTAGCCCACGATTTTTTTCGAAACAACAAAGGCAAAGAAAGTGTTGAGTTTTGTATATCGATGGAAGGTGTGTTCGTTCTCTTTTGATCAGTGCAAGCCGCACTTGTCTTCAAGGCCTGATTGAGAACATAACGGCATAAAAACATATTTTTGTTTGCAGAACTGGGTCAAAATTATGTAATTTAACGTCACCACAAATATCTCGCAAGCTAGAGCTTTCCAAAGCTTTTGGTTTGCAGGTGTGAATAGAGCATGAATAGACCTTTATTTTGATGTGCAACTCGTTGGGGTCGGAAACAATTTTGAAAAAAATGTTTTTTTCAGGCAAGGGGTTAGCCCACGATTTTTTTCGACAAAACAAAGGAAAAGAAAGTGTCGAGTTTTGTATATCGATGGAAAGGTGTGTTCGTTCTCTTTTGATCAGTGCAAGCCGCGCTTGTCTTCAAGGCCTGGTTGTAAACATAACGGCATAAAAACATATTTTTGTTTGCAGAACTGGGTTGAAATTATGTAATTTAACGTCACCACAAATATCTCGCAATCTAGAGCTTTCAAAAGCTTTTGGTTTGCAGGTGTGAATAGAGCTTGAATAGACCTTTCTTTCGATGTGCAACTCGTTGGGGTCGGAAACAATTTTGAAAATAATGTTTTTTTCAGGCAAGGGGTTAGCCCACGATTTTTTTTCGACAAAACAAAGGAAAAGAAAGTGTCGAGTTTTGTATATCGATGGAAAGGTGTGTTCGTTCTCTTTTGATCAGTGCAAGCCGCACTTGTCTTCAAGGCCTGGTTGTGAACATAACGGCATAAAAACATATTTTTGTTTGCAGAACTGGGTTGAAATTATGTAATTTAACGTCACCACAAAAATCTCGCAATCTAGAGCTTTCCAAAGCTTTTGGTTTGCAGGTGTGAATAGAGCTTGAATAGACCTTTCTTTCGATGTGCAACTCGTTGGGGTCGGAAACAATTTTGAAAAAAATGTTTTTTTCAGGCAAGGGGTTAGCCCACGATTTTTTTCGACAAAACAAAGGAAAAGAAAGTGTCGAGTTTTGTATATCGACGGAAAGGTGTGTTCGTTCTCTTTTGATCAATGCAAGCCGCGCTTGTCTTCAAGGCCTGGTTGTGAACATAACGGCATAAAAACATATTTTTGTTTGCAGAACTGGGTCGAAATTATGTAATTTAACGTCACCACAAATATCTCGCAAGCTAAAGCATTTAAAAGCTTTTGGTTTGCAGGTGTGAATAGAGCATGAATAGACCTTTATTTTGATGTGCAACTCGTTGGGGTCGGAAACAATTTTGAAAAAAATGTTTTTTTCAGGCAAGGGGTTAGCCCACGATTTTTTTCGACAAAACAAAGGAAAAGAAAGTGTCGAGTTTTGTATATCGATGGAAGGTGTGTTCGTTCTCTTTTGATCAGTGCAAGCCGCACTTGTCTTCAAGGCCTGATTGAGAACATAACGGCATAAAAACATATTTTTGTTTGCAGAACTGGGTCAAAATTATGTAATTTAACGTCACCACAAATATCTCGCAAGCTAGAGCTTTCCAAAGCTTTTGGTTTGCAGGTGTGAATAAAGCATGAATAGACCTTTATTTTGATGTGCAACTCGTTGGGGTCGGAAACAATTTTGAAAAAAATGTTTTTTTCAGGCAAGGGGTTAGCCCACGATTTTTTTCGACAAAACAAAGGAAAAGAAAGTGTCGAGTTTTGTATATCGACGGAAAGGTGTGTTCGTTCTCTTTTGATCAATGCAAGCCGCGCTTGTCTTCAAGGCCTGGTTGTAAACATAACGGCATAAAAATATATTTTTGTTTGCAGAACTGGGTTGAAATTATGTAATTTAACGTCACCACAAATATCTCGTAATCTAGAGCTTTCAAAAGCTTTTAATTTGCAGATGTGAATAGAGCTTGAATAGACCTTTCTGTCGATGTGCAACTCGTTGGGGTCGGAAACAATTTTGAAAAAAATGTTTTTTTCAGGCAAGGGGTTAGCCCACGATTTTTTTCGAAACATCAAAGGCAAAGAAAGTGTTGAGTTTTGTATATCGATGGAAGGTGTGTTCGTTCTCTTTTGATCAGTGCAAGCCGCACTTGTCTTCAAGGCCTGATTGAGAACATAACGGCATAAAAACATATTTTTGTTTGCAGAACTGGGTCAAAATTATGTAATTTAACGTCACCACAAATATCTCGCAAGCTAGAGCATTTAAAAGCTTTTGGTTTGCAGGTGTGAAAAGAGCATGAATAGACCTTTATTTTGATGTGCAACTCGTTGGGGTCGGAAACAATTTTGAAAAAAATGTTTTTTTCAGGCAAAGGGTTAGCCCACGATTTTTTTCGACAAAACAAAGGAAAAGAAAGTGTCGAGTTTTGTATATCGATGGAAAGGTGTGTTCGTTCTCTTTTGATCAGTGCAAGCCGCGCTTGTCTTCAAGGCCTGGTTGTAAACATAACGGCATAAAAACATATTTTTGTTTGCAGAACTGGGTTGAAATTATGTAATTTAACGTCACCACAAATATCTCGCAATCTAGAGCTTTCAAAAGCTTTTGGTTTGCAGGTGTGAATAGAGCTTGAATAGACCTTTCTTTCGATGTGCAACTCGTTGGGGTCGGAAACAATTTTGAAAATAATGTTTTTTTCAGGCAAGGGGTTAGCCCACGATTTTTTTTCGACAAAACAAAGGAAAAGAAAGTGTCGAGTTTTGTATATCGATGGAAAGGTGTGTTCGTTCTCTTTTGATCAGTGCAAGCCGCACTTGTCTTCAAGGCCTGGTTGTGAACATAACGGCATAAAAACATATTTTTGTTTGCAGAACTGGGTTGAAATTATGTAATTTAACGTCACCACAAAAATCTCGCAATCTAGAGCTTTCCAAAGCTTTTGGTTTGCAGGTGTGAATAGAGCTTGAATAGACCTTTCTTTCGATGTGCAACTCGTTGGGGTCGGAAACAATTTTGAAAAAAATGTTTTTTTCAGGCAAGGGGTTAGCCCACGATTTTTTTCGACAAAACAAAGGAAAAGAAAGTGTCGAGTTTTGTATATCGACGGAAAGGTGTGTTCGTTCTCTTTTGATCAATGCAAGCCGCGCTTGTCTTCAAGGCCTGGTTGTGAACATAACGGCATAAAAACATATTTTTGTTTGCAGAACTGGGTCGAAATTATGTAATTTAACGTCACCACAAATATCTCGCAAGCTAAAGCATTTAAAAGCTTTTGGTTTGCAGGTGTGAATAGAGCATGAATAGACCTTTATTTTGATGTGCAACTCGTTGGGGTCGGAAACAATTTTGAAAAAAATGTTTTTTTCAGGCAAGGGGTTAGCCCACGATTTTTTTCGACAAAACAAAGGAAAAGAAAGTGTCGAGTTTTGTATATCGATGGAAGGTGTGTTCGTTCTCTTTTGATCAGTGCAAGCCGCACTTGTCTTCAAGGCCTGATTGAGAACATAACGGCATAAAAACATATTTTTGTTTGCAGAACTGGGTCAAAATTATGTAATTTAACGTCACCACAAATATCTCGCAAGCTAGAGCTTTCCAAAGCTTTTGGTTTGCAGGTGTGAATAGAGCATGAATAGACCTTTATTTTGATGTGCAACTCGTTGGGGTCGGAAACAATTTTGAAAAAAATGTTTTTTTCAGGCAAGGGGTTAGCCCACGATTTTTTTCGACAAAACAAAGGAAAAGAAAGTGTCGAGTTTTGTATATCGACGGAAAGGTGTGTTCGTTCTCTTTTGATCAATGCAAGCCGCGCTTGTCTTCAAGGCCTGGTTGTAAACATAACGGCATAAAAATATATTTTTGTTTGCAGAACTGGGTTGAAATTATGTAATTTAACGTCACCACAAATATCTCGTAATCTAGAGCTATCAAAAGCTTTTAATTTGCAGATGTGAATAGAGCTTGAATAGACCTTTCTGTCGATGTGCAACTCGTTGGGGTCGGAAACAATTTTGAAAAAAATGTTTTTTTCAGGCAAGGGGTTAGCCCACGATTTTTTTCGAAACATCAAAGGCAAAGAAAGTGTTGAGTTTTGTATATCGATGGAAGGTGTGTTCGTTCTCTTTTGATCAGTGCAAGCCGCACTTGTCTTCAAGGCCTGATTGAGAACATAACGGCATAAAAACATATTTTTGTTTGCAGAACTGGGTCAAAATTATGTAATTTAACGTCACCACAAATATCTCGCAAGCTAGAGCATTTAAAAGCTTTTGGTTTGCAGGTGTGAAAAGAGCATGAATAGACCTTTATTTTGATGTGCAACTCGTTGGGGTCGGAAACAATTTTGAAAAAAATGTTTTTTTCAGGCAAGGGGTTAGCCCACGATTTTTTTCGACAAAACAAAGGAAAAGAAAGTGTCGAGTTTTGTATATCGATGGAAAGGTGTGTTCGTTCTCTTTTGATCAATGCAAGCCGCGCTTGTCTTCAAGGCCTGGTTGTAAACATAACGGCATAAAAATATATTTTTGTTTGCAGAACTGGGTTGAAATTATGTAATTTAACGTCACCACAAATATCTCGTAATCTAGAGCTTTCAAAAGCTTTTCATTTGCAGATGTGAATAGAGCTTGAATAGACCTTTCTTTCGATGTGCAACTCGTTGGGATCGGAAACAATTTTGAAAAAAATGTTTTTTTCAGGCAAGGGGTTAGCCCACGATTTTTTTCGACAAAACAAAGGAAAAGAAAGTGTCGAGTTTTGTATATCGATGGAAAGGTGTGTTCGTTCTCTTTTGATCAGTGCAAGCCGCACTTGTCTCAAAGGACTGATTGTGAACATAACGGCATAAAAACATATTTTTGTTTGCAGAACTGGGTCGAAATTATGTAATTTAACGTCACCACAAATATCTCGCAAGCTAGAGCTTTCAAAAGCTTTTGGTTTGCAGGTGTGAATAGAGCTTGAATAGACCTTTCTTTCGATGTGCAACTCGTTGGGGTCGGAAACAATTTTGAAAATAATGTTTTTTTCAGGCAAAACAAAGGAAAAGAAAGTGTCGAGTTTTGTATATCGATGGAAGGTGTGTTCGTTCTCTTTTGATCAGTGCAAGCCGCACTTGTCTTCAAGGCCTGATTGAGAACATAACGGCATAAAAACATATTTTTGTTTGCAGAACTGGGTCAAAATTATGTAATTTAACGTCACCACAAATATCTCGCAAGCTAGAGCTTTCCAAAGCTTTTGGTTTGCAGGTGTGAATAGAGCATGAATAGACCTTTATTTTGATGTGCAACTCGTTGGGGTCGGAAACAATTTTGAAAAAAATGTTTTTTTCAGGCAAGGGGTTAGCCCACGATTTTTTTCGACAAAACAAAGGAAAAGAAAGTGTCGAGTTTTGTATATCGATGGAAAGGTGTGTTCGTGTTCTTTTGATCAGTGCAAGCCGCACTTGTCTTCAAGGCCTGGTTGTGAACATAACGGCATAAAAACATGTTTTTGTTTGCAGAACTGGGTCGAAATTATGTAATTTAACGTCACCACAAATATCTCGCAAGCTAGAGCATTTAAAAGCTTTTGGTTTGCAGGTGTGAAAAGAGCATGAATAGACCTTTATTTTGATGTGCAACTCGTTGGGGTCGGAAACAATTTTGAAAAAAATGTTTTTTTCAGGCAAGGGGTTAGCCCACGATTTTTTTCGACAAAACAAAGGAAAAGAAAGTGTCGAGTTTTGTATATCGATGGAAAGGTGTGTTCGTTCTCTTTTGATCAATGCAAGCCGCGCTTGTCTTCAAGGCCTGGTTGTAAACATAACGGCATAAAAATATATTTTTGTTTGCAGAACTGGGTTGAAATTATGTAATTTAACGTCACCACAAATATCTCGTAATCTAGAGCTTTCAAAAGCTTTTAATTTGCAGATGTGAATAGAGCTTGAATAGACCTTTCTTTCGATGTGCAACTCGTTGGGATCGGAAACAATTTTGAAAAAAATGTTTTTTTCAGGCAAGGGGTTAGCCCACGATTTTTTTCGACAAAACAAAGGAAAAGAAAGTGTCGAGTTTTGTATATCGATGGAAAGGTGTGTTCGTTCTCTTTTGATCAGTGCAAGCCGCACTTGTCTCAAAGGACTGATTGTGAACATAACGGCATAAAAACATATTTTTGTTTGCAGAACTGGGTCGAAATTATGTAATTTAACGTCACCACAAATATCTCGCAAGCTAGAGCTTTCAAAAGCTTTTGGTTTGCAGGTGTGAATAGAGCTTGAATAGACCTTTCTTTCGATGTGCAACTCGTTGGATTCGGAAACAATTTTGAAAAAAATGTTTTTTTCAGGCAAAACAAAGGAAAAGAAAGTGTCGAGTTTTGTATATCGATGGAAGGTGTGTTCGTTCTCTTTTGATCAGTGCAAGCCGCACTTGTCTTCAAGGCCTGATTGAGAACATAACGGCATAAAAACATATTTTTGTTTGCAGAACTGGGTCAAAATTATGTAATTTAACGTCACCACAAATATCTCGCAAGCTAGAGCTTTCCAAAGCTTTTGGTTTGCAGGTGTGAATAGAGCATGAATAGACCTTTATTTTGATGTGCAACTCGTTGGGGTCGGAAACAATTTTGAAAAAAATGTTTTTTTCAGGCAAGGGGTTAGCCCACGATTTTTTTCGACAAAACAAAGGAAAAGAAAGTGTCGAGTTTTGTATATCGATGGAAAGGTGTGTTCGTTCTCTTTTGATCAGTGCAAGCCGCACTTGTCTTCAAGGCCTGGTTGTGATAATAACGGCATAAAAACATATTTTTGTTTGCAGAACTGGGTCGAAATTATGTAATTTAACGTCACCACAAATATCTCGCAAGCTAGAGCATTTAAAAGCTTTTGGTTTGCAGGTGTGAATAGAGCATGAATAGACCTTTATTTTGATGTGCAATTCGTTGGGGTCGGAAACAATTTTGAAAAAAATGTTTATTTCAGGCAAGGGGTTAGCCCACGATTTTTTTTCGACAAAACAAAGGAAAAGAAAGTGTCGAGTTTTGTATATCGATGGAAAGGTGTGTTCGTTCTCTTTTGATCAGTGCAAGCCGCGCTTGTCTTCAAGGCCTGGTTGTAAACATAACGGCATAAAAACATATTTTTGTTTGCAGAACTGGGTTGAAATTATGTAATTTAACGTCACCACAAATATCTCGCAATCTAGAGCTTTCAAAAGCTTTTGGTTTGCAGGTGTGAATAGAGCTTGAATAGACCTTTCTTTCGATGTGCAACTCGTTGGGGTCGGAAACAATTTTTAAAATAATGTTTTTTTCAGGCAAGGGGTTACCCACGATTTTTTTTCGACAAAACAAAGGATAAGAAAGTGTCGAGTTTTGTATATCGATGGAAAGGTGTGTTCGTTCCCTTTTGATTAATGCAAGCCGCGCTTGTCTTCAAGGCCTGGTTGTGAATATAACGGCATAAAAACATATTTTTGTTTGCAGAACTGGGTCGAAATTATGTAATTTAACGTCACCACAAATATATCGCAATCTAGAGCTTTCAAAAGCTTTTGGTTTGCAGGTGTGAATAGAGCTTGAATAGACCTTTCTTTCGATGTGCAACTCGTTGGGGTCGGAAACAATTTTGAAAATAATGTTTTTTCAGGCAAGGGGTTAGCCCACGATTTTTTTCGAAAAAACAAAGGAAAAGAAAGTGTCGAGTTTTGTATATAGATGGAAAGGTGTGTTCGTTCTCTTTTGATCAGTGCAAGCCGCACTTGTCTTCAAGGCCTGGTTGTGAACATAACGGCATAAAAACATATTTTTGTTTGCAGAACTGGGTCGAAATTATGTAATTTAACGTCACCACAAATATCTCGCAAGCTAGAGCTTTCAAAAGCTTTTGGTTTGCAGGTGTGAATAGAGCTTGAATAGACCTTTCTTTCGATGTGCAACTCGTTGGGGTCGGAAACAATTTTGAAAAAAATGTTTTTTTCAGGCAAGGGGCTAGCCCACGATTTTTTTCGACAAAACAAAGGAAAAGAAAGTGTCGAGTTTTGTATATCGATGGAAAGGTGTGTTCGTTCTCTTTTGATCAATGCAAGCCGCGCTTGTCTTCAAGGCCTGGTTGTCAACATAATTCCGTAAAAACATATTTTTGTTAAGGTTACCACAATCATAAATATCTGGGAAGTTAGAGCATACAGAAGCTCTTGAATTACAAGTTTCTTAACACTTACCTCTTCGTCATCATTATTGTTGCTTGAAAAAAAAACACAAAATTTATTTTTAAAATTATATTTTTATTTACATATGGGAACAATTGTTTGTAATTTAAAAGTTTCGATCATATTGTTCTCTTCAGTAGCAATTCTTGACCACTGAGTAAGACTTTCATTAAGGTTGTCTCGTTTTGGTCTCTGTGACATTTTTCCTTAAAAGTTTTATCTGTGAAAAAATAATGATTACTTATAAAATTTGATATAGATTTTTTAAAAATAATGCAAAAATGTGCATTTCATTATATTTAAGAACTAGTGTTATTATTAAGGACCTTCAAAATTCTTTGTATCAACATATCTGTATCAATAAAAAAGTTTAAACAAAAATAAAAGTCTTTTTATTCTGAAAGTATTTCTTGGCCTACATCTAGATTGAAAAAAAGTTGAATTCCAAATACCAAACACCCTACTAACCGAATGCCCTTCAATAAATTCGTTCAAATTATTTAGGTGATTGTAAATGGCCTTGATAAATTGCAACTTCAGCCTTTGTCCATATCTCGTCCATATGCAACAACAACTGTTTGCCCGCAAGCAAACAAAAGAAAAAATCGCTGTGAAGCATTCCAATTCCAACATCCAAGTGCCTATTAACAGGCAAAAGTTTTCAATTTCAGAATCGCATTTCAAATATATCCCCGTCACCGTTAGGTGAACAATATAAAACCTTTGTCTGCTATTTGATGGCCCTTTACCGTCAATTACCAACCGCCAATCCAATGCCACACGGGTGGAGGGAGGCAGAAAATCGCTACGCAAATCAAGCGAAACGGAAACTTATAGCCTGTCATACGATTTCAATACTCTTATAGGAATGCAACTTTTAATTTTATTTTTATTTTATTCGAACACGTGTCCTTTTCCTTTGTAGATCACTCAGTGTCGCGCTAAACAAAGAAGGTTAAGGGGTGTCTACACCTCCACCCCAAGCGACCAAAGACGGAAGCCCATTACGTAAGCTAATTAATTATAAAATAAATCAAATTTCAATTAATCGCTGATGGGATGGGTGTTAGTAAGTAAGTCAATAGTTGCAACACTCAATACTCCACTCCACTATCTCTCCATACCCATTCGACAATCGAGAATCGACATTGACTTGATAAGAAGGGGTTGGGTCTTGATGGGTAACCTATAAGTATATCAGAAGGTATATGAAGCTACTTATACTTAGCACTTGGGTTGTCAACGACGCGATCATAATGCTGATCGATCTCGCCAATCGAAATGCGCAATTCTATAATACTACTTAACTTATTAAATTAAACGTGAATCTCTGAGACTATCTGTCTGTGCCCTATGTGCCCTCGTCTGGATCTTTAGAGGAGATATCAACTGGCAAACACCCGGCTACTGACGATCTTGTCAGCTACCGTTACATTAACATAATATATCCACAATTTATATGCATACAAACGTTGTGTCAAGGCTTCAAGGCTCTTTCAGGTGGGTTGAAGGTGTAACAAGCAAAGGGAAGGTAATTTGTGCATTACGCTGAAGTTGATTAAATTTTATTGTGAAATTATTATTATTTTATGTTATATTAATCGGTTATAATTTATGATGAAGTGTTGTTGTGTGATTAAAGTGTCATTTACGTATTTTATTATTTACAAAAAAAATAATAAAATATAATAATAAATTATTGTAATTGAATCGATAAGCTTAATAGTGCGATGTGTGTGTGGAATATGTGTATTCAACCGTGAGTGTTGACGACATGACACTGGGAAAATAGTTACACAGAGCACATTGTGTGTGGGCTGGGGCTTGAGCTCGGCGGGCACGGGTATTCTATTGTAGTCCATATTTTACAGATGGGGATGCACCATATTGTTATTGTTATTATTATAATTAATTTATTATTATCGATGATTTAATTATACTCAAAATAAATCTTCTTATCAGAGAATTTTTCATTTTTTGATTTTATTGTTTTTAATTGTTTTACTTTGAAATCTGTATTTTAAAAATATTTAATAGTTTTTGTTTTCTTTTAGAAAACGTGTTGCATAAAAAATGCGTTTTAGATTCTTAAGTCACAAGTTTAAGATTGATTTTGTTAGAGATTAAAAAATAGGCTTTGAAATTGTGTATGGGGTCTTACATCAGCTAAATTGAATAAATTATGTGACAGTTTTTATTATAAAATCACTTAACAAATGCGTGGTAATTGTAAATTAAAACATTTTGCATTAATATAGAATAAATAGATGGGATACTAAATAGAAAAAATAGTAGGTTACTGGAAAGCCCATAATACAACTTGGTACTCGATAATGTCCTTTGAAATAACCACAAGGTCTGTTATGACAAAAGTAACGATTGAGTGCATGTAAAGTGTAACTGTACTCTTTTCGGAAGGAGGATTATTATCAGGGTAGTTTTTGCTGATGTGCGGATTTAAAATTTAGTAAAATATTAAACAAGATAAATCCCTATGACTTATGAATTTCTGATATTTTAAGCTTAAAGGTCTATTTCTTAAATCAAGGTTTGTTTGTTTGTTCACAACTTCCACTTTTTAAAACCTGTTCAGATGCACCGTTGAAAAAAGGAATAAGTATTTTGCTGTTAAGAACTACGGAATAGCAAGTAAATTTCTTAATATTTCGAACATTTCTGATATGTCAAATGCAGGGCCCCTACAAATATTTTATTTAAAATTTTGACAATAATAGACATATGTATATTTCCGTGTTGAAAAAAGTTGATATTTACAAAAACATTTTTCTGAAACTGGACTATCGTGACGGCATTATGCTACAGTGAAAATTTACTCCTGCACTGTCCTAGTAGAGGTTGTAGCTATGACTAAGAAGATTATGGTATTATGGTACTTTAAAACTGTAGCAAAACCCAAGATTGGTGATAGTTATATCATAAAATCAATTACGTCACTAGAACATCGTCGGAACGCTTCTTGTCTTATTATTTTTTAACTTTATTTCAACGGGATATGCTCTAAAACCTTATAAAATACCTACCAACGCTCTAAGTGACCCAGCCATCTTTGTCGTTTGACTTTTAACCTTCTGTCTAAGTTTACGTCGCTGTATAGCCCGTACAGCTCGTCGATCCATCTTTTCCTCCACTCCCCTTCTATGCATACATAAACGTAAATCTCACGAAGAACTTTTCTCTCAAAACGACCCAAGGTGCCTACACTCGCTTTCGTCATAGTACATACTTCTGCACCGTATAGCAGGACGGGTATGGTGAGGGTCTTATATAGCGATACTTTGGTCCCTCAAGACAGGGCTTTGCTATTCAATTGCTTTCTTTGCCCATAGACACAGCGTTTAGCAAGAGTTATTCTGAGTTTGATCTCACCGCTGGCTGGTGTAGTTTTTTGCGTTTATAGCGGAGCCTAAAAAGACGAATTCCTTAACTACCTCAAATTTACGTCTGTTTGAAGGTGACGTTTTGACAGTGACGTCGGTGTTGTAAGTCCTTTCTTGATGACATTATATGTACTTTGTTTCTTCAGATTATGTCAATGTCATCAGTATATGCTAGTAATTGGATAGCCTGTTGCAAGATAGTTCCTAGCGTGAATTCTCCATGGTTTTATATTAATGTACAAAATTTACTCTCGATAAGCTTATAAAAAATTGTAAAGCTTCCACAATTTCGAACAGAATTTTATAAATTTGAACTAAATTAATAAATTAAAAATAGTATTAAAATTCGAAGTTGTTGTAAAATATACAAAAAAAGTACAATTTTTGTTTTTGGTTTTAAAAATTCAAACGTTCTTTTCTAGATTGTTGGAAAAAATGTATGCTTTGGGAAAATACGTATATTCATCTTTTCAAAACTATGAGAAGTTGAGAAATTATTAAAAATATACAATCATTGAAACGGAAACGCTAAAACTGATGATCAACCGATTTAGCGAATACTGTGCCAAATGGAACCTAGTGATCAACCAAGAGAAGTCGAAGATCATGATCTTCAATAGAGGGGGAGGCAGACTACGGATAAATGAGAAGTGGCACTACAATAACGAAAGACTTGAAGTTGTCAGCGAATACAAGTATCTTGGAGTGATCTTCACCTGCAATTTAAAAATGGAAAAAAACTTGAAAGATAAGCTTGCAAAGGCAAAAACTGCAATAAGCTCAACTTAAGAGATGTGATTCTCCAACAAATATCTAAACCATAGCACGAAATTTAAAGTTTTTGAATCTGTTGCAAAATCAATCATGCTTTACGCAGCGCAAGTATGGGGAGGTCAGCAATATGATGAAGTTAAAAAACATTTACGCTTCTACTTAAAATACATGTCCAGACTACCATCACCATATACATTAGGAATGATGTTGCTTATCAGTTTTTGCCACAATATGGTCTCTGCACCATTTCTTTTTTTCAATTTTATGTGGTCTTAATTTTCCATGAATAAGCAAATCATTCACTATTGCTTCCTTTATCGAAGCCCCAATCTAGACAGAACGTCAACTTCTCGTGAATTTGATGCTTTGTCTGATTCCATCTAAAGAATTGTTTCGTCCTATCCTCGCACTGAAATCGTAGTTACGGGCGATTTAAATGTACACAATTCTTCATGGCTTCAACATTCAGGCCAGTCAACACCAGAAGGAGTGTGTGCTGAGTTCTTCGCTGAGTTAAACCACCCAACTAAACTGGTCAACGAGCCACTCGAATATCGGACGTGGTAGGTCGAGCAGAAAACACTCTTGACTTGTTTCTTACCTCTGACCCTGGTAAGTACACTATTAGTGTTCTATCTCCTCTAGGCATATCTGACCATTGTGTCATATATTATATCAGCAAATTTCTCGTGTAAAAATTGTCCAGTTAAAGAAAGAGCTCTTAAGAGAACCGTTTGGCAATACGAGAAAGCCAACTGGGACCGTCTCAATAATTACTTCAGGATCTTTAACTGGTCACTACGCTTAATCGATAGTGACGTTGACGCAAGCGCTGATATGATCACAAGTTTGATTCTCCTGGGAAGGAGAACTTTTATCCCGAAAAGGGTTAAAAGCATCAGACCTAAGGAAAACGCATGGTTCGATGCGAGCTGTAAAGAGGTTATTAGGGTTAAGAAAGTAAGTTTCCGTTGTTTTTAAGCCAATCCAACTGAGGAAAACCGGAATAAGTTCAAGCAAGCCAGGAAGGCCTGCAACGCCCATATTCGACGGACCAAATTTTTACATGACCAAAAATTACAGGCAAAAAATACTGCTGTGTCCCAAAGGCAGTACAAATTTTTGGTAAAATATATGAGAAATTCTTTCTCTTCCTCGGTTCCTACGCTCGTTGTGAATGACGCTCCATTTGTTAGCTCTTTAGAGAAAGCAAATCTCTTTGTTAGGCAGTTCGCCGCCAATTCAACGCTGCCAGTGAGTGTTATGACTTCGCCTGTACTTGAGCGAGTTAATTATTCTATGGGGCAAATCTTTTTTCGCACTCGTACTGTAGCGAGAGTCTTAAAAGATATTAACATACATAAATCTGCTGGTGCGGATAGTATCCCCGCTATTGTTCTGAAGAGGTGTTCTTCATCGCTGGCATGTTCCGAGCGGATGGAAAACCGCATTTGTCCAGCCTATTCCCAAAAAAGGCGAATCTTCCTCACCGTCTTATTACCGACCGATTGCACTTATGTCCCTTCTTTCCAAAGTCATGCAAACGCAGATTAATTATCAGCGCAAGAAATATATTGAAGAATGGAAGCTTCCTAATGACCGACAGTATGGCTTTCGTAGTAATAGGTCCCCTATTGATCTCATTGTTCATCTCACCGAACAGTGGAACAAATCTTTACATAGTTTTGGAGAAAGTAAGATTATTGCACTAGATATTTCAAAAGCATTTGATAGGTTTTGGCATCAGGCTCTCTTATCGAAAATGCGTGCTTTCGGTTTTCATGAATCAATCCTTCATTGGATTAGTAATTACCTTTCGGATCGTTTAATACAAGTTGGATTGGATGGATTCAAGTCTGAGAACCACAAAATAAAAGCTGGTGTGCCCCAGGGCTCTGTTTCATCTCCAACACTCTTTCTTACTTTTATTAATGATCTCCTGTCTCCAAAATCTAATCCAATACATGGTTCGCTGACGGTAGTACTCTTAGCTTTTCAAATTCGTTTTCATATTCACATCCCTCTTCTTCGGATGTGGAACTGCAACGACAAAATATGATAAGCTCATTCAATTCCGAGCTAAAAAGCATTGTATAATGAAATTTATTACAAAAATCGAATCGGCATTTTTTAATAGGAAATGACAACTTTCACAAAATGCTACTGAAAAGGCTACAAGAAACTAAAACCTTCAAAAACTAATAAAACTGATAAATATTGTTTTCGACTCAAGTGTTTAGAAAACAAAGAAAGATAATAAAGATAGATATTCAATAATTATAAATTCGGCAAGAAGCTGCCTTAAACTGTGAGTATAAAATTTCATACAAAAACCTCCTTAAAGATAGAAATTATTTTTTTAAAACTTTAAGAACTATCGACAGAGGTTAACCAATGGGATTTTAATGTTGCAAGTTGCACAAAATAAAACGAAAATGTATTAAATGAACAGTGTGGGACCTAAGTGACTTCCTTATGGTACCTCAAAAGAAATACAATTGGAGATGGAAAACAAAGTTTTTTTTCAGTTATCAACATTTAAACTACTTGGCTTCTTGGTAGAAGTAAAATAATCTATCTAAGTTAAAAACAGGTTTTTTAAAGCAAAGTTGAGATGGCCTGTAAATTTTAGAAAATGAAATGGGATGATAGTAGATCTTATCCAATTTCGTCTTTCTCATCATCAAAGTCATAAAAATAGAATATCATTCTATTAGCAACAATTAGTAAAAAGTCACAATGTTGACCGTAACTAGGTCATCATATTTATAAATATTCAAACAAAAGATGCCAAAGTGTATAAATAAAATTAAGTACTTCACGCTCAATTCCGCTTTTACCTAAAATCACTTAATACTACGTCTCCTCCTTAGACTATAGTCTTTTTAAATACCCCTCGAAAAAACGCCTCTACACCTATGTACCTACCAGTACCGAAAAAAAAATTATTTTATAAAGACCTACAAACATTTGTTTTGTCTGCCTTTTAAGCCTAAAGAAACCTTAAACATCCAGAAGAATGTTTTCTTTCTTTTTTTTGTTGTATTTTTATCAAGAAGAATAAGTTCCGAAAAGAATATTGTTGGAGTATCTGCGTGCATTCAGTAGCTCCCTGAAAGTGTAAACGGCACACAAAAATAATTAAACCTCTTCAAACCCTCCCCCTTATGGATGCCAAAATAAAGTTCCACATAAAAGTGATGGGAGCTGCGAGACCGAAAAAAAAAATCAAAATCAAGGAACACCAAAACGAATCCCAATTAATCACAAACAGATGGTGGACTATCTTGTTTGCCCATCTACGTCGCTGTGTATGTCGGTCGTCGTCTCGTCGTCCTCGTCGCCGAAAAGCCGTAAAACGTCTTAATACGCGCCGCGCTGGGTAAATAACAAATATTATGTGTGTACCTAACTGCTTATGATGGAAGTACTCCTTCTATCAACTTGTATCTATGTAAAATAATATTGTATAAGCTTTGATGGGGAGTAGATAGCTAGGTAGTTATATCTTTATCTGAAGGTATGGAGAGTCAGGAGACTTAAACGTCTTTCAGTAAGACGCGTATAGATGATACACAGTAAGAGACAGAGACGCCAAAGTCCGTACGAGGGTCCCGTATCGTCCTTTTTTCTCCCACCGACACCGACACCGACCATCCGCTTCAATGGATCGATGGACTTGGACAGACTCAGTGATGCGATGTAATCTGCCAAAAAAATAATACTTTGGTATAAAATTTCTGCCTTCATATCTTTTTTCGATTTATTTGCTTTCGCAACGGTATTTAACTTGATAAGGTGTATTTATGTACTTCAGACGGTTCGGCGTTCTTTCACCTGGAGCCTGGACCTGGACCTGAAGCTGAAGCTGAACATTGGATAACTATAAGTTAAGAAGGTATGCCAAGTAAGTAGTGTTATGTTTGCGTTAGCACTTTTACTCTTGAGCGATTATGTTCCTTAATGTTTGCTGTATACCTAACCAGACTCCCACCTTTTAAACAGACTTTTTAGTTTTGGTTAAGGAAAATGTAAGAACGGGACAATGTTGATGTTGTGGCACCTTCTTAAGTGTACATTTGTTTGTGCCTTGATTGAGAGTGTTGTGAAAGTGTCCTCCATATGAGTGGATTTTAGTAATATTATAATGTACCTGGACCGGGAAGGACCTGTGGATGTGGATGGGGATAAAATGAACATTTCGGTTAATTGAATACTCTTAGTTAATTTAATTAGCTGTTTTTGAGTATTTACTTGAGCATTGAGGACAGAGGCGAAAGTTGTGTGATTGTCAAGTTAAAGTTGTACTAAGTACCTACAATGATTTATACAAAAACGACTGCTTATTATTTTAAAATAAGATTACAGGAAGAAAAAAGTTAATAAAGCTATTTCAAGATAATAGTTAATAGAAGTTGCATTCAAATAATAATACAGGGTTTTCTAATTGTGGAGACTTAGCATATTTACCTAAAGTTGAAAGTTAATAAAAGCACCTATATGAAATTTGGATTATTTTCTTAAATGACAGAAAAAGTCTGTAGAATATGCGAATTGTATTTATATTAAATAAAAAAAATATAATAAACAATACTGGGAAAATAATGTACCAAAAGAAATGGTGTGTGTATTTGAATGAACTAATTGAATGTTCACACCATTTCTCACTAAAAGTTAGTTTCCCGGTATTTCATATTTGTTGGGATGAGTTATTTCTTCGTTATGAACGGTCTTAGGATTTGATAAGCTGGGGGAGAATCGTGCAGACAGCATTTTTTTTTTATAATAAGCCTAAACCTTTAATATTCCAAAGACACAGTGTAAGCATTAGGAAAAGAAAGAAGGGTCAGAAAGAAAGTGCCGGTGTACATTGATTTTGATTTCCTGAAAATTCCAATGATAGGGAAAGATAGAGCGTGGCAACACATTCCACATTCGCGAAGTACAGCTAAAAAATGAATCTCCATGCTTCATAGTACGGCCGAACTTGGGTTCAAAGGTTAAACTGATGGGTATTCCTAGAGGCGCGGATATTACAGTTAAATTTTTTGAAGGGAGGAATAAAAAAAAAATAAGGTGAAACAACAGTCCGTAGAGAACCTGGGCCTAGTGACTTACAATTCTCCATTCCTGTGTGCGAGTAATGTTGTCAGAGATGGAAGGGACATACAGTACATGCCGAATTAAAACGGCTAATTTAAGAAAGCAATCTTCATGACAAGAATTACTCTTGGAGGATTTATTCCTCGCAAGTGGCAGTACCCGTGAAAAAAGGTAGGTGACATAGGCAGGGATTGAACCCAAGACCCCTTGCATGACAGTCTAACGCATTAACCATCACGCTAAGGGGAGGAATGCAACTGGCTATTGCACTAGAGCAAAGTTCGTTAAAATAACGGTTAAAAATTGTAAGACAATAAACTTTACGACGATGTTCGAATGACAAAATCGTGTTGATGATGACCATTTTAAAAGATTTAAGATGCTTAAATAAGTTACTTGCACACCAGCCAAAAAGATGAGAGCTATATTCAAGTTTCGGACGTATATAGGTCTTGTAGATTGTAGCCAAATCAGACGGAGAGAAAATTTCCTGCATCTTCTCACATGAAGCGGCGCTGCATAAAAGGACGAGAGCAGAAGAGGCGAGAGGAACGCCGACTTCTCAGAAGGAAAAAGAGAGGGCATGAGAAGCGTGCGGTCGAAGATATTGAGAGGTATAAGAGCAGGAATGAGGTTCGAAAATTTTAAGAACAGGTGAAACGAAATTCACAGGTACATAAACCTAGAACCGAAGGCTGCAAAGACGAAAGTGGAAACATCGTAGTGGAACCGCAGTCAATGCTGAGGATATGGAAGGACCACTTCTGCAGACTGTATAACGGCGATGAAGAACTGAATTCCGCTGTCAGGCAGGATGACCCATTCGATATAGACGACGAAAGCCAACAATCTCGTCCTCCCGACTTAGACGAAGTAAAGATTGCCATATCTTAGTTGAAGTCTAATAAAGCCGCTGGAGCAGATGGCTTGAATGCCGAGCTCTTTAAAGCAGCTGGGGATAAGCTGGTTAGGAGCATGCACCAACTTATCTGTAAGATATGGTCGGAAGAAAACATGCCGGTTGAATGGAACCTCAGTATTGTTTGCCCGATCCTGAAAAAAGGAAACCCTCTAAACTGCACCAACTATAGAGGAATAAGTCTACTTAACATCGCCTATAAAATCTTCTCTGCCGTAATATGTGAACGTCTAAAGCCCATCGTCAACAAACTGATAGGTCCTTATCAATGTGGTTTTAGACAAGGAAAGTCCACAGTTGATCAAATATTCACATTACGGCAGATCCTGGAAAAAACTCAAGAACACCAAATCGACACCCAACATCTTTTCATCGATTTCAAGGCCGCATATGACAGCATCTACAGGGACGAGCTGTATAGAGCCATGTCTAGTTTTGGCATCCCTGCCAAACTCATCCGTTTGTGCAGGATGACCATGGAGAATTCACGCTGCTCCATAAAGGTTGGAAACAACTTTACAGAACATTTTGATGTCAAAAAAGGATTTAGACAAGGTGATGCGCTGTCATGCGATTTTTTTAACATCGTGCTTGAAAGAATAGTGCAGAGCTCACACGTCGACACTAGAGGCACTATCTTTCAAAAGTCTGTCCAATTACTGGCATATGCTGATGACATTGACATAATCGAAAGAACTCAGCGTGATGTCAATGGGGCTTTTGTGAGTATTGAGGCAGAAGCGGCAAAAATGGGTTTAACGGTTAATGAGGGCAAAACAAAGTACATGCTGTCGTCTAGAAAGGACATACAACACCGACGCGACGTTTTGGTCAAAACGTCACAATCGACAGACGTAACTTTGAGGTAGTCAAGGACTTTGTCCACCTAGGCTCCGCTGTAAACGCAGAAAACAACACCAGCGGTGAGATCAAACGCAGAATAACTCTTGCTAACCGCTGTTTCTTTGGACTAAGAAAGCAATTGAGTGGTAAAGTCCTCTCTCGAGGGACCAAAGTGTTGCTATATAAGACCCTTATCATCCCCGTCCTGCTATACGGTGCAGAAGCATGGACCATGACAAAAGCGGATGAAAGCACCTTGGGTCGCTTCGAGAGAAAAGTTCTTCGTGTGATCTGTCCCGTATGCATCGAAGGGGAGTGGAGGAGAAGATGGAACGACGAACTGTACGGGCTGTACAGCAACGTAGACTTAGCCAGAAGAGTAAAAGTCCAACGACTAAGATGGCTGGGTCACGTAGAGCGCATGGAAACCAATGCTCCGGCCCGGAAAGTCTTCGAATCCGCACCCACAGGACAGCGCAGTAGAGGAAGACCGCGGATCAGGTGGCGCGCACAAGTGGAAGGTGACCGCACCCAACTTGGAGCGCGAAACTGGAGACATCTAGCTAGGGACCGAGCTAGATGGAGAAGTTTGTTGGGTGAGGCCCTAGTTCACACAGGACTGTAGCGCCACCTTAAGTAAGTAAGTTCTCAGATGTATACATCTGATGAACATACCGAGGATGTCCAGATTTTCCGCTTATAGATAGTGGCAAAGAGGATATATCTCGCTTTAAAGATACAAGACAGCATTTGGTTTTCGAAACGGTTTTTTATTCCCTATTGTACAATACTGTGTTCATCGGAATTGAATGAGCTTATCATATTTTTCCGTTGCAGTTCTACATCCGAAGACGAGGGTTGTGAGGCTGGAAACGAATATGAAAAGCTTAGAGTACTATCGTCAGCGAAACAATGTATTGGATTAGAATTAGCAGACAGGTGTTCATTTATAAAAATAAGGAAAAGGGTCGGAGACAAAGCGGAGCCCTGGGGCAAACCAGCATTTATTTTATTTTAATAAATATGATTTAAAATCATTAAAACGAATTTAAAATAAACCAGCATATTGTTCTTATATGCGTTTCGCACCGATGTAATGGTTGGGCTCATCAGAAGATTACCATTACACCTTGTCTTGACGAATAGACAAGGTTTAATGGTAATCTTCTGATGAGCCCAACCATTACATCGGGGCGAAACGCATATATGAACACCATGCTGGTTTATTTTATATTCATTTTAATGATTTTAAATCATATTTATTTAATTGAACGGTGTTTAGGAAAAAACAATTCGACTGTTATCAGTCAAACATTTCATCTTTATTTTATTTGTTTCAGACTTGAATCTGTCCAAAAGAATTTGTATTGAATGGTTTGAAAGAAAATTTCTAATCCAACGAAGAAGAATTTCGTCGTTATTAAAAGTCTGAAAAAGAAAAAAAACATGTTTTGCGAACAGAAGTTCGCAGTTTTTTACGTTACTAAAGCAAAATTTGCTTGTAGCATAATAACAGCTTTTTGAAGAACAAAATTATTTTATAACAAGTTTTCATTAATTCTACTTTACCAAATATTTAAAGACAATAACGTGAATAAAATTGAATTTTGTGTGTTCCTAAAAATTGTAAGTCTTCAAGTTGTCACTTAAATTTTTCACGAATATATCAATTTTTTGACTTAGATTACAGTGTTTTTAAATACAGAAATTAAGACATATGTACGAGTACCTACAAAAATGTGACTAAAGAGTATCATACAATATAATACATAGTTTTGATTTTTGACCTATGAAATTCTGGATAACAGTATTTCGAACTGTTTTTTTATACAACTTCTTTAAGTTGTTCAAAGAAGTGGTTAAAATTTTTAGAAACACTTTATTTTGCACACAAAAAAAACTGTAAAGTGAAAATTTCATTGTGAATCGTGTACAAGCCTCTTTTAAAAAAAAAAACAAATTAAAGCTCATAACATCAGTAAGATCTTAAAAATAAATTTCTTGAAATAGCTCACATGACCTCCTGGCTCCTGTCTCTATTTTGGAATGAAAAAATCCCAATTGCCATTTACATTCGCTTGTGTTTGCTAACTTTTATTTAACGCCCATTTGGTGTTCTCAAATAATCACCTCAATCAGATGTCATGTCCACATGCAAAATAGAGTTGAACTCCTAAACAACACCCAGCTTTAACCAAATCACTGTTTAATAGGGCTGTCAAAGTCCTAGTCCTCTTTCGCGTCGCGTAGCTCACCTTGTCTCGCTACGTCTCCCATCGTTCGTTGTCGTCTACAGCTTATCCCTCTTCCTCATGACTCTTATATTTATTTGTGACGTGAAGTCTATACAGAGAGCTTGGACCATATGAGTCGGGTTTTTCATTATTTTTCATTTTGAATTAAAAGCATTCGTGATCACGCGATAATTCAAATTAAATTTAATACCCCCTTGGGTGAAATGATACCTCTATACCGACTCTTCTATACCTTTCTATTGCCATATATACCTACAAGGAATAAAAACTCCAACAAGCGGGTATACTGACCTCTTCAGAATAAAATAAATTCCATTTCTCACCACGTCTCCTCCGAAATTTAACCAAAGAAACGGACGAAGTCGGGAGTCATGGTACTGGTACCTACAATGCCAAGAAGCAAGAAGATCCATGTCGTGTTAGCTTTATGGCTAACCTTTGCTTTGGTGCCATTGGTGCTAGGCTAATTCTATGGCTGCTGAATGCAACTTCAAGAACTTCTTCAACGAGGACACAAACGGACGCCTTCTCTCTCTCTATTGCTCTCGGTCTCGGTTATAAAGAGATGGCACAAAATTACGTGCTAACAAGTCGTGAAATTGCTGCCGACTGCACAATTTATCAATCCTTCTTTTTCTTGCTGCTACCCCACCACAGCACAGAGCCGCAGCTTTGCTTCGCGTCAAAACACCGTTTCGTGCAACGGTTTATATGAGATATGACTAACTTTTGAGCTTCTAAGACGTGTACAATAATTTTGGGGAATGAGGTGTCGTTATGGTGTCAAATTTTGTTTTAAAAAACTATGATGTTTCTTCTGTTCTGTTACCAGCAGCCTTAAGTACTTGAGTGACGTCATATTTGTGTGACTTAACTTTCCTTATATTTTTTTATTCATTCACTTGACTTTAAATCTTCAAAGCCTATGTCCTTCTTCGATTCATCATACCATAAATAATGCATCCACAATCACAAGACGTTCGACGTGTTATGAATAGGTTATCTTTTCAATATGACTTTACATTCCACTTTACGAGTGACTGGGAAAGACGTCAAGGCGTTAAGGGCGTTCCTCTATACTATAACCTATACCTACTACAGATTTAGACCAGGGATTATAATGGTTAAGTTTATGATGGTGATTTGGTGAGAACGATGTTTCGAACTTAAATTGCTTAATTGCTGCCATTAACAATTTTGATCTGAAAACGAATGAGATGTAGGTAGGTTTGTATACAACTTATACAGAGACTCTACACAGAGCCGTCTGCGAATTAATTGTTTGGTGAATGACCTTCTCCAGAATATTAAGGCAGATGAAAACGTGTTGTGCTGTGCGTGCTCTTCATGATACCTCCGGCAGCGCGCCGCAACCGCTTCTCTGGCTGCCATGCTGCGTAGCATCAATAATATTGTCTGCTGGATTTTCGTTTTACTTACTTATAGAGGTGGGATGGACTTAAATTAAATTATGTAATGTCCCAGTTATAAAAGCTGACAAATTAGGGGCTTATTAAAGACATCAGCGATTGTTGTCGAAGCTTTTATAAAAATTATTAAGAAAAATGTCTTTAAAAATGTTGACATTGAAGGAGTTGAAGTTAAATTTAATTCACAATACAATTAAGTTCAAATATTGTGGAGCTATCCAAGGTTTGTATGAGCTCGAATCTAGATGAAAAATATCAAAAATGTAATGGCAAGAAAACAAGTTCGAGGGAAATGCGAGGGTACTGAACCAAGCCCTCAGTTTTAGAAGTTTTCCAGAAAGAAAGGTTTCTACTAAAAAGACTAATTTTGTAATGCATGCTATTTGGGAAGCTCGCACTTTTAAAGTTGTCATATTTTATACATTCGCCAAGAAAAGACGCCATTAATAAAAATTTAATGATACACTACTCATTAAAGTATTGAAAATGTTAAAATTCACTGCAAAATGGTGAACGTTTTTCAGTAACAGTGTACAAAACTTATTCACTTTTAAGTCGCAGTGTAGAACTTCTCGGTTGGAAACACTGAAACTTGTGGAAAAAATAAGGAATGTTAATTACAGCGCTCAAGAAAAAATTTTGTTTTAGCCCGTTGTGTTTATGAAAACTAAATTTTATACATTTTAGAATTTGGCATTCTGTAAAACTAAACTTACCTATGTTTTTCACGAAGACTAGGGTCTTACCCTTAAAGCTTTTAAAGTTCAATAACACAATAAATTAAAATTAAGTCAATACATTCAAAAAACTGTCGTATCTTCGCAAAAGGCTTAGAAATTATCATAAAATTATCATAAAAAATCCATTGACAGTAATTTTTTGGTAAATTTTTATGGGATTGTGCAAATTGTAAGGTTAATAAGTTGCACTTCCAAACTATGATTATTGATTCCGAATTTGGAAAATATTAATGTAGACGTGACCGCGTTATTTCTCGAAGAGGCAATCACAATTTCCCACGAAAATATTGTGATTTAACACCTTTAACAGACTTTATAATTTGGGGGCACGATTTTACAATTATGCAAGACCTTAAATATAGAACTCCTGTAGTTAATACAACTTTTCCCCAAGTATAGAAGTAGGTGGTTATAAATTTTATGAAAGGTTTCTTAATTGCAGCCTAAGTGGAAAATAAGCTTATCTTTTTCTTAACGAAGTAAATATCATTTTATATTTAATGTTCTCTTTTACAAGGAAATCCTATATTAATGCTTCAAGCACTTCCGCTCTTTAATAATTTTTTGAATTTCAGTGGCTTGAAAAAAAAGTCCAAGATTTGAGCTTTTTAAAATAAAAATTATGTTTGAGCAGGTTTATTCCAAAAATTGATACCCAAACCGTAGAGAATCTTATCTATCGTCCATTTCTCCGTATTCCACAGAAAGCTTGGTATTGGTTGCTACTTATTTTAAATCACTTCAAAAGGCAAAAGCACAAAATAATCCGTATACAAAGTTTTATCTCAGTTCTACTTTTTTATGCGTATATCTCATCTGTATCAACACAAATCTAAAGGCAAACCGACATTATAAAGCAAACTTCAACAATCCTATGCAATAAAACAAAGTCTCATAGTGGCTTAGCAATAAACTTATCCATAATAATAAAATATAAAAAAAATGTCTTGAATCGCGTGTCTTTGGAAAAAATTAAACGAAAACTCCAACCAACTCTGCTGACACCTACACGTGTTTAAAGAGCGTTTCTTATGCAAACATTATGTGACATTTTCAAGCTTCATGCCTTCTGGTTATTTTCTTTCGGTTAGAGCGGTCTTAACTCAACTGGATGCTATGGTAACCTCTCTCACAACAGACGACACCAACCAAAATCTAAAATCCAAAAACCAACAACGGAAGGGATTTCAAGATGCAATTTACATTCACCTGATATTTAGATGGCGTCAAATGTTAGTTTTTGCGTCTTTGGAGCCATTGCCATACCTACATCCAGCTTCTATAATTTACGCCAAACATACAACATTCATAGATGCTGTTGTAAGGTTGTGAATGGTGAATGTGAAGCAGAGGCAAAAGCAGCTGTGAAGCCTATATTATGCTACAATAACTTGCAAGAGATAAATGTACCTAGGTATACTATATGGAAGGCATCACAGGCGCAGGGCTTAAGCTAAACGAAACCAGTCCCCAACATAAAAGGTTACAATCTTACAATTCCACAGCACGAAATGGAACCGTGAAATGTATTACGTTTTTCTCTTGATATCTTCCTACTTACATTATAGTTGGAGTCGGTTGGTCGTCTTCTTCTCCGGAAGGTTTTTTTTGTACTTGCTCTTATAGTTTCATCATGCGACTTCTTGCTGTGCTGAACTGAGCTGCGCTGAAAAACCACAATCTTACTTATCATTTGGTGAAAATCTCTGAATCTCAGCGCCATGTGCGATTGGCGTATAAATTAAATCTTCTGAAACGAACAATAAGAAGGAAAAAGCAAGAAAAGGGTGCAACTCACAACTGTCTCTGGGTCTGGACTATGACACGTAGAGCACGAGGCCAATGAAAGTGCTGCGACTGCTCCTTTTTATATTTTTTTAATATTATTTATGGGATTGTGGTTTTATGTAATAAGGACGAAATGTGAAAAACTGACTTGAAAACTTATTACAACACCAACATTGTTGCAACCACAGCTCCTGTACATTATGGTAGTTCAATTTATGAACTAAAATGTCAGTATGCATGACTCTAAACAGCGTTCATAATTGAGTATATATGGAAAGTTTTGCATCCGTTTAAAATTTCAAACTCGAGATTGAGATTTTAATCAAACAAGATATCAACATGGTATAGAGAAGTCGAAAAAATTGTTTTCAATTTTTCTCATAAACGAATCAATCGATTTCAATAACTTTTTTCTGCACAATCCTTAATAATATTTGATGAGTTCCAAAAAATTAATTGTTTTAAAAATATTACATATTTTTTTGAAATTCGATATTTTGAAAATGCGTCATCATTTTATTACGAAATCGAAATGGAAACCGATCTAAATAACTACATTTCAAAAATATTTCGAACCCATAGTTGAAAACTTGTATAAATACAAAAATAATTAAAAAAAACTCTTTAACTATTTTAAAATAAAGTTTTGATAAATTAATTCTTTTTTGAAAAATCAAATAGCGTTTAAATTTTTGAAAAACAACTATTTTTGCGGGTACATTTTTAAATATTTAGTTATGGGTAATATTTTTAAACGGACTGTTGGCATATTATTTGTGGATGTAACAGTTTCGATCGGGATGGAGGGTGACCTATAGTTTATATGCCGAATCCGAACGGCTGATTTGAGAAAGCACTTTTTCATGAAAAGAGTTACTCTTGGAGAATTTGCCAATTCCTCGCCAGAGGCAGTACATGTGACATAAGCAGAGATCAAACCCAAGACCTCTTGCAGGACAGGCCAACGCACTAACCATCATGCCACGGGTACTACTAGATCCCTCCAATTACTCATACACAGGAATGGTTGAAAGTTGTAAGTCACTCAGCCCTGGTTCTATACGGACTGTTGTGTCACCTAATTTATTTATTTAAACAGTGTCGATTATACACTTGAGGATTGTCATTCCACCAAAAGTAAGCTTCATCTCTAAACAAAATTCGTGCGATACGTAACGTATTTCGACAAAAACCATGATTTTCCAAATCTGGAAGCGTCTATTAATATTGAAATGTAAAACTAAACTAAAAACAAAAAATACCACAAGTTAAAAAAAATGTTGTCAGCTTAAATTCAAATTGTTTATGAATATTGTATGAAGAAAAAGCTGTCGAAATACTTTCGCCGGAAAGAAGTCGAACTTTAAACTTTAGCATCTAGGTTTGCGACCAATTTTTTTTTCAAATAAAAAAACAGTAAATGTACCAGTAATTGGATATTTAGCCAAGTGAGCATTATTAGTTAGTATACAAAAATTGTTAGATCTGTTAGTAAACAGGTATAAGTTAAATAAAGTCCAACGTTCAGCCTGCCTATGTATAAGCGGATCGCTTCGCACGACCCCCGTCTGCAGCACTGGACACCTTGCTCTACCTTACACCTCTTGACATATTTAGCAAACCAATAACTGCAAGCTCTGCTATTCGCCCCAATGCTTCGTCGCAGTGGACTAACAACAACATTAGCCACTCCGTAATTCTAAGGTACTTAGAATCAATTCCAAAGCACACAGGCTACACCATCCCCCAAGTACAATTCGACAGAAACTTCCTGATTTCTATAACTACCAGATCTTTTTGGGAGGATAGGACATTCTTGGAGGATGAGTCAATCCATTTTAACACAGATGGCTCAAAAACCAAAGAAGGGGTTGGTGGTGGTGTGTACTCTGAACGACTGAAATTAAGTCTCTCATTCCGCCTTCCCAATCATTGCATTTCCAGGCGGAACTTTTGGCGATTAAAGAAGTCTTGTCTTGGCTCAAAGAAAACGTGATATCAAAACCTGATATCCGTATTTTCTCTGACAGCCAGGCCGCTATCAAATCTCTAGACTCTGTCTCTACAAACTCTATAACTGTCGATCATCTCTAATGGAGATGGCGCAACAGTTTAATATTCACCTTTGCTGGGTGCCGGGCCATAGAGACATTCCAAGTAACTGTAAGGCAGAAGAACTCGCCAGGAACGGAACAGTACAGCCCATCCTACCACGTTTGGCAAGTACTGGCATACCAATCGCTACTTGTAAACTGTTGCTAATGCAAGACGATGCGAGGAGGGCAGGCGCCAGGTGGAACAACATCTCCACGTGTCAAGCCACAAAAAACATCTGGCCAACACTGGATATAAAACGTTCAAGGTGCTTGCTCTCTCTAAGCAGATCGCATATAAGCTCGATAATAGGTGTCATAACCAAACACTGTCTAATAGGAAAGCACGCCACGAGACTAGGTGAATTCTCAAATGACTTTTGCAGAAGCTGTATGGATGAGCAAGAGGAAGAAACGGTTCTTCATCTTCTCTGCACATGCCCTGCTCTAGCTCGAAAACGCAAGAATTACCTAGGAGAATTCTTCTTTAACGATCTAAACGATCTAAATCATATCTGCATAATCAGCCTCTCACGTTTCGTAAGGGACTCTAGCTGGTTCCATTGAGCTTAGGAGGAAGCCTCAAGATTCATGTGGTATCACAATGGGCCATTAAACTGGCCTAAGTGTGTCCGTTTCCATCTTGGACAGCCACTATAACCTAACCTAACCTAACCTAGTGAACAACGTTCTTAAAAACAGTACTGTGTTAGAATTAGCTGTCAGAAAATTAGGATGGCAATTTGACACTAATGTGTACGCTAGCTGACAACTGTGTTTGCAAATTAGTTTTAATATGGTTTGTTATTATAGGCTTTTTACACCAAGTCCAAAACCCGGTTTTCGCGAAATTATCGGTTTTCGCCGAAAACGTACATCGAAAACTCAAGTTTTCCCATACATTTTTGGCAAACCATAAGTTTTTGTAAACCACAAGTTTTATATAAAACCTTTCGAAAACTAGTGCAATTTAAAGTTGAACTAAACAAACAAACCTTTCGAAACATTCAGAGCTCAAATTAATGTAAAGAAAACAGCTGATGGCTGCTGTCAAAACAAATATTTCATTTTGAAATAAATTTGGTAGTGGTAAGTAATATTATTTATACAATTTCCTTACAAAATAAGAATTATTTCTTTTTGCTTTTTATTTACAGAATATGAAAGGAAAAACAAAACAAAAAAAGGAAACTTTGGGGGAGTTGCGTGGCAACAGAAAAAATTGCGGAAAATTTTGTCAATGTTGAGAATAAAAGCCGCGGTGATTCTTTTATGATCCTCCTGAGTTTAAAACGCTTTTTGTTAAGCGAGGAACAGGAATTCACTATGCCTACTGGCTTGACGACCCCAAGGACGATGAAGACTTGGTCATAGTTCGTAATGACGTTTCGAAGGGATGAGTCTTCGAACACGTCGCCACAAATATGTTTGACGCTTTCGCTTACTACCTGGAGAAAGCCTTTCGCTAACTACGTTAAATCACAAGGATTTGGGAGATATGGCAGAGGCTATAATTTCATTTGTGGAGGACAATAATTATGAAAGAAAATTTCTGGTGGAGGCTAAGTCGCAGCGGGCTAGGAAAATTTGCCCCAAAACATTCCACAATGTGGGAATCGTTGTTCCAGTGAATAAAACCACAACAGTGGGCTATCGCAACTTGATGAACAGCCTGTCAACATCAAGAAGATGCTCAATGCATTGGACAAACCAGTCGAATCCTCAAAGGAAGAAGCCAAAGAGATAGTCATGGAGAAATTGCAGCCCATCAAAACAGCTTCAGTGATCGCTTTGGATGAGTGTGATTTTGGTACTAATCTGGAACTAGGAATTGACCTTTTCTGCTCCGGCCATAGGATCTACACGAAATCGTTCAGAACCTTCTTAACCCCGCCTATAAGTTATATGATTATATGGCGATTCTGAAGGCACATTTGGCCAACAGAAGCAATAGTCATAAGCTCAGTATTTTGGATTGAACTTGTTGTAAAAGAAGAAGAAAAGTTTTTAAATAAATTGAATTTTTATTGTAACAGTTTTGTTGGTTTTTCATTCTAAGATAAATTTTCTACACAAGTAGGTTCTCCTTAGTAAATTGTTTGGACCGGTTAAAGTGAACTAAGAGGATAGCTGCATCCAAGCGAACTTGTAGTTCTTGTTGGTTCATGTCGTGAGCCCATTCTACCCGTCCCCAGAACTTCAGTTGAAAGCCTAGTGCACCGTAAAATCAATTTGAATTGGTTAGAATTAATTTTATTTTCACAAATAATTTGAGAAGAATAAAACTTTTTACACAAATTTTGTCTTAATACAAAATTTGAAAATCGGTGTTAATCAAATTTAAATGTCAAATGAAACCGGGTAAATGTTCGGTGTGAACGATTTTCGGGTTTTCGAAAACATTTTGCCGAAAACACGGTTTTGGGTTTGGTGTGAAAGGTAATTAATCGTGTACATACACAATTTATTGTAATTTCTGACGTTTCTAAAAACGACCGATGTAAAATATACTGTTTTCAACATCATAGAATTTTTTTCAATTACAAATAGTTATTTACCAATGATCTTACAACTATTTTGTGTTAACATGATTCGTAGAAAATCAACTAATTTATATTTGGTTAATATTCACCAAGCTATCTCACAATAAAATGTCAGATATTCGTCCTTGAGCGGGCTACAAGAAAAAAATTGATTTCATTCTAGGAAATTTGAAACGTAAGAATTAACATTTTTTTTGAATGTTATAAATTGAGTAGGCTACAAAACATTTCAATGGAGTCTTAATGACAGTGTCAAGATTTGACCAAAACTAAAATTAGTAGAGCGAAGCCTTTTCAATTATTTGGACAAATGCTTGAGTGCGTTTTTGAATGAGTTTGTCTGTGTTCTTTGTTCAGCATAAATAATTATAGTCTATCCTTTAGATTTTGAGGTGTTAACAATGCTTAAATAAATTGCAGTTAAGCTGAAAAATAACATTACGTAATTTTATTACTTTTGGTATTTATTTGATATTTAATTAGCGTGTTGTACTAATGTCTTATTGCGTTAATATGCTAATATATATTGTTCTTTGCAGTTTTTAGCTTTTTATAAGTTAGAAAGAACAATGAAATGGGTAATTTTACTTCAAACGCATTTAATTAGCATGAAAACAAAGAATTTTCGTTTAAAGGAATGCTAAACCTCTATTCAAAACATTTGACTAATAGGATTTCAAGATATAGTTGGGGAACTTTTCTAAATGCAACATTATTTTTATTATAACGTAAAATGTTTCTGTTCAAGGAAATATGCATATTTACCTCTTAATAAGTTTAAGTGTACCTAACAATGTGATATTTCGGAAACAGTAAAATTATAGGTTCATAAGGAAAATCAAATTTGTCAGTGTCTCAAAAATGGTAAAATTTCATAGCACCATTTGATTTTCTTTTAAATATAGGTTCAACTTTAAACCATTCTCCTATAAACACTTATTGTGCCTTAATTACAAGATTGGCAATACATGGACAAAAGACGAATATGGGAAGTATTAGGTAAAGGAAATTTAACAAAATAGACGATGTAATGCAGAAAGTACTTTCGTCAAGCTTTACTCCACATTTTGTCTTAAAATTTGAGGTTGTTGTAATAACTACAATGAAATAGAATAAGGGGCCAGTTTTCGCTGTTATGTTGGTTTTTAACATTTATAATTTTGTGTTGAAATTTAAAAATGGCTAAGAAAGTCAAGTTGTTTATATTTGATATCAAAATGAAGAAAAAGTGTTTGCTGACTCTTTTCACACAAAAAAATTCAATCAAGAACTTTCCTTTTAAAATTCATTTTAAATGTTTCAATAATAAAATCGTTTTCGAAAGCTATTCCTTACCTGTCAAAAAAGGCTTCAAGGCTTCAGTGTCTAAGTTTGAAACGTCAAACAGATTTTATAAGAAAAGAAGAAAATTAATATTAAATCGTAGACGTAAGAAAACAAGTCTTTAATTTAATGAAGAAATGTATGAAGTTTGTTGATTTGTTCGAAAAATAATTACATATAATTGTGATATTTTTAGATAACAGAACTGTCTCTTTTATTCCTTTAGAATTTTTGAGCACTTAGCGTACACTAAAAAGATTGCACATGAATTTTTGGGGAGTAAGATAAAAAGATCGATTAAAAACGATCGTGTTTCAATACATTCTTTATAAACAATCAACTTTTTGAAATATCTGAGCATGAGTAAAAACAGTCAGTCAGAATTTTTCAAATGTCACGAACTTTTATACTTTAAAGTGACGTGTTTTGTACCCGTTTCGTGATGGGGAGTGCGTAGAACTGTCCCTTGTTAGTGACGAAGGTTGAGCTTCAGCTCATCTTCAACACAATAAAAACAAATAGTCAGCAGGTGTCGAAGTTATGTTGTATCGATGGAGGCAATTGATATTTACCCCACACTTTTTAATAATGGACTGAATAATGAATATTATCCAGTTCATTGGAAGACCGCTGAGGTTCATGCTCTCCCGAAAAAGTGAAAGGTTCATCCTCTCCCGAAAAAGGGAAAGGACAACTCCAACCCGTCAAATCTTCAGTAGATAAGTCTTCTTCCGAGCATCAGCAAAGTTGGCTCTGAATATGGCTCTGACTAAGTGGGCTGCGGACAACAAAATAATTCCGGATAAACAGTTCCGGTTCAAGGCGGCCATGACACAATTTATGCTGCGTCTTAACTCGTTTCTGATATCCAATGGAATAAATCAAAACAACTATGCACAGGTGCTGTTCTGGTTAATTTGGAAAAGGCTTTTGACACCGTATGGTTAGAGGGTCTTTACCTAAAACTGAGCAGGCTTGGAACAAGAAAGCCATTGTTGTATATACTTTATGATATGCTTAACGGTAGAAAGTTTGTTGTCAAAAGTGGCAGCGTAACTTCAAACACAACATTCCTAGGTTATTAGAATTCTCTTGCAGCGTGATTTCGACAAGATTCAGCGATATGGCGACGACTGGAAACTTAAAATAAATGTCCAGAAGTCGGAGACAATTCTATTCCGGACTCCGTTGGCTGGGGCCATGAGCGATACGTGCAAGAATTGGCGCAAGATGGCCATCGTTGATCTTCTCGGGCAGCGATTAGCGAGCAAAAGTGTATTGAAATACGTCAGTATCTGGTTAGATCAGTATTTATATTTCGAAAGACATATAAACACTGCTCTAACCAGGGCCAGAGGAACGAAACGGCTGTTTCACAGCAGTTGGCTTGACCCCAGAGTGAAGGTAATTTGCTACATGGCTCTCATACGGCCGACGATCGTTTATGGTTGTCCTGTATGGTTCAACGTTGGTCCTTCCCAGATGAAGAAGTTACAGTGTGGTGTTTACGACGCTGTACCGGCTTATATCGAACAGCCGAATCTTCTAACGTGCATTTCTATTCCACAAGGTCCTATATAACGGGGCTCGAACCAACAACTCGTTCGAGGTCACATTGCACGAGCTATGTCTTCGACTAACAATTTAATTTTCGTGACGTTCTATCCGAACAGCGAGTATTTTGAGAGTGCACGCTTGATCGGCTTCTTTCCACCAGAAGCATTACTTTTCTTAGATAGGTGCGGTCTCATACAGGATAGATTGGCAGTTAGGCTTATCTACCATGTCATACCACGAACCGTGAATAGGCGATTCTTGTACAATCGGGACGTCATGGCACAAGGCGGAGCAGAGCTCTTTCGGTTCAGTAGGGCTGTGTCCGAACGGGACCGAACTGAAGCAGGAGAACCGGTTTTGGTGGCTTCAATCGGCACTTGATAGTGGGTATGGGGTTTTAAGCCTTGGCCGGCTTACATACTTATTTTATAGTTTTTGGGTTTAGTTTAAAGTAGAATAGGCATGGTCGCATCAAAAAAAAATACAAAAAAAAACATAGAATAAAAAAAGGACAACAAAATATAAAAAAAAAAAACAAAAAATGTTAGATAGTTAGATTTGCTGCTGTGGTTGTTCTAGTTTTATGTAGTTTATAGGTAGAATAGGTAGTTTAGGTTAGTTTTAAGAGTTTTTTAAGGACCAAATAGTAAGTAGTTTTTAAGAAAATATATAAAAAGATATTGAAATTATTTTTTCTTTAATTTTCTAGGAAACAAAAATAAATTACAGTAAAATAGATCTTAGGGCCGAAAGGCATTAGTATTAGGTGTTATATTTTAACTTAGAGTGTCCGTTTGGGACCAGTAAGTTAGTTGTAAGTTATGGTTATTTAGGCTGGTTTTATGAATTTTTGTCTAGCTTTAAGAAAGTTTTAATAATAAATTAATAAAAATGAATTAAAAAAAAAGTGTGTAGAACTGTCATGATAGAGGTCTTGGGTTCAAATCCCCTTATGTCAATCAAAGTTTTTTTTTCACAGATACTGCCTCTTGCAAGGAATGGACGTGTTCTTCTTGTCTAAGAACTGGTTTATCAAATAAGCCGTTTGTATTCGTTATGAAACTGTAGGTCCCCTACATCCATGAAATGACTCTCACAAAGAATATATTGAGCTTGTTGTTAATCACTAGGCCCTAGTTTTAATAGACTGTTGCACCACCTGATTTTTTTGTCACTTTTTGGTTTAACGTTAACATGATTTTAAATACGAAAAATAAACGTTAAAAGGTGCAATCTAAAAGTGTTCACTGTTTAAAAATTTGGCCGCAATCAGTTCTAACAATTTCAAATTTGAGAGTTGGACAAACGTCACCCACTATTTTTTTCTGACGAAAAGGCATTGAAATAAAAATTGATTACGGTAATAAAAGGAATAAGCATGAGCAGTTGAAATCCTACTTACATTTATAATTTTACTCTGAATATACGAGCATAAATTTTGCTTTGTCATTCCCTTTTGTGACAATTTAATGGAATTGATAATGTGTCATTATAAGATTATAAATAAACCCCTTGAACAAAATCCAGCACCATACGAGTAACATACACTTGTTACATAATTACAAGAGTATGGTAGGTGCAGCCAGGATTCCTTTCAATTTTTCGACAGAGAAACTCCCTTCAACAAACAAATCGCATGTACCTATAGACGTACAGTATTTTTCCATAAGTGCGATGAGGGTTGGAATTGGAGGAACAAGAAGGTTTACATCTTGTGGAAAATAAAAATTTAATTCAAAACAATTTCAACAGCTGGTGTTGGTATTGCGAGTGAATGGCAATGACCAGGCCACTTGAAGAAGAAAAAAAAAATATTATACAAAACGGTGCAGGAAGAGAAAATGCTCGGTTTTAAAGAATTCACATACATATTCACGCACTTAAGTGCATATTACGTAGCCGGTAGTGCTTGATGAGAATGAGAAATAAAATTAAAAAATAAAAGAATATATATTTTCTTTTAATTGGTCGTTGAGGCGATTTTTCCGGAACACCCCAACGACAATACAGCAACTGCAACAGCACCGCTCTCGAGGACCTGCTTTTGGGATGGATTATAATATATGGCGCGTTTTAAGTTGCATATGGAAATGTTCATTATACTCGAATGTGCATAAGAAGTGAAAAAGAGGAAACAATTTCCACTCACACTTGCCATTGCCATGCATACCGCCCTGGTCTGGTCGGCGGACCGTGTGCGCTCCTCCTGCCAGATAAATCACGAACCCAAGGATATAAATTCTACTCAAGTAGGTAGGTATTTCATTTGAAGTGAGTGTTACAATTTTATTTTTGGTAATTATGTTAACAGCAAATGAATTAATTGCTCCCAGAGATCATACCGTGTGTGGGTGTAATGCAGCGGTGGAGGCGGAGGTGGATGGGCATCTATGGTGGTTTTTGTGAAAATTTTACTTTCGAAACCATTTTGGAATCTGGGTCAGGTTCTGGTTTTGTTTTTATTTAAATTATAGGCTTTTGATTTAAAATCGCATTTGGATAATGACTTAATGCGGAACGGTTGACAATGACAATATAAGTAATGACTTGGCCGAAAACATTTTTGATTTAAAACCCAAATGCAATTGACTTGATTTGTGTTTAAAAATTCGAAGGAAAAAAGACAACATTTCCAAAGTGAATCACGAATCGAAATATTTCATGAGAGGGTAAAAACCGTATTTAATTTAAAGCGAAATAAAGGACCGTAAAATCATGTAAGGGCCTGGGGCAATATCTATTGTAAGGAAAATAAGGGACATATGAGAAACCTTATAAACATATTTTCCACCAAAGTCTTGTCGAAAAGAAAACATTATTTATGAACCCTTGCAACGTTGTCTCTCAACCACGTGGTCAGATTTTTGTAGATATAGTTGATTTCTAACCCCAGGACAGACTAAAATTGTTCAAAACCTTAACATTTCCACCATCATACATCATCATCTATGCATCAAGACAAACAGAGCATTTAAACTTTAGCGATGGCGTGAAATAATTATGCGAATAAAACTACCAACGCATAATTCAAACACATGTTATAAATATTATAAGAGTATCTATACTTCTACAATCTACATCCATTGTGTGTACGAAAAAGTCACGCAATATTGCTAAGGATATATAGCGAGCGCAACTGACACCCTTCCTGCATCGCAGATTTTAAGGGAAAATAACGTTATATGAGGTTATTTATGTGCGGTGACCGTCCTATGTTCAACGCATTAATTATTTATTCCATCACACTGCGCCGATTAAAGTTTATATGTGTAGTAGTATATGCGGCTAATAGGTATAATTAGCAATCTAGTTCAAAATATTTGATTTACGAGTTGAGTTTAGAAAAACTAAAAAAAAACTATAAATATTCAGTCAGTATAACAAACAGGAACGGTTAACATGCTTAGGTAGATATACCTACGTTATAAAATGCTGAAAATAATACCTTGAGGAATTGTCATAAATCAAAAACTGAAAATATATAATAACGTGAATTCAAACTGAACTCATAATAACTTATAATGACCTAATTATTCGGTAATATTGCCAACGCTCAATAACTTAAACTGATAACATAATACTGACAATATCCTGTATTTCCAGCTTAATTGGGCAGTTTTGAGTTGACTTTCTCGTTTCGAAAATTGAATGAAATATAATGTGTGTTATAAAATATACTTCAATGATTTATTCAAAAAGACAAGATAAAAATAGAATATTTAAGCTTTTCTGATGGAAATGAACAACACTGCACTTGTAGTACTTGGAAAAGTACTGATGAAGAACAAATATGCATGATCTAGTTCTTACTAACACTCAAAATTAATTTTTTGATGACTATGCGAGTTACTGAACATAATTAAGAGGGACCTACCATTTCCTGCCGAATTTCAACCTTTGAATCGATACATTTTTAACAGTAGGATAGCATGCGACACACACTGATACATTCATATCCGTTTACATCAGTCGATTTTTCTTAAACGTCAAAAAAATACAGAGTCCGGCAAAAAGATCTCTCGTACTTTAAAAGGCAATGACAAATAAAAAAAAAAAAAACAATTTAAAAGAAAAATTAAATTCAATTTTTCAAATTGGAACCAGACTTCTTTGTGGTTCCTAATAAAATGATTTAAGGTTGGAGAAAGGTTTCAATCAAGTGACAGCAGCGATCCGCATTTACTGTAACTGTTTGCCTATTTTCTTCGAAAAAATATGGACCTAACACATCAAATTCAGCAACGGCACATTATTATTATTATTTTGCATATAATAAAGTAACTTTATATTCAATATCTGTTTTTGTGCCCCAGAACCACTGTTTAAAAATTTTGGCAGTTTTTTTCAAAGTTTCTATTTCTTGTAAAAAAATGTGGAATGGAAATATTCGATTGAAAATCAGTTTTTATTAACTTTTAGAATTGTTCAATTTTTTTCAAAAATTCTTTATCTTCGTTTTTGTTGATTTTTAGAAAGATGTCTGTGCGTAAGTGTGTACGTACGTTCATACGTTCGTGACTTTTTTTTCGTTGTCCATAGCTCAAGAACTAGGAGAGATATCGACTTCAAATAAATTTTGTTATACAGTTAATAATGCAGAAAGATACAGAAAGGGCTCTCAAAAAAATTGAGTTGGCAGTTTTTACCATAGAAGTTAAAAAAAAAAATCAACATTTTGGTTAACTCTTAATATCTTACGAACCAAAAACGCTATAGAGTCCTGAATTAAATTTAATATAATATAATATTAATATTGTAAAAATCATCATCATCATTCGTCACCCTCGAAAATTTTACGAATACAAAATGATTTTATCTCCAAAATAATTTTTTGCAACCAAAAATAAAACTTTAAACATCTGGTTAAATTTTGAGAAAACCCGAATTGACAGTTTTTTTTATAAAAAATAAAAACCTAAAAAATCATTACTTAAAGTTGGTAAAAATTGATTTTCGACTCAAATATCTTTTCAAAAGTTTTAGATTTTGGCTTCCAACTAATTTTATTTTATAACAAATATTGTTTTCAGTATTCGGAAAAAAAATTCAAAAAATCAGATTGACAGTTTTTTGACAAAAATAAAAACCTAATCAAAAAAATTAATAAAAGTTGGTAAAAATTGATTTTCGACCCAAATATCTGTTCTAACCATTGAGATATTGGCTTTAAACAACGTTTATCTTTTCAAAAATATTGTTGTCAACATTCAGTTTTATTTTGATGAAAATCGAATTGACAGTTTATTTTTCAACAAATAAAAACCTTACAAAAAAACAGTACTTAAACTTGGTAAAAATTTACTTATGACTCAAAAAGCTTTTAAAAATTAAAAATATTGTCTACAATTTTTATTTCCAATCCAATGGGGTGGCGCAACAGTCCGTTGTGAACCAGGGCCTAGTGACTTACATTTCTCAACCATTCCTGTGTGCGAGTACTGTTGTCAGGAATGGAGGGGACCTACAATTTTAGGCCGAATCCGAACGGCTTGTTTGAGAAAGCACTTTTTCATGACAAGAATTACTCTTGAAGGATTTGTCAATTCCTCGCAAGAGGTAGTACCCGCGAAAATTAATTTTTTTTTTTAATTAAGGTGGCACAGGCAGGGATTGAACCCAAGACCCTTTGCATGACAGTCCAACGCACTAACCATCATGCCACGGGTATTTCACAGAAAATATTGTTTTCGATATTCAGTAAATTTTTTTATAAAAATCCAACAGTTCAGTTTTAAAAAAATGAAATCTACAAAAAGTATTACGCTAATTTGGTAAAAAATTGATGTTTTGCTCTTGATATCTCTCAAATTAATTACATTCATCCAATTTGTAAAAAAATAAGAAATGCTACAAGAATTGGTAAAACATTTTGTTCAACTTAAAATCTATTTAACAAAACTCGATTTTTAAACTTAAATATTTCTTTATATGAAAATATTGTTGGTAAATTAAAATTTTTTAACTTTTTTAACTCAACACGAAAACCTACAAACTTGTAGGCAAGACAAATAGACAGACGGGATGGGAAGTTATCAGAGTGGGTCGCATCCTGAAGGAAGTTAACAATTTCAAAGTTTAGAAATCAAAACGAATCCCGGAAAAAAAGCTCACATATCTATTGGGGTAGGGTAAATATATTGGGGAAAAGGTGTTAAATTAAGGATGCGTAAGAAGATACTTTTCAATTAGTCTTTGAATGTCAAAGTCTAGCTTACTTACTTACTGACAAGGTCTAGCTAAAAACTAAAAAACAACACTACGAAAACACTTTCTTGACTACGTGTTCCACGTTTTGTCTTGCCCATTCAAAAACATATTAAAACTTTTTCAAAAAATTAGGATAGTTCATTCCTACTTTCCAGCAGTCTCAAACCTGATCATGGATTCACACAAATACAAACGACATTGCCTTGGGCTACACAGAAAACCAGAGTCGGAGTACAATCATTACTATTCCAACCTGGTTCTATAAAACAGAGCCAACATAAATAGTATAGATAATTTGTTGCTGAAGCTTGATAGGAGTCACATTGCGAGAGCTATGTCGTCGACTAACAGCTTAATTTTTGGGGCTTACTACCCCTACAATGAGTACTACGATAGTGCACGTTTGAGTAGCAACATTTCTCCCGAAGCTTTCCTCTATTTAGACAATCAAGGGCTGATACAGGAGGGAGACGGTTCCGTTAATTTACCACGTCAGCCGTAAACTATAGATAGCCGACTCCTTTACAATCGAGACGTCTTCGCACTGGACGGAGCCGAGCACCTTTGTTTCAGTAGTAGGTACTATTTTCAATAGGGACTGAAGAGGTAAGTTGAGGTAGGAGAACCACTTTTGGAGGCTTCAAATTGAGAATGACATTTAAAGCTGTCTAAGGTTTTTGGTCTTGGCCGGCTTACATAGGTTTAAGGATTTAGGGATTTAGAGACAGTCAGGACACCAAAAAAAAACCAACACAAAAAAAACTTAAAAGCTTACTGTGGCTGTTCTAGTTTTTAAGTAGTTTTAGATAATTTTAAGTAGTATTATTTGTTTTGGTTAGTTTTAAGTAGCTTAAGTTTTATAATGGGTTTCGTTTTTTTATTTAGTTTTAAGTTTTATATAAAACAAAAATAATGATAAAGATACCAAGTTCTTTTTAAATTTTATTGTTTTTAGATTAAGTTATTGTTGTTTAGTATTAAAATTGTTCTTATGATGAAAGGCAGTAGGATTAACTTAAAGCACCCGTATAGGGCTAGTAAGATATCTTTTTAAAGTCTTTGGGATTTACGCTAGTTTTTTAAGAATTTTTGTCTAGATTTAAGATATTTTTAAGATTTGATAAAATAAAAAAAAAATAAAAAATACAAACAAAAGATGTTTTTTGATCACTGTTGCTATGTCGACCCTCAAAACCTAATATAACCTTTCCCTGAAATTCTGTTAAATTGTTCATTGAAGTAGAAAAGGGAACTAAAGAAAAATCTTACATTTATGATTGAACCTAAATCTAATTTTGAAAAGCGTACACAGAAAAAAAAATTGTCATATTAACAATCGTCTATAGACAACTTGAAATTTGGCCAAATTGACTACCAAAATAGTCAATATGACAACCGTATTTTCAAAAGAACAATTTTCGATTTTCAATTTTGAGTAGTGAATATGACAACAAAAGTAGTCAATAGAACAACTTCGGTAGTCAATATGACAATTTGGTCGTCATATTGACTACCCAAAATTGACTATCGAGGATTGTTATATTGATTACCGCAATTGTCCCATTGACTACCGTAGTTGTCCTATTATGATAACTGCAGTGTTTATATTGACTACCAAATTGTAAAAAAATTCGGATCCTAAAATTGACAACTGAAAATTGTTCTATGGACTATCGCGGTTATCGACTGAAAATTGACTACCAAATAGCCGTATTGACTACAAAAACAGTCAATAGGATGACTTTTTTCATTCTGTGTATAATAAAAATAAGTTACTGATAGTTTCGTTGAAACTGCTGTGATAGTAGTATTACAATATGTTTGACATCTATCCTATTCCTTCATATATGTTTATGAATTTGTACTAACATTTTCTGGAAAACCACCTAAAAAGTTGTACGGTGATTTTATAGATAGTTAAACTAAACTTAATTTGTATAACAAAATTGGCATCACTTACCTGTCAAACAAAAGCAGTCGTCAAAAAAATCCCCCTTCTTCATTTTTGGTTATCTTTTAATAGTATCATCATTTCATCTTTTCATCTATACCAATGTCATTGTGTTAAAAGAGATATGTTGCAATTTAATCTAAAAAAAAAGTAATAAAAATGCTGTCAAAAATTTATTTTTAAAGGCTTAAAACTGTTGCTTTTTAGAGACAAATGATTTCAATAGGAAAGTCAAAATAATTCAGTTTGTTTCATTTTTGGAATAATTAACATTCATACCACTACCACACATCTAAGGCTTTACTAGATCTAATTAAAAGTTACGAATTTGAGAGGATTTTGAATTAATGCAAATTATTACTTGTTATTTTGTTTTATATTTGTCTTATATTAATAAGAACTATAAAACATTTTTTGATTCATAAGTTCTGTTAAAGATTATATTTTAATCGCAACACTTTATGCAATTTTCTATGAAACTCCCTAAAAGTATCCCCAAATAGTAAATAAACAAAAAGATCGTTCAAATCTAATGATGTTTATTGTTTAATGAAAAGCTAAACATTTTAGAGAGTAGTTAGAAGGTAAACAAATCCCCCATGTTCCATTTATTATTTTGATGCTGTTTTTTAGGCCAAATAGTTTTCCCATGAAAACGCAATGCACAATTGAGTGATCACAGATCTTGTCCTAACCAACAAAAAAAAAATATAAAACAATCTACTTTTGATGTTGTGTTTTTTTCTTATTTCTTCATCTAATTTAATTTTCTGAAAAAAGAAACTGGGACTTCGTCTGCCCCAATTTTCGTACATTCGAAATCATCACAATTATAAAGCTAGTTCATGTTTATCGTTTTCTTGGGAAGACGCGCACATTTTACAACTCGCGTTTTTGATTATATTTTTATACAACTCATTTTCACCCACAAGAGCCTATACCAGATGTATGGTTGATGGTTGTTTTTTACGATTTACACATGCCTTGAGTCAAGATGCTAGAAACTTCAAGTGGTTCACGCATTGGTATCGGTCAAGTGGTGAAAAGATTGACACATGAATTTAGGCAATCGCGCATATCAAAGCCTCATCATAATGTAAGCTCCTTCTGAATGTGTATGTTTATTACAAACGATGAAGATATTTTTTTTGAAGATTATGTAATTTTTTGTGTTCCAAGTACGCAATTACATAATAATAACATTTAGCTGACATATTGACGAATCATGAATTAGGTAATTTGTGTTTCTTGGCATCAATAGGGAATTCGTTTTGAACTAAAGCATTGTTAAGATGTTTTTTATTAGCAAAATATAAATAGATAAATAAATGGGTGTTTTATTATTAAGGGAACAGCTTAGCCTACTTTAGGACTCTTCAGTCTTGTATTGCAGCTTAGTTTAGAAATTGGTCATATCACAGGCCCCGTGGGATATGTTTGGTACCTTTTTCTATTGGTATAAAAAGTCACATAGATATAATATTTAGACCGAATTTAAAACAAATGATGTTGTATTTTTCTTGAAGAGGAAAGATGCGACAAATTGTTACCATTCGTACTTTTAAAGGCCAACTGTGTACACTAAAAAAATAGATTGAAATAAAATCCGGTACTGAGCAGAGAATCATAAAAAATACTTTTAAAATAATAAATAATTTAAAGGAAATATTTTCGATCAGTGATTAGAATAATATTGCAGTGGTTTTAAGGATTATTGAAAAATATTTAAATGTTATTAATGTGTTTTTTCCAATACAAATGTTCTTAACAAAAAATTAAATGTATATTTTTTTTCAAAAAAAGCGTTAAACATTCTTTTCTAATATTCTCAGGATTGAAAAATCCTTTGAAATGTTTTGGTTTACCTTATTAATTTTTCAGCTAAGGCAAATTAGCCATATTTTGTCGAAGATTCAATTTTTTATATACTAAGAATAATGCTGTATTCGAAATTAAGTCGGCCCGATCAGTTTGATAAAGAGTTTAAAATAATTTATTAAAGTGTTAAATAGTTACGATTCTTTCAATTTTCAGAGATCGTAAAATGGCTACTTCAATTTTTAGTCATTTGCTTAATCGATATGACTCCTTTAATTCTGACTTTCCAAATTGATCGATCTATTTCCCAGATTAAGATTTTTTTACTATTTTTATGTTTTAAAACCGCCACTTTTTAGATGTGTTGATACGCAAAAACAGAATAAGTTTTTACTTGCTAAGAATGGATGGAATGGATTTTTGCAAAATAAAATAAAATATGGTCGTAAATTTTTTGTAAAATTTTAAGAAAAGTAAAATAAATCAAGTAAAGACTTATAAAAAATACCATGTGTTAAATTGTATTACTTTTTAAAGTTAAGCGAGGAAAGTAGTAAAGTAAAAGGTAGGTACTTAGGTATAAGAACATTTGTATTTTGTAATACCATAAGGAAAAGGTAAGCCCATGAGCATAATAGGCACTTAAGCCAAAAAGACTTATTCGAGTTGAACTGTAAATTTTAAGGACATAAATAGAAACTTATTAGTGTGTGTCGTTCTAGTATACTAAAATATGTGGAGAAAGGACTGACGAATGCTTTAAAAAAGCCTACACGTGTTGATCTTAGACGAAATACATCTACTTTAATTGATTACATATACGTTAATCTAACTAAACAAGGAATATTCTCAGCAGTTGTTGAAACTGACCTTAATGATAATAGAATGATCGAAGAAATCGATGATGTGCATATTAATTAACTGAAAGTTAATTAGCGAATACAACAAATAAATAGGGAGATCATGCTTCAAGAAAACAATATCGGATCTCTATAAGAGATATTAGTACGGAAAATAAACAACATACATACGGTGTTAACCAAATATAAGAAAAAAAAACCTTGGATCAACTGCGAAATAATTGATATTTGTAAGAAAAGGGATGAGTTTTATAGAAAATGGAAAAATAGTCCAAAAAGCTAAAGGTATGAAAATCAAAATCAAAATCTTCCAAAAAATTGTACTCGTGTTTTGTTGGAAGACCTATCCATAGTATAGTACGATTTTACACGAATAACAAAAACAATATCTATAGTATGAATAACAACGATAAAAGTTAGAGTAGAATCTTACTATGGATTTTTTTTTGACATTTATACGAGTCTCGAATGGATCTTTTTCAAATTTTGGTACGATTGATATTGCATTTGTATTTCAATGGCTGTGTTCGTTGAGTAGTTGTGCATTTGAAATCCTGTGTGTTTTCCATTGAAAAAAAGAAATTAATCTATTACTGTTGATATCATTAAGTTTTGGTAGTAAAAATGGTTTAACTGGGCTTATTTTGCAAAAGAAAGTAATAGAAAAGATATTTATGTTTTTCTACGTTTACACTATAGGTATATCTCAGTTTAGAGTAGTGTAACACAATATAGGAATATGCTACCTATATTGTATTTTTTTTTAATTTGATCAAACCAAAATTATATTTTTTGTACACAATCATGCAAATAAACAGACCATAATCTGCATTATCTGTAAAACCAACTCCTCCACACAGGTTTTTCTTCGCAAATTTTGACTCGACTCCGATCCCCGCCTGGAATCGAGGCGAATCAAGCTCATTTCAACTCAACTCAGCTATACAAAGGATTAAGGCGAACTTCAAGCTCTCTTCAAAATCACATGTTAATGTAGTAGTCTAAGAACAAACCCCCTCCTTGAAGCAATTGTTCAATCAATTTTTTTTTATAGAATCTCCATTTCCAGATGTTTATTTAACATTTCTTCTTGAAAATTGTCCATTTTATTAGTTTTTTTTGATAAGTTATTTTTAACTTTTGATTTTCACAAAACTTTCTTCCATTTGTGTTTTTTTTAATTATTATTCTGACAGATATTCTTTCAGTTGTAACAATTTTTAAATAGAAAAATCTGGATACTGCGGTTCGTTTTGTTGGCAATTTCTCACTGTAATATATGTGGAATACCAAAAAAACGCACTTTTTGTAAACAAACCCATCCAAATGATAAAAGACATATTTTATAAACAAACATTTATAAATGTACAATACGATCCAAGAAAGACATGAAGCGTGATAAATGAACTTTTGGGAAGAAAAAAAGCTTCAATCGGTGATGTTTTACAAAACAACTTATCAACCAACAACAATGGGAAAAAAGGATTGTGGAAGAATTTGCAGATTGATTCGTAAACCAAATATAGTTAACTATGCATAAGTGCAACATTAAAACACAAATTATGAACGATGAAAGCTTAAGCAGATAACATAAGACCAATTGATCTCCAAATGAATGCCGAAATTGTTGCACCGGTTTTACAAGCCATAATAAATCGCAGTATAATCCAGGGTTGTGTACCAAAACTTATGAAAACGTCAATTATTCGTCCTATTTAAAAAGGAGAGAAAAAAAGCAAAAGCGAAAACAATAGACCGATCGCTCTCATGTCAGCCGTTGAAAAATGCTTGGAGGAAGCAATTGTCAAACGACTCAATTTATTTGTATACAAACATCAAATCCTGCACCCAAACCAATACGGATTTCAAAAAAAAGAGTATTTACAAATACACTTTATGAATACCTTAATCGTAACCACCACCCTCAGCCCAAGAAACTTCATGAAAGCTTGAACAAAATTTGTATCAGATAATGTTTATCAGACTGGCTCAAAAGCTATCTTATTGATAGGTCGATTAAGGTTTAGGTAACATCAACTTTGAGTGAAGAAAAATCTACCGTATATGGCGTTCCACAAGGTTCAAAACTGGGACCGATTTTGTTCATATTTTATACTAATGAACTACTACGATTGTTTAAAACTAATACAGCATATGCATATGCCGACGATATAGACATTATAGTCAAACACAAAAGTATGAATTCAGCAGTACAAAAACTTCAAAAACATTTTGATAATATATCCAAGTTATGCCATGACCATGAACTGATTATTAATGCTACAAAAACAAAATTTATGCACATACGCCACCAATCTGAACAGAATAAACTTTTCAACATATATCACAGAAATGATCACTGTCCATTGTCAGCCAATGTTCGCTAGCGGACTCTCGAATTCGGTATGGAATCCTGGCCTGGTGAAAGCTTCAAAAACACAGAAGATACTGAATCCCCAACATCGTCTGATTAAGCTCATTAAACCTTCTTATGCTGTAAACGAGATATATCGTATGACGACCTTACAACATTATATGGATGACCAAAGATTTCTACAGCCAATACGACATAATCTAGAAAAAGAGCACATGGAATGCTTGAAATCCCGCCAACTTTCAACTTATATGGGAACAGAGAGCTCAGATACATTGTTCCAAAAATAATAAATGAATTACCATAGAATCTGAAAAGAATAAGAAATTTTAAGAAACGAAAGAAAGAAATTAAAAAAACTACTGTTAGATTTGTATTTTGTTCTATGAGTCAAATAAGTTAACACTAAATAATATTTTCTGTGACATAAAATAAGTTTGAAGCCAGTGTTTTTAATTTTTGAAAAGCTTTTTGAGTCGAAAGTAAATTTTTACCAAGTTTTAGTATATTTTTTTTAGGTTTTAATTTTTTTTGTAAAAATAAATGTCAATTCGTTTTTCTCAAAATTTGTCCTAATGTTGAAAACAATACTTCTTATAAGGAAAAATTAGTTCGAAGCCATGATCTCAAAGTTTTGAACATATATTTACGTCTAAAAACAATTTTGACAAAAGTGTGTTAATTTTTGTTTAGGTTTTTAACTTTTTGTAAAAAGAACTATGAATTCGATTTTTTTCAAAATTCTACTCAGTGTTAAAAAAAATATATTTTTAAAGATAACGGTTGTTTAAAGCCAATATCTCAAAGTTTTGAAATAATATTTGTGTCGAAAGACAATTTTTACCAACTTTTGTTAAATTTTCTTTTAAGTTTTTATTTTTTGTAAAAAAAACTCTCAGTTGTCTTTAAGGTATAATCATTTTATATTCATAAAATTTTCGAGGTGACAATTTTTTGAGATATAAAAAAACCGTTATCTGGATTTTTTTTCAAAAAACACTCTTGTTTGGTACACGTTACAATAAAAAATATAAAATTTAATTCAAATCTTTAGCGTTTTTGGTTCGTAAGATGTTAAGATTTAACCAAAATATTTTTATACCGCTATGGTAAAAAAAACGCCCACGAAATGTTCTTGAGAGCCTTCTTTGCATTTTTCTGTCTTATTATCTGTATAACAAAATTTATTTGAAGTCGATATCTCTTCTGGTTCTTGAGCTATGGACAACGAAAAAAACGTTGCGAACGTACAGACGTACGGACGTACTTTCTAAAAATATTTTATTTCTAAATTTTCAATTTGACAAATCGGACCCATTACAATAAGTTCATATAGGAAGTTAATAATTACTATTGTTTATAACCGCCTGCAGATAAGCACTTTGCTTTGTGGGTAAACTTTTATAAGTTTTGAATATTTGTGAAAATAAAGAAACCTTTGAATTGAAAAAAAGACAAAAAAGTACATTTGTCTTACTACAAACAATTCGTTAAAGTTGTTAAAGGTAATTTTTATAATAAATGTATGTTTTAAGACTTAAAATTATATATATTTGGTGTAAATTATTTTCATAGGTGCTTTTTCTTCCTGCTTTATAATTTCTTTTTTTTTAAACTAAAGTGTAAAAAATCACCGAAAACTCATAAATATCTTAAGTTGCGTCAATGAGGTAAACAAATAAAAAAAAAAAAAATATAAGCCAGATAAAAACAAATATCTATTGAAGTGTAAGTTAATAAAAATGACTCAGCGAGAACCCCATTAAAAAATTCATATACATAGGTTCTAAATTTGCTCCAGTTTATAAGTTTTGTTTTCGTTTTATGTTTCATTTGTTTGCTCTAAAAACAAATTTCCTTCAAAAGAGTCATGGTTTTTGTTGTATAAAAAAATAATAATAAATAATCGTATTATGTGAATAAAGTCAATCAAATGATGAATCAGAAATAGTAAAATGCGTATTAAAATTGTCTTCCTCTTTTGTTTCTAAAGTTATATAGGAAAACCTTGGACATGAAGATGACACGAGGGTTGACAACGAAACGACAGCTTAGCTCAGCTCAAAACGTACGTTTTTCAATAAATATATATTTATTCCATAAATTACAAGATACCTACAATCCTATACACATACTCATAACTACTTATTTTTTTTGTCAATTCGATTGACATTACACCTATTATGAGTTTTATATTTTGTAAATAATCTTTTTTAAAACAGATAACAAATATACAAAAAAAACTCCAGAACCTACCATAAACAACGCTGTAAACAGTGTACACGGACGTGACTAAGTCATGATTGATTCGTCATAAACACCTGCGCTGCTATAGCAATGCAGAATCAGGCAGATGATGAACAACTCGTGTGTTAAATTTCAGGCACAAGTTTTTATTTTTCATTTTGTCGAAATCCGATCCTCTAGTATTTTTTGTCTTTTATTCAATAAAAATCAAGGTTTCTTTTTCTGATAAAAATATCTTTTATTAGGGTGGTTCTTAATTTTTCTAAAATTGTAATTGTATGGCTTAATGTTATAAGTTTTAAGAATAAAAAATGTGGCACTCATTTTAGGTACAATCCCAATCTACCTTAAATCTGCAATGTTTACTTTCAAACCTTTGGGTAGCCTAAGCATATTTTTTTTCAAAACAAGAACCACCCTAATTTGTAATTTGACAATCGAAAAAAACATAAATTGTTTCGGATTATCATTTATCGGGAACATTTTGGCTCTTTTTAATGTTTTTTTTTTTAAGTGAGTCATGGATGAAACATAATTGTAATACTACCTAAGCTTTATACATAGTTAAAGGCTAAAAACTGCATAATTTCCTTGCAGAAGAGCTATTTGATATTTTCTGTTCAAAAATGCATGATTATGTTTTCTGTGATAAAATACAAAAATTTTGAATTTCAATAGAGAGAAACCGCAAAATAGTGCGGTCTTTCTTAAAAGCGGGTTCTGAACTTAAACGACCTAAACGACTATTTCTTAACGGGCCTGAAAAAATTAACTTAATTTGTTTTTAAAACTCCATTATGTACAAATTTAAAAATAAAAATTTATTTTTTGAAATTGCATAATCAAAAATTCAAATGTTATTTTCGTCATAAAATTCTGATAAATATTTAAAATAGAGAAGAAATGACAATGTGCAGAAAATGTATGCCATGAATCACGAGAAACCTTACTAGAATATTTGATTATAATTGTGAGAGGCATTTTTGTTAATTTTTGTCATTACGAAAATTGCTTTAATTAGTTTAGTTGAACCTCTAGTTGGTAAAAATTAACGATAGCAAAACTCAAGGAAATTAAACAGTTTTTACGGTTTATCATTTTTTTGAAAGTAGTTTCAGGTTGTTTTCGGTGGATTTCACAATATTATTGTTTTTTAATAGTCCAAAATGATGTTTAAAACCCCATGTTTACGAATTTTTTAAAAATGTTATAAGAGTCTTTTCAATTATCCCAGAAAGTCGTTTCCTCAAATAAAATGGTGCTACTATGCAAATATCACAAAAAAATGCTCCTTCGTTCCCTTTTTGGTGAAAAATCAAATTCCTTTAAGTCAAAAAAAATTAAAAATTGATAAATCACGTTTAAACCTAAAAGAAAAATAATCTATTTTCTATTTGATTGAAGAAAACTCTTTATGAGCACATTGACCATCAAAAATCATCTAATCGTCAAGCCAGAGATGAACCTACAAGAGACGCCATACTCACAGCCTCGCACCATCATCAACAACATCATCATCATCATAGTTCGTCCACACTCCTCTACATTCACAGTGGACATAAAAACAAACGTGAGCTGTTAAATCACGAACTTTAAGTGGATTTATGATGTTCTTCACATAAATATAGCAACACAATCGGGACGAATGGCCTCATGAAGCAGCCCATCATTTGATATAGGCACCAGAGAAGCCTAAAGGCAACTAAACCTATAGGTTTTCACATGCATTCATAATCATCTATCTGAGTGTAAGTGTATAAGAGGAAAAGAATGGTTTTGCTTTGAAGATGAAGCACCAACTCCACGCAACCCGAGAGCTTCAGCAATTAATTGGTAAAATCCTCTTAACGCTTTGCCATGGCGATAATTGAGTGCTTCACTGCAATTCTCTCATATCTCCTCGAACTCCAAGTGGTCGTCGGAGTCGAAGTCAGAGTCATAGTTGGAGTCATCGTCATCATCATCGTCGTTCGTCGTCGTCGTCGTATTCGCTCGCATAGTCTATCGTCAATAATATCCATAGCTGGTGGGGTGCACTCCTCATCGTAACCCAGATGCGGGAGTCGATTTCTCGTCCAGCATCATCCTCATCATCATCATTTTCATATGTGGTGAGCAATGCAATATGCAACAAAAGTAACAGCAGCAGAACCTAAGCTATATGCATGATCGTCCAGCCAGCGACCAGTGCTGGAAACAAAAAGAACTGCAGTCTTGAGCTATAGAAGTTATAGCTTCAGCAACTGCAGCAACAACTTCAACATCGGCAGCAGATGTGTTGCTTCGATTAATGCGGTCATTGCGATGGTCAATTAATCTTATGCCAAGTTGGCTTTCATATCCTCGCGCCAAACCAGACGCACAAACGGACACACTCGCAGCCGAGTACATAGTACTTGGACACGGACCGGACAGCCCTGGAGACGCAGCGAGCTTAACCCGTAGCCTAGTCGAGCCGAGTGCTGTTGCTGTTAGCTTGTTATATGTTATGGTCTATTTGGACCTTTTAACTTTAAATATGATAAGCGGCGCGATGTGGCGTCATGTTGCTGAGAGCGCGCGGCAACTTAAATGATCATTTGTTACTTTTACAGTTTGTAAGTGGAGATGGTTATCGCGATGCGTTCCAAATGGTACTAATAAATTCAATTTGAGTTAAACAATTTTTTTTTTCAAGATCTGTTTGTATATTGGTGTAAACACCCCCAATTCCATTACCTCCCTCCTCCATTTTTAATAATCATCCGCTACATTGTATATACCTAGTATAATGATATGACCAACTTGTTGGCGGTTAGAGCGGAGGTGGATGTTGCGGTGAAGAGCATAATAATGGAACTTTGGAAATATGAATAGTTTCTGCATGCTGACTGAAGATAAGATAGACTTTTAAGATACATAATTCTAGAAATAAAGAATGGAAATACAAAATATGACAAATTTTGTTTGTTTTTGATCCAACGGATGTTAAATGAGACTTAATTTATATATTCATGCTCAAGAACTATAAACTTGAAAACATCTTAACTTACAAAAATTATATTCCTGATGTTTGGTGTACATCGGGAAGGAAATTGGGTAATTTTTCTATACGAAGAAGTTGATGTGATATATTTCAAAAGTAGGTTAAGTTCGTTTAGAAAATTTGTCGTTTAAAATTTTTAGATATCAAAAAGACATACAAATTTAAGTATGCGATCAAATGATTTGAAAGCTTACTTTGAAAACTTCAAAGTATTATTTTAGGCTTTTGACAATATAAGTACAGAGCCCAATTTTGTAAATGAATTAAGAAGATTTTTAAATGAGGTTGTTCTGGTAAAGGTCTTTATTATGACATTGGGGCTTTTGTGAGTATTGAGGCAGAGGCGGCAAAAATGGGTTTAACGGTTAATGAGGACAAAACAAAGTATATACTGTCTTCAAGAAAGGACTTACAACACAGACTTTTTGGTCACTATTGCTAAACGCTTTTCCTTTGGGCTAAGATAGCAATTGAGTAGCAAAGCAATCTCTCGACGTACCAAAGTGTCGCTTTATAATGGCTAAAACACAAACTTGATTCGTCTTCGGCTTCGTCTGCGTTGCGATGGGCCTGCTTCGAGGTTGCTTTGAATGACATTTCTATAATAACCAATGGGAATCCCTCCAAAACCAATTGTCTTTTGTTTGTTGACTTTCTTACAGCTGTGGAGCTGTCTGACAAAGCAAATGTTCAGCAAATTTGAACTACATTACGTTATTTCCTTACGATTGACAAATGAAATGTGAGGTCGAAACTTCATTGTGATAGCATACATTGAATTCTTATGGCTGAACTCGTAAACGTCAGGCAAAGCTGAAGCTAAAGCGTGTTTGTGTTTCAGCTATAAAACCCTTATCATGCCCGTCCTGCTATACGGTGCAAAAGCAAGGACTATGACAAAAGCGGATGAAAGTACCTTGTGTCGTTTCGAGAGAAAAGTTCTACATGTGATCTACGGTCCCGTATGAATTGACGGGGAGTGGAGGAGAAAATGGAACGACGAGCTGCACGGGTTGTATAGCGACGTTGACTTAGCCAGAAGGGTAAAAGTCAAACGACAAAGATGGCTGGGTCACGTAGAGCGCATGGAAATCAATGCTACGGCTGGAAAGTCTTCGAATCCACACCCACGGGACAGCCTTGTAGAGGAAGATCGCTGATCAGGTGGCGCGCACAGGTGGAAAGTGACCTAACCTAACTTGGAGCGCGAAACTGGAGATATCTCGATAGGGACCGAGATGGATAGATGGAGGAGTTTGTTAGGTGAAACCCTAGTTGACACAAGACTGTAGCGCTAACTTAACTAAAATACTTATAACTGATCATTCAATTTGTTCGGATTGACTGTGCAATATAATTCCACAGAGAACTTCATTTAACTTAATTTAATAATTTAAGACTTTTCAAACTTGTATAATGGCCTAGAAACTTTTCGAAGTACACCTGGTACTAAAGTTTATTTTCACAGGTACTGCCTCTTGCGAGGGATTGACAAATCCTCCAAGAGTAAAGTGCGTTCTCAAATTATCCGTTTGGATTCAGCTTGAAACACTACTCGCACACATAATTGAAAGTTGAAAGTCACTAGGCCCTAGTTCTGCACGGACTGTTGCGCCAACAAATTTTTTTTAGAAACCTTTCGAATTCCTTCTGTTTTTGCTAAAATTCCAAAATGCTACTTATAACAATCTTTGAGTAAGTCTCTTATCTTATAAAAACGTTAGAATCATATATTTTAAGAATATCCCACAGCTAAATTGTTCTTAACCATCTTTACCTTATTTGCCAATGTTTCTGACCTGCATCAATCTTCATAAAGACGAATGACTAAATGACTCACAAAGGATAAAACATCTTCCACCCTTCTTTCAATGCCAAGAATGTCTTAAGTTAATCCCAACAAATCTCTTAAAAAAGTTATAGCTTTTTAAAATGTAAAAATACTGATTCTTAGAATTGAATATAAGCCATTCATGAATCATAGTCTTTTTATACTCGTTTAGTTCTCATTTTCAACCAAGTCGTCATGATTTAGAGCCATTAATTTGCTCCTGTCGCAATATTCCTATTAAAATAGTTCAAACACCTTGTGCCTTGACAAAACAAAAATAAAAACAATTAAAAACAAAACAAATAAATATTCCCATGTGGGAGCTTCCACATCTGTGAGACATCAATAAAAATAAAAACCAAAGCATTATCATCATCATCATTACAATAGCCCCACGCGGAAAGCGCAGTAAAAATATTGTCGTCCTCGATAGTGCAGTCAACTATAAGGTTTAATAATACGGTCTCCCATCAAACTGAATGCAATAAATCTGTCATCGTATTATAGCCCCTGGCACTGTAATAAAACACTTTCACTCACCGTCGTCGTCGTCGTAGACGAAATCGTCAACGCCATAGCGAGTGCATATAAATTTGTAGTTGGTCGTCGTCCTCACATCATCAGCATCATCCTCATCCTGAATTGAGTAGGAACATTCAAGTGTCTGGGCTTGAGCCTGTACTTTGTGTGGCAATAAAATTCAAATGTGCAAAAGGATTTAATTGATGCGACACAAAAAGGAGAAGTATCTTTTATTTCCGCCCTGATGCTACCTATTCAAGCTGTACACAACACAAAAGTGAAACCCACAACCAAAGCTTCCACAGCTGAGATAGATTCAACTATGATGTTTATAGATAGGTACTCGTACAACGATGTGCGTCCCGTTTTAATTGTAACTTGCGATTTATAAAAACTTTAAGGGTAAAATATTTATTCACAAAAGAAAACGGGTCAACAGATTTTCTTTTAGTATTTAAATAATTAGAACCCATGTACTTTTGCCTTAATGCTGGGTTTGGATTTTAGCAGAGCTTCCTCACAGTTATGGCATAAAACTAACCAAAAGTCACTCTGTAAAGCTTAAGCTTTAGCAAAAATAGGTTTTAAAAAATGATCTCTTATCAGTGACTTTTACAGAAAATAAATGAAAATATTTTTGTCAAATTTACTACAATAAAGTGTTTTTATATCAAAAGTAAACTTTTAAGAAATAACTGAATCTGTCATTTTTCTAAACAGCTTTCTAAAAAGGTTTACCGAAAGAGAGATTTAATGCATATGGCGTTGGGAGCTTAAAAAAAAGTACTTGACTACTTACAACATCGGTTTCATATTAGTCTCATATTGGAGAAAGGGATTTCTGATTTAAGTTTCCAAAAGTTTTTAGGATTCTCATTTAAAAAGGTTCCCATATTAGTAACAAAACTAGGGTATACAAAATTAGACAGAGACTTAAATTCATTAAAGAATTCAACATAAACAGAGAAGTTGATTCGAGACAGAGTTTTGAGATAAGTTTTTCATGCCTTACTTCATTTGTTACGAAGTAAACGCAATTCTTTTATGTAAAAAGGGTGGCTAAAGTTTGTATTTCTTGATTTCTTAAAAGGTAGATTTTTTCTAAACAATTATTAAGGATCTTATAAAAAATTGAAATTGCTTCGTCAATATTAGAAAAGCTTAAGTATCAGTAATTCTACAAATGGAGAAATCTTCAGAGAACGACAGGAAATTAGTTCTTTTGAAGTCAAAATTATATCAGCAATCAAAGAAATTACTGTGTTCAGTAAAGTGATTACTAAATCAGAAGAAAATACTAAATCGAGAATTCGATGTTTTGAGTTTTTAATACAGCTTGTTTGCTGTAAGTCAGTAAGAAGAATTTGTTCGAGAAAAGATAGTTCCAATTGTGAAGAGAGAGAGGTTTTAAGGCAAGATTCGTTATCAGGTGAAATCCAGTCAATGTGTGGTAAATTAAAAGAACCCAGAAGTAAAATATTGGTGTCAGCGCATGACAAACGGATAACAAAGTTTAATGCTAAGGAGAGTTTGCTATAAACTATAAATATAAACGTTTAAAATGAAAAAGTCTTATTCTGTACCATTACCTTATCACATACCCGTTCAATTGATAATTCAAATTTAAAAGATACAGAACACTAGACATATTATGTAATATAATTTCTTTAAACTTCGAACTCTTCGCTGAAAAATTTTGTGTCGGAAAAGCTTGAATTGAGCCAAGTTTCTTTCAAAACGAATACGTCATGTGGAAATGATTGGGAATTGAAAAAAATGTCAGAAGTCTTACTACGAAGTCTCCTTACGTTTTGGTAGAAGAGGACAAGCCTGTTGAGTTTTTCGCCACGGTTTTCAAAGAAACACCTCGTTTTTGACTTTATGTAAATTCTTTGACTAAAGTCTCTGCGGCCCATATATTTCTATTGTAAATTGACTTGAATATCGTGGGATTCGTTACTAATTTAGAAGAAGAAATAAAGCTATTTGTTTTATTGATCGTAGTACAACTAATTAATGAGCTTCAACGAATGCTCTTTGTAGAAACTAAGTGAAAAGTTATATCTTCTTGCGTTGATACTGGGTCTAGACGAGATATGAAAATTATTTTTGGTTTCAGCATTGATAGGGATGGAATTTTTTTTATTACAGTTCCAGTATCGGATTCGCTAACAGAAACTGAATTTAAGTCAAGAATTGGAGTTATATTAGGAGTTCCGGTGGGATCTGAAAGTATTGGGGTGATGTTAACATTAGTTCGTTTGAGGGAGGGGTAGAATTTTTAGCAAGCGCAAAGTTTTCTCGGCTTCTTTTTTTAGACTTTTTGTTTTGTTTATCAGGTACACTTTCTGCGTTACTTATACAAGAACTTGATTGCGCGAGAATATCTTGACTTGAAGAAGAGAAAGTAGAAGGAATTTGGGCAAACTGCAAACTGCAGTATTAAATGAATTCAGTAGCACTTCAAAATCTTTAGAAAGTTTTAAACAGTCAGGCCTAAAAGAAGACATTTTAAAAGCTAGTTGGGATACAGACAGCTTACGGCAGTCGTGACAGTATCAGTAAGCAAATTTCGAGTTGGCTATTTTGTCATTATTTTAATGATGTGGCCATGAAAATTGTTTTGGAAATGAGGTTCAACAAGGTTTTGTAGCTGGTAATCAAATTACAGTTTTGAAAGGTTTTTAATGGCTATACTCGTAGAATGCCTTTTATAATTTAACAAAAAAAAACTTACATACGGCTTTTTGGAGCTATTTAAATTCACGAAGTATTTTATTTTTAATAAAATTTGTTATGAATCTACAATTTTGTACTCCAATATAAATCTTAAAATGTTCAGTATTTTATTTATTTAACTTAAAAGAACGATGAAGGACTTATCCTTAAATATTTCTTAACAGAAAAACTCAAAACGGTGCAAAAGCAATTTTTGTTTTTAATACAAATTAGCCTAAGGCTTGAACATCTAGTTTTTGGAATATATTGTATAAAAAAAGTATACAAATAATGTTGAATACGGGTGTCTCTGAGTTTAAGCAAATACATACATGCAAATTCGGAGTTCGGATTTAGAATCGGCTGTAAAATTAACTTCAAAGGAATATCACTTAAAGTTGTTTAAAACTTAAGAAAGAATAAAATGAAGACCCAAAAGCCAACTTAAAATTGATGAAAACTTTCGAAAACTAAGTCAGATAAGTTTTATGAACAGGTGAAACGAAATTCACAGGTAAATAAAACTAGAACCGATGGCTGCAAAGACGAAAGTGGAAACATTATATAGTGTAACCGCAGTCAATGTGAGGATATGGAAGGACCACTTCTGCTGTATAACGGCGACGACAAACCAAACTCCACTGTCAGGCAGGATGATCCACTCAACATAGATGACGAAAGCCAACAATCCAGTCCTCCCGACTTAGACGAAGTAAAGATTGCAATATCTTAGCTGAATACCGAGCTCTTTAAAGCAGCTGAAGATAAGTTGGTTAGAAGCATGCACCAACTTATCTGTAAAATATGGGCGGAAGAAAGCTGGATGAATGGAACCTCAGTATTGCTTGGCCGATCCTGAAAAGGGAGATACTCTAAACTGCACCAAATATAGAGGAATCAGTCTACCTAACATCGCCTATAAAATCTTCTCTGCCGTAATTTATAAACGTCTTAAGGCCATCGTCAACAATCTGATAGGTCTTTATCAGTGTGGTCTTAGGCCAGAAAAGTCCACAGTCGATCAAATATTCACATTACGGCAGATTCTGGAAAAAACCCAAGAACACCAAATCGATACCCGCCATCTTTCCATCGATTTCAAGGTCGCATATGACAGCATTTACAGGGACGACCTGTGCAGATCCATGTCTAGTTTTGACATCCCTGCAAACTTGTCTGTTCGTGCAGGATGACCATGGAGAATTCACGCTCCTCCTTAAAGGTTGGAAACAACTTAATAGAACTTTTTGATGGCAAAAAGGGTAAAACCCAGACCAGATCTTTTTTTAACATCGTACTTGAAAGAATAGAGCAGAGCTAACACGTCGACACTTGAGGCACTATTTTTCAAAATTCCGGCCAATAACTAGCATATGCTAATGACATTGACATAATCGGAAGAACTCAGCGTGATGTCAATGGGGCTTTTGTGAGTATTGAGGCAGAGGCGGCAAAAATGGGTTTAACGGTTAATGAGGGCAAAACAAAGGTCATGCTGTCGTTAAGAAAGCTTTTACAACACCGACGTCTACGTCTTGGTCAAAAGGTCACCATCGACAGACGTAACTTTGAGGTAGTCAAAGACTTAGTCCACCTAGGCTCCGCTGTAAATGCAGAAAACAACACCCGTGCTGAGATCAAATGCAGAATAACTTTTGCTAACCGCTGTTTCTTTGGGCTAAGAAATCAATTGAGTGGACCAAGGTGTTGCTATATAAGACCCTTATCTTCCCCGTCCTGCTATACGGTGCAGAAGCATGGACTATGACAAAAGCAGATGAAAGAACCTTGGGTCGGTTCGAGAGAAAAGTTCTTCGTATGATCTACGGTACCGTATGCATCGAAGGGGAGTGGAGGAGAAGATGGAACGACGAGCTGTACGGGCTATATAATGACGTAGACTTAGCCAGAAGGGTAAAAATCCAACGACTAAGATGACTGGGTCACGTAGAGCACATGGAAACCAATACTCCGGTCCGGAAAGTTTTCAAATCCGCACCCACAGAAGCCCTGGAGGGAAAGACCGCGGATCAGGTGGCACGCACAATTGGAGCGCGAAACTGGAGACATCTAGCTAGGGACCGATCTAGATGGAGAAGTTTTTGTTGGGTGAGGCTCTAGTTCACACAGGACTGTAGCACCACTACAGTAAGTAAGTAAGATACTAAAATGATTTTAATTAAATCTTAAACAGATACAGATTTCTATTTTCTTAAGATAACTATGAGGTGATGTTAAAATTTTGGATAACAAATTCCTTTGAAAAGTATTGATTAAACAGAAAAAAGAAGATTGTTGGACAGTGTTACAAAAAAAATTGTTATCTTGTTAAAGTATCCATTTTTATAAGCTTCAAAATGTCAAATTTTTCTTTTGGCTAATAGATTTATTAGAATATGGTTTAACCACATATAAAGAATTTGTAATTCTGAAAACAACTGTCATTCATCAAATTGATAGGAAACTGCTTAAAGTATGTAATAACAGATTACTTTTGACATAGAATTATTGTAAATTGCAGTTGCTCCGTTGCTGGTTATGGTTATGGCGTAGTTTTTACGTTTTAAATTCCTTACTATGAAAGCTTCAAAAGTGAAAGCTGGCTATTCAAAATGTTATCAAATACTGGAAAACCCTTTTTCAGATCTCTGTGCTCATGTGTCAAAAAAGTGGTCAAACGAATTCAAATTTGTTTTCCTCAGTACTATTTGAAATCAATTAAGACCCAATAAAAAACCGATGCCGACCGTCAAAACGACTGAAAAAGCGGTGAAGACGGAAAAGATTTTTTAACGTAAGGTCATTATCAAACAGTTGTCTACGGCTGAAATATACTGTGGCCCTGTCGTCTTTTTTTACCAGTAATCTTCATGTAGCTGCGTGAGCTTTCATAAAGGACGATTTTTATGAGTCTTCTGTCCGTAGTTTTATTTAATTTTCTTGTATACAATAGTAAAAAAAAACATACGCAATGGTGAGCATTAAAAACAAACATAAACGTTCACGTGCAAAACCGTCTTGCATACAATCAATGTCCGAAGGTGTTCCTTTATCAAAATTGGGATTTTTACCATTGACTTATGGGCTCATGCTTTCATGCTGTCCTTTTTATTTCCGTGCTTTTTGTTGTTCATCAAATTTCTATAATCCAAATTTCTACATTTCATTTGTAGTCCTCATTTCAACAAGTGCATACGACCTAGTTCTGCATTTTGTACCATACTTTCTTCTCAACTTGTTGCGCATCACAATTTCATCAACACAGAAATAAGATAAGATACATTTGTATGGACATTGTTCGAACATTCGTACATTAATCTGAACCCGAGAGGAGATGGAAACTTAATAAAATGCTTTGCGGATGTAGTAAAAGCAATAATTTTCAACTTGAATTGCTTAATGCCAAAAAAGAAAACGAAATACTTTTATAATTTAATTGAACGATCCGAGCTCTGAACAAATTTAATGACCATAATAAATGTGTGACGAAGAATGATACATTTATTTTTTGATTTATAAACTTTTTTTGAAGTCAGCAGCTGTTTCGATTTTGATTTCAGAATACAAACCAAGCAACAGAGCACCACCGCCCGACCAGCTGGACGCTTTTGTGTTGTCCAGCAGTAGAAATTTTAACGAAACCAACGAACTTTTGTTGTGTTCCTTAAGAAGGTGACTATGGTGACGGTTGCGACGGTGAATTTGTGGATGCTGTCAGTTTTTATTTGCAAATGACAGTCTTGTTTTTATGGCGATTTTGAAAATTTTAAATGACAACGATAATCGTTGAGATTACCGTGTTTTGTGTCCAAGATAATGATCATGAAGAATTTTTCCTTTAGTTCATTTATCTTTTTGAATATCTATAGATATGCATGAGAATCTGGTGTACAGGGTATTTCGTTAGGGGATTTATAGAGTTCTCTCTGTTTTGTTGATGATATTGTATAAATATCATCTACACATAAATTCCCTAACAAACAATGGCGATTAAGTTGAATTTATTTGAGACAAGGGATGTAAAATGTAATGTTTACACCGTTTGCTTACATGACAGATCGTTAATTGTTGTCTTATTCTAAAACAAAGAACTTTCGATGGAACAAGGTGTTTCAAACAAAATTTATTTTATTTTAATATATCATTTTATGACAAAGAAAACAGTACACAAGTTTAAGATAGAGAAAAAGTGAACCAGTTGTCAAAATTGAAACCGTCAGGAAATAAAAATAGCCGCTAAAGTGTCACTTTGTCCCAATGCTCGATATGCGTCGGATTTAAAAGTGACAGTTGGGTACTGAACGAAATATTTGATATTCTATCGTTTTAAGATTTAAAATATTTAAAAAAATGTATGCTTCACTTACCTGTCTTTTACTTGTCGTCATGAGGAAATTAGATGAAATCTGACGTCAAAATCAAAATGAGTCCCAAAAAAATGTAAAGAAACACTGGTACCGATTTTTCTTGCAATGTTGATAGGTGCGCGGAAAATACCGAGTGATTCACTGAATTATCTTTAGTTTAAAAACACCAAAGTTTTTGGGGTTCCATTTCATTCTTCAAAAAATCTTCCCATTTTTATAATTCAAAGTCAAATCATTTTTATAAGAAAACACTCTTTGGATTAATGTTTAATAAAAAAATGTATGTTTAATAGTTCAGTAATAATTATTTACAAGCATTTTTTCTGTCAAACAAAGTTTACAAGAAGTTATGAAAAAAAGTTTTATTTTTATTTGTTTACTCTTTTACTTTTTTTTCCATTTTATACTCAAATATCTCTTAACAATTCACAATAACCCCAACATCGGTGGAGTTTTTTTTTCTTGTTCTTTAAACTAATTATTTAATTTTATTAAAATTCATTGTTTTAACAAAATTCTTCAAAAAGACGCTTACTTATTAATTGCTATACAATTCAGTTCAATGCACATTCATGAATAAAAATTTACATTCTTCTTACATTTTTAATTGTTTTTTTTTGTTCAATAAAAAATATCATATTTTGTGAAGTTATATTTTTATATTTTTTTAATAATCATATTTCATGATAAACAATCAACATTTATAAGAAAAATTCTGTTTTTTTTTAATTTTAAATTACCCCAAAATGCTCTAAACGTTCCCATACATATTTCACCCATTCTCAAAAATATTTACCATACAAATATTAAATTAGATTAATATTGTTTTTTGTTTTTGTTTTTACTGTAGGCTATATTTTATGTAAATGTATAAATCTCTAATAAAAAAATCTTAACCTTTTGACGAAACTGTTTTTTTTTTGTTTTTGTTTTGTTGCTAATTTAGTTTATTATTTTTATTTTTTATTATTTTGCGTAGAAAACCATTTTTGTTTATATTTTTCTTGTTTTGCAATAAGATCACACTTCTGAGTTCTTTTAGTTAAAAATTCCAAAAGCACATAATTTTTGTTTTTTTTTTCAAAAATTAAAAATATTTTTTTTTTTTGCTTAACATTAACACTTATGTTTCATGTATGTAAAGAGGGAATGAATTGTTGCTTCTAAAATTAGATTTTTTATATATTTTTGGTGGCTGGAAATGTTTCGTACACATGTTGCTAGACATATTTTTATAATTTTTTTTAGTCTAGTTGTATCCAGAGGGTTGTTCATGTTATGTATCTAATTTATGGCTTGCTTCCAAAATTGCTCACATTTTAAGTCTTCAATATCCACTCTGAGTCCAATTTCTTTATATAGCACAGTGCACAATTATACGTATTTTGTATATGAATTTTTATTAAATTTTCAATAAATATTATTTTCAATATTGTTTAATTTTTATATTTTTTTTTTTTTTGTTTTTTCTTGTAATATTTATATAATAATTTCTGTGTAATAAATAGACATTTAGAGTTTTTTGAGAAAAAAATATCTACTTAAATATTAAGTATGACTGTATTTACTTTTTGTTTTTGTTTTCTTTTAATTCCATCTACACATTTAAAGCGAGTTGAATTGTTGTTGTGGGTGGTTTTTATATGTTTCTTAAAATACAATTATATTCATGCAATTGTGTTTTACAAGAAAGAAAATAATTTATTTATAGGCCTTTAATATGTTTTAATTTTTATAAATTTTAAACTTATGCACTGATTGTTGCAAATATTGCAGTTTATTTATAGTTTTTGTTCTTAAATCTTTTTTTTTTATAAATATTTATAAATTAACTTTACTTTTCATTCATCCCTTACTTGGAGGGCTATCGAAAAAAAGATTTTTGTTTTATTTTTTAATTATTCGTTGGAATACCGAAAACCATTATTTTTTATGTCCAATATAATCAAATTTACATTTTCTTCACATTATTTTTTCCTCCCTTATAACTATCACAAAATTAAGAATAATTAAGAGAAAGTTTTTGTTTTTTTTTCAGTTTTTAGAAGAAGAAGAAAAATCAACGAAAATATTATGAATCTCGAGTTTTTGGTGTTTTTCAATTTTTGGTTTGAGATTATGGTTGTCATTTTTTAGATTTTATTTCTTTGATTCTTTTTGGTTTTCAGCATTTTTTTGTTTGTTTTTGTATTGAATATAGTACTTTCGTAAATATTTTATTTTTGTTTTAAATGGCTTTTAGGTGAAAATGTAGATACATTGAAATTTATTTGTTATTTTGTTTTTGTTTATTTAATTTTTTGTTGCCTTTTTTGTTAAATTTTCTTTTTGTTTTTGTTTTTTATGTAGTTGCATATCACAGTTTTGTTTGATTACCTGAATATTTTTTGAAAACAGATTTCTTTTTTATTTTCATTTTGAAACATTATAACAAATTATATAAAAAAAGTACATTTAATGTTTAAGAGATGGTAATTACTTATTTACTTAATTATATTTGTTTTATTTACAGTGTTTTTTGTATTTTTTTTATTAAAAATGTATAAATTATGTTGGTTTCCCGAATAAATTATTTTAACTGAAAAATGGATGAAATGTTATAATTTGTGAATTTTTGTGGCGCGAACATGAGAAATTAGAAAAAGGAGTTAACTGACAACTGACTTTAAGAACTAAATAAATATAATTACTTTTAAAGTGACCTTTTAGATGTTGTAGCTATGCCTTTACTTTACAGGTTTTATGGTTCTTATGAATGTTCAAATACAAATACCTCAAGTTATTGTAATTTTTGACCCATTTTAAATAGTTTTAAGGTTTGGAAAAGAAAAAATATCTATTCTTTTAAAACATGCTTATTTTGAAAATTAAGTGTAATTTTGTGCATTTTGTTTACCTACACTTTAAAATCAATTTTTTGAGTCTTACGTATTTTTTAACTAGCTTTAAATTCAAAATATTAGAAGTAATGAATTTTCCTTTTTCTACGTACGCGGAAATGGTTAAAATTTTGCTAAAATAATGTATGGCAGAATTGTTTACCTTTAATAGCTTTAAAAAATGTCCGCTACAGAATATGTCTATTTTTTGAAGTTGGTTCACTATAACCTTTCTTATGCTAACCAATTTGTTCTTGAATAAAGCATAGGAATATCACCACGAACGCCACTAGTTAACAAATAAATTTTGTCTAAATAAGTGCATATACGCCCCAGTACCCATACTATTTTCATGGTTAATTTTGGTTTTTCAAGTTGGTAGTTCTGACATTTGAATTTTGTTAAACTCAGCTGTCATTTAAAGTGTCATTAAATTCGTTTAATGTTTGCCAAAAATTCAACAACGCTTAGAATAAATTTTAACTTATTTCAAAAACGAGCGACTTAAAAAATGGGTCGAAATCTGTCGGATCTTCAAGCCGGATTTAGGAAAAACTTTTCATAGACCAGATCTTCACTCTTTCAGCAAACATAAAAGCTTTTTAAGCAATAAATAAAAAAGTATATTCTTTCTTTGTGGACTTCAAAGCGGCTTTTGCTTTGTAAACAGAAGCGCGCTCTTCTATAAGCTTTTACAATTGGGTCTATTTTCGAGGTTTTTGAAAGTAATTAAAGCGATGTATACTGGAACTAATGCAGCAGTCTGGGATGAAAAGATATTTTCAGAATGGTTCGAAACATGTACCGGAGTAAAACAAGGTTGTCCACTTAGTGCCTTGTTGTTTTCGCTGTTCATAAATGACATAGAGAAAACCTTACCTGGAGGAATACGAATATCTGATTCTGTTATAAATGTGCTACTGTATGTTGATGACCTTTTCCTGTAATCGCTAAGCAGATTACTGTGACAGGTGGGGATTATCTATTAATACAGACAAGTCAAAAATAATGATCTTCTCACAATTCTCACGAAACCTTAGCGGAAATAGGTGGTACTTTAATGGAAATCTTTTAGAAATATCCGAAGAAATTAAATATTTAGGTGTAAAGCTAAATTCAACCTTAAATTTTCACAAACACCTTATTTAATTTATCACGGAAAAATGTTTTTTCAAACGACAGAATAATCCTTTCAGCCAAATATAAAATATTTGATGCCGTTGTAAAATCAACTCTCTACTATGCTTCTCAGGCCTGGGGTAGAGATGAGTACGAAGTGGTAGAAAAATTTCAAAAGGAACTTTTTGAGAAAACGCTTCAACTTACCGTAAAATACACCGATTTATGCAATGTATTTAGAAATCGGAATACCGAAACATTTCACGAGCACACTCAAGGCGCAGGCTGATCACATTATTAAAACTTGTACATAACAGGAGAATAGACTATCGAAAATACGCTTTTATACGAAATGAGAAATAAAGATTGTTGGATGAAAAAATGGCAAGATATCGGCTATACTTGTGGAAACATACTGTATATAGATTCCAACAATTTAAACATATGAAACTTTACAGGATTATACAGAAGAATGAAAACATAGTTCGAGAATCCTTTATTAATAAAGCTCGCGAATCAGATAATAGAGTACTTTATTCTCAGCTCAACTATAACCTAAACCAACGAAACTACTTCCATGATGGGCTTAGCTACAAGGACATTTCTTTCATTTTTAAAGCAAGATGCGAACTTAGTAGTTTAAATGCTAGATCCTATAAAGGCAGCTTCATTCAATTTTGTACGTTATGAAATTTAAAATCAAAGGAGGATTGTTATCACGTTTGGTAAAAATATATTAACCATGCAAAAATCACTCCAAATTTTGAACGAATGTGATTGGAAGACCTTAAGCAACTTTTTAAAAGCCATATTTAAGCATAGATTGTTACTAATGACGGAATATGTTTGATTTCTATACCAATTTGAGATTGAAAAATGTGCATTAACAAAACATGTAATTTATTTATAAAATTTGCTAACCAGGCTGACGGCTAAGCCATAGCTTATCAATTCATAAACTTATAAATCTGTGTATATAAGAATATAAATAAATGAATTTGATATTTAAATTTTTATTTGAATTTAATACACAATTTTCAACAAAAGTGTTTTGCTGTTTCTGTTTTCTATAATATTACATTCTATGCTTAGAAATCAATGACACCGTATTTTTCGAAACTCCACTGAAAGATTGACAGGACCTCATTCTTCAGTCAGTAAGTAAAAATTAAAAAAAAAAAATGGGTGTAACCCCGAAAATGTGTGTGTGTTTTGAAACCACCCCTGTAGGCGAGTGAAAAAATAAATAAATATTAAAATCAGTCAAGCCGTTTTTTGAGTTTTAGCGAAACCATAATAACATAATTGATTTTTTATGAGTCTATTCTCTTAAATGACATTTTCGCCTATTGTATAGCTTAAGGGATGATATTAATTGAACAAAAGGCATCCACCCTTTGAATATTGAAAAAAAAACATAAATATGCAGCATATGTGGTGAAAAAATATTTGTCTGCACATAAATTATCATATTTTTGTTCAAATTAGAAAATGATTATGATAGATTTGTACGTTTTAAAAAGAAACAACCACAATCATTTTTAAGAGTCACCATAGGCAGATGATAATAGTCCGATGGGGTGCAATAAATTGGTATGAAATTTTGTATTATTCAAAAATAACTTTTCGTAGCTGACCGAATTATAAAATTTCTTCGTTTAATATTCATCCATCCTCCTTTTTGCATAACAAACAGAGTATCCACAAAATTTAAATAATTAAAGATGTTTAAAAAAAAAACAACTTTTAAGCACGCGCCACCTGCTACCGTAATATCACTCATAAACCAACCCGACCCAACCCAAACCCAACAAACGACAGAATCCAAGAACCAATTTACTTTAACGAGTCAGAAAATACACAAATAATAAATAATACAAAAAGAAAAAACGAAAGAAAGATAGAAAACCTAACCTAAACTCACCGAATGCACTGCGTAGGTATAATATCTATGCGTTGAAGGATGCTCCATAGGGGGTTGTTGAATAGAGATAGAAACGGAAAAGATGGAACAGACGGGGTAGACGAGGGGAAGGAGCATCATTTTTGCTAAAGCAGTGAAAAAGAGCTCGAAGAGGAGAAGCTAGATGATTGTTGGCAATTTGCATTCGGTTCGTGCCTCACATTCACACCGTGTCACACTTCCGTGGGTGGCTTACTTATGCACCACTCAATGTATCTGCAGAAGCAGAGCTATATACATCCATAGATATCTATGCTGCAGTATCTACTCGAGTATGTATCTTAGAGTACATATCTGAACGAATGGCGATGCAAATGTGCGCCATCACCGTCATTACTGCCAGCGAGTGCATTTGTTTAGTTAAACTTATTTCCTTCTAGATATTTTGCTTTATTATTTTTTTTTTTGATTTTTGTTTGTATCTCACGGTATAACGTTGAACAGATACGAGAGATTTTCAGATACTTTCTGTTGGTAAGTGCAATGTGAAAAGCACTGCACATACGCACTTACTATACATACCCCCCACCATAACCATACCCATAGCTTTACATTATGGCTGCAGCTAAGTATCTGTTTGGTTAAGGTATAAATATGATGGGATGTTGGTGAGTTGGGGGGTTGGTGAGGGTTGTGGGAAGAGGGTGAAGGTGATTAATATTTATCGCTTTTAACGTTTGCTCTAGGTTTTGAGAGTGCACACACGTTGCTAACCTTGAACGAGCCATGTTGCTTTTGCCATATTATATTGGTGGCAATGCGATGGTGAGCGGTGTATATAGAGAGGTAATGATAGTGGTGGCGCTGCTGCTGCTGTTGCTGCTAGTTGGAAACTTGGAACTGCTACTGCCATCTTGACAGCTGACTGCTTGGGCACGCATTTTGCATTTGAAATTAGTTCGAGTTAAGATGTCAGGCTCTTTTCCGCATGTTACTTTGCTATATGCTGCTCTGTGTGTATGATTTCTCAAATGGTTTTTTTTTTCTTTCTTTTATTTTTATAAACTATTTCTTTTTTGTTCAATCATAACCAAAAATCGTGATTGCCATTTTTATATCCTTGTAGATGTTGGGAAAATGAAAATTCAATGACTTTCCAATAAGAGGTTTCATTTTAAATAGATCGCTATTTGAGCAGCTGTCATATTTGAAAGTTTCAAATTTTGATCGTTTTTTGTGGAGCTGTCACATTTGAAAATGTCATATTTCGATAAGCTAAGACTACCTCAATATTAAAAATGGAACCACATAACAACTGTTTGAAATTATTAAAATTCAAAACATACGTGGAAAACTTATGAAGTGCCAAATTAACCCTGCTTTGACAAGTTAACGATGTAAGGAACCAAAACCTTTTTCGTCGCTCAAGAAATACTAAAAATATTGGTACTAGAAATCATATTATTAACGAAATCCAGGGTATGATGGTATCTTTCGATCTTTTGAAGACATTACGAGACTTAGGTCTAAAACCTTTAAAAGCAAAAGCAAAGTAACATTTAAAACAGGAACTCAAGACAAAAATGTGTAAGAAGGGCCCCCATTTTTATCGAAAAATTATTTAAAGGTAATAAGGTTCATTTTTAGCTCGGAATTGTCAAACTTGGGGCCTGGAAAATCAGAGAATTGTTTTTAAAATCCTATCCATGCTCGTGATACGTTTAGCGACTTGTGAACCTATTAATTTTAAAAAGGCTACAACTGCTCTACCGAACAAAAATTTATTACTTTCTAGGGCCGAAATAAGATGATATTGATATGGACGATGCTTAATTCCTGAACTTCTTATTTCTCGAAGTGCTGATCACGTTTAAAAGAAGGTGGTACAAAATTGATGATCTTTAAAAATCAATGCGTGAAGTTAAAGAGAGCATAATACAAATTTTAATGAAAAGGATAATGTGCTGCAATCGTTCATTGATTTTTCAAAAATAGTCATTTTCTTTATAAATAAGAAAATGAAACCTCTTGTTGAAAAACCAATTGTTTGCTTTTAAGAATATTTTACTCAAATTTTTGTTGCCTTAAAATATTATCTACATTTAAATAGTTGTCAGTTTTTAACCTCTGTTGGCAACTATAATCAAGCAACATAAATAAAATACAACTTCCCCAACAGAGGTGCGAGAAGAAATGCCATTTTGACGCCACCAAAATATGATTGCGTCTTATGATTTGAGAATATTGCGGCTTATTGTCGCGTTGGAGGTGGCTGGCTGATGGTTGTCTCTTCGTGACTCTGTTTTTCATTTTGCAAAAAGCAAAAATTGACACTGGCGCCTCTAAGTTAAGAAGCTTATATATCATACTACATACATACATAAATTTCAAAATACAAACAAATGTATGTATATTCAATTCATCTTGATTGAATCGAAAAAGAAGGAAAATAAGTCAAAAAAATAAGAAAAACACACGAAGAGTGAGAGTGAGTTAAATAAAAATGTGGGGCAGTCACTGATAAAAACCGAACAAATTCACATGACAGATTGCATTAGACTCTCAGTCAATAAATTTTATGGAATTGAGAATATGTACATATCTTATTTTGTATGCAAAAGAAACACTAAATAAAAACATCTATGTTATATGAGAGATGGTGGTTATAATATGTATCTATGTATCTAAATATGAGTATGAAACTATGTTTATATGCATAAAAAGATACACGACGAACGACGACATTATACACATTTCGAAGTCAAATGATTTATTAGTTTGCCTTATTGCTGCTTTAATTTGTAATTTTTAGTGTCACCTCTGACATTTTTGTTAGAAAATATAGAAGTGCGGTTTCTTTAGACACGACATGGCAATTAATGATTATATGTTAATTTTTATCGAATAAAAACTTTGAACATGAAATGACAGAAGGTTGGAGTTGAATATAAATATACATTAAAATGGTAATAATCTTTAAAAAACTAAAATATTGCGTGGGTTGTTCTATCTTTCTGATGGGTAGGTGATGCATATAATATGCATGCATAATCACGCAATAGATGTGATATTACCTTAAACACAAATGAGAAATCTTATCATAGATCTTATTTCTTTTTTGGAACCATAAATAACACGGGTGATATATTCATTCTCGTATAGGTACCTAACAAGATTAGGAAATTTGTGTCTTTCCTAAGGCTTGAAGACTATAAGCGAGTGCATGTTTTATGTAACCCAAGCTAAGTATCGGCTGCTTTTGAGGATTTTATTGCACTTTCTCTAATTCAGAGATTTTATGATGATTTGGTTAAATAATGCCTTACCCTAGAGTCTAGAAGCAACTTGTGACTTTTGAAAAAAAAAAAGGTCAAATTATTGCCGGTGATATTTCAAATAGAGATTAGAATCTTCATCATACCGACAGTAACCTAATCACCAAAACATAATGAATTGGATGTAGAAGAGATTTACTGAAGGTATCCAGTTGCATTTTCAGAAGCTTGGAAGAGGACACTTTATCAGTGGGGAAGCATAAACTTGACCCCCAATTCTACGAAAAGAAATGCTGCGACAGAAAAAATTGTGTGTTTGGTTTCTATGGGAAATCTCTTTGATAATCATGCTGAGACTTATGAACTAAATTTGTGCAGAAAAACAGTTGGTGACTGATATTTACAGCCCTCGATTTTCTATTTCTCATATAAGTCAATCTTGTATTGTGCAATTTCTTACACAGAGATAAATTTTTGGTAAAACCATTATAACCAAAAAGTGGTCGATTGTAGTAATTTTGTTTGCATACAAATTACCATTATTGGTCATTATTAAATTTCTTTGACTACGCCCGGTTTTCGAAAAAATTGATTTTTAAAAATTTTGGGCCAAAACAACGTAAAAATAGCTTTAACTCTTTTCGGGCCCATAGAAATGTTTTTTGTTTTAAAATGTGGGTTTTAAAATTTTTTGAACTATACATCATTTATGTTTATTAGGATATTTTGAAAAACATACGAATTTTTAAGGATGTTGGAGTAATTTTGGTTAAAAGTGTTCACATATCAAAGAAAATTTCTTTTATCAAAAGTAAAACAAAAATTCAAGAGGTGTTCAAAATGTAATCTTTCGAAGATATTTATAAAAAGATAAGAAAAATAAGAAATAGGAATATGATTTTTTGATGAGTGCATTTGTTGGTTATCAATTTTTAAAATCATTTTTACTAGAAAACTTGGTTTGTTAAAACAAAAGGTGAGTTTTGAATGCATCTACATAGGTATTTGTATTTATTTATTTCAAAATAGCTTACAAAGTAGGACATAAGTCTTATAAAGTCTTATAGCTTTTAAATTAATTTATTTTAAATAAAATTTGAATTTTAAGTAAAAAAAGAGAAAAAAGATAGGTTCTATTTACAAAAATATAATTTAAATATAAAAATGTAAAAAAGAGAAAATAAAACAAAGATAAAGATGAGGATTTACCTAATAAATATTACCAACTATTTGTCAAATAATAATTGAAAACTAAAGATTTACACCTGATCGCGTTTTTTAGACTTCTCATCACGGTGGGCAGGGAGTTCCAAAAGCGTGTAACATGGACAAAAAATTTACGCTAAGAAATGAGATATTTAAATCGAGGTTCTATAAAGACAAAAGACCTTGATGAACTAGGGAAGTTCAGCCTATTATGTGCAGATAGCTCACCGATCGTAAGTTTAGTAAACTGTCAAGACTACAGCCATATGTACACTGTGCAAAGTTCGATATGTGGTCATACCGTCGCAGATTATAGGCTTAGCGGGTAATGTTATTATATGCAACATTTAATTTGCGGCTAGTGGCAGAGTCTAAGTTGCAAAAAACTTCACATGCATATAACATAACAGTTAGTAAAAGAGTTTTGGCAAGTAGCAATTTAGTTTAAGTAGGAATGAAATTTCCAGTGAACTGAAGAGCACAACGACTACCATAGACTTTTCCAATGGCACTATTGAGGTGGTCGTTCCATGTAAGGGCACGATTTAAAATTATCCCTAATTTTCTGGCAGTACTGACATAGTCAATGACTTCGCCTTCAAGTTTTAAGGGGCTTAGGACCGAAAAATTAAAGGTTTTGCGATATATCGGAAGGGCTGTTGATTTGAGAGGGTTTAAGTAAAGATGGTTCTTTTTGGACCATTGTAGAATGAGGATTAGGTCCTCATTCATCAAATTTACGGCATCATTTTTTGCTACAAAGGGTCGACCAATAAGGAGCTGTACATCATCAGCATAAAGATAAATCAGACAATTTTTAACAACATATAGAAGCTCGTTTACATATACTGAGAAAAGGATTGGACCGGGGATAGATCCCTGAGGAACTCCAGCTAAGACGTTGAGAGAGGAAGAAGAACGTTCATTTGTTCCGCTAACATAAGAACGAACCAGCTTACAGGATTCTAAAGAAAAAACAAAACTTCTCCGCAGATTTTTACGCAGAATTGGATGGCTATCAATGTCAAAGGCCTTTGAAAAGTCTAAAAGCGTTAGCAGGCTCATATAATCATTGTCCGTTGCGATTCTTATTTCATCAGTCACGAAAAGTAAGGCTGACTTGCAGCTGCGCTTTCGACGAAAACCAGATTGACAGGAACTTAACAGGTTGCTGATTTGTAGATATTTTTGTATCTGTTTCAATATAGTCTTTTCGAACGCCTTTGAAAGAAATGGAAGATTAGAAATGGGCCGATATTCTGTAGCAGTAACTGTTTACTTTTTAGGGACGGGAATAATTTTGGCCTTCTTCCATTGTAATGGAAACTTGGATGTGGTTAGTTCACAATAGTAAAGGTGTAGAAAATTATTCATTTAATTAGTCATCTTTAACTTAAGACAAAAACCGACCACTTAATGGGTCCAAATGAACAAAAGTTTGTTCTTAACTATGAATCGACCTTCTTAAAATTGTTTAAAAGTCAAACTTATATGGGGATTGTTCTTATTTTTAAAAATAAGAAATAAATTTAAATAAAATCAAATTATTTGATAAATTTAGTATACGGTGTGTTTTTTGTTGACGTTTATTTTTCAAGAAGCCCCGGGGTTTCCACAAACGGGAGGACCCACAATAGAGATTTCGGAACATTTTTGTTTCAAATTCCAACTAGTATAAACACCAGTAAACAACAATATGTTCATCAGTATGGGATATTTTCTTGCTTATTCGTATTTATCAAAACTCGTTTGGACTCCACGAACGATTTCAATGATTCTAGTGCACGCATTGCCAATTAAAAAATCATTTTCTGGTCTTTCAACATCTTGTTTGTAGCCTTGAATCGTTCCAAGATATATACAATCAAGAACCCGCTCCAGAACGAGGAATTTGAGGTTGAATCCGCTCGATTACCGAAAAGCACAAGACGCAAATCTGTCACTCAAGGAAAAATACAAAGTATCCGCCATCATCCCAGTGATTGACAAGCTATCCGTTTCTCTTACTGAAAGATTGCATACCTATGCAGCTGTACGTCCGGGATTTGGATTCCTGAATCACATCGAGAAGAAAGAAAAGGACTATGGAACAGATTAATCGCTGGAACTATTTTACTACCAGATTCTCAAAAATCAAAATTTCAGAGCTATATTCCCAAACTTCGAAATTGCATTGAGTATGTATTTGGTTTTGATGGTAACAAATTGCACGGGAGAGCGCTTATTTTCAAAAATGAAAATTATAAAAAGTAGCCTTCGAACCACGATGGGACAAAACCGCCTATCGAAGCTTTCTCTCCTGATCATTGAAAGCGATTTACTCCGAGAGCTAGATTGCAAAGAAATCAACAACGATTTTTTGGCGAAAAAAATGTTTTTTTTTAATTTCAGATATTTTTTTTTTCGTTTATATTCAGATGTGTTTGTTCAATACTTAATTATTTATTGAAAAACTCGAGTGAAAAAAAAATTGTTTACTTTATTTTGAAAATAATTTGGGGCGAGGCGGCCTCCAGTCTTTTATTGCCTCAAGGCCTCTGGACATATCCGCCCCTGATTGCTTCGTGCGGATCGAACCTCATTTAAAAGAGTTGCTCAAAACTTAATTTATTCATTAAGTAATGGACAACAGAATTAAGAAATTGTGAAGTATCATTTTTTAACCATTTTCGATTTATTGTTACTCCATTTTAAAGAATTTTAAAACTTCCCTCAAATCACATCCTTTTTATTTTGTTAGTCTGTTCTTAACTTAAAGTAAATAATTTCTTAACTAAATTTTTTGGTGCAAAAGGGGACTAGACTTTAAATCAACTATTTACTGAAAATCATAATCATTAATTCCTGATTTCTTTTGATTACTTGAATGACACTAAAGCAGACCGTAGACAAATGTCTAGAAAACTAGGCTCGAATTTTTACCATTTTCTTTATAAATATTAACAATTGTAATGCCTTGTTTTTGGATGTAAAAAAATGACAGAGATAAGGTAAGTTAAAGTCTTCGTAGACTTTAGAACTTCTTTTGTAACAAATATTCCATCGGACATGGATCGCGAATAATGTTTGCTAGCACTTTCTTCAATTACCTATATCTCGCTTGAGAATCATTTTTTTTTTTTTTTCAAATATGAGCTATGACAAAGTTTGCAATTCTATAAATTAATGAGTTTGCCTAGTTTCTATTGAAAAAAATTATAAGAAAGACACTTACTGAACTCATTAATTTAATCGATCAAAAGTTATACGAGAAATTTTATGTAAAATTATTTAGGTTTTCCCATCTTGTGAAATATCATTAAAGTCTAGAGTATGAGATATTTAGCAAGCTAGGTTCTGTGCTTAAGTTCTTAAAATAAAACCTTAATAGTGAAATCAATTCCAAACTAAAATTAGAAAAAAAGTAACTACTGAATAATTTTATATCCTAGTTCACAAAGTATTGACACGTGATTTCTATTAACCTTTCCCTTTAATAAATAAATTTTATATTAAGAACAAATGTTTCTTACTCACCAAAACCGCAGTCAATTTTTTTTGAGTATCACTAATTTTTTGTTTGTTTGATTTCTTCATATATTTGTTGTTCTTGTTGTTGTTGCTGTAGGTATGATATAATTCAAGCTTCAATAAGTAGCGACTATAGTACGATATGATCCTTAAGCAATTAATTAATTGTTATCTGATTGATTTGTTTGTATTTATCAATGATTTATTTATAAATCGATTACAAATAATATCGTGTGTTTGTGTGTCAATAATAATTGAAATATCATTTTTGATAACAATCAAAATCTCTGATGTCAGAAGTTTATCTATACATACGAGGTAAAACAATCAGTTCACTTTGTATATTATATATGCATAAACTAAACATTCATGTACACAATTAATGTACCTACTCGTACAAGTACGAGTACATTTCGATGTAACTATATCACTTAATTATATTTTCGTTCCATCATAGCACTAATGGTAATTTCAATAGTTTTATTGACGTACTTTAATGTCAATATAATTATTAGGTGTTATCTCCGATAGTTCTCAAAAGTCATATTTTTTTTGTGTCTTTATGAGTTTAAAACAATCAAATTGATAGGAAGTTTTTATTTTTATAAATAGTTTTGTGATTGAATTTATGTTTTTAGGGCTGGTTCTTGTTGATAAACATTTGATTAATATTCTCAGGTTGTTAATAACATATTATTATTATGGATTTTGTTTATTTAAAGATAAAACAAAACTTAATCTCTTTTAAATTTGAAGTCTATAAACACTTGACTTATATTGCTTCTGGAAGTATTCAAGTTCAAGTGGGTTGAATGAGCAATATTCGAATTCTATTTCCTTGCAAAAATGACATACACTCACACTATCTACGAAACTGATTGAAACTAATGCAAATACCGAATTCCAAGGAAAATTAGTGTAATTAATTATTGAAATTTTTGAAAGAACAAAAATGGAATTCAACTGCAGAATATAAATAATACACTCGAACCAAATTATAAACTGTCAATCATTTTTCAGTCAATCGCGTATGAAGTTGATTTGTTATGTCACTGAATTACACCACGTATTCATTTTTTTTCTTCTGTAAATATTTATAATGGTTGTTGGCATTTGTGAAATATCAGACTGCGAGGTGGCAGAATATATTACAAACTTAATTTGCAAAAATTGTTTAAAAACATGATTATCAGCTGGAAGTTTGGTGACTGATATGGAAATATGACAATTCTATCAGTTAGATAAGTAAGACTTAGAGAACATGGATTATTGCAGTATGTTTTTGTATTTTAGACAGCTATTGGATTATTAATCAGTGCTAAATTAAGGTAACTACACACATATGTTTTTTTAAATTATTCCCAACGCTATTGAAACACTATCAGATCTTTGCGTAAGAAAGCTTATAGAAGCTTAATCTTATAGCTTCAGCATTGCCAACACAATAAATGTGATCAGCTTGCTCATCATCACTTAGTGCAGTATTAATATTTATTAGTAAACAATAACGAACTACACAAAACATACATTTTTAAAATATCTACAATTTACTAAAAAGTGTATTACATTTTCAATTTTTTTTTAAGAACTCAAGGGGTTATTAGTACCCTTTATATGTTTACATTTAAAAACAGTGCGAGCGTAAGGAAAATAGGGAAGGATTTAAAAGGAAATACCGGTGCACATTGGTCTTAAAGTTCTGAACATCAAAATGGGAGGGAAAAACAGAGTTGGCCAAAGCATTCCACATTCTCGATGTGCGATTTAAGAAAGAATCTCTATACTTGATAGTACGCCCGAAATTGAGCTCAAGGGTAAACAACTATTAAAAATTATAATCAGATATAAAGAATTGGAATTTGTATGTTCTTTTTATTTTGGCATTTCAGGTTCTTGTAAGTCGAAAGGCCTTTCCTACAATTTGGACTACCAACTTCTGCCAAGTAACTTTTCTTACAGTTATCTGTGTCAAGCTTCTGTGTAGGTAATTAAAAGGATAAAATAACAAACTAAGACGGATATTTTTAAGTCCATGCTTAGAAAATTAAATCAAAATTAAAATAAATTATACAAACCATTAATATCAATAATTATAACTTCCAGAAACAAAAATGTCTCTCCATCCAAAATCAATGTAAGAAACCAAAACAACCAAAGAGGAATCTAAAATCAACAAAAATCAGCAACATCAATTTAAGGACAACAGAAAACATCAGAAAATCCCAGAGAAACAATAACAATAAAATAAAAAGAATTTTGTTTTATATGTTTTTTCGTATTGAGAACTTTTTTATGTATTTGTTCCGTATGTAATTTTTGTATGTGTGTTTTTTTTTAATTTCAATATCTTAATATATAAAAAAAATAATATTTACACAATGTCTATTTATAGTACACAAACAAATTTCTTAAATACTAAAAAAAATATTTATTTTTTTGTTTAAATTAAAAACAAAAACATTTTTTTTATTTAATTTAAAATTAAAAAAAAACGTAATTCATAATTCATTTCTTTATCTAAATAAGAATTAACTAAAATAAAAATAATAAAAATAATTAATAATATTAAAAAAAATTTAACTGATACAAAATTAACAAAATAAATTTATATAATTGTTTTTTTTCTTTTTTTATTTCTTTATACAATGGAATTTCTCTTCAAATCGATGGTAATGAAAAAAATACTAAATATAATTATTTTGTTTTAATCTTTAATTTAACAATTTATTTATTATTTTAAAATTCTTTAAATTTTATATGCCAATATTTTAAGAGAAGAAGAAAAATTACACAGCCTTGTAAATATATTTTTTTCTATCCTTCTTTTTTTTAACTTTGAAAATATTAATTTTTCTTTTTTTCAAACCACCATTTTTAGTTTTTATTTAATGTTCTGTATGAAATTCAACTGTTGTTTTATGTTTAAAAAATAATCTTAAAATTTAAATCGAACACAGGCATATTGATATTATATGACAACAAAATATAGATTTAAATAATAAAACTAATTGATAAACAGGTGATATAAGCTTTGATATATTATGTGTATTTTTATGGTATTGTTGTGGATTTTAAATTAAATATAAAATAAAATATTTCACAAACTATACAATGTTTTTTGTTGTTGTGTGTTTAAGTGGTGTGAATTTTGATGTTTAAATTTTTGTAGGGATTTTTATATTCTAAATTAAAACCGAAAACTTTAAGAATGGGAAGATATGCGGGCTGAAGGATATTTTGTTTAAATTTATATTTTAAGGCTGGAAATTCTTAATTATAATAAAGACACAATGACTTTTTTTCTTCCTATTTTATAAACCTATTTGTTTTGTTTTACTTTTAGACATCTCAGACACCTGGCAGCATTTTCTGGATAGTTGGTTCAACCTCTGTATCGATTTTCGAATTTTACCCGGAGAGATCAGGTACCCGAGAACAAGTTGGAATTTTAAGTTCAAACAAAAATTTGAAATCAACTCTGAACTCAGGACCGCAGCAGTTAGAGAAAAATCGTTAACACGACTAAGGAGGTTGTTTTATATTTTTTGTTGTAATATGCACTTGATTCTATTGTTGGTGTGTGTCTTAGACTGATTTTGTGATTTTTAATTAAAAAAAATTCACTGTCAGGAGGCGAAATGGTTCTTTTGTCTAAGTGTTATATATTTATGTTTAATTATCTAAGAAAATTAATAATTAGGGTGAATAAAATATTTGTTTGTTTATATATTTTGGTGAGTTTAACATGAAAATACCATTTGAGTAACGACAATCTTTTAACTTCTTTTTCCTTTTTTATATTCCGCACAGTTCGTACCAATTTTTGCTTTCAATTGAGTTTTTTTTCATTTTTTTCTAAAAATATTACTTTTCGTAAAAAAAATTGTATCACTTAAATAAGTAATGCTGTTTGGCAAAATATTTGTTTTCTTTTGTTTCATGTGTTTGTATTTCCTTTAATTTTTTTTAATCATATAAAACGTAATATCCTGAAAATAAAATAAACATATAAAAATAGAAGATAATAAAAAACTCATGTTGAAAAAGACATTTTTAAAATAATTTACGGATCGATCAAAATTTTGAAACCTTTTATAAAAGTTTATATATTCGATTGTTCAAAGAAAAAATTAATATTGACGGAAGAAATGAAAGTTTAAAACAAATTAAGAATCTGATCAAAAAAAGAAATAAATAAAATATAAAATGTTGTAACAGTTTTGAAAAATATTAAAGCTTTTTGAAGAAGAAAATTAAATAAACTCGAAGCTACATTAAAATACAAATTAAAAAAGAAATTAATTATTTTGAATACGATCAAGACATGTCTTTTTTCAAACAAACACAAATTAAAAGCTTATTATTAATTTCATTTTTAATTTTAATAATTTTTTTTTATTTGGAAATGAAAGTCCAAATTAATAATATTGCTTTCGATCACAGTTCAAATTGGCCCAAAAGAGAATTTGGGTCAAATCTTATATCTTCTTGTTCTTTAACCACAAAAGAATTAAAAAAAAAACAAGATGCGTATACACAAAGATTTTATATTATTTAAAAAAGAAAAATTCTTAAAATAAATTATTCTGTTTTTGTTTTTTAAAGAAAAAAACACATATTTCTTAAATAAATTTTTATTTCATGTGAAAACTTTCATCGGATATTTTTGTTTAACGTTTGTAAAAGTGTTCAACTGTCAACAGCATTACTTTCGAAAACTAAATAATTTCTTTTGAAAACAAATTTTGTTAATTTTCTGTTACTGTAACTTTCAAGAATTTTTGAAAAACAAAAAATAACTAAAAAGGCATAAAATTTAATGGATTTAATGATGTGAGAAAAACTAAAACAAAAAATTACCATCTACTTAAACGCTAAGACTATAAATTGTTTCAACAGTTATTTTATTTTAATATTTTCTTTTTATGTATAGATAAATGTGTATTTTTATTTATTTGTTTGTTTAAATATAAAAAGAATTTGTTTTTTTTGTTGTATGTATAAAAAGAACTAAAAAAAAAACAGTTGAAAACAAATCGGGCTAACCGTTTGAATGTTTTCTCTATTTACACAATATTTTTTTAAATTGTTTTCTTTTGTTTATTTGGACCTTTCCCTCAAAACCTATCAGATCAGCGGAAACCCCTTTTTTTCTATGTATTTCTCTTTTCTTAAAAAAAAACATCTACCTTCGTTTTGTGTTTGATCCAAAATTTCAAAAAATAATAATAAAAGGTCCCTCATTCAATTTCCTTTTCGAATAGAAATCTTAACAAACTAGGTATTTTATTTTTTTTATATATTTATATATGTACCTATATTATATAACATTGTTTTATTTAAATTTATGAATAATGTAAATGTGTTTGTGTGTGTGTGTTTTGTGTGTGTGTTGGAGGTGTGGTAACATTAATATTTTTGTTTTTTTTTTATATAAAATTTAATATTATTAATTCGTGCACTGCACCAAAACAAAATATTTATTTTTTTTGTATTATTCCTGATATATTTTCTTGTTTTTTTAAATTTTTATAAAAATTATAATTTAAAATTAAAATTTAAAGTTTATATTATAATTATTTATGTTTTTTTTTAACTTAAACATAAAATCAATTTTCAAATGCTATACTTTTGGTCACAATTGAATTCGAGGTGAGAATTCAGTTGTGTCGGAAAGTCGTCTAGACAATTGAACAACGTACCGTCTATGATGGGCATGCCGTAAATGTTGAGATACTCGTTTCCTAGGAGGTTGTTGGTTTCGTTGGCGCTGCTGCCGTTTGAGCTGCGATCGCCAGCACTGCTCGGGCTGCAGTAGACAGCACCGGGTGAGAACGCGTCACTGGTAACTATGCTGCAATCGCTGTCATCTGTCACACTGGCACTTGGATTTGTCGTATAGTAGTCGTCGAATTTGGCAACATTGACGTTCATGGTGACAGTTGGTGTGCCGCCATCTTGGATGATTATCGTTGTATCGTTGTTGTTGTTGGATTGCTGCTGATGGTTTTGCTGTTGTTGTTGCTGTGATTGTTGAAGGGATTGTTGGTGATGATTGTGGTTGCTTGGGGTCGTCGTCTGGTGGAGCTGTTGTTGCTGTTGTTGTTGTTGCTGTTGTTGTTGCGATTGGAGCTGGTGATTGGTGTTCTGTTGCAGGTGATGATTGTTGGATTGTTGTTGATGTTGATTGTTTAGTTGCTGGGCAGATTGTTGATGCAAATTATTGTACAAACTGAATGTGGGCAATTTGGTTTGAATACTGGCAGGATGAAGGTTAGCGTCATTGAAGATGGTACCCTTGTCGTCGTTGTCATTGCATCCCTGCACCACCGGATCTGGCCCAACAAAGACCGTATTCTGTGGTATAAGATCGTTGATCATCAGTATTGTGTCGTTTTGCGGATCGTTGTCATAGTACCCGGGGAAGAAGTCATCGAGAAACAGATTCGGCGTTAGTTTGGCACCTTCGGGCGAATTTGGGGTCAGTGACTCAAGGGGTCTCTGATCGATCTCGTGTTTGATTGTCAGAGCAGTGATGTCCATTTCGGTGCTGCTTTCGCTGTGATTGAGAACATATTGCTGATGATTGTTGCTGCTGCTGTGATGGTGATGATGATGGTTTGTATTGTTGTTGGAGTCGTTTTTCTGCCTTTTGCTGGTAGTGCTGCCACTACTGCTAGTAGTTGTGGTTCGTGTCCGCTTGGTGGCAGTGTGTTTGGTCTTGCGACCGCTGGCAGTGGACGATGCTGATGTGTTCGCTGATCCGGTCTTGCTCGGTGTCGATGGCGATGGCGATGCCGACGACATTGAGGATGACACAGACGGTGAGGTTTGTTGTTGATTATTATTGTTGAATTGTTGCTGACCATTGGACGACGATGAGTTGCTTGTTGAGTTAATGGACGAGTTTGTTTCCCCGTTTGCCGGTGTTGCTGTTTTCGAGGATTTGCCTTGTTTCTTTTGTGGACGGTATTTATAATCGGGATATTCTTTGATGTGTAACTGACGCAATAGTTCCGCTTCATCAATATATGGTTTCCTCTCTTCGGTGGATAGTTTCTTCCATTCACGACCGAGTTTCTTGGAGATCTCTGCATTATGCAGCTCTGGGGTCTTTTCGCAAATCTCCCGACGCATAATCTGGCTGTAAACCATGAACGAGTTCATTGGACGTTTGATGTGATTGGGGCTGTGTTTTTTTGTCTGAAAATAAATTAAAAAATAAAAATAAATAAAAACGTTTATTTTCAAAATGAGCTCATATTTAGCTCAGGTGTTGAGTTGTGTTTTGTAGTTTTAATTATTTTCTAAGTCAAGGTCAATAGTTGAGTAACAATAAATATAAACAAACGTCAATTTGTAGTGTTAAAACAACAACAGCAGTTGAATAGGAAGTGACGCTAAACACATTCCATTCAAAAGTTGATAAGCAAGGAATTTCCAGCTTTTCTATTATTACTTTTGTGTGTGTGTGTTTTGCTTTTTGGAGGTAATTAAACTTGTCGTTAATGACACCTGCTTTGAATATTATTTCTTTTTTATGCAGTTCTCGTGAGGAGCTTGTTTTGAAGCGGTAAAACTGGGAATAAATGTACATACTTTGGTGTTTTTTGTTTAAAGATAATTTGATAGTTTGATGGAAATTTTGTGTGTCAATTTTCAGGAATTATCAACAAACAAATATATCATAACTTTAGGCTAAATTGATTAAATTAAATTAATGAAAATAAGTTGAAAGCCTTGAGTTAGTACTTTAAAGGTAAATGACATTAATTCACCCCATAACTTTATCATTGATGGATACTTTCAAATAAGTTTTGGTATATTTTGGTAGGTAAAACAAGTCATGATTCTAGAACTCAATACTCTCTTAATAATTGCAATATTTTTATATATTGAAGGAAAAGAATGAAAACTTAACTCCATCATTTATTGTCGTTATAAGGGGAATCCATTAGTTAAAATAGCTGCTGTCTCAGTAAACTGAATTTAAAGTTCAGTGGCCTGTGAAATTCTTACGAAACACTTCAACCAAGACCACTTCCAGCCGTCTTCTTAACACCACACACACACATAAAATTTTAAACCATATTATAACTAAGTAAGTATTTGCCAAAAATTCGTACACGATTTTGCCATTTCAGGGAGTGAGGGAGGGGGTTGACTTCTTCTTTTTTTTATTATTTCTTTTTAATGACCCTTTTAAAAGTCGCCCTCGAAACATACCCATAGTGAGACGACATTACTTTGGTCGCCCTTTTATAACTCGTTGTGCCGTTCGTCGTCCTGTTTGCAGTTGCAAACGACATAACCTTATCCCTAAGTTGCGTCGAATTAAGGAACGGAGAACATCAACCTCGATTTGATTTTGTTGCTTTTATAATATTGTTGGTGGTGGGGGTGAGGAATCGGTCTGTCGCCACGGCCATTCTTGCCTTGGAAAATACTCAGTTTCAGTCTAACAAACAACATTAGGATATTTTCGAGAAGCCCAAACCACCAAACAAGAGGGCTTAAGGAATAAAACCAAAAATAAAGCACATAAAACAAGGAAGAAATTAAATTGAGGTATAACTCGAGAACCAGCAAATGTGACGCGGCAGAGGTGGGGGTAGCGGCATTCAGTGGCAGGAATGTCTGCACATTTTTTCGTTTGTGTCTTCTTTCTTATTTTTTTTTTATGTAAGCACTCAGGCGAATAAATAGAATGTCCTTATCCTTATTTTCTTTCTCGACTTTCACAAAATGAAACGAATTTATGATAGACGTGTATTTTTGTTTTTGTATTTTTTTCCGAATGGTGGAATCTGCAGGAGGAATATGGTGTGAGAAGGTCCTTGCGGAAGGGCGAGAAAAGAAGGATGAGGAAGTGAGTGGGTGCTGTAAATACTTAAATAATTAATTGAAGTAGGGCAAAACGATTTTTGTGCACATCCACTGAGTGCATAGTCATGAAAAATTCAAAATTCAATTTTGAAATATAATGAAATGAACGGATAGAAACAGCATTTTTTATAATACAAGACAGACAAAAATCGTATGCCTGAGAATTTTGATATACTCGTTTGTACCTATGTGAACCTTTAGGGAAATGTTTCAAGTTGAGAAATAAATAAATTGTGAAATTTTATTTCCTTTCATCTAATAAGGATTTTGTAAATGTTTAATTACATTTTGCATTAAGGCTTTAAAAATGACAAAACAAAGAATTTCATTTAAAGAAAAATTGAAAAAATTCCATGAAATGTGTAGTTTTTAGTGCGTCTTGAGTTCGGAAATTAAAGACTAACGATCAGGTGATAAACCACGACCATTATGTGGGGTTTTCCCCCCTTGTTCAAACTACATATTATAAAAGACTCGCTCTTCAATCGCACCCTTCCAGAAAGGAGGTGTACACATTTTTTTAACAAAACCATTAGCAACACTTGAACTTGCAGCAGAAACTTGTTGCTTTATACAATATCAGTAACGCTTCTACTCCATTCGAGTTTCTTCACAGTAAAACCAATATCACCACTTTCGTAGAAATGTCTTGAGCATTTTTGAATTACTAAGCGATCAATTTACGTAAACAACAAACATTCAACACTTCAAATTACGGTTAATTTTGACAGGTGTCAAACACCAGAGTTACCAACTTGAAACCACAAAACAAATGAGCTTGGTTTCTAAATTTTTGTTTTGCTTTTGTTTCTCCTACTATATTGACTTAAGTTCTGCTTTAAAATATCTAGGGGTACACTTGTCATTAGTAGAAAGTTAGTATCTTTCATAAATAAAGAAACAAATATTGATACCAATTATTTTAATGAAAAACAAATTCATTAAAATCTGCTCATCAACATAAATTAAAAACCACTAACCAAAGGCTATAAAATTGTGAAATTCAAATGAAATGGTGCTGGTTATAGTCGGTAAGGTAGGTAAATCTACTTCATTCAATTCGCTGGATGCTCCCACACAAAAATCAAATATTGCACCCATCCAGGTGTTACGACTTAAAACCAAAATGATAATAATCAATTCCGCTCCACTGACATCCCTGAGTGCTGACTTGCTGGCTGACTGCTGGCTGAGTTACACTAAAACCATAACTTTCAGGTGTTTCACAGCAGCCAAAAACCTACATATCTATATACAACGTAGATACCTATAAAGAGCTGATTTTAAAATCAATTTCCATTTTTCCATCACAGAAGAACACTTTGCTTTAAATTTTCATTAAAAATATGTTGTTTTTTTTGTAGTTGTTGTATTTTTGTTAAACTTTATGCCTTAAGCAAAGAGTACATTTTAAAAATTATTTTATCTTTGGCAAAAATAAAACTATAAAATCCCGAAACCAATTATAGATGCATCTGAATTAATTTTAAATCAACAATAATATGAAATGCATCTGGCACACACAAGACTCTGAATCTAAGAGTTAAGATACTTTTAGTGCAAACTTTGTATCTATGATTATGAAGGTATCTATACAAAGACGTAGATTGCAGTGCCATGTGGGTTGCAAAAGTATCTTTGTATCTTTGAACCACTTTTAAAATTGTTAAGATCTATCTTCTGAGATCTCTCGAGTCTTCGTTTGCATGTGAATGAGTTTTAAAATAAATAAATTTAGATATTTTTCTTCTTTTTGATGTTTTTTAATTTTGTGCTGAAAACTCAGAAATTACCAAGACACGTTTTGGCTGTGTTTTATTTTAGTGAAATAGTTATAAGATCTATAAATGAAGAGAACTACGAGGAAAAAACTTAAGATACACATAACGAACGAATCAACTCCAATATAATGAAGAACGTTACCTATATACAAAAAAAATAAAGAGTGAAGTGAAGTGTAATTCTAAAGTCGTTAAGCCCAAGGCCAAGATGCATGCAGAAGAAAAAAAAACAGAAAAACTAAAACACAGAAGGAAGGAATCGCGTACTTTAACTACTATTTTCGTTCGTTTATTTTGTATCTGCGAGCTGTTTAAATATATCTGTGTTTTTTTTTTTAATATAATTTTGTTCTTTTGTGGTCGCGTCAGTTAAGTTAAGTTTGTTTCATTGCTTGAAGGCTAGAGGTGCAGTTAATAACGAATTGTCTTATAACCAACCAAACTTTATACGTACAAAACTTAACTTACTACACACAACTCTTAATAGAACTCGACTTTTGTGATGAAGCAAAGAGAACTTAAACTTGGGGGCTTCGCTTTGGCTTTGGCTTTGGGTTTTTGATGGAGATTGGTATAAACTTGATGTTGGAATTGGAAGTAAAGCGATTTGTTATTTAAGTTCGTTTTTTTCCATCTTACTATAGAAATACAACATATCTATAGCTAAAAAGATATAAATTGACATCAGTGTTTTGAGGGCAATTAATTTTAAATTAAAAATGATTAATACCACATCTATGTATCTCGCTCTATCACTCTCTATTTATTTCAGTTGGTTGTATTATTTTCGTTATTTAGATTGAAATTTTATTCGTATGATTAAAAATGTTAGAAAAGTCATGGAAGTGTTAAAAAGATGAATAATTACTAAGTTCAAAAGGTATGGTTGGATTTTTTTTTATTTCTGTTTAATGGAAATTTACTTTAAAAGTCACTTTTTTTTCAGAACATCAATTACCTAACCATACATTTTTAAATTAGATTTGGATTGTTTCATCAGAGAGAATAAAAAAAAAACATAATTGATTTATGCCACCTGCATAGCATATGAATAAAATGGTTCTTGATGTTCTTTGAAAAATAAAACGTGGGAGCCGAGTAGTTATGCAATGAAGGTTAAATAACTATACAAACATTAAGCTCTTTTCTTTTATGTGTGTTATAGATTTGAAGTTCTTGAAAGACTTGAAAAACTTGTAATTGTTTTATTTGTAAGGTTATTGTAATTAAATGCATTAATTTTAAATAGTTATAATTAGTTGCTTAAATCTATGGAAGGTCTTTTTGGTAATTTAAGACTAATTTCATGAAAAAGCAGTTTTAGTATAGTGAATGGCTTCTGTATGCTTCTACAGGGTTTTCCAATAAGAAGTTTCAATTTGATATTCTGAAAAATGACTACCTTTTAAGACAAATCTATGGATAGTCATTTTTGTTAGCTGTAATGATAAAGGTATGTACTTAACATTCTTATTAAAGGTGTAGTTTTTACTTATCAAATGTGTAAATATTAAAGATTTAAAAGTGATTGTCGTCAAAATAACGAGTTATTCAAAATAAAAGCTCTTATTGGAAAACTACTTTGTCTTGTAAAATAATTTATGTATTTAAAAATTTACCACCAATATTTTGCAAATACAAATCAAGAACTCATGACTTTAAACGAAATTTTTAAGAAAGTTGAATCTTATAAAAAGAAACTATATCTATGGGTTCTTAATTTTAAGTTGTTATTTAAAAAAAAAAGAATATTGAACGTAATGTACCCTCATTTTAAATGCACACTAAATAAAATAAATAACACACCATTCATCATCTCCCCCCAAAGTGTCACAATGTCTCTATATCTAACATCTTACCCCAGCCAATTACTTATCGCCACAATTTTTATCAATCCAATTTGTCACGAATAAATAAATACAAAAAACAAGACACTCAAAAATAAAATGAAATGTATCCTATTTTCAATTTCTCAGTGAATCAATGAAAGTTCGAAGCTTTACATTTCAATGTGGTGCTTTATATTCTTTCTTTTTCTTAGAAGTCTAAATGGTCTTCGAGGAAAGAGTTTTTTTTTGTGTAAGTCTTGTTTTTTGAAAATAATATAAAATGCATTGATTTGCATTTAGGAATGTTGTTTTTGTTGCATTTCTATATATTCCTGAACATATCGTTTTCTAGCAACTTTGTTTAGCACCATTTCAACTCATTTCACTAACCTCCCGAGTTCCTTCAATGTTCATGGGGACAATTTTATAGATGAGCTATCGTTCAGTTTCACTTAACCAACTTCTTTCGAAGTCATGAAAAAAATACATAACAAAAAGAGAAAATAAATAAAAAATAACACAAAAAAAGATGGGGGCTTGAAACCCCCTACCTTTGAATAAGTGATAAGGATAGAAACAAGTATAAACAACTGCAATGAATGATGGAACATTTGCATGCATCCGACATACTTTTAAGTCAACATCAACACTCTTTATGGATGGTATGGGGCTCAACTTAGTTTCAAAAACCCCTGACCCCCTTCCTTCTTACCTCATCAGACTCCCTTTATAGATTTTTGTATGGTTTTCTTATTTTTTATGAAAAAAATAGTAACTCCTTGTTGTTTTATGTCATGCAATGAACCTTTAACTGATGGAAGTTTGTTTTTTGTTTAAATTCCGAAAGTTCATGAAATTTGTTTAGTTTTTTTTATAGATTTTTGGAAGGGGGGGGTATTGCATAACGGGTATTTGTATCTACAAAATTGATGTAAGCGCTCTTTTGGACACTGACACCTATCGAACAAAAGACCACACCGCCGCCATCGTCCATATCGCACAACAACAAACCATTAACTTTTGGACACAATTGTGTCGTGTGAGTGTCTCTGCTGTGCAACATGTCATGGCACATGATTATTTATTATTCTTCATTCGCCCGCCCTGCAAAAGCTACAACCAAACTGAAAAAGGGGGTTGCTCAACTCATACACAACTCAAAGCAGCACAGTCACTAAGGGTAGTCTGTCAAAAACAAACAAGAGCCCAAGTTATGGTCATAATAATAATAAAACAATAATTTTCTTAATATGCTCAATTTAAATTGAACTACTGCTATAATATCTCTATCCTCGAAAAAGAAGAGTAGAGTGGAGTGGGACCCTGCCAGCAGAGGGGTGATATGGAGGTAGCAACATTTGTGCAAAGGCAAAAGTCCTTTTATGTAAGTGTCAGTAAACTATTAATGCGATGTTGGAATATTCATGAGAGAGATAAATTAATGTGAGAGAATCACACAAACCCTGGGCATGGGTTCTGTGTATGTCTGGCTCGGACTTTCGACTTACAAACAAAAATATATACAAGTATATGTATACAGTTGGAAGTTAATGTCCAGACCGCCATGTGCTGTTATCATCAACCCTCCAACCACCCACCCTTCAATCTCCTTTTTTAGACTGCGGATGGTTAGGCAAAAGTAATATAATTGATATTCAACATAGGATATCGTTATAATTGCAGAAAATTTACAAACACACACACGCATCTATAGATATAATATACATACACTATGGATACATGTGTTCATATTGGAGTGTTGTGATGAACATTATAATAAACGTGAGGTTCATAAAGTTCACTTAATTAACGCACGCGATTTAACTACAGCCCAGTATAAAGCATCAGATACATTTTACCATATACAATTTAGTATAGGTATAGATTCAATATGAGATAATTTGTATACAACACAATAATGGATTCTATTTTGTTCCTTTTTTGCATCAATGGGGATATTTGTTGTGTATATAGATACACATGTTTTGTATCTGTGTGTGTTTAATTTTGTTCTTTTTGGAGTCAGTGTCCGCTTAACTTGGTGCTCCGTTTGTCAATTAACTAATTCAACTGAAATTGCTATTTTTGTTTTATTTGATTGAGTTATTTTTCCATTTTTTTGTGTCTTTTAATAATTTTTATGACATGTTGTGACCGGGACGAATGTATATGGTATAATAAAAGGCAATAACAACATGTTGCATAAAAAAAAGATGACTTTTAGAGAGATTTTTTTGTTTGTGATTCAAATTTAAACTAATCATAAGAAAAAAAAACTATTAAAAGAGGAAAATTAAATTGATGCCCATTTGTTGTTGGTTCAAAGAGTTTAAGCAACATTTTGATGAATAACTTTTGTATTATAAAAAATACATAACTATACCATTATAATGAGGGTAGGAGTTTGATTATTTAAATTATTTTATTGTATCAAGTTTAAGAACTTATCTGCTTGAAACGTGATGAAAGGCAGTGATTTTTCAAAATGTTGAGCAAATTTTTGTTTAATCTAAGACAAAGGACATTTTTTTCATAGAAAAGTACATAAGCAGAAAAAAGAAAAACTTATTTGATTTCTAGGAACATGTTGACAAAAAAAAGTTAAAGCAAAATGGTTTTAATAGATATTTATATGGTAAAAAGTCTTATTATCATGTTATCTTATTAACATGTTGCTAAACATTTTTTTCCCGGTTAAAAAAATAGGAAATATTTGTTTCCATTTATTTTTGAATGCTGTATGTGTTTTTTTTTAGGAACGGAGCATTATTTTTGTGAAAGAAAACCTAGTGCTTGAGTTGTTGAGAAGAAAGCTCAAGCTGCAATTATTTAGAATTTTGGAAATTCAAATATTTTATTACAAAAAGCATTTAACAATTCAGGAAGAATTAATTTTTTAACTATTTGACATGTTACCTGCCAGTTTTAATCATTACCTTATCATGAAAATTATAAAAATAAATTTGATTTGCAACATGTTGCGAACTATCGTCAATTTTGAAAATAATACAAGATCACGAAAAGAATTCGTATATTTTCTGCTTGTTCGGCAACGTGATGCTTTCGGTATCTTAATTGGATAACTTATGTATCAACAATTATATGTATATATAACATTTTCGGCAACATGTTGCTAGTAATGAATGACTAGAATGATACCTAAAAATCTCTTTAACTTCAAAATTGCAGGTTACAAAACCAAGAAATTGACTACAAATCAAATACATACTCATAATGACTCACATAACCGAAATCCAAAAAAAAAACTGTAAAAATGTTACATGATTCCAAGGGTAAACGATGTATAGCGTGACCAATAACTTAGACTTAAAAAAAAACTTACAACAACCTTCGTCCTCAAATCACCCATTTTTCCCAAATATGATAGTGTACTCATAGTTACCTGAAAATAGACAAGAAAACAAAATAACATAAATAAGACAATCGAACTTGGAAGTCAAAAAGAAACAAATATAAGTAAAAAAATATTAAAAAAGCTTGGTGTTCATAAATATATTGTACATGACAAGCTACACACCAACTTTTTATAGGGAGATGAAGTTATTATGATTATGTTTTTCTGACAGCTTAGAGCTGTTTTTATTTTAGATTTTTTTTTTGTTAAACTGATCAAGGTGTTTAGATAAGTTTCAGGCTTAAGATATTAAAATTTTGTTACCTAAGTCAGGGAAACTATGTATTTCTATACATATGAATGTTTTTAGGAAGGAAAATAAAATAGCCTTAACTGAGGCTAAGCAGAGTAACTAAGACAAGTGAAATAAATACAAGAATGATTTATGTTTAATGTTGCTCACAAATCTTATTTTGAATCTTAAAATTGCTAATGGCTCCTATTTACGATGATATCCGAAATTCGTATTTATCTAGGTAAGGGAAAATTAAATAATGTAAATGTCTCTACCCCAATTGCAACAATGTATATACTTCTTATTTGTGTTTAGATACATTGAACAAGAGTTTCGTGACAAACAAATAATCACTAACAGGAAACCATCGTTGAAATAACCAACAACCACGTCACGTTGTCTTTCTGGTTGGTTCTGGTATACCTTCAACTATACCTCTGGTATAATACTCGTACCATACAAAATTTTGTCTGAAAAACCACTAAAACCATTATAAAGTGTGCTGCTTAAGTGCTATATATCATGTTAATGAAACTTGTTTCACGTAATTGCAGAATTAAAATTAAAATAAAAAAATATAATAAAAAAATAACAACTAAATAGCGACATAATTTTTTAATTAAATCACTTGTCTGTCCGGCAGTTATAATACTTCTCACCGCATTTTAACATCTAGTGAACGCGTTACAATTAAAAAACACAAATTACCTTCCACCACATAAATTTGCAATTAATATATTCAAGGTTTTTTTTTGTTTTTAATTTAATTTTATTTTATTTTTATTATTTTTTTTGAATCCGTTAAGCGTTAAAAATTATTATTGTCAAACAGAAATAAATATAAAAAAATACTCACAAATTTAAATAAATAACCAACTAAGAGAATCGATTAAAAACAAATCATTTGATCAATAAAATTTATAGTAGAAGAGACAAACCGCAAAAACCGTAATAGACCAACGCATTTTTTTCTTGCTTTTTTTGAATTTTATATCTCATGAATTTTTAATATGGGAACTATCAAGAGATATAAAAGCGTATCTATTGGTAAATGTATCTATTTGTATATAATACCCATTTTAGATACATTTTTTTGTTGCAAACATTTGTTGTTGCCTCAGGGCTGGCGCTCGCCACAACAAAATATATATACAAAAATTGCCATAGGCTTGACATCGTTTTATACCCTTCCCTCTGTCTCCTAGCAAAAGTCTATTCTGATGTTGATTTTTTTTTATATTAAATTAATGTGGGCCATTTCGCTTACGAAAATAAAATTGAGATTAAAAAATCCTACTGTGGGAGCAAATAAATTAAAACATGAACAAAAATTTAAATATTTTTGTTTGTGTGTTTTGTTTATGATGTTGCTGACGCCAAAAGGTGATGAGTTGTTTTAGCTGACACTGACGCTGGCTGTTGCTGCAAGCAATATTACCCGTTTAAAGTGTCATACTTAATATGGAATTTATATATGTATTTATTTATATCTCTACTGCTATTTTTTCCATATTTGGGAGACATACAAAAACCAAAAAAAAAAAAAAATAAACACTCAATAAAATTTGGGGTTATTCAGTTTCATTTAAATTCAATTCAATTAAAATAGTCTTCTTTTTTATTTTTGTTGTTGTTGTTATTGATGTTGAATTTGATGGTTGTGGGTAAATAAATAACCATATTTGGTATTGATTGTGCGTATGTAAATATACTCAAAATGTGGGTGGTTTATGTGATAACATACGTGAACGTGGGATTTGTAAATTTATGAAGGTTTTTGTGATAATTTGACAGATAAGTTTGTTAGCAAATGGTTTTTATTTATTTTTTTTGCGTTTGGTTTTGTGTATTTTGAATTTATTTATCCAGAATAATTTGATAATTAGTATGTGACATGTTATTTTAAAATAAATGTGGGTATAGGCTTTGTGGTTATTTTATATAATGGGGTTTTGAAAGAGACCAAAAAATAATACAATTTTTGGGTTTAAGATTTGTTTTTGTTGTCCTTGTGAAGTCAAAGTCGTTTTGTTTGTGGAGTATTTGAAATCGATGTCTTGGAGGGTAATTTTGTTTATTAGGGTTTTTGTTTGAAGAAGACTAACTGAGATTTACCAAGAGATATGGACTCATTAGGAAAGTTTTAAGGATACAATTATGATTAAATTATTTAATTTTTTATTTTGTGTTGTTTTGCTTATAACAAATCAAAAAATAAATAAATACTTAAAAAGAAACAAAAATAACTGGAGCTAAGAAACTTCTTATAAATAATTAAATCTTTTCAAATTGAGTTTCAACATGTAAGCCCGCCACTAAAAAATGTATTATTTAAAATATTTATTTAAAGTGACAGAAACGAATTTTAAAAACAAAAAAAATATTAAAACACCCAACAGAAATATTAATAGACATTAAAGGAAACATTGAAGTTTTATGAAATTTACCGTTATTTAAGAATTTTCAGAAAAATATTGTGATTGTAATTTTTTTTTTCAAGAATTTGAATGATGCACCCATTTCATTTATTCAGGTCTAATCAAAAAATGGGAAAATCAATGAACTAGAAAAGAAAATACCTGGAAAAAATTTAGTCCGGTTTTATGTATGTAAGTCCAAGTGGATTTTCCCATAATGTTAACAGCAATAAGTCATCGGTGAAATCAATCAACATAAAGATATTTTATTGGTTTTTGATTGATTAAAGAAGAAAACCCAAATCAAGGAATAAAGAAATATCAAAATGACAGGTGAATTCAAAGAAAAGCAAACAAATTTCCAAGGAAAACTGAAAAATCCATTCTTAGTCATTTGAATACACTGAATTTCCACTTTCTTAAGGTAAGGTACCATTAAATCGGTCTTTCTTTTTTGTATTTGAATTGAATGACTAGAACTTTTCTTCCATTTGGGTTTCTCTCTCATCAAGGAGGCACAAAGCACCCAATGCATATAAAATAATTGCTATTCATTTGGTGCTTCAGGCAAATTCAAAACGATTAAAATCAACGTACATATTATACGCAACACACAATCGAAGACTTAAGGGAAGGCAGGGAAGCAAGACAGGCAAGCTCAAAGCTGGTACGGAATGCATAAAGTATGAAACACATCATAAAGTTGAATTAAGCAACAACAAAAATTGAATGCAAAAAAAGATACACATTTCAAAAAAAAAAAAATCAAATCAACGTTTAATTCGCGCTTTCGAGTATTCGTAGTCGTTTTTGTATATTTGTATATTTGTGATTTGTGCCTTTTGCTCCTCGAAGTTGTTTATAGAGTAGGAAGTAATTATTATGTCATGTGCATTTATGACTAAGAAAATGTGTGTATATGAACTTTACTTCAGCACAAACAAAAAATAAACAATTCAATTGATTAAATAGAAACAAAAATTTGTATATAAACCTAACCTATGTATAGAGAACACAAAACTTGTTGCTTTTAGAAGCACCCCAGCACCAACAACTTACTATAGCAACAATTTATATAGGTAGATAGGTATATTATTTTATAGCTTGATCAATTTGACTTTTTGAAAAATTGAATCGCGCGAATCGATCATGCAATTTATAGCTGCCGTCCTTCCTTCAGCCATATTCGTCGGTTGATTTGACCCTGAATTAAAAAGAGTTTTTGTTATATGTTTTTTTTTCTTTCTTGCATTTGCTTTTGATTTTTTGCTGTTTTTTTTTCCTTCTTTCATTCAACTTGATAACGACGACGAAGAATAAAATGAAATGTGGAAAGAATTGCAACAAAAAAGACACCATAGGAAAAAGATACAATTGTTTGTTTGGCTTTTTATTTATATCATATTAAGTTTAAATCAAATTTAAATAAGAACAAGTTGTTTGGTAGATTGGTACCAGGGCAATTATTCAAAGAAAAATCAAAGTGGGTTTAAAATTTGAATTCTTGTTGAATAGAAATAAAAAATGTATAACAAGATTTATAAATTATTGATTCTTATTAATTATTATTATTGTTATTTAAACAAAAAACTAAAATGGATTTAAATACATACAAAAAATGTTGGGGATCTTTGTGTTGACGTTTGTACAAAAGACATAAGTTTGATTGAATAGGAAAGAGCTTTAAAATTATTAGAGACACTTTGACGGATTAGTTTAAATTTATTTTAAGCAATGATGTAGACCATTTTTTTTTAAATATGTATATACAACATTTAGAAATTTGAACACAAATAAGTTGAATTATTTGACTGCTTTTTATTTTGACAAGAGGTACAATGAGATGCGGTTATCTGAATTTGAATTATATGAGAAAGCATATTATTTTCTTGAAAGATAGTAAATCTGGAAAATTTGAATAAATCTCTGCGAGTGTTGGAAAATGAGACCTATAGCTTCAATTCTTAAACTTATTCAAGTAATTTAACAACAGAATTTCAAAAAATATTTAGAACTTTAATAATATAGGTCTAAAAATTCATCCTTGTGGTATATCGTCTCTCTATATATATTGGATTAGATAAAAGCTCAAAAACAAAATATTTTGGAGTAATTGTATCGTTTTTTTCTATAACCTTGAACTTTAAAATGTTTAAATAAAAATTTTAATAATCCACACATACTCGAAAAATAAATAAAATGCATTCACAATTATGAAACAAAAAATATGGAAAAATACAAAAAAAAAACAAAACATTTCTAAGCAAATTAACAAAAAAAATAAAAACATATTATCAACCTTGAATTATTTTTATATTGTTGTAAAGATAATACCCCTATAACACTAATTTCTTGTTTTTTAGTTTATATATTATATCTACACAAATAAATGTTCATACATTTATTTTTACGCACGTGCCAATGACAATACCTGCAGATTATTAACTCTTTTGGCGTCGACGCATATCTTCCGCATTCGTTTATTAAAGTTGATTTTGTACATTTTTTTTCTGCCCACTTTTTTATATTATTTAATTTTTTTTTTAATTCGTACGTGTTGAGCATTGAGATTCTACAATATAATGCATGTATAACTTGTTTTAGAGATTAAACTTTGAATAGATCTTAATAGACAATTGAATGCTTATGGAATACAATGATCTGTTGCATTTTAGAGAACAAAAAGTAGTTAATTGATAGGAAATCAATCGAAGATACTTGGTTACATCTACTTTTATAGACTTGGGATACGTCACAAGGTCAATTAATTTCACATCTCATGAAACCCTACCTAAAAACAAAAATATAATCAGGAAACACGTCCATATTTCAAAAATCAAAAAAAAAAAGTAAGTATACGCCATAGTGACCCATTCGATAAAAAACCGTAGATTCCGTAGAAAATAAACAAAAACAAACTCCGTGTTATTTCACAATTGTGCAATAGTTAAATGCTTTATTTTGAATTAAAAGCAAGTGAGACTAATGGATTTACATGAAGGACAGGAGTAAATTTATTAACACACCACCGGTATACCCAGTATGGGGTATAAGTATCTATAATGATTGCTTATGTTATTTAGATTAAGTCAAGAAAGAGTACTTCAATAAACAAACGCCTCACTGTACCAGGTGGTAACAAAATAGAAACTTAATTAGCATTTTAATAATTCTCATATAAGAATTATTATTTTTATTATTATTATGAAGCAAACGTAAGCCAACAAAGTGATCATAAATCATCTGTGTTTAGACAAAAAAAAATAACAAAAAGAACCGGCCTCTTTATGGAAGGAAAATACATCAATTCAACTCGTTATTCAACTCTCTGCCAGCAGTCTGCTCAAAATAATAACAGAAAAAAAAACTTGATACACAAAAAGCCCTCCTCAGCTTCACAATCTTTGCAGAAATCGAAAGTAATATCATAAATTACAACTAAAAAAAAAAAATTATAAAATAAAAAGAAATCTAAATAATCTTTAAATATGATTCACACTTTCAAGTTTCTTTTATATAATTTTTGTTCATACAAATATTATTAGCTAATCCTTATTCTTCTCACTACATACCCACACCGGAAGATTATAAGCCAGCATGAGATGCAGTTTTTTTTTTTATTATAATGCATTTTTTTTTCTTCTGGCTTTTAATTTTAATTATATATATGTGCGCACAATATCTATAAATATTTATGACCATACTTTTCAGTTTGTAAAATCAAATAGAGAGGAAGAGAGTGGAAGATGTAAGAAATAAAAAAAATCTCACCTAGGCGGGTTTTCACGTTTTTCTCTCCACCAACAGGTAAGTTAATATAAGCGAATGCATTTATGCTGCTACGCTGATTTTTTGTATTTTATAATTTCTTCACTCAGCAAATAAATACACAACGTAATTATACGTTAGCAATATGTTATAATATCTAGATGCATTAGTAATTCGAATTATTCATTTTAATTCTGAAGGCATTACACGCGAAATGCAGGTACTTATGATGACAGCGCAACGACGACGACGACGAAGACCACGACGAACGACTCACTGTGTCATGTGATCGTGAGAACTTCTGCTATTCATCAATATAATAAAAACAAAATAATAGATAAAAAAAAAGAAATACAACATATCAACAAACTCCAATGACAAAAATGGACTTATGTGTGGCAGCCCACTATGAATACTAACGGCTGTCAATATCAATCCTAAGAAAATCTATCTATGAGCAAAAAGAAAAATTAAATAAATAAACAAGATACAACAAAAAAAATATTATTCGAGGACATTTTGAGGTAAATAATTCTGCTGCTTTTGCTGCTGCTCTGCTCGTATAATCAAACTACTAATTGCAGTGCAACAACATTTTTAAAATTATTTTCCAGATTATAAATCGTTCACTTTGCGAATCGGTTCAGAAAGGTGTTTTGTTCATTTCATTTCAATGGGGGGGTTATATTAATTCATTGGATTTTTATACAAACTACAAAAATGTTATCATGCTAAGGTAGAGTGTGGAAAATTTTCAGTTTATCCGTCATTTCAATTGCAATCAATGAAGCTTTTGAACGAAGACAGTGAAGGATTTAAAAGAAGGAAGAGAAAATAACTATATATTGGTACACATGGCGTATACGTACTATTTCTTACATACATAATAAAAAGTATTATTCAAGGGAGGTTAAGAGGGTAGTTATTTGTGGGTATACATGGCGTATATGCACCATTTTTATATTATTAAAAAGTGGACAAAACGGATAGCTCCAGTTATATTTTGGTAACATTTAACATTTGATCAACAGACAGCACTTTCACTAATTTTTGTTTGGTTGAGAAATTAGTAAAAGATGAATAGCAAAATAATTTTCTAATTATTCCAATTACCAAAAACATACAATTTAATAGATAAGTTAAAACCAAAAATAAATATATGACATTTTATTAAGATTTAAATTTGGTTATGCCAATTTTTCAAAAAATCGAGAAAGAACATCTACATATACATGAAACTTTTATTGAAAAGCTCTCTTCAAAAAATGTACTCAAAAAAACAACAAACATTGTTGAAAAAAAACTGAAATGGTCAACGAAATCATAAACACCCTTCATGCGATAAAAAACCCATAACGTCACACATCCTCAAGTGCCCCTTAAAACCTATTCAGCTCCAGACTATCTTAATCAACAGAAAATGAAACTTGAAGATGAAAAATAAAAATAAAAAAAATACCAAACAAAACAAACAAACAAAACCTCTATAATGATATAGATATTTGTATCTATATACTTTCATTGCAATTGTTGCTCGACTTACTATAAACTCGACACAATTGTACAAACCACTTGATGAATATAATATACAAATAAAAATAAATAATTCTACTAGCCGCCTGACTGTCTGTTTCTCCTTCATCAAGTACAATTAGTAATTCTATCTTTATGTACATATAGTTTCTACAATAACAACACAACACACCACACTATCCTATGACAAAAAAAAATAATTATATCAATTTTGCAAAGTTGCTAAAAGAAAAAAATAATCGAAAAACCAAAACTTTAAAAAAATAGATTCAAAATATCAACAACAAAGAGGTGAAGTCAGAAACTAAATCATTTTGTAGAGGAAAAATACTCGCCAACTCATGTTCGGACCAAAGATACATGTGTTTTTCTCCTTTGCAAAAGTATCTTTATACTTATAGATAAATATAAAAGTATCTATAGTCTGGCTGGTCTCCTCCAGCTTCTCAGAGGTCTAACACAGAGAGCTCTCTCAAAAGTAATTTTAAATATCGTGACTGGGATTAATTGGCCAATTTAGAAGATACACATTTGCTCCCATACAACACAACTTCTAAACTAAACACGGATATGTATGTTTTCAAGTTGGTCATATATAGCACAGTCAGAGAGTGTATCGTCGTCGTTTGTATCTATGTATATTTGTATCTTAGCAGTTGCTGTTGGGTTATGTGGTAAATTCAATAGAGAATATGGCTCGTGCAAAAGTGCAAAGCTGCAAAAATTCAATCAGCTCCCCATCAGCTCTCAAAAACCAAAAACCCCTAACCCCAAAACTTCACAGTCCATAGTCCACAACCAACAAACCACAGCCAGCAGAGTTTGAAATCGAAAAAAATCACTTTTTTGTATCTATAGGGGTTTTTAGAGGATTATAATGTAGCTATGGGTTTTTGGTGAATAAACTGTGGTTGTTTGGTCCGAACCGAACTCCTCCAAATCATGCTTGCTCCTGGTTTATGCCAGATATGCTGACGACTGCATTGCAATACTTAGGTATATACATAGATGCATAATGTACTCTCCTATAAAATATAGGTAGCAAAAGCAATATAGCCTTTTATGACCAGACACAGTCAGTTAGATGATAATGTAAGCTTTTTGTCTATTTACCAGTTCAAGGTATTACCGCATGCAATCAAGAAATTAATTTTGTTAAGTTGAGAGACTGGCACGGCACGTTTTAATCTTTGCCAACACAAATCTGCTACCACTATACTTTATAGATACTTTTGTATATACATATAGGTACAAGTAAGATCGAGGTTCTAAGTTAATCAAGGTGTGGATATTTCCATTACCTACATATATAGGTAGGTACCTATAATATAGTTAATGTATATTTTTTTTTAACGTAAATATCTTTACATTGAAATTGATTTCCTCCCAGATTGATTAAGAGAAATTAATCATTTCTCTATGTGTTCCTTGATGATCTATCTATCTATCTATCTTTCTATATACAAACACACGTTTGTATGTAATCTGTAGAATTTGTATACGGCTGAAGGTTTTATTAGGTCAGACACAAATAGTTAGGTGTGGATGGATAAAAAGATAGATATGGTCGGATTGCTAAATGATAGATTGTTGGCATAATCATATGTGGAAATTAGATATATTGTTGATATTGTTGTTGGACTGATGATGGAAGGCAAGAGGATGAAGAGGAATATTATGTTGGTAATTAAGAATATGGATTGGTTTGGATTGGATGAAATAGTCAATGATCATCAAGGAATCCCTTTCGCTCTCTTGGATGTCATGAAGTTTGTTAATTAATAGCAGACTTATTCTAAATGAAAATGATAAGCTGTTAAGTCACATCTTTTGATATTTATATTGGAAATGATTAGAAATGGTTTATTAAATGGTTGAAAATATATTTTGTTGCATATTTATTTTTCATTAAGAATTGTGTCAAATAAAAACAACGATTTTGCCAAAAATCCAAGTAATATTCTAAAGTCGAAAACTTCAACTAATACAAATTTATAGAAATTAACTAAGACTATCTACTGATAAGGTTTGGGTAAGTTCTTTAGTTTTTTTTTAAATTTATTGATTACCAAAGAAAACCTAACAATGGAAACAGTAGTTTTTGGTTTTGAACATTCTAATTCGAAGCTTGAAAATTTGATACTCCTTTTAAACTTAAAGTCCGAGAATTCAAATATCATTTAAAAATTTACAACATTAGTATTTCCAGTTACAAGTGGAAAATACATTTTTCAATCAAAAATTATGTTTATTCAGATTTTATTTATAAATTAAAATTTCCTATTGCCTAATAACAATAAAATAAATGCATTTATTTATTATTCTCATTTTACAGGAGTGCCAATTAAAAAAAATATTACGTATATGTAATAAAATATAATGTTCAATTATATTACATCCATCTAACTTTATAGATATTTCATTATTTTATTTTTCTGAACACAACATCAATAAACAAATTAATTATATTTATTTTTATTTAAAAGTCAATTAAACTCGTCTATTTATCTTTTTTTCGGATCTATTTAAAGTATATACAAATTTATGTGGCAAGCAAAGAGGTGTGTTCACATGCATGCATTTTGTATATAGATACATCCAATACAATATACAAGTATCTATGCAAAATGTTGCATTGGATTTGTACTATTTGAAATTAAGAAAACAAAACCACACTGTTTTCACTTCCATAACATAATTACCTACTCACATTGAAAATTACAGAAGAAAAACAAAAATTTTGCTTGGTATTAAGCCAAACCAAAAATATTGCACACCTGAAAAAAGTATCTATATACAACATATTAATTTATCTATGAAGTAGATATGTGTATCTGGATGTAGGTTTAAAACTAATCCAAAAGCGTGATGCAATCTTCTCTTTCGCGCGCCGTATTTATGTTCAATGTTACCTCATGTGGCACACACAACACATATCACCTCAACTAGGTAGGTTAGGTACTATATCTATAAACACAATGTGCTGTAAGTATAAAAATACATACATATATATTTGTATCTATTGGTATTTTTATTTATGTTTAGATACATGTTGCGTTAAAAGCATGGCATGGTGGGTTAGTTAGTACGTTAGATAGATATACTATACATAGTATGGAGGTGCTGCTGCCTGCGGTTGCTCTACTGACTGTCTTAAGTTGTATCTTTGTATCTCTGACGCAAGCACAAAATACTATTTTATTGTTGTTTTTGTTGCCTCATGGTACTATTTTTTTTACTATTCCTACTCAAACGTGGGTATACAACTTCAAGTTCAAATATCATGGCTGAGTAGCGGTTAAAAAGTATGTTTATGCATCTAGATACTCGTACTCGTATGTAAGTAGTAAGTATCTTATATGTGCTTTGCAGTGCGGTGCCTGCGACTGTGACTCCGAGTTTGGTCAACTTGGCTTAGAAAATCCTCCGCATTCGTGCGAATGTGACGACACAGCGGTTGGGCCTCCACCGCCGCCGCCGCTTCCACACGGCTACATGGTTACACGCCTCTCGCATGCAAATTACTTTGCGGGAGGGGCGGGTTTTCGACCGAGTAGGGGCACAGATTTAATATGGTTGCTAGGTTAGTTGCCCGTAGATATGTGCATATATCTATCTAATGGCAATTGCTTTTGACATTTCGATATGTTTGATCGCACCGAAGACGAAGAGGAGTCGTGCACTGTGTTTCTGGCATTCTGCGTTCGAGCGTATTCGTAAATAGTGTAAACTGGGATCTTTTCAGATGGTGTACAAGCGCTCTTTTTTGTGGTTTTCATGTGCACTCTAGCGTTTCGTTTGTCTGTCTGACTGTCTGTTTGTTTGTCCGTCCATCCGTCAGTTCGTCTATCTTTTTGAATGTCTATCTGTCTGTTTGTCTATTTTAGACGTAGTCGTCGATGCAGAAGAGATTATCACGCGTGCATAATTCGCGTCAATATCTGCGGATCTGTGGATGCGGTTTTTTTTACTGCAGTAGTAGTTAGTCTATCTAGCTCCATAAAAGTCAAAAGTTATCAACAACGGTTGGCTGTGGTTAGGTTGTATTGCTTTACAGCTTTTGCTGCTGTTGGACGGGGGTACGCACGTCTGATAATGTGGTTTTTAAACTTTATATCCATTATTCTACATTTTTTGTTTCTCCATCAGTCTATTTCTCTCTCTTTTATTTTTTGATTTCAATTTGTTTTTAATTCCTGATTAGGTAACCACACTCTGATTCTGAATTCAAAAAACTAAAATTAATATGCAATGTACGTTGAAGCATAGTTTAATTAATATTTTAGGCTTTAACTTTGGCTTTTTGCAGCTAATAACAAACACTCAATGTATGTTTGTATATTTTTTTTTCAAAGTCTTTTTTTTTAAGTTTTTTATTCAATGTAGTTCTCATTTGTGTGCATAAATTGGTTGTTGTCAATGTTATCTTTCTAATAAATCGCTATCGTATGTGATTGAAATAAAATTAAAGCTACATAAATTACGATATACAGAAAAAACAACAACAAAATAAAATTTAAAAAAAAAACTCCTTTAACGTACGAACTTTTAAAATTAAAAATCAATGAACACAATTATTTAGTATTATGTTCTGTTCAGTGCAGTAGCAGGAAACATTAAAAATCTATAAATAGTGACTTTGGAAAATGATCAAAGTGTGTTAACGATTTTTTTTTTTTTTTTCATTTTAATAGTTAGGCTGGATTTTCAATATTCTTGTCACACGAGTTAGATAAATATAACTGTGAATTTATTAAAATATTATCTTTGAACAGAATTATGTATTTTTTAACGAGTTAGTATTTGAGAAGTTTTCCATTAATATGCTTATTTTTTAAGTATTTTAGAAGTTTTCTAATAAGTTTTATTAATTTTTATTTAATTGCAAAGCAGGACTTTGAACTGTTGAATTAATTTCAGTGGTCACTTGTGATTACCTCTTCGGAAAAATGGGTAGTGATGGCGTAGTTTTAAGCTGTCAAAAGTCAATATGAAAGCTTTAAAAATGAAACCTTTTATTGGAAAGCCACTTAGATTTCTTTTTATATTAGGAAACAAAAACTATAAACAAGGTCTTCTTGACCGTAATAATAAAGCAAGTCTTTGGTAATAGTGATATCAATCTTTTCGTATGCCTATCAACAACCGGACATCAATATTTCACTTTAATCTCTAAATCGTTTACTGCATCTTTTTTTTCTGTTGTCTTCTACCTTTAAACTATAAAACTTCATCTCATAATCCTAAGGAAAAGAACAAAACCGCATTGCAGCTTAATGGACTTTTAAATGCCTTGCAGCAAAAACGAACAAAAAAAAAACACATCAGCCGCAACTAATCAGATTTTTAAACGATCAAAGAGACAACACAGAGAACAAACAGAAAAAACCTACTTCTAGAAAAGTGCAATAGTTAAAGTCATTCGATTGCAAAATAAGTCGCCATTAACATCAACCATTCCTATAATACCATTCTGTATACCACTCTTCTATAGCATCATCCATTCAAAGTTCCTTTGCCGCATGCAACCATTACATTATTTCTGACACAACAACTGTCATCGTTTGTCGTTCTCGTAGTTGTCGTCATAGTTCGATTAAAGCGCCGCAGGTGGTCGTTTTCTAAGTTCTTTATGATGTTGCAATATGGCCCTCCCATAGATGACAGAGGGGGATTTAGACACAAATCATTTATAGTTCGATTTTCTGCAAATGCGATTAAGAAACTGCCCCACTCTGATCAAAGCTATATAATTTCGAAACAAGCATCAGGCAGCTAGCTATAGAAGGCTTTTGTAATGCGGTTTAAGCGCAATTTTGATTATTCGATTGGCGATTGTTTGTCTAGGTTTGCTGATGGACGATTGACTGATCGTGTGCATAGAGCATTAGAGTTATAGGGTATGACAAGATGTGCAAAAGCAACGTCGAATGCAAACGCCTCAAGCGAACAAAACAATAAACAAAAAACAGAACATAACAACAAATAAAAAATTAAAAAAAAAACTAAAGGGGGCTACAGTTGAGTGCGTTTTGATGGATTTACCTATTGAGTGCGCGGCAGGCTTCGCTAGGCGGAACACACTCTCTTTGAATTGGAAATCAGCTCCAATTGTCCAGCTCTGTGAAGCCAATGCCAACCTTCTTTTTGATGGTGTTTTACCGCCATCCACCTCCAACGCCACCCGCCGAGGCGCGTCGACTTCTTTTTACACACATTTTCGACTTAATTATTCCAAATGAAGCTGTCAAAAAATGATTTTTTTAGTCGAACTCTGATTCAAATGTATTTTTTGTATGAAGGTACCAATGAATATGAGAATACGAGAGTTTGAAGTTTTTAACCCCTTCACACACTCGAAAGTCAGACTTTTGTAATATGTCAGTCATGCGAGTTTAAAAAAATGAGTTACGTTATTTTATTTTTTCTGCGTTCATGTTTTGGTTGCCGTGTCATGTTTTTTTTTCTTCCTTTTTTAATTTTTGTATTTTATTGTAAATTATTATTTCGACGCATGGTCGGAAAATTTTTAACCCGAGTTCATGTAGCGTGTAATTAGTGAACATAAGGGTCGGTGAGTTCGAGAAGTACTCGTATGTACTCTGTCTGTCTGTCTGTCGTTCTGCATATCTGCTAAACTCATATTGGATAAAACAATAATAATTAAGAAGACTTTTGCATTATAATTCATTAGCTGGATTCTTTGAATAATAAAACAAAAAGAACTTCAAGATATTGTTAATGTTGATGATGATGATGTCACCCTTCTTAAAATGTCATTCTATGACAGCTTAACAAATGTTGGGTGTTTGGCAATAGTAATTCGAATGCACTTTTTAACATGAAGTGAATGGAATGGCATCATGATGACATTAGCTGCTGTGCGATGTTTGTCGCGTTGCAGTGCCTGTCACTTGAAGAGTTGAGAGGTCATGGAAGCTGTAATGAAGTCTTGTTTCTTGTTTTTTTTTTGTTCGTATTTTGTTTAAAGCTTTGCTATGCTTTTGGTTTCGGTTTGATTGATGGTGATTGTGATTTATCATAAAGATTAAGGTCGATGTTTTAGTAGATTCTTGTCAAATAGAAGGGCAAACATTAAAGTGCAGAGAATTTATTGGAAATGTAAAAAACAAAAATAAAAACATAAATCTGACAGATGATGGGAGATTGGATGAATACACAAATAAACAGAAGGTTATTCGAATTATTTAAAGGGAAAAATTTATGGCAATTTTCTGTTTCTTATGAAATACATGACAGACCTTTTATGTTGCTTAACAGTTTTCCGAGAAATATTACCAATGTTGTTTTAGGTATATACAACAATGGTTCTTTCCGCCCTTATGAATTCTTATTTTAAGCCTTTACAGAAAATTCCTTAATTCTAAAAATAGAATTTCAAGAACATATTTTTTTTATAAGGAATACACCTTCTTTTCTTGTTTATTACGTGTCAATTTGAATGCTAACGTACACCTTCTTATTAACCTAAGACAAGATGAAATTATCTTCAAGCTTCTGTGTGACTGACACTGTAAAATTTTACAAAAGATTGTTAAAAAGAAAAGCACTGCTACTAGTTGAACTAGGGGGTTCTAGGCCCCCAAAAGAGTTTTTTATGAATAACTTCTTAAAGCGATATTTTAAGAGTAAACATGTTAAGAACTTATTTTTAGCTTATTTCATTTTCTGCAAAAAAAGTCATTTGGTTTTTTTATAACTCTCACCACTACAAAGATATTTCTGTTTTAATATTCTACTCAAGTTGAAATTTTAAAAATAATATACTTGCTATTAAAATTTAATGTAGAATGAATCATTAAGCATTCTTCTGAACTTTAAACTTATTTTTATACTTTTACCTTATACCTTGTTTATACAATTTAAATCACTTAACCTTTATAAATGGAACATTAACCAATTTTGTAAAATTTAAAGCTAATCATTTTTTTGTTTTGTAAACTACATCCAAAGTATAAACTACCTAACTAATAGTGTTTGTAGTTTTTTTTTGAACTGATGGTAATTTAAGTTTTGTTTTTAAAGAAAAACGCTAAGCGAATAACCCCGTTTACCTATAAGCGAACATTGACGTCGTCGTCATCATCGCGTATATCCCGTCGAAAACATTGAACAGCATACACAAAAACAAGAGAAGGTCATACCTCCGGCAAAATGCGGCTAAGAAAACTAAAACTAAAACAACAACAACAACAACAACTTTAACAAGAAAACAAAACAAAAAAGAAAAATTGGAGGAAAAAACATAAAAAATCATGTTTATTTGTTCCTTCTAGAAACTGCATGCAAATATCCTTTAACCCGGGTGGTTTCCATTTATATAAAGGATAGACTGTTGCTTCTCAAATTACACCCCTAAAATAACTACTAAACCTATGTACATATGTATGAGTATAAGAACATTTATGCAGGTAGGTATATTTTTACCGTTGCGGGTCGCGTAGGTCGTATCGGTTTTAAACATACACAAAAACACAAATATTTCATACTTATATTACCTTCTTATTCCACTCGAATCCTTTTTACACGATAAAATGAAATTTAAAAGGAAAAAGGAACAAGACTCCATCTATAGGTTATAGGTACCTACCTACCTGCCTACTGCCAATAACTCATCTACCGTATATCTAAAACTAAAGAGTGTTAGCATAACGGGACTAGGTAGGTAGATAGGTATAGAGGGAGTTTACCTAAACGTGCTTATAAACACTTTGATTGTCTTAATGGCTGACAGACATGCAAACTTCCTCCTCTTCAATCACCGTCATCGCCATCGCCATCGTCATCGTCATCGTCATCGTCATCGTCATCCTCATCATCGTCACCGTCATCTTCGTCATAACCATTCCTTCCTTATCCACCTTCTCCCCTTCCTTCATAATCATCACATAAACATCGTCATATCGTTCAGGTTGTTTTTTTTTAGTGTAGGTAAGGTAGGTAGGTATAAGTTGGTATAAGACGAAAGTAAAACCGTGGCATTAATTACAATCGAATATATTTATAGTGGCACCTTTTTCGAAACTAGGGTGGCCCGGGGTAATTTATACTATAAGTGGGTTGGGAAAATATAAGTCGGGAGGTTGTACAACTTGTATTCATCACATTTACTACTGCTTACTGATTAGCTGTTGCTGCTGATGTCTCGAAACCGTTTGGTAATTAATAATAATTTAAGTCTCAAACTAAAAGCTAATTGATTTAGAAAGTGAAATTAATTTGTTGCTTTTTATGGTTGCACAGTAGCACAGACACTTCCTCTTCCCCCCCCCCCCCCCTCTTAACTTCTTTTTTTTCTGCTGGTCTGATTCTTAATGTCTCACGTCATTTTTATGCAGTACCTCTGTATTAAGATAGATTTTTAGCACCTTAATGTACAATACTTTACTACTATACGTCAGAGACAGTGGTTCTTATAGAGTCCCGCGGTTAATGCTCACACGTTCAAGTTGTTAAGCACATTTATGAGCTACTATACTTGAATTGAATATTATATACATAGGAGCTCTGTCTTAACGTGCGAGTTTGTTAAGAATAATACAACAAACTATATGCCTTTATGTGCCAAATGGGCAGAGAGCTCATAAGGAGGCATATAAATCATTCGTACACCACTCGTGCACAAACACACATATAAAATAAAAACTTACACACATGACAGAGCGGTATGGTTTTCATTGAAGTGTACTTCCTGTTTCAGTCAACCAAAAAGTTGGCTCTATATAGTAATTTAGTTCACACACAACTTTAACAAATCGACCGACTTTTTAACTGACTTGAGTTGTTTTTAAGTAGCTTTATACTTATATAGGTAGTACTACGATGACGACGACATACGAGTCAAGTATAAGTAAATAAAAAAAAAAGTTCGAAGGAGCTGATGTGGTGTTAATAAATGTTACTGTCTTTATAATGAGTCTTTTCAACTGGCGCTTAGTAATTAAAATTATTAGAAAGTTTTTTTTGTTGTATGTCTGTAATTCAAGTAAAGTTATACATATGCATGTATGGGAAATGCCAGGTTTTAAGGACTTTATGTAATGATTTTCACTATTAATTATACATTTTCTGACTTTTCATTATCTTAAGGAAATATTTTATTGAATTAATGAAAAAATTCGTTGATTTTATGATTTATCAGAATTGAAAAATTAATAAGTTCGATCAAACATTTTTGGTTCCTCATCCTCTGGACCATTCTTCTCTATCTTTAATTGCTTATATCCTAACCCCTCTGGTAGTATTGAATTAAATGCAGGTCAATTTAATATTTAAAAAGATTTAGACATTTTCTTATGTATTCCATAGGATCTTTGACTAAAGAACTTTCTCATGATGTATTGTAGAAAAAAGAATCAAGCCATGAAATTAGGAAAGCCAAACAAAATAAAAATACGATGCGATAAATAAAATAAAAAAAAATTAAATTTGTTGGTGCTTCGAGCCGGATTAACATTTAAAAAAAGTTTAGACATTTTCGTATGTATTTCGTGGGATCTTTGACTACAGGACTTTCTCATGATATATTGTAGAAAATAAAATCAAGCCATGAAAAAAGAAAAGCCAAACAAAATAAAAATACGATGCGATAAATAAAATACACAATTAAATTTATTGGTCCTTCGAGCCGGATTAAATATGATTTTCACTACAAAATTGTTCATGACACAACTAATTATTGTTCGTCAACTGGAAATTAAAAACAACAAAATGTATTAATTAGTAAAACTTAATTTGAAACAATAAATTGATTGGCAGGAATCATTTTAATTTTGTGCAAATAATAAGCTTATCGTTTATTCAAGTTTAACAAACAAAAAACTTTATATTGGACAAATAATTTAACGTCACTTTTAATTAAAATGAAAACATACATTAAACCCTAGACATGGACAAAAAAAAATCTGATCAATATAATATTTTGACGGTATTTATTTTGTATGTAGTCAATTTTTACTCACGAATAAAAAAACGCATTTTTGTTAAATAATTTTTTTATCGATTCCGTAGACAGCATTTTTTCTACCATACCACTTACTGTGTCATGTCAGTTGTGTCGGTCGTGTCATGGCGTCGTCATTCTCATTACACCACTGTCAATTTAGTCCTTTTTTCTCTATCTTTCTCTTTCTCTCGCAAATGCAATGCTTTTAATTTTTTTTGTTGCATTTCTACTTCAATTTTAATATCCTATTATCCTGGTTGTACCTTTATTATTAATGTATTACAACATGCAGTCGAGTAAATTACCCCATATGAAACCAACAAACGTTGCAAATAGCACACAAATCTGTATTCTTCATTTACACACGATATAAAATACATATGTCTATAGAACTATGTAGGTACAAAAGTATATCGAAAAAATACGGGAGGCAACAACGACGATGTCGAACGAATACCGAATGGGGTTAAAAACCAAACATTAGCACAAAAGTCCTGGTTTCTCCTGCATACCTACTCTTTTAACCATCGAACATGTGCATTATTAAGCCCAAAAAAGGAAAAAGAATATGCAACACGAAAAAATAGAGGCTCTTTAATAAATGAGGGTTGAAACAAGTCAGAAGTGGGATAATACCCACAAACCCACAGGATATGTGTGTACAATTCTATTTTTTAATGCTTATGTTTTTTAATATGCACTGCACAGGACACCATACACACACAACTTCCATCATCATCATCATTTCATATTGATATCCTTTCATCCAATTCAAATGGTTATGCTATTGCTCCTCTAACTCGGCATTTTTTGATAGGAAAGGTATGTAGGAAATTTCCATGCTATTTTCATGACGACGATGATGATGATGATGAAAATCCATAGAAAATATTATACTTGATTGTTGCCAACAAAACCGACAAGTCCTTTCCTCTCCATCTCACTTCGTATTCGTTTTATGCAATCCTTTACGATTTAAGTAACGACAAGAGTACAATCACCCATATTATAGGTTATGTGTGTATATGTTCACATACTTTTGCAAATATACGGGCTTTTTGCAGAACAACACCCTCTCTCAGTACACACTCCAGCACATTGTTTAAATAATAATAAAAGAAAAAAAATCACAATGTTGAAATACACATTGCATAAAAAAAGGGTTAAAACTTTACGTGTGTTATGCAACGGCTTATATAGTGGGATTTTGTAAAAAAAAAAAAGGAATAAAAAGGGGTTCATTTAGCCTGGCCGACTTCGACATACAAAAATCACGAGCCCAACAATGTGTGCCCCCGACATGTGTTGGATTATGTATGCATGGCTCGATCAGGTTCAGTTCTTTAGGCAGGTTGGTCGCATGCGGCAGGCTTCTTTTTTGCATGATTTTCATTTTATTATTTTTCGTCCTTTTTTCGGAAATCCTACACTTTTTTTTTAATTATTAATAATTTTTAAGGCTTTGCCTTTCAGAAAGGTGAGACAGGCGAATTTTTTTTTTGTTTTTATATTTTGTTGGATTGTGTTTCGAGTGGAGTGTTGAATTGAAGTTATTAAATACACTTCGCAAAGCTTTACTTTAGCGATATGGACGATATAGGAGTATGATGTATGTATAAGTAAGCACGGTGTTGGCTGTTGGCTGGACTTGGGTGTTAATAATGCAAGAAGGAATATAATAAAAGATGTAAGCGATTTGTGTAGAACAAAAAATAGGCATAGGCAGGCTCTACTTTAAGGTTCAATTCGTGGGAAAGAAGCATAAAGCAAATTAAATATATGACTTGGATATGAGTATTATGGAATTATGATGAAGTATTTAGTTCCCAATTATAATATTCATTGAAGTGTTTGTAGCAATTATTTTGGGCTGTTTCGTTTCGATTTTAGAATTATAAGGTTTTAATATTTTTTTTTTAAATATATGAGATTTAATTATTTGTTTGACAACTTGAATGAACATTTTTAAATAAAATTAAGTACTCACAAATAAAAAATCAATTTAAAGAGCTCTCCAAAAAGAGGTTTCTTTTTAAATATTCCATTATTTTCGTAGCTGTAATTTTTTGGTATTGGGTAAATAAAAAAAGGAAATTTTGAAGATTGAAGCGTTATTATTACACGTTAAAAAAATGCACCGAAATTATTAGAACTAACTAAAACAATGGTAAAAACTTCGTAAATCTAAATTACTTTTAGTCCTTTGTAGTGAAGCCTCTTCTGAGCCCAATAAAGCGGAACTCATTGACAAATTTTAACTGTTCTGAATAGTCAGTAGAGTATGTGAAACCCAATGGCGGATCCAGAAGGGGAATCGTAGAGGTCATCAACCCTCCCCCCTGGGAGATAATCTGTTTGTATTTTTGTAGGAATTCCCTTCAATTCAAAACTAATAGTATTGATTTAATGGATATGGCCTATATTATATTTTGTATTTTTTGTATATGAAAACAAAATTTGTATTTTACTTTCTAAACTTTTCTGCAAAAAGTACGACTTTTAACTGAGGGCTGAACCAAAAACATAATATGAATCAGACATTCAGCCCTATTCCAAAAATTGGCACAAATTCACCAATTTTGGACCAAATTTGGGGGAGGGGGGTCATATGAGCCATAAAGCTTATACAATTAAGTTGTATAGGTAAAGATTTGTTAGTAATTTAACGACATTTACCAAAAAGTGGTTTGCTGTCAAAAATATTTAAAGTCTTTTAAACTTAGGTAATGCTTCAAAATATTTTCATAATTTTTTTTTTCAACAAAAAAAAATAAGAGATCTTCAATTTTTTATTAAGTTGCTTTAAATTCCTGAAAATAGCCTTCAATTTCATCCATTTTTAATTCACATTAATAGTGAATCTTGAAGTGATTTTTACTTGCGACACATAGGAACATATTTATATGGCAAACATTGCATTCGTAAGAAAAAGTCGAATCAATCAAAAAAGTGGGTCCCCCATTCCATCCGTCTGTCTGCCTGTCCTGACCCCTAAAGCCTGAACCACTGTGCCGATTCAAACTAAGACGATTAGCTTAAGGCGTTTTTTTTTCATTTTTTAATACTAAAAAATATCAACAGTCCCCTTACAAATTTTTTTCGAATTCGAATATTTTCCCAAATGAGCCGATAGATTTTTTTAAGAACTCTCTCTAATTTTTTTCCTAAATCAGTTTCTTTCTACAGCAAAACATATTTTGGCATTGGTCCGGAAGGGTACCCTTCATAAGGCCCTTATTTTTTTCTAATTTTCTCAAGAACTTTATCAGCAGATCTAAATAATCTTGTCTTTCAATGCAAGCTCTTGTCGATGGTCAAAAATTTCAAATTGACGATGATTTATGAGTATCGAAAATATCATTATTTTGTTTTATGGCATTTAAATGTTTGAGAACAAATTATTTTGCAGCTATTTCAACCGTTCTTGGCTGTTGATTAAAACTTTTAAGATCGTTACGAATTAAAGAAATCTGCATTTTGTAGTAAATTTGCTTTAGATGTTCTAGAACTGAGATTTCAAGAATAGAAATGTTCTTTGCTAAGCTTATGGCTAATTGATAACACAATGAACGTTTCATATCTCTCGATATAAAAGCTTTGAACCTCTTGAGAACTGAAGTGAAAAGAGATTTTTAAACGTCTAATTTGTGACTGCCACACAAAAGTTTCTTCCCACATTATTTGTTAACATTAGTTTGTTTTTATATTCAGATAAATTATGCACTTATTTCCTTAAATTCAGGAGCCAAACATTTTTCTCTCTACAATAACTATAAAGTTTTGTTGAATCTTTTAAGATCAAAATATTTTGTAGCATCAGCTCCAACTTACGAGTAAGCAGACTGATATCAATAGTAATAATAGACTCCCGAAAATTGAGTCCGAAAAGAACTACGTCAAAAAATTCCTAATATCAGATTCTTCCTCATTTTCTGGGTTTTTGAATTTTTGAATCGTTTTCCACATTAATATAAATGGAAAAAAAATATCTCCTTTTTGGAAGAAAGCAAAGTTTTAAAAGAATTTCATACATTTCTCCATGAAAGCAATAAAAACCCTTAAAATATTATGTTTGCTCTTAAACATGGCATATTTAGAAAACTTTGAATGCTTTCATGTAAAGAAAATCTACTTAATTAAATATTTAGACTGTATCTTGTTGGAATAAGTTTATTATTAAAATTGTCACTTTAGCCCTTCAAATGTGTACATTTAAGGTAAAGATACACATTTTGTTATTTAAATTTTGTTAGCCTCCTTTAAAGAACATTTTTAAGCGGTTAGTAAAAACTCGTCTATATGTTAAGCGCGTGACACCCCTTCCCCCTCTGATTAAAAGTCTGGATCCGCTCTTGATTAAACCCTCACCAGAAATTAGGAATTCCACCTTAAGGCTTTTGAAGTTCAGTAAGCACAAGAACTCATGTCTTGAAATGCTTCAAATTGATCCGGATTTTCATCGAAACATCATTTTTAGTGATAACGCCCATTTCCACTCAGGAGACTATACGTTAATAATCAACATTGTAGAATTTGAGGTTACGAAAATACCTTCATACTCACAGTTTGTTGAGGTTTTTGGTGTGGCTTTGTGATTGGACTTTACTAATTCGAAAAATATCCTGTTGCAACTGTTATGCTGAATGGATTATGCGACTAGATGCCTAGTTAGGTATTAATCGATGAATTATGTAAAATAACATTATCTATCTTATATTTTTCTTCTCAAAATTATAGTTAAAATTTTTCATAATTTTCAAGAGAAGAGTTAGAAACCACTACGAAGCACTTCCACTTGATTCCCATAGGTAAAGAATAGTATTTTACATATTACATCAGTCTATAAATAATACTGAATTTATTGAATAATTTATAAATAAGCTACCGTTAATCTTGTCGTAAGTTAAGATTTTAATTAAAAATCAAAAAATCGAAAGTATAAATAATTACTTCACTATAACTAATAAAAACCACTTGTATATTACTGTAATCATTAAAAATGTATCTATGTACAATCATCAAGACAAGTCTATTTAACATGTTGATTATGCAGTAATTTAGTTTTTTTGTATCTTAAAGAAAAAAATTCTGTTGAATCACTATGATGAAGAAAAAAAAAACATACAAATATAATTAAACTTTCAAATTATGTATATTATTACATATAGACAGACAAACATCTAGGTACAAGAAACTATCTAAAAAAAAAAATACATATCTCAGTGCCACGGAACGGCAGCGTTCAGTTACACTGACCTCTAAACAAATTACACACATAAATCAAATGTCAGACGCACCGCTAATATAAATAAATACATACATAGTCCTATAGATATGTACAGAAATTCATACAACTTTAGTATCTAGATACTCTACGCACTGTTAGTCGTGTGTTTTGTTTTATGATTATGCTACAAATTATAATACTGGTTCAGTTTCCTATTCCTATTCGGTTGAAGAAATATAAATTTTGTACAAACAAAAATATAAAAAATAAAAACCACATAAATAAATTGAAATAAATGGGCGTTTGTAAGTCCCTCACGCATTTCAAACGTGTACCTTTATCTACAAGAAGAAAAAAAAAAGTGCGAACAAAAATTAAATAAGTGTGTAAAAATGATTACAATTTCTTTGGAAATATATCTTACGGATACATTTCAATAAATTTCAACTATTTGTATGTATAGGCCTATGGCTTCCAAAAATTCACCAATACGCACTTTTTTGTGTTTGAATTTGGTATCTACGCAAAATGCCCTTGACCGGGAAAAAATTTCTTCACAGCTTAATTTTAAATCGCCATGCAATCACAATACTATTTATTTTTTTTTGTCAAAAACTAGACATAGACAACCTTTGTCTATGCTGTGTCTACAGCCAAAGACGCGACATTAAAACGATCCAAACGGGTATAGATACGAAAATAGATAGATATAAAATTATACCCATGGCGCCAGAGTACTCTAGTACTGTTAACTTTACAAAAAAAAACAAGCTTCCAAATTCGTATTCGTAAGCGTTTGCACGTGATTAATTTGGCGGACAGGGGTACCCACGAACCTTCATAAAGTTTAAACATAAATTTAAGTTAAAAGACATTTTTTTTTTGGAAATATACCATATACCCTATTTGTGTGCATATCTATAAACATTTATAGCTGTATTTATATATTTTAAGGTTTTATTATTTTTGTTTGTTTTTTTTTTTTTCGTATAAATGCGATGACTTCATTATTAGGTCGTTTTTTGATTTGCACAGTGAAATAGTAGCTAAGGTCATGTTTAAAAGGGGTATTTGGCCTGATTAATTAGTAATTTGAGGCATTCATTGAAAAATTGAGTAAGCATTTTACCCTGCTGCCCTATATTTTTATTTTTTCAATGAAAAATGTATATAAAATTTTATATCTCAACTTAATTGAGATTGCTTATTTCATGTGTTTTATTTTTTTTGGTTTTAATTCAATTTTTAATTTGAAGGATTGAGGAATAACACATGGGCGGCACATGAACATTTATTTTTTGTATAGATGGATACATTAGGTCAAGATTAAAATGAGGAACTTATTTTTGTTTGATGATTTGACTCTTTTATAGAGCTTATCGAGTTTAATGGATGGATTGTGGCGAAATTTTTGTTTAATTTACTGCTACAAAACTTAAATTTGACCTATTAAAATGTTTAAGTCTTCTTATTTAATGTTGGGAACATTTGTACTTAAAAGGTATAATTAAGCTAAGAAGCTAAATAACATATAATTTTTTTTAAAAGACTCTACACGAACGTAACACATACTTTCATTTCCATTAAATAATAGATGAATAGGAAACAACATCTTTAGAAGTTGATAAAAAGTTGAAATAAAAATTAAAAATTCTACACTCATACTTCTCTCATATGCGGGACATGATTTTGTTGTTAAGTTTTTAGTCTGTGGTGTGTGTTTTTTTTTTTTCATTTTTAAATTTCTAATTTAATTTTCGAAGTCGTGTGCACCTAGAAACCATTTATGGTCATCCTCATAAATTAACATGTTTTAATTGAAAACCTTTAAATGGTATAGAAATTTAAAACTTGTTTATTAAGTATAAATGTCGAGTGATATGAATGATTTTATAAGTTTATAAGTAGATAGATGTTTTTTTTTTTTGTATAAATGTTAGTTCACATAAAGTTATGCCATGGTCTTTTTGTTTTATAAACAAATTATAATTTTCTATGCTACTATGAAAGAGCGTGTGATACTATATTTTAAAATAGGCACACCCACATTCAATGAGATGCCTATCAGTGTACTAATTTCAATTAATTTTATATTGTTCTCCTTTAAATGTATATTTATATCAATTTAGTGGGTGCACATGATTTTATATAAAAACTTCATGGATAAACAATTATTGTCACAATCAATTATTGAATAGATAAATTTATAAAAATAAAATTAAAAAAAATGCCTGACAAACAAAATAAAATTTGTATTTAAATGAAAATTATTGTTAAAATAAAAATAAAAGACCATGAAGGCTAACTATTATTTCTTAAGTGGAATTTGTTAGCTATTGTTGGCATTTCTGCTTTTGTGCAGAGTAAATACAGCAGAATTTAGTTATTTCCTGATTTGTTTACAATATTGAACAATTTCAAGGAATCAAATATATCCATGATTATATGGCAGAAAATTATAATATTTAATACATTTTTTTTAAAATTTATATATATGTTCAGTACATATGTATATAGGCAGTAGACTCGCGATAGCAAAAACACCGTCTTACTCGAACACCGGCTAACGTGCATTGACTACTCTGTAGCGTGAACAGTGTGTGAAGGCCCTATAACGTGAACAACTTTTAAATGCGTTTGACATAAAAAACATATCTTCCTTCGATCTTTTTTCGATTTTTCAAATTGTTTTACTAAATACGAAATCCCGTTAAGGATATTCCAGGCATTATTTATACTTTAGTTTGGCATTTGTCTTAGTGCGCGGTGTTGGTTTGGCGTAATCAAAAAGAAGATTTTCTTGAAAATTGTTGTAAAAAGTACCGAAATTCTTGTCTTTGAAGGACAAAGTAAGTGATTGATGGTTAAGGAAAAAGCTAAATTTTTCCAATTAAAAATTAATGAAAATCAGCACGATTTAAATGCGATTGACGGATGCTTGCAAAGTTTTAAGAAGCGTTATGGTGTGCGTTTTTTCAAAATAAGTGGTGATAAGTTATCTTTTAGACCTGGCCTTTTGGACCCCTTCAAAAACGAGCTGCAAGCCAAAATAAAAGAGGTAGGTGTATCTCATAATCATATCATACAATGTGGATGATTCCGGATTATTTTGGAAGCTGCTTTCTGACAAGACATACGTATCATCTCAAAAAAAAAAAATGCTCCTGACTTTTCTTCATTGTACAAACACACCAGAAGAACAAAAAGTTAAGCTTTCAGTGTTTTGAAAGACAAAAAGTCCTCGTTCTTTTAGGAATTTGTTTATTACAGTTGCTCCAAATCGTAATAGATGACAGCTGCTATTTTTAAAAATTGGTTTCATAATTCTTTCGTACCACAGGTAGGAAACAGATTTGAATTTTGCATTGATTTCAAATGTATTCATGTGTAGAACATTTTTAAAACACCAAGGGTTGCCCACCAAAGCTCTTCTTTTAATTGATAACGCTCTATCCCATCCACCCGAAAACGAATTAACAACTGAGGACGGGTTAATAACTGCGATGTTTATGCCGCCGAATGTCACACCGCTCATACAGCTGATGGAGCAAAATGCTATAAGACTAACAAAACTTTTCTAGAGAAATAGTCTTCTGGCATCAATTGTAGCCGAAAAAACTGATGTTATTGAAGCATTAAAAAAATGTACGTTAAGAGATGCTATTTAAATTTGGGTTAGCAACGTCTTGAGAAAGAAACAGTAGCAAAATGCTAGACCAATAATTAAGACTCGATAAGAAATGAAAAAGACTCTGAAGAGGATATCCCACTAGCTGTTTTGAGAGAAAGAATTTGTTCACCAATCAACTCTCAAGTGGAACGTACACTAGAACTTTTTCACGCAATCAATCCAGAGGTTTGAATATTTTCTCTTGTATATAGAAAAACATTTGATTGAATTTGTGCCCTTCTATGTAGATCATTTTTTCGGTTGCTGATGTCCACGACTTCGAAACGAACGAGGTTTTGATCAGTGATGAATGTGAAAGCGAGGACAGTATTCTGGAAACAGCACATACCAGAATAGAGCCTAGTGAAGCAATCAACATTTTCGCTTTGGAATAAGCTGAATATAAAAACGTTAATACAGCAGACATCAGCGTACTTAAACGACTTCGCGAAAAGGCAATTTTTAGCCAAATAGAAAAAAAGAAAATTCAGAAAAGAATTACGCATTTTTTTCATTAATTGCAACACAATTACATTTTTTCATGTACTTTTACATTTGAATAAAAAAAAATATGAATTATAGGTCAAAAAAAGGTCTAATTTATTTTAAAAATTTTAAGAACTAAACCTTTGTCAACATGAACAACTTCGATAACGTGAACACGCTCGGTTTTTAATAGTTCACGTTACAGCGAGTATGTATATATATATATATCTATAATAAATAATAAATATTTCTTTTTGTTTTTAAAATATATTTAATTTCTTGTAACAAATTAGTTGTGATGCAGTTTAGTTTGGTTTAGTTTAGTTTATTTTATTTTGTGTTATTTTATTTTTTTTATTGAGCTTAGTGTGAATGTACACCATTTTATTTAGTCATTAATTTATTTTGTTTTATGTTAATTTATTTTAATTTAATTCATTTTGCTTTATTTTATTGCTTCTTTGATATATTTGCTTTGAAGTTGTATTTATTTTCTTCAATTATGTTTTTTTTTTTGTTGGGTTTTATTTTATTTTATTTAATATTCTAACTGATAAGTTTTTTTCCTAACATTAAACCAGTATCGAAGTTATAATCAAATTCTCTGAGTTAATTTTATTTTTAATTATTCTGGTCACAAGAAAGCTTAAATATAAACATAAGTACAAATTATCAACCAAAACATGACTAAAAAAATAAAAAAAATAATGACAAACATTTGCGTTTAATGGTAATAATATATAACGGTGTCGTTCATTTGAACTGTATTAAATATTATTTATCAAAATTATAAACAAAAAGAAGATATTCATCTAATTTTCTATAGTTTAAATCCAAAAATACAAAATAGCTGTTGTATTTTTATAAGTAAGTGAATTTCCCTTTAAAAATCCCTTTTTCTATAAGAACAATAAATACAAAAGTATAGCTTCATACATATCTTTGATCTGTATAATCAGACAATTAATTTAATTTACCCGAAATAAAAAAAAAAAAACATTCAAACATAAACCAAAATTCCTGTTACCCAACAACCCATTTTCAGGTATTTACAAAAGATCTTATCGTAACCAAGAAACCTTACCAAATATATGTATGTACATTCGTAGCTATGTAGGAAGTTATAGTTGATTATTTTATTTCTATTTTGTTGGGTCATTTTTTGAACTTCATCATTATTCAGTGTCAAGTCATGCTGCTGGTGATGTGAAACCATAAACTTAAGTCGACCTTTTTCACCCATATGTATGTTTGTAGGTATATGAAAAAAATAAAACAAAATCCTAAACTAGAAATCCGTTATTCGTAAATTTAATCATTAATCAAAACATAAAAGAAAAGACCAAAATCATTCTCTTAAACAAAATAAATAAAGGTACCTATCAACCTATCAACCTACCAACCACAACCAAGATCTGATTGACCCTTACAACACACACAAAATGAAAAGACCAACAAATAATGCAACTCTGTGCAATCCAATAAGATATATTTCGACGGACAACAACGATGACGCCGACACGATACGAAAACCAGCCTAAGTGCTAATTAATGCCCAATAAATGTCAAGATCATAATCGCCCTCGCGTTCTACCTATAACTATGCTTAGGTATACACATACATACATACGTGCCCCAAACAAAAGTAACAATACAACTGTCAGTGGAATAGTGTCAGGTGAAAATAGTGAGGTGGAAAAGACGAGGAGTTTATGCTACAAACCACATCACCCATGGATTCCCTCTGCTCATTTTTATGACTTTGTATCTTTTTATTTTTACTACATTTGCATATTTTATGCCGCGACCTCAAATTCATTAAATTATTACGGACTATGTTGTACCTAGGTATCTTTTTTTTATGTCTCTATCTTTTCCAATTCACTGGTAATTAACCAACGATGACATTTCCACTTTAGTCACCTCACCTCACTCCACTCCACCTCACATTCTACCACGTGGTGGGTTGGTAATAAAGTTAAAGATTTTCAATTTTATTTTTAATCATTTTTTAAATTTTATTTTGGAAAGCTTGAAAGTCTTGCAATAATGTCGAGGTAACCAAATCAACATGGTTGCTGGTTTTGGGAGTGAAAAAGAGCTAAGAAAGGGAAATAAACGGTGTGTGACGATCTTTTTTTTATCGTAGGGCTTAACTTTACGGTCTTTCGGTTTAAATTTATTTTTTAATCTTTTTGAGGGCCATCACCTAACACTAAAAAGAAAAATATTAAACACCAAGAAATTAAGAAATGAAGATGGCCAACGTACATCATGGTGAAATAAGTCATATAAACAGAGATATGTATACGATATGACGTTTCCTATTTCACCTCATAGACTAAAATGTCATCGGACTTAAAGGTACATAGATATGTGTGTCAATATGGATTCTGACAGGAGATTACCTTGATATGTTGTGATGACTGATGACGATGCGACCACACCGTTATACTGTGGTGGAACTGTCAAAATCAATTTGTGACACATTGTGCGTGACCCCTTCTTAGAGTTCTTCGAAATTTGTAAAACGTATAATAATGCTATGTCACTTTTTCGGTGACACTTATGTATAAAAGGAACTGATGTGAATCAACGCTCCTGATGATGGGGATCAGTCATTGACACGAGAGTGGAGTTTTATTCTATTTTGTTCTTTTTTCGTAAATATTAACGAAGGTTTATTTAATATTAGACTTTTTAATTACTACTCACCTGGTGTGAATAGTAAATAAGGTAGGCAGTTGGTATAAATTAATTTCGTAAAGAGAAAAAGGTAATTTTCGTGTATACATATGACAGACTATTTGTGGAGAAAACTGTCACTTGACAACCTGAGAACAGGGTGTTATGTTCAGCATAAACAAACATTCAATTTTGTTGGTCATGATATTGAACAATGAATTGGATAACCATTAAAGAAGTTTTATTATTTTACAAAAACAATGGAAACTTAAGAAAGTTTTGGATGTTTAAAACATTACAGACATTTTTTTATCTTTATCGAGCGTTTTAAGAAAATCAAGTGCCTCGTGAAAAATACGTTTTTTTTCAAAGGGACATCCTATTAATTTATTGTATTTGTTTGTGAATATAAGCAGTCTGTTCAAACTTGCTAATTAATATTTCTTAAAGGCACCGCCATACTGTAATTATAAAGTTAACCAAAAATTAGAATAAAATAAATTAATAAAGAAACTCACCACACATGTCATGAAAATTTTTATAATGCTATGTGTCAAAGCTTTTTTTTCTTAATTAGTTGTTTTAAACAAAAAATCGTTTCACAAGTCATAATTATTAAAGAAATATAAAAGAAAAATATTCCAAGTACTCACGCACTTTTTTTTGTATTTAGATCAGAAACTGTCAACTTTTCTGTCATGTTATTACTCATTTCTAAACAGGTGTATTTCTGTGGCTAAGTTATTATAGAGGGTATTGTCCTATAATTATAGTATTTCGGTGATTATATTCAATTGTCACTACATACACGAGATTTTTAAAGGGTTAATAGCTCTGAACTTTATGATTAATAGCTTTATATTTTTTTGTCTGTTATTTTTTTGTTATGAAAGTTAGCGAACTTGAAAAACTTGAATATGTAAAAAAAATTAGGACTGAACTTATTATTTGTTTCTTGGACCTTGAAATCGTTTTTTTTTTCCGTTGTTTTGTTGGAAATTTTAAGGTCGTTGGACTAGAAAACTAGTAATTTTTTTTATTTAAATATGGCTCATTTAAATTAAACATTTATTTGCAATTAGTTCACGAGAACTTTAGGTTTTGTTCTTCTTCTTTTTGCAATTTGAATAGATATAAGGAAAAGGGTCAGTTTACATCTTCCACTCAATAAACAATGTTGAATCAACAAAGGAACAAATGACATGCTCATAAGTCCAGATCGATTTTTCTATTCCCTTTAATATTCTCAGAAAAAATAAGTCTTTTAAACTTTATATAAAGACTCTGTAAAGACAAAATGAATCTAGGAACAGTCTTTTATCTTTTTAGGATCAATTAGATCTTATCGTCAACATTCTCCCTAGCAACATTTTGCCTCAAAAATGAATATTTTATCCATTTTTAAATGAAGACCACCCATAATCACTATTACAGACATTTAACATACATTCCAGATATTACACCACCATTGTTGACTACTCTTGTCCTCATTGCTTGGATACATATCATGTCTCCATTATGTTGAAAACACACACCTTCATGTTTATAATTACCTTAATTAATTAGAAAATACTTTTTTAAACACTATTTCATCAATATGCTTGATCCCCTTTTTTCTTAATCTGAATTCGAAATGAATTAAAATATTTTTTTATTATTTCCCATTAGCTTTGCAAATATCACATAATTATACACTTCATATAAAAATGTAACTTAAGACAGTCAGCAAAAACGAAACAGAAAACTATGTTATTGGGTAGACCTGAACTAATTCGAAGCATTTTCATTTTATACCAATGTCTACACATGCGAATGGGTATTACCCACTTTTCTTTTCTTTGAATTTTCTTATGAAATTAGTTTTTATTTTCGTTACGAATTTTCTCACTGAAAACGCACAAGTTTTGTATTTTTCTGAGCTGTCTTCCCCTATAACGTGAGACATGCATATTTGTTCGTATTTGGTTAAAAGAAAAAAAAAGCAACTGCTTACCCGCACTAAAGAGGTTTTGATCCCCTCGGAATAATTATTGCAAAAAGATGACGTCGCCGTCGCCGCCGCCACCGCCTTTGTAACTAACGAACGTTTGCAAAAAACTTCAATTCACCGTCATCATACGAATTTTGTATATACAAATGTATCTCCATAATATACCAGCAACTTGATGCGAATGAATAGTTTGGTATTCGTATAGAGACATAGTCATATTGATATGCTGGCGGTCTTCTTTTGATGTTTTCCGACTTGATGGAGTCGGGACGAATCCAACATATGGCCAACGCAACGATGCGTTGTCAGGCAGTAAACAGTGCAATCTTTATTTAATAGACGTCAGATTTTTCATCCAATTGAGGAAACCAAACCAGTAATGCCAAATGGAAATATAATAAAAATGTATAACTTATTTAAAAAATAAATTAAAATCTAGTCATGTTGTGAGGTAAATACTTTTAGTTTATACCAATCATGAGGAAATCAAGATATTTATGAGTTTTTCTATTTTATACCAATTAGAAATTTACATAGTTATAGAAAGTGTTTCTTTCTTTGTTTTATTATCAAATGATTGGTACAAAGAATTTACGTTTTGAACTCAAAAAACGTAACTAATATTAAGAAACCACTTTTGTTTACATTTAGATAATTGTTATACCAGTTCTACTAACAAAATCCAATGGATAGAAAATGCTATTTGTATTTATTATCTTTATTTGTCTATTTTTCAAGGAAATATATAAACTGGATTTATCGACATAATGTTTAGAAAGTATTTAATTATTTGTATACCAGTTAGATAAACCTTTATACCAGTGAGCCAATGAATTTAAAATACTATTTCCTTCATTTCCACTTTTTCAACGGAAATATAATAGCTTGATTTTTTTGAAATAATATTCAAGTACTGATTATTACTTTTACCAGTTCCATTAATATTTATACCAGTCAGAAAATTAATACAGAATTGGTATAAAATCACAATTCCATAAACATTTATACCAGTTAGACAATTAATACCGAATTGGTATAAAATCACAATATTTTAATTTTAAAAGTACTAAAAGTTGACAAATTGGTTCTTTAGTGATTGGTATAAATTTGTATAATGATCAAATTTGATTTTTAAGAAGTTTTTTTTTTTCAAAAATTACAGGTTACTTCATAACTTTAATACTATTGTTCGTCTGGCAATACCTCAAGTATCAAACAAACTGCAATACACTGAACGTTTGTTAGCTTACAAAACCACTAGTTACATATTATATCAAAATATCTATGTTTGGTTTCTTCTTCTTCATATTCACTGAACCATTTCACCGCGCTATAAAAAAGCACAAACCAAAGAATATACATAATGAAAATTATACAAAAAAAAAAACACCCATTAATGTTAATGTTAAATATTTGCTTGATATACATTTCGAGTACTTTTCTAACACCCTTTTGTTTATCTATCCTGCCTGATATAAGGTTGAGGTAGTTTAATGTATTTATGTATATATATCTTTGATTGCGGTGCGGCTCGACTAACAAGATGAAAACCTATGTCAAGTTGATTGGAACGACGACGACTGACGACACATGGAGACAGACACATGGTTGGCAAAGAAAAGAAAGAAGAAGGAAAAGTCCCCAATGTCACTGCATTGTCGACCGCGCCGCGGAGCTGTCAAATATATCTATTTTGTATTTTGAAGGAAGTCAATGGGTTATGGGCTGGCTTATAGAACTTGTTGAAAGGAAACTAAAATAAAAGGAATTGACGATAAACGACAATTTGACGTTTGATCAAAAAGTGATGAAGATGACTTCAATGATGACGATGACGTTTCTATACTTCTTCTTTTTTTTGTATATTTTGCTCATGTTGGTATTTCAACGAAATTATCACGCTTTGTTGGCCATGCTCCTCAATCATTGAAACTCGTATAAAATTCAATATGGAGGAAAAATACAAATCCGTCTTCATATAGACCCCTGCAGTTTAATGTATCTTTCTCAAGAGATTTACTTGTGATGGAAGAAATCACATCAGCAAAAGGCAACAACAAAAAAACACACGTTTTACGTCAGAATCCATGTTACGGTACTCTATCGCATGGTCTCGGTGGTATCTGTATCTACATATGTACAGTATATGTATCTGGAATTGGAATCTTCTTCTTACTCAAAGGCGAAGGTCAATCTTGTTCACCGAAGGGTAACAAATCTTTTAAAATGACAAAAAGAAAGAAAAAAAGAGTCTTCTTTCTATGAAATGAAGACAAGACACAAAAAAAAGTCTATAAGAGCCATGGTGACGAAGATAACTGCTGTTATGGTAGAATTAAAGCAAAGAAGAGGTCTTGAAAGAGAGAAGATAGAAGACAGAAGTAGCATGGTTCTAATTGCGTAACCCAATTTTATTTTTCTTGTGACTTTGAGTATCCAAACGATTTTTTGTTTCGTTTGACTGTGACTCCCTGAATTTAATGGATGCTTGGCCAGTGAAGGGTTTCATTTAAAGTTGGTTATTTAATTTTGTTTCCAAAAGAAAAAAGATACAACACTCTTTTCGTGGAAATTTCTTATTCAATGAATAAAAAAATACTTTTTTTTTTTTGGGGTTTTGTTCATTCCTTCAACTTGACGATGCTTTAAGCCGGAAATTGTCATTAAATTAATGATTATGAAGTGGCTGACCCGTAATATAGCAACAGCTTACTTGCTCTATTATAGATAGGTTAGGTATTCTCAAACGAAAATAAAACAAAAAAAGTACCAAAAAAAAAGGAGGAATTAATTAGTAATTTATATTTTCTGGGGTAAATATTTGATGGATAATAATTATTTATTTTTTGTTGTTGGTTACCTGCATTTTGTTTTATAGTGAACTAAGTGGTGTTTTTTGGAACATTTAATTACCTGAAAAGATAAGAAAAGAAACAAAAAAAAAATTAGAGTTTAGTGGTTTTCTATTGTAATAAAAATTAACACAAATTATAGGTCTATACAGTCTTTCTTTATATATTAAGAGTTAAGACAGTTCTGGTGTAAAGGGTATTGTTTAGTTTAGCGATGGAATCTTTTTTGAATAAAAAATACATAAAATAGCAATAAAAGTCATAAAAAGGTCGGAAGTATTTAAATGGATAATGATTTAGATACACACAAAGCGCAAGTAAGGTGTTTCGAGTTATTAAGATTTAGGTAGCTGTGAAATTTTATTGTTGTAAGAGATTTTTTGTTTTCAATATTTAATCAAAAACCGATGATGGGAATAAAGTATGAACTTTTTAAAGAAATTAATTCTTACAGACTACGAAAAATTAGGTTTTTAATTCGAAGAAATCAGTTTGAAGTTTTTAAGACAGATGTAAGTCATGAAAAGTGTTGCATTTATGCATCCCTATTTTTCTCTGAATTTTCAATTTATTAAAAAAAACGTGTTATTTTTCTTCTTAAAATAAGATACTACATATTTTATTTCAAATTTTACTTGAGAAGTTTCTTTTAAATTCCTACAATATTTGAGCTTATTTATTAACAATGCCTTTAAATAGAATTTGATGTTTTAAATCTTTAAAATCAGAATTTATTTCATAAATTAATCCAAAAACCGTGCGACAAAAATATCAAATTTAAATAAAACTATTTTAATTAACAAATTTGTTGTTCCTAAATCCTTTCTTTCATTGTGTATTGAAATACCAACAAATAGAAAACCAAACGTCCTCATTTTTAACCATTTTTCGATATTATATTTCCCTATCTACTATGTCTCCTCATGTTACAAATTAATGACCTTTCGACTTAAACTAATAAGGAGAGTTAAATTTCTAAAAATTCAAATTAAAACTCTCACTCAAAAATTAAATCTAATTCAAAATTGTAAAGATCTGTGTTAAAAGATAATAATATAAAAATATATAATAACAACAAAAATCAATCTACTATAGGTAATTTATAGTAAGCCACTTAAAAAAAAAGGAAAACCATCGACAATCTGTATGACCTCGCCCTGCATTTCAAAATATTGCAACAAAATACAAAAAAAAGGAGAAGAAGAAGGAAAAGGAGAAAAAAAAGACGAAAATCTTCAAGTAAACTATACTTCACCATAAACCCTAATTAATATCCACACAAAGTGAATCAAAAGTATCTATCTTCTAGACATCAACAAGAACAATATCTAACCGAAGCTATCTTCATATATCTCTGCGTACCATAATATTTTGTATATGTGGGCTTCTATTATTTCCATAGGTATACATTCTATAGGCATCACATCATAGAAGAAGCCCAAAAGGAATTTAAACCCATCATGGTAGAGAATCCTCTGGACTTCATAGCTCATCGTCATCATCAACATCAACATCATGAAATGAATATGGTCTTCTTGTTCTATGCATGTTTCTCGGTCACAAGATTATCATCTTCTAGCTTTTCATAGAAACTTTTTTTTTCTTTCTCTTCCCCTCACTCTCTCTGTGATTAATAATCCAATGACTAGGAACCGTCATCAACATCAACATCATCCTCATCATCATCATCCTCAGCGTCGTCGTGGTCGTCCTCCGTTGTACAATCTTCTTTCAGCCTTGATTTCGTTTCATAGATATGAATACAACAACATCAAGAATAACAAAAAGCATAAATAAATTCCTTCTAGAGAAATACAAATTTATGAATTTTCAAAGGAGATCTAGTTTATCTCCTTCTCTCCTCTGTCTATATCTATCTTTTAAAGATAGATACTTTACTTGGTTTATTCATCTTTAAGGTGTATACAGTTCGGTGGCGGGATGTAAGGAGGCAGATATTCTGGCTCTGACTCTGGCAATTGAATGGAATACAAAATAATAAATAATTTACAAAAAAAATATATAAATATCTCCATCTCTCCAATGAATATTAATAAACACAGAATTGTGTATCTAGAAGATACTAAGCAAACCGAAAGCATTGCATTGCCATGGCAAGAACGCGTGTCTCACTGCGTTCCGTCGCCGTCGTCGTCGTCGTCGTATTCTTCGTTTTTACAGAAACGTAGAAATATTTTCCATAACACAATTCAATAAAAACTCTGCCCATAACCATAACTCTGATGGAATTATTAAGGAAATATTAAGCATTTATTCTGCAATAATCGCAGCTCGTATATTATTCTATACCAAACGAGTCAGCGTAAGTATAATAATTCCATTTTTCCAAGACCACCTCTTAAACATATACACACATGAAAAACTCGTATAGGAACGCCAAAAACACACACACTTTGATATACGAAGCGCATTTGGCACGTGATTAAATTAAAATTGTCGCTATGACGGAACTAAAACCTATCATCGCCGCCACCACCACCGGTTGTCCGTTGCGTTGTCGTCGTCGTCGACGTCGCATTGCGTCGGACATTGCACGTCGTCAGTTGTCGTCGTTATTCTACTACTTGTCGTCGACTTTGTCGTTTAGTTAGCCCGTCCGCCCGTCAGCCCGTTCGTCATCGTCGTATCTTTTCCAAATGAATTAAAAACAAAAATTACATTTCCCGGTTCTGTTGATATATTATTTTATAAATTATATTAACATATATGGAAATATTTTAGTAATAAAAATATACACAAATAAAATCATATGCATCAAGTGTCATCAAGAGGGGTTGATTCTAGTTGGTGTTACTTTACACCCTTTCCCATCAAACAGATAAGAATTATTATAATTTAATTTTGAGCAATAAAAAATCTTAAAATCTATCTTTTTATAAATTCACTTTTCGTCATACTTCAGTTCCGACAATTTTAAAGTATATCTTTAAGCTATTTTTGTCGTTTTTATTATTATTTAACATATATGTTTGTTTAGGTTTTTTATTGGAATGCAATTTGACTACGTGCCAATTTTATTTATTTCACAGAAAATTAAATTGCATTCAATTAAATGTACATATACATATGTGTGACTATGTACCTACGTCTATCTATAGGTTAAATCGGAATGATAATAAAATTGTATTTTTTTTTTCAAAATCAAGTCACTGATTTAACTAAATGATTATTTGTTTAACAGCACGTAGACTTTATATGAGTGGACGCGGAGAAATTGTTGACATATTTTTCTTTCTGGTAAAATTTGTTACCTTATTGACCTGTTAATGGTTTCAATTTAATTATTTTTGTATTTATAACTTTTGATCAGGTTATTTCAAAACTATGTACACTTATTTTTGTCTTGTAAATGAGATATTTTCAAAATGTTGCGATTTTACTCTTGAAATCGTCATACAACACATTTGTAAAATCAGCAAATACAAAAATTTGAAGAAAAAAAATTAAATGAGTTCAACATTTTTGAATGCCAATGAAATTTCCGTACGATAAAATGGAAATTGGATTTTGGTGCCAAGTTTAAACAAAAAAAAAATTAATAACAAAAACTACGCATTGCAAAGAATCAATATGCGTTTTTATACACAGATGATATTTAATTGAAAACATTTGGAAGAATTTTTAATTGTTATAAAATTAAATTATGTTAAAGCGAAAAGAAACTAAATTACAAGTAATAATTAAAACAGCTTTGATATGTTCCATTGATCAATCGGAAATATCATTAAAATAATTTCACCATCAAACGTCACATTTCATTATCAACAATGTGTTGGAAAATATGTATTTTTGTTCATAAACATTTTTGTTTATAAACCGGGGCGCCTACTATTGTCACTCAGTAGTAAATTCATTAAAATTCTTAAAAAAATTTGTGTCACAAAGGTAACAAAATGAATATATGTACATATCTATTCATATATTTTTGTTTTTTATTTTAAAATATTGAAAGAAAAACTTTTAATTTAAGCTGGGTTCACATTCAAATCAACGTCACAAATGTAACATGTAACATACTGTGACCTTGCAAGAGAAAATTTTAAGGTTTTTTTTGTAAAATGCACAAAAAGATATGAAATTAAATGATTCAATAACTTCATAAGTATTCTGTGTCACACAATAAACACTGGATCTTATAATCAAGCCTTTTGTGTGACATATTTGAAATTTGAAAGGATTCAAAACATTCAACAATCAGTACATATGAACTACTAAAAGATTTGTGACCTAAATTTCTAATTCAACCTCAAGAATTGTAACATGATTCAAGATGACTCACATAGTTTCCAAACGAGGAAAAAATTGTCTTATTATTTGAAAATAAACAAAATCTAAAAATTTCAGTAATATTTTGGTTTTAACTATAAAAAAATTACTTTTTTTGTCACTTGCGTCACATTTTTTTTTAATTTTAGATCAATTTCACTTGATCCAAGTTAACAATCACTTAGACTCTTACTTAAGAAAAAAAAGCATTTTCTTGAAATTCTTTTATTACAGTCAAAAATATCAATTCCAATGATTTGTTGGTTTTATTAATAAAAATTATGGTTTTTGTCACTTGCGTCACAAATATTTCTTTAAAATTGTAAACTAATTTCACTTGCTTAAAATAAACAATCACTTAGACTCTTATTTAAGGAAAAAAGCATCGTCTTGTAATTCTTTCATTACCGTCACAAATATCAAAATGCATTTGAATAAAAACTCAAAATTCAGTGCAAATGTTACCAAAAAACATGTGTGATTTTTATAATGTTTTGTATTAATTTTGTCATCAATATACATTTTTATTATATAGAAATGTCTAAATCGTCACAAAAAATACTCTTTAGTAAAAAGTAAATAATCTCGAATAAAATGCGTGCAACTTTTTTTTCAAAAAAGAATACTTCTTATAATTTTATTTTCCAGATAAAATATTTACATTTATAAAATTTTAAAAGACTCTACCAGGAACAATTAATACGTTTTTCACTTAATTTCTATGAAATAACAAAGTTAATAAATTAAATTATTTATTTGTTACCCAAGTGACACACAAAGTAAGACTTTGTTGAAAGTTAAAAAAAATTGTGATGGAAAATTTAATTAAACAATGTTTTATTAAACATTTACAATGAATCACTCAAAATTCTTTGAAATTAATGTGTCATAAGAAAACTCTTCAAACATTATATCAAATATTCAAATGAATATTTAAAAATTAATTATTTCACAGAAACTTTTTTCATTTTACTTTTTGTTGAAAAAAATAAAAAAAAAATGTTACAATTTTTTTCACATCACTGACAGACACAGCATAAATTTTTGAAGATGATTAAACTTGAAATATTTTAAGAAAATTAAACCTTTTCACAATAAAAAAGTCAATTTTATATAACATTATTTTTGTTGTTGTTCCTCATAAGGTAAGGAAACTATATCAAAAACCGACAACAAACGCTACTGTGGAAGGTAAATTGTATACTTTCTCTTGTAAAATAGTAAGGCTATTAAAATGTCTCCTTTTAAGACGGGTTAATTATATGACAGGTACCTTAATAAATATACAATCCCTCTTAAAGTTTATTGTTGTGTTGGGTATTGTGGTATAGACTGTAGAGCTAAGTTAAAAAAAAGGAACTTGCCATATGTTGCCATCTGTTGGCCGATGATAAAATATACTATAATTTTCTCGTTTATTTAATCGATGTAGAGTACCACAAGGAAGTGCATTAGTACCGCTACTTTTATTTATTTTGTTTTTTTCTTCATAAGGATATTTTGTAAAGAAAAGTTATAAATTCCTAGTTATAGATACTTTTGCAAGCAAGCATATGTTCACTTCATAATTAATTAAGTTACATGTCAGCTGATAGGATACCTGCTAAAATAGCTTGAATAATAAAGTTATGCGCTATTATTAATTCACTATTGTTGACTTGGATTTTCTTGAAGTGAACTCGCGTGCATTTTTCCAAAGTTATTTTTGTTGTGTCTCCATTGAGAGGTTTAGGTGAGAGGATATAATAATACACGCTTAGCACATGCGAGGGAAAAAATTATTAAAGGGATCTTAAGCTTTTAGTTGGATATAGAAATATGGATGACAAAGTTAAAGAAAACTCAAAGGCTTTTTTGAACTAAAAATAAAATCCACCTTGAAAATCAATTATCTACACATTTATCTGTACTCGTTTATATACACTTCCATCATAAACGCCTATCACCTTAATTTGCAGTCTTAATTCACTGAAAAACTGAGTATTATTATTTTTATTCTGTCGGTAGCAGATCAAAGACGTGCAAATAAATGTTATTTTTCTATTTTATTTTATACTTCAGTTTACCGTATCTACCTACATACTGCAAAGGTATTATATAGATGGGAAAATCCATATCATGTTTTCTATTATATTCTATCTTCATCAAAAGGTATTACACAAACCACCTAGAGACATATTGTCTACCGCGGTAAAATCGTTGAAAGAAAATAAAATAAATAAATACTTATAATAGAACAGCTAGAAACAAAAACTGTGGAGAGAGGGGTAGAATGTTTGTTAGAAAAAAAAATCTTTATTAACAGATAATTAAATATAATTGGAAAAACATTTCAAAACAGCTACCGTTCTGCCAATAATTTAATTTTATGTGTTTTTTTTTCTATGTTTCTTGATTTTTTTTTCTTTTCTTTTTAGAACGATTTATTTTTAACTTTTTTTTCTTCATATTTTTCATTATAATAGTTTTTCGTTGAATCGATTTTGCCGGCAATTGTAAAAGTATCTAATGGATGAATAGGATACATACACTTCAAAAGACCGCAAAGAGAATAAAAAGGTCACCGATAAGGTTAGCAACAAAACACAAAACGTGAGCTTGACCGCACAATATCGTAAATACTATTGGAGATTTATTTTCGAATACCACCGTGACATGATGTTTTATATTTTTTAATTTTTTTTTTGTTAAATGCATTTTTATTCTATTATAGTGAGACTTTGATCTCATAAACCTAACCTTATATTATATACATGTATACACTTTTTCTAGTCTCTGATTCAATGTTGATATACATGAGAGTAATATAGTCATGCGGTATAAATTATATAAAATTCTGTAAGAAATTAAAATGAAATTTCCGTAATGATGGACTCTTATGGGTTTTTTATCAATATACTGTACATATGCACATATATGTAAGTAAGTAAGTAAGAATCTTTTCATTTTTTAAACAAATAATTGATGACTGACGGCATTTAAAAAAATATAATGATTATGAGGAATCAGTGAAATCAGAGCAAAATGAGGGTTAATGGGTTAAAGTTTTGCATTGATAGTGTGTATGATTTCCTGGTAGATACATATTTATATGTAATAATATGTAATACAAAAAAAATTAAATTGATATCAATAAATTTAATTGCAGCAGTTCTTAGAATGAAGTAATATATTTCTGAGTTTAAATAATTGATTTATATGGCTACAGTGTCTTTTGTTGGTTTAAATGTGTTTTTCTTTTTTTGGATTCAAAAGTTTTAAGTTTTTTTGTTTAAATTATTGTAATCCTTGTTAATAGCTTTTAAGTGGAATTTTCGTTATTGCAAATTTATTTAATTTTGCCGATAATTTTATTAAAGAAGTAACTCTTTTAAATTTAACTTTATTTTAACAAATTCTTGATTTTTGCGAAAATGATGGCTTGCATTCGGTATTATGTTGATTTATAGGTAGTATACATTAGTATAGGTACTAATTCGCCAAAAATATAGCTAATTAATTCTTCATTAACAAACAGCACAATAAAATAAAAATGGTGCCCTGTGGCGTATACTTACTTTTTTTATTTAACTTTCCATAGGAAGTTATTGTAATGGGTCCGAATTGTCAAATTTAAAATGTTTACATTTCTCGACGTCTCAAGGACCCTAGAGTCGAAATAAAAGATTTTTAGAAAGATGTCTGTGCGTGCGTGTGTACGTACGTTCGTACGTCCGTACATCCATCCGTTCGTACCTTCGCAACATTTTTTTCGTCGTCCATAGCTCAAGAACCAGAAGAGATATTGGTTTCAAATAAATTTTGTTATACAGAAGAAAATTGTGAGTGGTTTTTTACCATAGCAGTTTGAAAAAAAGGTGAACATTTTGGTTAACCCTAAATATCTTACGAACCAAAAACGCTAGAGACTTGAATTAAATTATCGTGATATCAAAGAATTATATTTTTTAAAAAAACTATTAAATATTCAAAAAAAATGAAGAAAAAAAATTTGTCACCTCCAAAATTTTACGACTTAAGTATGATTTCGTTTGCAAAAAAATTTTGTGCAACGAAAAATAATGTTTTTGACATCTGATAACATTTTGAGAAAAGTCGAATTGACAGTTTTCTTACAAAAAAAAACAAAAACCTAAAAAACAATTAATAAAAGTTGGTAAAAATTGGTTTTCGACTCAAATATCTTTTCAAAAATTTGAAATATTGGCTTCAAACTAATTTTATCTTATAAGAAATATTGTTTTCAACTTTCGATAAAATTAAAATAAATCGAATTGACAGTTTTTTTTACAAAAAATTAAAAACCGAAAAAAAAATTAACAAAAGTTGGTAAAAAATGATTTTAAACTCAAATATCTTTTTAAAAATTTGAGATAATAGCTTCTAACAAATTTTTGCTTATAAGAAATATTGTTTTTAAAATTAGGACAAATTTTGAGAAATATCGAATCGACAGTTTTTTTACAAAAAATAAAAACCAAACAAAAAATGTATATAAGTTGGTAAAAATTGATTTTCGACTCAAATATCTTTTCAAAATTTTGAAATATTGGCTTCAACTAATTTTATCTTATAAGAAACATTTTGAAAAAGATCGAATTGACATTTTTATACAAAAAATTTAAAACCTAAAAAAAAATTAACAAAACTTGGTAAAAAATTACTTTCGACTTAAATAGCTTTTCAAAAATTAAACATATTGGCTTCAAACTTATTTTATTTCACAGAAAATATTGTTTTCGATATTCAGTAATTTTTATATAAAAATCCAACAGCTCGTTTTTTCATAAAAAAAATAAAATCTACAAAAAATAGTACGGAAATTTGGTAAAAATTGATACGAGTACATATAGAAAAACTTTTAAGGAAGACAAATCGACAGACGGGATGGGAAGTTATCAGTGTGGGTCGCATCCCAGCCTCTTTTTTAGTATTGAAATTGAAGAAGTCAATTTCTATGCTTATGACATTTATTTTATGATGGTGGTTTCTTTTTGAGAATTTATATTGTTTAAACAAACAAGTTTCAGATAAATTTTGTGACAAATGGTTTAAGTCTAATTTATTCACATTGTGATAAGCTTTTGAGAATTGTATGATTCAGACACATGTTTTGTATTCTTTTTGGATGGAATGCTTATAACTGCAAATTTAAACTGTAAGTCCGTTATTTTATTTAGCATTTATTAGACTGAAGCATACTGCAGAAACCCTGTGTTTCAAAACAAAATGTTTTCAATTTTTAACTCTTGCAACTAGTTTTGGAAAATGGTGTTTTTTGTCCTTCATTGTTTAATTGGTATTAAGGTAAATTTGTATGGTTCGCTGTTGTTAAGTTTAACGAAACAAAACGATACATTTAATTCAACTTATCTGTTGCTAAACTCTTTGCTATCTCTTTTCTTTATGATATTACATATAACACTAGATCTATTACTAAAATACCTTAACACCTCTTTAATTTGCCTCTTGAACATCTTTTTACCTTACTCAATTATACTTTTTATCTTAAAAATCATATTGTATATTTTCCTCCTTCCAAAAAAAAGCCTCACACAAATTTTGACGTAATCAAACACAAAAAAAAAACATTACATTCATCTTAAACTTAGTTTTTAGTAATAATTTAAATTATATGACTGACTCAAGAAAAAGAAAAACAAGAAAATCTATTATACAGTCAAATCGTTTGTTAACAACCAACTTTATACCTCTCTCTCTGAAATCATACTTCATACTACCAATTAAAGGAAATGATCTCACCGCATAGAAATAGTAATAATAAATACTTTTATTTAAAAAAAATACATCTAAATCCATGACTTTCACTTCCGTTTCAATGTTTTATTTTTATTTTTTTATATAAAAATGTTAAATCAAATTAATTTATTAAATTTAACAACAATAACAATTGCAATATAGAATATTAAATCTGTATAAGATGAATGAGATATTTTGCATTTTTGTAGATCTTGTGAATATAGAAGGAACGATAACGTATGTACATCACTGCATAGATATTTATGAACATCACAACCTCACCCATTTGACCTCGACCAAAACGAAAAGAATAAAATTGTAGAAAAACAAAACAAAAATATATATTAATTCAATATCACGATTAACCTGCATCATTCCCCCTCTGGGCCCGTCCTTTTACAGATAAACAACAGCACACATTAACAATGCCATCATTAGTGAGTAAGGTAAATATGCACTTATAGATATTTATAAAGTATCTGCGCGTGTAAAGTCATATACTATTTCCAATCCAACAATATTCTTGCTTTAGGAGAGGGAATTTTAAATTAAAATCGAAGGTTTCAATTGTCATGCAGATGTCTGATGCAGATCGCAGATGTCGCCCTTTCATCGAGCAAATAAGAAAGAAATACAATTTTTGTTCCTTCCTCCACGATCATTGCTGGTGGTTGGCTTCATCCAGTTCAGCAGGAAAACCACAGAGCAGAATCATCTGTGACCCGAAGCGATATTTTGAGGATACAACAAAACAACAAAAAATGAAAACTTGGCTTGTTGTCATATCGAGCGCAAAAAAAGGTGTTAAGCGCGCCTTCTTCTGCTACATCAAGTAGCAAAAATTAAAATGCACCTTCTTTTGCGCAACACTAGCCAGGTATACCCTTTTGGATTAAAACTGAAAATAAAAACACAACACACAGATCTAGATTAACATTCTCCACTCTGTAGGTGCTGGAGCTCCATAAGCACTATCCTCAATTTATTCATGGATGCAACCATGAATAAAAATATAAAAACCTATGCAGACATCTTCAACAACACAACAAAACACCAACCATCCAAAAAGAAGTCATCGTCGTCGTCAGTCGCCGTCGTCGTCGTTGAAATGTGGAGGCAGAGATATCACCATAAAGATAAAAAGATACTCAACATAAGATACGAGCATAAGAATTGGTACAATACACTCGTATAAATATGTAAACTCTTAAAAAACAAAATAATGACCGCATCTTATGTCTACTCTACATGTATAGTGTATTTGGGATACATCGGAAAGACACATTATTGTGGTTCACCGATGGAACACACCATGCGGCAACAGCACTACAGCAACATGTTGTGGTATGGTTTTTTAAGTTTTTTTTAATGTCAAGTGCAGCAAGCCGCCAGCAACCAGTAATTATCCTTATGTAATTGGTAAAATGTGGTTTGAAATATGATCAACATCTGAGCATATATGATCGTAAAAAGATACCGCGCACATCACATCGTCGTCGGTTGGTCGGTCGTAGATCGTCCCACGTTTCGTCTCGTCTCGTATCTATTGGATACGCAGAATTATTATTAAAATGGAAATGCCATTTATGCGCTGCATGATTTTTGAAGTGCATTCAATGAATTTAGCTACCGAACGAACGCGTTGTCGAGATACGAGATACAGTTCATATCTTCTCTGAATCGTCGTCTTCGCCGTCTTCATTATTGTTGTTGTTGTTGTGTTGTCATTGTCGCGCATAAATCCATTTAAATTGCCTCAATTGGCGTTTCTGTATCTTTTATACGAGCGAGTATCTATAGCTTTGTAATCTGAGAGTGGAGTATCTATTTCAAGTAAAATTGTGCGAATGGAAAATATGTATTTTTTTGAATTTTCCTATCTGACAACTTTGAATGCAGAGTGCAAAAACACGTGCATCAAAAATACTCTTTGCTCATATTGCCAATGCTATGCTTTCATACACATTGGATGTATGAGTACGAGTCCTCATAGCAGCGCAAATGAATTGCAAAAAAGCTGACAAGCTTTATTTTTTTTTACTTCAAACTTTTGCATCTTCACTGTAATACTTATTCCCTCGCAGGAAGGGAAGTACGTTCATATATAGGTACATATGTATATGGATAGAATTGAGAAGAAAGTGAATGATATGGAAAATTGTTCACATATTGCTCCAGAGGAAAGAAAACTAGGTGGCCAAAGGAAGAACTACTATACCGAACTTCCCCGATATACATACATTCCTTCCTGCATCACCATCATCATCATCTTTTTGTGTACGATGTACCTATAAACTATACCTAACCTACCTAAGCTAAGCTATAAAAGGCGAAAGGGTTTTTATTTTTCTACTTTTTTTTTAGTAAATTCTAAAAAGCATGAGAGTGCTGAAAAAGTTTCAAAATGAACACATTTTCTTTCAATAGCGATGCATTTCCTTGACTTTTAAGTAACTTGGATAAACTTTTCTTCCATGTAAATGGGTTGAATAGTTAGTCTTCTGTACTATGTATGAATGCATAGTTATAAATACGTATACCTGTCATTTGTAGATATGTCGGAGGGGGTGTCAGAGAGATTTGCAAGAAGTCGACAAAATGAGTTTTGCAATGTTTTTTTGGACGAGAGTTTAGATTTGAAAGGAGGGGAGAGGGGGGTAGGTGTTTGTAATGGTGAATATTTTAGCAGAAGGGAAGTATTTTCGTTATTAAATTGGTGGATTTATGTTCGAAGTGATATGAAGGAAAGACGAAAATGAGAAATTGGTATGGAATTCGTAGAATGTTTGAAATGAGTTCGTATTTCGGAGGATTTAAGGATGTTTGGTATGCGTGAATATAGTTTTGTTGAATAAACACATTTCTATATAAAAACTTCAAAAAGAAAAGAAATTAAGATAAAATATATTTTGACATTTAAATGGAGATGTATGTATATCTCGAAGTAATGCAGGTGCTTTAAGTGGATAAGTTTTGCAACATTTGTTTTTCATATAAGTGGAACAACCCTGTTACAGCTTATTTATTTATGAATTTTTATAGTTTTTCTATTTGAGAAATATGCTGCTCATTTCTGAACAAACACACCCTACATTAATAAAATATTTTAAATATTAAGACTTTTTTATGTACTAGCAAAAACTACAACCTCTTTAAAGTTTTAGAGGGTATCGTAAACTTAAAGTAATACAATGTTTAACTCTATTTGCTTATGTTGAACATATTTGACCCAAATTCTATTTGATATTGTTTTTAAAACAAATTTCAAAAGCTACCTACTTTAAAATGAATATTCTATTAAAATCAATATTTTGACAGTGTAAGGACACCCGATGTAGAAAATGTGAATTTATTTGATGCAAATAAAAAGAGAAGTTCTGGGAAAATCTACCAATATGTTTTCTATTCACAGAAATACACAAACTATGTTTTTATACGTAATTCTTATGAGAACAAAACGAAATGAAACCAATGGAAAATATTTTAGTTTGAAAATTATTAGAAAACCTTTATAGCATAATCACCCACAGATGTTTTTCCAAGAAGACGAAGCTAACAAACTAAACTGTGGCTTATTTTAATAAATAAGAACAACTAAATTCATTTAAAAAAGGACAAGCTTACGAGTATATAATCTTTAAGATTATGCTTCGATACGACCCACACTGATAACTTCTTATCTAGTCTGTCGATTTGTCTTGCTTATAAGTTTGTAGGTTTTCGTGTTGGGGTAAAAAAGTGGTTAGTTGAATTATTCTTAGAAAAATTTAAATTTCCAACAATATTTTCCATACAAAGAAATAGTTTGGTACGAAAATCTTGTTTTGTTAAATACATTTTTAGTAAAAAACATAGTTTTACCAATTTTAGTACCATTTCTTAAATTTTTACAAATTGGCTGAATGAAATTAATTTGAGAGATATCAAGCAATGAACATCAACTCTTACCAAATTTGCGTACTATTTCTTGAAGATTTAATTTCTTTTAAGAAAAAAAAAGGACTGTTGGATTTTTATAAAAAATATTGAATATCGAAAACAATATTTTCTGTGAAATAAAAAAAGTTTGAAGACAATATTTTAAATTTTTGAAATGATATTTTATTCGAAAATCAATTTTTACCAATTTTAGTTAATTTAGTTTTTTAGGTTTTTAATGTTTTTTACAAAAACTGTCAACAACTTAATGTTGACAACAATATTTTTTTGAAAGATAAAAGTAAATTAAAGCCAATATCTCAAAGTTTTGAAAAGATATTTGAGTCGAAAGTAAATTTTTACCAACTTTTATTAATATTTTTGTTTAGATTTTTATTTTTTGTAAGAAAAATGTAAATTTGATTTATTTTTCAAAATTTTTACAAATGTTGCAAACAATATTTTAAATAAGTTTAAATTAGTTGGAAGCCATAAACTCACATTTTTGAAAAGATATTTGAGTCAAAAATCAATTTTTAACAACTTTAAGTAATGTTTTTTTTTAGATTTTTAGTTTTTTTATAAAAAAAATGTGTTCATTCGATTTATGAAAATTTTACCAGATGTTAACAACGTTTTCTTTCATTGTATAAAATTGTTTTGGAGATAAAATCATTTTGTATTCGTAAAATTTTCGGGGTGACAAATTTTTTTTTCAGTTTTTTTGATTTATAAAAAAAAAGTCAGTTGAATTTTTTTTAAATATATTTGTTTGTTATTACGTTACAATATATTTTTTAAAATTTAATTCAAGTCTCTAGCGTTTTTGGTTCGTAAGGGTTAACCAAAATGTTCAATTTTTTTTAAACTGGTTTGGTAAAAAAGCCACCTTCGCAATTTTCTTGAGAGTCCTTTCTGCATCTTTCTGCCTTATTATCTGTAGAACAAAATGTATTTGAAGTCGAGATCTGTTCTGGTTCTTGAGCTATGGACGACGAAAAAATATCGCAAACGCAGACATCTTTCTAAAATCTTTTATTTCGACTCTTGGAACGTTGAAACGTCGAGAAATGTCAACATTTTTTACTTGACAAATCGGGCCCATCACAATACTAAACTTCCTATGGGAAATTAAAAAGAGTAGGTGATGTTTTTGGCTGACGTCTATCAAGATAAAGTTTACTAATTTAGTAGTTTTTTTTCTGAAAACATAATTTGCCGATTGATATTTCATAAAAACCGTAAGCGTGTATTTTAAACGCAATTTTTGTTAAAGTAAAATTCGTCCGTATTCAGTTTCATAACTGATTCAGAAACATTTTTTTATTAAATTTTGATATTTTTTACAAGTAATTTATAGCAAAAACTATCAAATGTTAACAACAATTTAAAATAAGGAGCAAATAAACGAATATATTTAATTTTCAAGTTTGAACACACTTTTCAACAATTTAATAGTAATATTTTCTTATAATTTAAAATACTGTATTTTTGAAAATCGTACAAGGTGTCAAAAACGTAACTCTTTGGTAGATAAGACAATTTCGTTTCTCCTTTCAGTTATAAAACTATTTTCCCAAATATATTTGCATAGCTTTTGATTTTTTTAGTAAGAAATGCTAAGTAAACATTTAAGACAAAAATTTGTGTGCATTTTTGTGTTTTTTAGTAAATCAACATTTATTTGAAGTCGACATAATTTCTTCTTTTTTTATGATGAAGCCAAAAAGAAGTTGTATTTCGAACGTATGCGTACATCCAACTCACAGATATAAAGAAAATAGTTACAAATTTAAATTCTAAGTACACAAACAAATACAAATATAATTAATTTATTCATAAGCAACCCTTTAAATTTTTTAGAGGATTTTAGGGGTAGTTTGGGTGTATAACAAATAAAAATATAACTTGCATTTGGTTTTGAATATTTTATAATATTTCTCTAAAATCAATAATCAATTTATGTTGACAAAATTAATGTAAAATCATCAGTGTTTCGCTCCATTAACCTATATCATATATTTTTATAGAAACAGAAAGTTCTGTTTATATATTATTGTTTTTCGAATGGTTTATTTTAAAATGCCCTAGAAATTGTTTATCTTTAAGAAAGGAAATAACAAAAACATGTTTTCGTTCAATTGAAATCATAAACAAATATTTACCTTAATTTCTAATCAATGCGGAAAGAATAATACATAAAATCATAATAGATTATTTTCAAAAAAATGAAACAGAACCATAATATTGGTTTATCATATTTTGTAAAAATATTATGTTTTTTTTTGCGAAGGTAATGTAGTTCACTTTTTTTATAAAATATTATCCTTTAACCAAAATGAAGGTATTTCATCTACAGTGATATGATTTATGACCTTACTTCCTCTGTTCGCCGTCTATGATTTATTGTATTTCTTCCATATTTTTAGAAGACATAATTTATGTTTAATTAATAAATTAGGAAATACCCACATACATATCCACATGCGTGTGAAATCGTGAGTAAAGTGATTTTTCGTGTAGATTTTATTTTTGAAATTGTAAACACTTTGTAAATAATATCACAGATAAAAAGATATCTTTTGCACTTTCCACAAAGCTTAAATGCCAACTCACAAAAAAAAAACTTATTTATATATATAATTACTAGCAACATTGAATCACACGCAAAATTTCACAATCTCATTCAACTTTTCATTTTTATCAAAAAATCTGCGTTCATAAAGTGAACATGTACATATAAAATAAAGTATGAATGTGAGGTAAGGCAGGAAGGTACTACATACAATAGTTCAAAAGACTCATTTATCACGTTGTTGGTAGATAAAATTTAACAAAAAAAATATATATGATTAACTCTAAAAACACAAAAGACGTGTTAAAGAGAAAGGCCTAGGCACAATATTCTGACTTCAGAAAAAAAATACCACTAAAACATCATAACTATGTTTAAAAAATAAATTAACGAAACAAAAATAAAGAAACTTAATTAGTACTACATTAGAGGGGCTCGACTCTTTTGAATGAGCCACCGAAAATAGATTTTTATTTTCTGATTGTACATATATAAAATCTATATCTTGAAAATCTATTTTTTGCCAAAAATGTAAGGTATAGTTATTAATTTATTAAAATACTTCATATTTTTTTTTTTGTATTTTTTTGAAGGCCGTTTGAAATGTATTTCAAGTTCGCAATAGCGATTTAGATAAATATTTATTTTGTTTTCCTTGCGTAAACATAATCATTTTTATTTATTATTTAATTTGATTGTATTTGGGGAATTTTTGTTTTCGTTTTAAGTTCGAAATGTATAAATACGTAGGTGGAATTTTTGTTTGTATGGCACGTTTTTAGGTGACTGAACCCTTTTTTGACACATTTAGATTGGTATTTTTTATTATGACGTGTATATATTTTGTATTTTTATATGTACATATTTTAGAAAACAACATTTGTTTGAATGAAAACAGTATTTATATATAAAAAAAAACAACGCAATTCGTTTTAATTATTTTTTTATTTGATAAATAAATATTTTTGTTTTTGAGCAACTTGATTGTTTTTTTTTTAAATTTCGGTGATTGATTAGTCCTTCCGGAAATTTTGAAAATATATCAGATTTTTGTCAAAAAAAGTCAAAAACTTAATTAATTGATAAGTGAATTGATACGACACCATTTTTAACTCAAAAAATAAATTAAATTTAGGTGACGAAAGAGACTTTATGATTGCATTTGAATTGAATAAACATTAACATAACACCTAAAAACGGAAATAGCATCATAAGTCAGCTAAATAATAAAGAAACAAAATATCAAAACAAAATGATAGCAGAATATTAATGTGACGAATTTAATTAAAGTGATGATGATGGTAGCAGAAGCAATTAAAACTTAAGAACACCACAACACCACATCCACTATACTCATAGCCACAGCGACATATAAAATTTAGAAACCAAAAAAAAGGGAGATACTGAAAAAAAAAATTCTGAGAAATTTTGATTTGATCATTTTTAAATTAGTCATAAAATTAAGTCAAATGTGGTGATTAGCTGTTGTCTGTCGGCATTTTTTGTTTGTCAAGCATATTTTTTTTTTGTTTACTACTGATATAGATTTTGACAGCAGATGGATTTTATTTTTTGTATTTATTAAATAGAAATATATATGTTTGCATATTTATAGGTAGCAATGAAAAAATACAATCGATGGATTGTTGTTAAGGAAAATCTATTAAGTTGTTTGTAAACAAAATAAATTCCAACTAAGGAGCCACAAATAAACGAGAAAAATAAAAATATCTACGTGTTGGATTATTTTTAGAACATCAATGATACTTATTTTCTTTAACAATACAATTTATTCAATGGTTTCAAAATTCTTTTGAAATAAAAATAAACAAATACGTTCGATACTATTATTAGGGCTTAACACATTACTACTGTGGCTACAAAATGGCAAAACAGAATAATCTCTACTAGCTAACATTCAATGTAATAAAAAGGAGTGGCCCTAAGGCCGAACCTTCTGGAACTTCATTTTTATTTTGCCATTGCTTCATTTCCATAACATTTTTTATGAACGGTTCACACTTTTCTGACTTCCTTAACGAATTGTATCTTCATGGACTTCAATCTCTTGTTGAGTAGTTTAATAGACCTTGTATTTCATGTTGTTCCAAAGAAAAAAGTCTTAAAAAGTCATATCACAAGAATTCTATGACATTTGGGATTAAATTTTCGAACTATTGTCTCAAAAAACCATTTTGATTTTTCTTTGTAAAATAAAACCCTTTTAACCGTTTTTTTTTTTAATTAAAGACAACATTTTTTAAAGAAGTATTTCATTGGTTATTAAAAAATATTTAGATCCATAAAATCCATTTAAAAAAGAAAGAATATCATCGCAATACAGCTCATTTTGTATTGAGGAATAGAAAAAGTACTGGTCCTAAGACTGAACCTGGTGGCACTTCATAATTATTTCACCATCTCATGTCTCCTCTATCTATTATGCAAAACAAGCTCTTATATTCAATTCCTTACAAGGTGTACCTTGCTGGCAAATGACAAAGGAAAAAAATATAGTTCAACATTCTAATGATTTCACTTTCTCGTGCGTTCGCTTTTTTTTATCGTCTTTCATTCAATTAAATTCGAACTTTATCAAATTCATTACCATCATAATTATTTTCCGTATGCTAACATGTATCCAATATGCCCATAAGTGTGTTAAGTTGTTATTGATATTGAAAAAAAGTATGCAACATTTTTTAAAGATTTTTTGGTTATTATACTTCATTGGTTATTAAAAAATAATTTTAAATACTCAGATACATAACATCCATTCAAACAAAGAAAGAATATTTTGGCAATACAGCTCATTTTGTTATTGATGATTAGGAAGAGTACTGGTCCTAAGACTGAACCTGGTGGCACCTCATAATAATTTCATCATCTTCATGTCTCCTCTATCTGTTATCCAAACCAAGCTATAGTATTCAATTCCTTATGAAGTGTACCTTGCTGGCAAATGACAAAGGCAAATATAGTTCAATATTCTCATGATTTCACTTTCTCGTGTGTTCGCTTTTTTTATCGTCTTTCATTCAATTAAATTCGAACTTTATCAAATTCATTACCATCATATTTTCCGTATGCTAACATGTATCCAATATGCCCATAAGTGTGTTAAGTTGTTGGTGATATTGAAAAAAAAAGTATGCAGCATTCACTTACCACAGAGACAGACATGCACTTGTCACCGACATTGTCATCGTTATTTGATACTTTACAGTCTACATCGTCACGTTGACAGTTCCTTATGAATACAAAAAAAAAAAACAGCAACTCTAAACTTGGTCTAGTTACACACTTTAGTGTTTGTACACATTTAAAACGAAGACTCGAAGAGACATATTATACATATTGTCATGCATATAAACATTATTGCAATTTTAGCAGAAAAAATGAAGTCAAGACACAAACACCACTTAAGAAGTAGAAGGGAAGGAAAAGAAGAAAGAAAAAAAAGTAGTTACAAGAGCAGAATAATTACAAATTGATTTCAATTGCAATCGAAATCGTAGTAATTATTATCATCAACATCATCATCGTGAGTTTGTCACCATGTTGCTAGCGTTGTTACTGCTACTACTTCCATTGTGGTTGCTTCGAATGTCGTGATGTCTCCTTCAATCATTCTGAACTTCTTCTTCTTTGTACTTTTGTTTTGTCTTATTGTCTTCGTTTTGTGTTTCTATCATTAGTTGCAAATTACAAGTTAAACTTGTCATTTTTAACAATTATTATTACAGTAATTATTATTCTTGTTTTGCGTGCATTGGATTGTGGTAAGTTTTATGTTTATGTTTTATCTGTCGGTTTTCAAATCAAACGTGCCTCTTTAATAACAAAATGTGCCTTGCCTCGTTGGAGTTGTTATGTTGGTTGGGCTGCTGTCGAAGTATTACAACATTTTTTTACAATTTAAAGTTGCATAAAATCAGTGAATTCAACTTGTAGGGAGGTATAAACTTTTGAGCTACTTGTATACATAGAAAGATAGTAATTACGATGATGACGAAGAAATCAAAGTATAATCTTTGATGATGATGGAGAAAAAAATAAAACAAGTTGCTGGAGTAACAGCCGTCATTGTCGTCGTCATGCGTAGCGTATTATAGTCATTTGGATTTGCTTTAATCTCGAATCAAGATCGCATAGGAAGTGGGTGTTAACTTGCAGAAAATTACTGACATTATAATGCGGCAGAAAGTATTATAACACCTCGTAGCAACATCTGATAAAAGAAAACAGAGATACCAAATACGGAAAAATCAGTTATATTGCTACGTCAAACAGTGAAACATGTTGACTAAATTATTAGGCTAATGGAGGACTGGTTTTTCATTACTAATGAGAATGACGTCAAGACATTAAGAAGTTTTTAGCAAAAACTGGGTCAAAAAGGTAATTTTAAAAATTTCAGTAGGCAAAAACTTGGTGGTTTAGTTTTTGGGCATATTCAGACTGATTCTATGTAAAATAAGGTGTTTCGTGTCTTACAGTTTTTTTTTCCAAAATTTTCATTGATCTTCAATTCTTGATTCAAGTTCTTTTCATTACATGATGATAAGTTCTTCTTGATTGAAGTTCTTAAAATTAAAGTTTAACTTTTTACAATAAAATGTAAAAAAATTTCAGTGTTGATGGAACATTAGATTTTTGTCTCTAATCTAAATCGGGTTCAATTACTTTTGTTACAATTAACTAAGGACTTAATTTATTCAAAATTAACTAAACAACTTCTAGATCTATATTTTAATAAGTCAATCTGTCAAATTAAAGTTAAACTACACTACCTATATCTAGATACTATTGATAAGTGGTAGTTACAACTTGCATTACCAGTTAAAAAAAAAAGTAATAAAAACAACTTAAATTATATTCAAGAGCAATAAAAAAAAAAAAACAATAAACAACTAACAAACAATATAAAACAAGATTTTTTTTTATAAACAACAGTTGTTGACAATAAATATGTATAGCAACATTTATAAAATGTGTCATGTTTGCAATTTAATTAGATTTATTTTATTTTTTTTTTTCTGTGTTCGTCTTATAAAGATATATCTTGTTTTTTTTTTCTTAATAAAATTTGTATTTCCCATGAGTTTTATACAGGAAAGATTGTAATTTCCTAAGTCAATGTCAAGTTTTAAATTGACACTTTACATCAACAAATAAGTTGTTCACTCCCCAACCCCATAGATGATATATGGACGATGTGCGACTATTATCTATAAATCTATCTATGTCTAGATATTGTATCTTTGAAATTTAAAACATTTTGTCGACGAACGACTGACGACGTTCGCATCATCGTTGTCGTCGTTCGTCGTACGTCGACACAAGCTTCTCAAATCAAAAATGTTAACGAAGAAGTTTTTCCTTGCCATGATGATGTCTCTAACTTACACGTGTCGCGTTTCAAGCATCAACTAAGAGATATAATCGAGAGATTGGGAAACGTCATGTCTTGGTTTTTTTTGTTGTTGATTGCAACATGTTGACAAATGTTCTTATTGGTTAAACAACATTTGCCAATATATCTCCTCTCAATATCATCATCATTCTATCATCGATGATTGTGATTATTTATTTTATATTTATTTGTACTTGATTGTCTGTTAAAATATCGATTAATATTACTTCATTGCAATTGTGCATTTTTTTGTATTTAAGTCGTTAGCCATTACAGCACATGCTCATAATCACGAAATAAAAAAATACAAAATATTTCCATAGAGTACATGTGTTTTGTAATAAATAATAATGTACTTATCGTTAAATTGTAATATATTTGTTTTTTACATTTTTTAAGCTAAGAGAAAGAGAGAATTGTTCTTGTGTGAATATAGTTTTGATAATTTTTAATTTAAATACAAAAATAATACAAACCTTCATTTATTCTAATTTCTTTATCAAAATTATGCACTCAAGAGTTTTTGAAACAAACAAGCAAGCAAGCCACAAGTCAAATCGAAGTAGGGGTATTTTCTAATTATCCGCTTCGAGTATATTAACAAAAAATAAAAAAAAAAAACAAATTACTTTTGATAAGATATAAAATTATCTGCGAGGCATTTTGTTGTTATCTGGTGACTTCGAGTCTGGTTCAACTCACTCTCTTATTCCATGACAATGGAGTTCCAATGTGACTGATAAAAATGTGCAACCTTTTTTAAATGGCGTTTTTCAAGTACCTACTTATTGTTGTTATAATATTATAAGGTGAGTGGTTTTTTTTGTTGTTGTTTTATTTTTGTTGTCAAGGTATAATTTTATCGCGTCAATGACAAGGTGATATTGAGGAAGGTACTTTAAGAAAATTACATACAAACGAAATTCATTGAGTACTTACAGAACCTTTTTAATTTGACTTTCATGTCTAATTTTATTTTTTTAATGTCTGTTTTTTTTTTTAATTTAAATTAAACTTTAAGTTTTTGAAAATTTGATTCCAAGAAAATAATTATATCATATTTATTGAAATTAATGACCCGTTGACTAATCTTTCAGATTAATGATTTCTTTAAATAGAATTGACGTTGTGGTTTTATTAATTGTAGATAAGCAATGATATTGTAGACGTAGAAAGGTCAAATCGGAACTTTTTACAAAGAGAATTATACATAATTTATATTTGTTAGAAATAAAAAAGTAAGTTTAATTTAGACACATGATGGCTTTATTTAAATAACCAGAACTAATTGTGTGTCTAATGAAAAGATAAATATACAAATTATCAATTGAATACATATTTCTAAATATTTTACCAGATATCAAACGTAATTTAAACTTATTCAGAAGAGTCACAAAATATTTGTTCAGTTTTGTTTTTCTTTACAAAATAATAAGTCTACGTCTGTAAAACTTTTATCAAATTTGTAGGACACTGTAATAAAATTAATTAAAATTGATTAATCAACTTATTTCTTCACTTTTTTAAGTTGATAAAAACCACAATATTAATTTTCATACTTCTAAAAAATTTTGAATTCGAAAAATCGAGTAGATTACAAAAACATCCAAGGAAATCATAAAAGGTTAATTATATATCAATACTATTTGAAAAGTACAAAAAGACATGGAAGAAGCTTTTTTCACATGCGTTTTCAAGGTAGTTGTTTAATCTTCATCTTTTACTATTTATAATATGGAAAATTTAAAGTAATCGAAAAAAGGAGAATTTTTCCATATTTGTTTGTAAAATTTTCGAAAAGTATATTTTTAACTTCCCTTAGGAAGTTATTGTAATGGGTCCGATTTGTCAAATTGAACATTTTTACATTTCTCGACGTTTCAAATTCCCTAGAATCGAAATAAAAGATTGTTAGAAAGATGTCTGTGCGTACGTTCGCGACGTTTTTTTCGTCGTCCATAGCTCCAGAACCTGAAGAGATCTCGACTTCAAATAAATTTTGTTATACAGATAATAATGCAGAAAGGGCTCTCAGGAAAATTGCGTGGGTGGTTTTTTTACCATAGCAGTTTGGAAAAAAGGTGAAAATTTTGGTTAACCCTAAATATCTTACCAACCAAAAACACTAGCGACTTGAATTAAATTTTATATAATATAATGTAACGTGATATCAAAGATTTATACTTTTTGAAAAAAGTCCAATTAGCGATTTTTTCTATAGATCAAAAAGACTGGAAAAAAAAATTTGTCACCTCCAAAATTTTACGACTTAAATATGATTTCATCTTCAAAACAATTTTGTGTAACGAAGAATAATGATTTTGACATTTGATAATATTTTGGAAAATATCGAATTGACAGTTTTTTTTAATAAAAAATAAAAATCTTAAACAAACATTACTCAAAGTTGTTAAAAATTGATTATCGATTCAAATATCTTTTCAAAAACTTGAAACTTAGGCTTCAAACTTATTTTATCTTATAAGAAATATTGTTTTCAATATTCTGAAAAATGTAAAGAAAAATCTAATTGACAGTTTTTTTTACAAAAAATATAAACCTAAAAAAAATTAATAAAAGTTAATAAAAAATGATTTTCGACTCAAATATCTTTTCAAAACTTTGAGATATTGGGTTTAATTTACTTTTATCAAAAAATATTGTTGTCAGCATTCAGTAAAATTTTGAAAAAAATCGAATTGACAGTTTTTTTACAAAAAAATAAAACCCGAAAAAAAATTTACAAAAATTGGTAAAAAATGATTTTAAACTCAAATATCTTTTTTAAAATTTGAGATAATAGCTTCTAACTAATTTTTACTTATAAGAAATATTGGTTCTAACATAAGGACAAATTTTGAGACATATCGAATTGACAGTTTTTTTTACAAAAAATTAAAAACCGAAAAAAATTAACAAAAGTTGGTAAAAAATGATTTTCGACTGAAATATCTTTTCAAAAACTTGAGATAATAGCATCTATTTAATTTTAACTTATAAGAAATATTTTTTTAACATTAGGACAAATTTTGAGAAATATCGAAGTGACAGTTTTTTTACAAAAAATAAAAACCTAAAAAAAATGTATAAAGTTGGTAAAAAATGATTTTCGACACAAAATATCTTTCCAAAAAATGTAGATATTGGCTTTAAACTACTTTTATCTTTCAAAACATATTGTTGTTAACATTCAGTAAAATTTTTAGAAAAATTGTATTCACAGTTTTTGTACAAAAAATAAAAACCTAAAAAAAAATTAACAAAAGTTGGTAAAAATTGATTTTCGACTCAAATATCTTTTTAAAAATTTGAAATTTAGGCTTCAGATTATTTTAACTTATAAAAAATTCCGAAAAATGCTGAGAAAAATCGAATTGACATTTTTTTACAAAAAATAAAAACCTAAACAAAAATAAATAAAAATTGATTTTCGACTCAAATATCTTTTCAAAACTTTGAGATATTGGGTTTAATTTACTTTTATCTTTCAAAATATATTGTTGTCAGCATTCAGTAAAATTTTGAAAAAAATCGAATTGACAGTTTTTTTTACAAAAAATTAAAACCGAAAAAAAAAATTAAAAAAGCTGGTAAAAAATGATTTTCGACTCAAATATCTTTTCAAAAATTTGAGATAATAGCTTCTAACTAATTTTACTTATAAAAAATATTGTTTTCAGCATTAGGACAACTTTCGAGAAAAATCGAATTGACAGTTTTCTTACAAAAAATAAAAACCTAAAAAAAATGTATAAAAGTTTGTAAAAAATGATTTTCGACTCAAATATCTTTCTACAAATGTAGATATTGGCTTTAAACTACCTTGATCTTTCAAAAAATATTGTTGTTAACATTCAGTTAAATTTTGAGAAAAATCGAATTGACAGTTTTTGTACAAAAAATTAAAAACCCAAAAAAAGAATTAACACAAGTTGGTAAAAAATGATTTTCGACTCAAATATCTTTTCCAAAATTTAAGATAATAGCTTCCAACTAATTTTTACTTATAAGAAATGTTGTGTTCAACTTTAGGACAAATTTTCATAAAAGCGAATTAACGGTTTTTTTACAAAAGATAAAAACCTAAAAAAATTAAATAAAAGTTGGTAAAAATTGATTTTCGACTCAATTATCTTTTCAAAAATTTGAGATTATAGCTTCTTACTAATTTCACTCATAAAAAATATTGTTTTTAACATTAGGACAAATTTTAAGAAAAATCGAATTGACAGTTTTTTTGCAAAAAATAAAAACCTAAAAAAAAATTTAGAAAATTGGTTAAATTTGATTTTCGACTCAAATAGCTTTTCAAAAACTAAAAATATTGGCTTTAAACTTATTTTATTTCACAGAAAATATTGTTTTCGATATTTAGTAATTTTTATATAAAAATCCAACAGTCCGTATTTTCATAAAAAATAAAATCTACAAAAAATAGTAAGCAAAATTGGTAAAAATTGATACGAGTACATCCTTTTAGCAAGACAAATCGACAGACGGGATGGAAAGTTATCAGTGTGGGTCGCATCCCAGCGTCTTTTTATATTACCAAATGAATTCCACGTGCTCATTTCTCGGCAACTTAAATCACTTTTAATTTTTTTTTTAAGATTGAATAAAATTGTAATTTTCGGTTTTATTTTTCAAAGAAACAACAAAGTTTTCTTAAGTTAAAACTAAATTATTTCAATTTTGTATTAATATAACAAAATGTACCCAATAAATGTGACATTCAAAATTCTCAGAAAAGTAAGGTAGATAAAATATAGAAAAGTGTAACTGCGATGAACGACAAAGAGTCTGTCCAAAAATAATATAATATTCTCACTAATTAATACGAACAAAGTTGCACGTATCTAACAGACGAATAAATTTTTATTTTTATTTAATTTTATCGCAAATTAAAAAAAAAATACAAATCTAAACCACCTGGTAAAAGTTCATGTTCCAATGCACGTATACTATATATTTGAACCAAAGTTCTAAATAGGTAGGTATAGATAGATACTCGTATATGTAAACATTGAAATAAACTACATTAAATATGTCTTTAACTATGAGAGACGACATTAAGTCTGGCAAAGATAAAATATTTATTTTCGTCATTGATGGTTGCCAAAAAATTATAAGTGTACATAATATTCTGGTGAAATAAGTTTTCATCAAATTTGTCATTTTTGCTAAGATATAAAAAATAATAAATAAACAAACTAAGAAAACAAATTAACCAACGACGTCCACGCTCATGCTCCGTTTGACAATTCATCAGAAATTATGTTAAAAACCGAAAAAAAAGAGGAATTTTTCTCGGAAGTCAAACTCGATTCAAAAATTTAATAATTCGGTTGAAAAAATTTTAGGAAGCTAGAGGTACGAGTAAGTTTGTAAAGTTATATCCGGTCCACATCACCATCATCATCAGAAGACAATTTGGCGAACGAAAGATAGATTGCAAAAAAGTTCCTGTAGTAATTAGTTTAAAAATATAACCAAAACCATGCCATGATGAAAATGTCAAAAAAAGGGGATGATAGACCAAAAATTCCCCAAAATACAATTTTAAGTTTCTTTATTTGTTGTGAATTGGGAGTAGATGCATTGAAAGTCGAAAAGTATCTATGAATATACCAACCTTCTTTTAATTAATGACTCATAACTGATTAAATAACTTTATCATTTTTATATACCCACCAATTGATATCATAATCAAATAAAAACAAAAACAAAAAAAATAATAAAATGCATTTAGCAACAGAAAAGATAGATTGAAGTTATTTGTATTTCAATTGAGCTTGAAATTAAATTTTGGTATTATAAGTTGATGTATATTCATCATTTGTGGAACACATCATTTTATCATTATGTCAACTTCTGTGTGTCTTTGTAAAAGGTTTTTTTTTTGTTGTAGTTAGAATTTGTGATTGGATTTTGACACACACTAAAGTATCTTTGGTAATTTGAGATGTTTTTTTTTAGCTGCAAAAGATACGATTTACCATCTCAACTCAAAAATAACACAAATCCAAAAACAAAAAGAAAACAAAAACAAGGAATATCAAATTTTATATTTTGTGTAGGTAGGTTAGTTAATTCTTTTTAGACCACCATCATGGATATAATATCTTGTCCTTCTCATTTCGAAGGTTGTTCATCTTTCGAATTCGTGAAATTACTACAAAAAAAAGAAAAATAGATCCAAAGCTATTGATGGAGATGCACGACAAAACTGTCAGTCAATATTATTATTATTATTTTGATGATGATGATGATGATGATGAAGAAGAAAACAAAACTTAATCTAAGCTGATTGATATCTTTTGTGCTTCTTCGGGAGTCTTTTATAGACGGTACATATAGGTATATAGTAGCTCACTGTCTGTCTGATGATGGTTAAAGCATCAAAATTGAGCTCATTGAAGTGAAGACTTAAAAAGAGTTAAAAAAAGAACAACACAAAATTTGGAAAGGAAAAGAATAATGGAGACATCATGCAAAGAATCATGTAATTTGGTATTGTTAAAATTAAAAAAAAAATTTTTTATAGGGATTTGATATTCATTGTCATCTTTATTTTGATCATCACACTGAAATAATATTGAATTTCGTATAACCGTTAAGAAGTAGGTTAGGTTATGATGATGATGATGATGATGACGATGTGATTCATGGTGGATAATGATAGATTTAAGCTGACAAAAGATGTCAAAAATGTGTAAGAGTTTTAGTCTGTCGTTGTTAACATTTCCACAAAGGGAGTTTAAGCTTAAAGAACACAGAAATGTATTATTTTCCATGTTCTTATAAGATGAGTTATTTAAGCTCTTTTGGACCACACTTGAAAAGAAGTCATTTTTAACTCCACTATGGAAGTTTTTGTAATAGATCCGATTTTTCGAATTAGACATTTTGACATGTTTCGATGTTTCAAGGTGGCTTTCAACTTCCATATCCCATGAACTAGCAAAGAGTTAAGCAAACAGTTGTATCTAGATGCAAAAACACACTTTTTTTCAAACCATACACTAAAGGGGATTTTGATGGTCTTATTATGTCTACACAGTGTGAGCATTAGAAGTTATCGATGCACATTGGATTGGGAAACACAGTGTGCCATAAAGAATACCACATTCGCGTAGTACGGCTAAAGAACGAATCTCTGCAGTTTACAGGAAGATAGAAATTTTGCTCGAAGATATACTGATAATCATTCCTGGAATCGCATTAGAAGCGGAATGCAACTGGCTGTTTCCCTAGATCACAATCCGTTAAAGAAACGGTCAAAAGGTGAGACATAGAACTCCACGAATTACTAATTAATTTTAGTTTTAATTCTAGATCCAATAATGTATAAGAGACTTAAGTAAGCGACAGTCTAGAGATGGGAGTTATGCTCAAGGTTTTGACGTATATGAGTGTTAAATATGACAACTAAATCAGGCGGAAACTTTTACATGTTCTGACATTTTTGGTTGCATCGCTTATGTGATTCTTCAACAAAGTTTGTTAATAGATATATATACCGAGACTATGGTTTTCATAACCTTAAAACTTAACAAAAATATCAGAATTACCAATTTCACTAATTACACTCACTGATTTCGAAAAAAAGTCCTTTACTCTTCAACAAAGTTAAGGGATGTTAAGAGATGTATGTACCGAAAATTTGGTTCTAATGACCTTATAACTTAAAAAAATATCAGATCTACCAATTCAACTAATTGCACCAATTTCGAAAAAATAGAAAGTCCTTTTAAGTAAATTTTTGATAATATTTTAATGTAATGTATTATAAGATCTGAATTTAATTGATTGCATAGTGTTCGAAAACTTCACCGAAATCTTGACAAAAAATGATAACAAAGTACGTGTTTAATAAGATTTTTTAACTTCGAAGGATTTTGTGAAATTCTTAACAGATTTTTTGATAACGATGGAACTCTCCAATTCTTCTATATTTTTGTGGAATTCCCTATTACATTATTAACTCTATGATGATTCATAATACCTAATTGCTTTTACCGCCCAAGGTCTCCAAGCTAAAGACCATTTAAGAAGAATTTCTGTCAACTTGTTTCTATAAAGAAGAAAAAAACTAAAAAATCCTTCCTGCAACTAACCTATAAGGTCACTTTCTTAAAAAATAAAAAAAAATGAAATACATTTTACATCAGAAACAGAAAAATTCCAACACACAACTCGTTCAAATATAGTACTACTCCATGTGCACACGTAACATTACCGACATTCATGTTGTCGACCCTGAAAGCATAATTTTTTATTTTTTGTCTTGCATTACGAAACAAACTTCATTTCCCCCTTGAATGCACATAACAAATTCATATTGTACAAACTTTTTTAACTAGATATACATCATAAGTTTTTATATCTACATAAATGTATATACTTTTTTATATATGGATAAAATTAATAAAATGAAATTAAATAAAAAAAATATAATAAAATTAGACACGCACGCGACATAACCACACGTTAACGCGCGTTATATTAAAATATTTTACTATAATACTATTCCGCATATAAACATATACATACATATATTTACAACATTTTGATATAAGTTATTACTATACTGCAAACAAGTTATTCGTTAGTACCAATTTAAGCTGCTTGAATTCATCTATAACAGCAGTGCCATAAAATTAAAACATGAAGTAGAGTATCTGAATATTAATTAACTAACGCAATTCAAAAAGCTAGAGTGGTTTTATGGTTAGAGTTGGTACATATATGCAAACATATTGTACGATATTAATAATAATAATAATCTACCATAACCATAACCACCCACCTTCGCTACAGTCAAGTCGGTGATGTTTATAGATATGCATACACGATTTTTTCCCATCAGAGATACACGAGACCGCCAACACGCTAACAAAAAGGTACAGACAACTAAACTTCCTTATGTTAATCACCTAGTTCGATGTGCCTACATTAAGGTAACTTTTAAAACTAAAGAACTGAAAAAATTAAGTTTCCATTGATTTCTGTTCATACATTTTCCATAGAAAAATTATAAAATAGGTGAATTAATAATCATTTTTCAAATATGTATTTCAAGTATTGTTTGTTTTAGCAACAAAAACAACAATTCTACAGAATCATATTTGAAAGTTCGAAACATTATGCTTCTAGCTCAAGACAATATGAATGTATCTCTGAAAAGCTTCATAATAACGATCGCATTCAAATCAACTTATAAAAAAAACTGTTGGAGGCTATCGGGGCCAAGGAATCATTCAAAATCGAAGTAATCAAGCTAATTACCAAAGTACAAAATACATTAGAGCGTTTAAAAACATTCATCGAGCATAAACAACTACAAGCAGCACGCCAAGAGCACAATCATCATCACGACACGGTACAAAAAAATATGCCAAGAAAAGAGTCTTGACGAAAAGAATGAAGATGGAGAAGAATATTATTGCAGTACTAGCGCCATCAGTACAGGAGCAAAGTGAACAAACATGCTACACACTCTTCAAGGACGACCATAATAATTTGGTATCCCAAAATCAAAACGGAAAGTCAAACCTGAACTTAACAATAACCGACGATGACGAACGTATCCTTCAATGTCATCAGTGGTTTCACGAGCACGAGACTGTGAATATGAGGATTTTTGTTTTTTAGGAAATACCAGATTAATATTCCAAAGGATTTCAAACAGGATCCTTGAATTCGTCTTCTGAGAATTTAAAAAGGAATACGAAAGGAACCAATAGTAATGATAGTGAGTGACAAAATAACAAGGTAAGCTCGATGGAAAAACGAAGATACTCAAAGCGTTTACAATCGTATGAAGTTGTTTTTGTGTGTGTGTTGGGGGGGGGGGTTGTTTATGTATGAACAAAAAACGTGCAATTCGTAAGGATAACAAGGAAAACATAGAAATTTACAGTGTTTTCAAGGAAATAAATAATGACGGCACACGAATGCGACACAAGCTCAGCTAAGACTCGAACAGGATTCGATTTTACTCACACTTTTCACAAAAAAAAAACAGCGCTGTCGCTAAAGGTGAAGGAAAACAAAAGATCAATGTTAGATGTTCCTTTTTATTTTAATAAAGAATTCTGTTTCCAGCTTAAATTGTATGTGTGAGCGCGTGTGTGTGTGTGTATGTAACGCCTCTGTTACATGATTAATGACGAAACTATTACATAAGTGTTTCCACTTTTTTTTCTTAAGCTTCATTTTTACTGTACAGACTTATAGTAACTATATAAAAATATATGTAATGCCGCGTGAAACTGTTAATGTAATTTTAATCGCTGGGAATTTCGCCATATTTTTTCGAGGCAAAGGGGGGTTTATAGTATTTTTATCTACACACATACTAACTTTTATATATTAGGTATCTAGATATAACGGCGGTAAAGCTTAAGTTGGCGACATTTTGGAAATGAATATAATTTAATAACTTCCTTCAGTCTTTTTTTTTGTGTGATAGGGCGAATTAAATTTACATTAAAGCATAGCTTTACTTTACACTTGGTAGGTCGTTTATTTATGTATCTTATATTCTATACATATGTATGTATATGTATCTTTTTAAGTGTGTGTATTGGTGGTTGCTGAAGTGAATGATGATTATGATGATGACGATGAGAGTTTTCATGGTTTTAGCGAATTATTGGATAAAAGTTTTGTGGCATTTTTATGATTTAGTGTCGATGAAAAAGTTTAATGCATTAAAATGTTGTATGTAGGCATGTTCTTATCAAAAGAATAGATACTTACAACAACGAGTAGGATTTAAGCTATCTTTTTAACAACTTAAGCCGATAAAGTTTGTAGTTGATATTTTTAAAAAAGTGTGTTAAATTTACATATTGTGTTCAAATAAAAGGTTTTTGTTTGAATATCTGGCTATTTTGACAGATGTCACTTTCAAATCTGTCATGTTTTGACATTTGACATATACAAACAAAATAATCACAGTACTAAAAATGAAACGACAAGTTTCATTGAAAATTTATAGTAGCTGATTTTATACTTTCGCCGTAGCCTCCAGATGGTGGCAGAAGTTTGGAAACCAAAAGTTAGGTACATAAATGCCTCCGTAGCCACTGGGTGGCGATGATATTCAAAGACTGCAAACTTATCAAATAACGCAGTGAAACTAATAAATTTCAAAAGAAAATCTATACGAGTGTGATATTTTTTTCTTTAAGACCACGTGAAAAAAGAAAGTTCAAATCCAATATTATTTTAATTAGTGAAGCCTCTGAAGATGGAATTCATGAAGTCATTAAGAACATACAGAGGAAAATGTAGGATTTGCTCATTGAAAATATCATGAAATAGGTAGGATGTTATTACTGTCCCTCGATGCACAATTGGTTGATATTAATTTTTATTGTTAACGTTACATTTTTTTAACAATGAAATAAAATTCATCGGTTTTTTAAAGACATAATCGTTTTATTTTGTATAAATCGAAATGAAACCACTTATTGGATAATTCTACGTTTGTTTTCTATTAACCTAAAAAGCGTGCATTCAAATTTCAAATCCTTTCAAAACTATCAAGTTTCAGTGAGTTATCACAATACAAAGACACTTTTGATTTTTTTAAACATTTATCCCTAATCAAATCTTAAAGTTGATATTAGGTCTTGGATTCTAAGAGATGTAGTCAAAAGTTTTGAATTTAAACATGGTTCTCATTAATTTTGTACGTTTAACATGGACTTGATTCCTATTTTTCACAGAAACCTTTAAAAGTAGAGATAAATTCAAGTTAAAAAGATACAAAAAATAATTCAATGTGTAAATTTATATTCATATATCTTTTTGCATTAAACAAATGTAAACATTTAAATTTAATCAATATTTAAAACTACTCAACATGCAAATAAGTCACCTATAAAGCTTATTATGAAAATTATAAAGTTTATAGAACTTCAACTTTAATACCCCTTAGCCATCGCGGTACTCACTCATTGTCACTTTGTTGTCACACAGTTCATTTCATTTATATATTTTAAACACTACACGTTTAAGAGAGCCCTTACCTGCAATGAAACAAATAAAAACAAAATGTTAATAATAGAGTGAATTATTATTATTCAACTTATCTTATCAAAAGATTTTACAGAAAATTATAGAAAAAAAAAGAAACTATACAAAAAGATTATCATATTTTATGGTTTGTTGATTTTTTTGTTTTAAACTAATTCAAACAATAAACCACAAAAAGACCGACAAAACTACTTTGAAAAACAAAAAAATAATAATAATATAATTTTTTTTCAATATAAACAATAAAATATTTATATGTTCGTTGTGATATGCAAATTAATTAGCAAAAATCCTTCCTGATTTTCAATTTTTAAATCTTATGATCACCGGCGACCGTCATCATCACCATCCAGCCGTTATTCCACAGAAATTTTCCTAAACAAAATATCTATCTAAACATAATGAGATACTTTTCGATGGCCATCATCATTATTATCAAACTCGACACACTATCTATCCCCACATCAGATTAGGTGATTAATTATCAATAGAATTTTGAAGTTAAAAAAATATTATTTTTTTTTGTTAACTTTTTTAAAATGTTAAATAAGCAGATATATGGTTAATAATGCAAATTAGTTGTGAGATTTATTAGAAAAAGATACAATTAGTTCTCGTCCGTGAGGTTTACTCGTATCTGTAGATAGATGTTTGTTTAAAGGTTTCTGTTTTTGTTTATCATTGCCTGCCCTTCAAGCTCATTTGACTGACAGATTAATTGCAAAAATCTCTGGTTGAGAGAGGTCAAAAACAAACATAAACTTATTGGGCCTGATGTTCATCACAAAAATATTACCTTCTACTAATGGACTTTTTTTTCTGCAAAATCATCAAGAGGTGTTTTTTTCCCGATCTTTTTTTTCCGTCAGTAAGAAGAAAAATTAAGAAGCACAAAAAAATCCTTAAATGGCAAAGATACTCCTCCTATACCATATGTTTTCTTGAACTTTATTTTTGTTGTTGAAAAAAAAAATTAAACCTTGAAGTAGTGATAAATTCAAATGACCTAATTTCTCGAATTCGTCTGCTCCCATCGCACGCGCATATAAAAGAATCTGTTGCCAAATATGATAAACTTTATATTTGAATTTTGTTCGTCTTTTTATGAAAATAAAACGAAAAACAAGCAATTTCGAACGAAATAAACATCAACTTAATTTTTAAGCTTGGGATAATCTCTCTCTTTCGATTTTGCTTCAAAGATACTTTGGTTGGTTGGTTTGGTCTGATGTGAGCTTGAGCTACGTAGGTTAAAGGTATTTATTTTTTTCTCATCGTCTTTATAGACATTTTTTATATTTATTTTTAAGAACTTTATGAGGTTCTTAGTCTTTCCATAAAAAGTCGATAAAATGTGGGAGAGAAACGAACTGTAATGTGTGTTAAAAAAAAAAGATACAGGTTAACTATACATATGAACCTACGTTATGAGAAAAATATTATTATTTCTAAGTATCTTTATTTTTTAATTATTTTTTGACCAAAAGTAAAATAAAGAAAATAAGTATTCAATTTTATGTTTTTTTTTTTTTGTTTTGTACAGAAGAATTATGTATAATAAACATTTTGAAATATAATTAAGAAATTTTAGGTACAAAAGTTAAATGTTTATGATTATTTTTAATTTTTATATTTTTTTGTGAACTACAGTTGCATCATATTCCCAGTTATAATCTTGCATCGATATATCCACGAAAAAAGAGAGAAATGAAAAAAAAAATTAAACTTGATTTAATTGCGATTGAAAATTATTTAAATTCACAATAAAGATACAATTTAACGAGATTGGACGAGGGAATGAATATGACGGACTTGCGACGATGATGATGATGGTAGAGATGTGTCGAGATGGGTTTTGGTGTAGTGAGGTGTTGAAAATTAAAATGTAATTGTTTATAATTTGGGTGGCTATTAAGGAGATTGGTGTTATTATCATCTTTTTTATTTTTTTTTTCAAGGATTTTTATTTCGAATTTTGAAAAGTAAAAATTAAAACCATTAACTTTCTATAAAAGACTTATTGGTAAATAATTTTTTATATTTTAAAATTGATTATTAATTCCATATAATCATTAATAAAAAAATAATTATTACGAGGGAGATACGACTTTGATTTCACAATAATTAAAGCTTTTAAGTCTGCATATGGCTTACGGAAACATTTAATGATTATAATTTTAAGTAGCTGTGTTTTAAGCGTCCTTTTATCTTTTGTATTTTCGACTTTGGTGTATTTTTGTTCGTAAAATCTGAAATACGGGATTAATTTTTGGTTGACATAGCCAGAACGAGGTCAAAACCTGACACATCAGAAACTGATTTAAACAAATCTTCTATAAACTCTAGGCTTTGGGAAGTTGTTGATTGAATGTTAAAATAACTCATTTTACTTCGCGATAAATTACAATTTTTAATTTTTTTTTAGTACACTGTCTTTGAGCTACTGTGATTCATTATTTTTTCGAATAATAAATAAAATCATTATTGTGAATAAACATTTCTTCGAATAATAAATAAAATCACGATTGTAAAAAAAATTCATTTAAAAAGAACATAACTTATAATTTATTCATTTATTTACCTGACCAAATATTTGTTTAAATCATAATATGTATGAATTTCTGTCATAATTATAATTCACAATAAACTTTAACTATTTATAAGATGTTATTAATTTTTTAAACTCTAATGAGAAAAATGTTAACGGCTTTGGTTATTGATAATATAATAAAAACCTATTCAAAAACTTGCTAAGAGTATTTTTGTATTGTGTCTTCTCATAGTTTGAAAAACAAAAAAACCAAATGTTATTTTTCAATGAAATTCTACAAATTTTTCACCAACCTTCAAAATTATGCAGAATTTTATTTAAATGACTTTTCAGAAGGAAAAAAAACAAACATTTTCTATTCACACTTTTTAAAGTTAACAAATCGTTACCACCAATTAATTTTGTTTGTATATTATAAAAACTTTTTCAAAGCAATTTTCAGCTAATTACGAAAAGTATCTTGAGAGACTATATGAAGCCACTTTCTCCCCCAAAGACCGCATACTTATATTTTTCATGAACGTATATTTATCCCCAATAGATATTCATGGGTAATTATAAAATTTTTAAAGAAAATTCTCAAAATAAATTTCATAGAAAATTGTTCAAAATTTTAAAATTAAAAATAAGCAGCAGTAGCAAAATAAAATAAATAAAAATCATTTTGTGTGTTGCCATAAATAAAAATATGCAATCAATCAGATGTCAACGCATATAAATAACATTAACATGGGTGCTTATAGTTCAAAAACGATTAAATTATATTATTTTAAAAATATTTCTCTCTCTCGGTTGTATATTTTCTTTTCTGTCTGTTAAATCATGCAAAATATTTACATACCAAATAGAAAAAATAAAAAAATATATCTACTTATTCAATTGTGAACTAAAGTATGTAGAAGATAGAAAAATAGAATACCTGTGAATTAAGTGTGATGTCGAGTTGGACTATGCATTATGCAAGAAATGTGTAATCTAAGTTGACCATATATTCTTTTATCTTATGCCAAAGATACCATCAATCTAAGCTAATTGATTATTTATATACAGAATATACACCGGCGAAGACATCTATTCTAATTTATATCTCTAAAAACTTAACACACATCTAAGACTATAATATACCTCACCTACCTACCTTCCTACTTACCTAGTTGCCTGCACCAATAAATTATGACTTAACTTTAAAAGTGTTTGCCCGACAAAAACTACATCCAACAAAATGTATCTTATTCTATATAAAATAGAAAATCCTTAAACCACATCATTCTAAATTAAATGACGTCAAGAACTATCCACACTTTCTGAGAAAGAACACCTCTATATTCTAATTCTAAGATGAACCAACGAAAAATAAAACTAAAATAAAGATTTATATCTTTAAAGTTTTATATAGCAATACGAGTATTAGATACTTGAATAGCAAAAGATATAGATACTTTCTTTCATCTATATGCAGCGCAGCGTGTGTAGTAAGAAGAATAAGTATCTTGACATTGAATTTGGCCCCGAGGGTGTTTGTTTTTTCTTCTATTTTTTTGAAATATTAAAAAAAAATTGTATTGTTTTAGATGAATAATTTTTTCTGGCACACGGTCTAGCAGGAAAAGTATCTACGTCCACATAAATATAGATACCCGCCATCTATCGCATACAAAAAGTCGTCATCTATATGCCAGACCAGCTAGGAGCTTATAGTATATTTAGTGGCTCTAAAAGTGCATTGTATCTGTATCTATATTTCTCTATTATGGTAGTTCACCTCTTTACAAATATAATGTAGAGATAGAGATGTGCGTCTGGTGTGTCGTTTATTGTGAATGTGCAGATTCCATCTTTTCTTTTTTTTTTTTTTTTGGCAAATTGTGGAGGAAAAATGATGATGATGAAAATAAAGGAGAAGAAGGAAAAACCAAGTGAATAAAAGCAGCATCAATACAAAAACAACAACAACAAAAAAGAGGAAGACGATAAAAATTCACGACTCTGGCCTCATACAGATTTATTTTTCTTATTTTTTGGTTTTCAATTTTTGTTTTTTTTTTTGTGTCCATGGTGAATGATTCTTTTTTTTTTTTTGGTGCTGCTGCTCCTGCTGTCAGAGTTTCCTTGATAGCTTTTCATTTTATGAATTGTTTTGTGTTTACCGTTTTTATATTCATTCCTCTTACGTATTGAGTGATGTGGATGTTTTCCAATTGCGGATAAATTTTACGATATTTTATGATTTTGTATTTTTTTTTGTTTTTAAAATTTATAGGGTAAGTATTGTTTTATGTTTCTTCCTGCGCCACCATTCGATCGTCATTGTTGTCGTTTCTTTTTGGATTGTTTATAGATAGGTATTGATATGGTTGCCCTTGGTAAAGATGTCTGAATTTTTATGCCACGTATAAAATATTTTATATATTTTTTTTTTCTTTATTTTCCAACGACATGACTTGATTATTGATGAGAATAAAGATGGTTATAAGTTGGTTGCATCAAGAATATGCAATGCAACATAACTTAAGTTTTAAATAACTGATGATAATGATGAGTTTTATGGAAGAGGAGAAGTTGGTAGGTACGAAGGCATAGAAGCCTTCAAAATACAAAAAGGAATGAAACGAACAGATGGAGACAAATTAATTGATTATGATTTTGTTTTACTCTTTTTTGTTGGTGAAGTAATCAATCAATGAGAGGGGGGTATCTCTTTCAGGAATTATTGCAGTGGAAATTCTAGCACTTTTTTTCTTTGAAATGTAAAGAAATTGTACAAAAGAATTATTGTTGAGTTGAGAATGGCAGATATAATAAAAATAGACAATGGTAGGATTAACCCTGTGTCAAAATATGAAATTTTTAGTAGATGAATGGGGTTGTCATAGAATAGGAGCATTGAAGGTCTCTATATTTTTGAGCTAAGTTTTTATTGAAGGCCTAAAAACACACATTTTACACAATTTATTCAACAAAATATTTTTTTATTTTTAACTTCAAAGGTCTACTTAAACAAAAACTTATCAAACCGCAGCTCGTAAGGAACCGGAAAATAAACATTTTGGAAAAACTGGCATTGATCTTTATTTATATAGTCGATGAATCTATTAATCAATGTAAATTATGGAAGTGACGAAGCACCCCCGGGAGACACGATTGACTTATTTTGTATGACACATATGGCTTATGATTTAAAGAAACATATGACAAAACAATTATAAGAAACATGTCTAATTCTTTTGTATGTTGATTATGATCGTGACATAAAGAAGTGAAACAAGCAATTTTGATAAACTATTTTAAACCAATTGAGGAAATGAAAATAGAACTCAATTTTTGTTTCATGCCTGACTTGCAGCATCTGCTATATGAGTACGTGATTCATTATTGATTAGGACATCCATTAACTATAGCAAAGAATAAACAAACGTAAAATAGACTTGAGTAATATTTAAAAATTCTTTTGCGTTTTAAGAACATGTGTTATTTATTTTGTTGATATTTAAACTGCTTATCGTATCCTTAAAAAATTTTGTCAATGAAATATTATTATCAACAATACCACACCTTAACCTCCTAACCTCGATTAATTTCACAATTTTTTGAGTTTTGTATTTATCATGTTTTTTTTTTTTTGTATTTTTGTTGTGTTTTTGGGTGTGACAAAATAAAAAAAAATACAAATTTTCATCAGAAATAATAAATAAATAAATAATACGTCAATAATAATATAGTACTATTGCAGCCGCACACGTCGGTCGTCGTCGTTGACGCCGCCAATCTTATAACGCTTTGGAAATCGCGCATCCATTAAAAATTTACACACCGCTCGCGCACACACAAATCCTTATCAATTTAGGTCGAATAAAATGAAAAAAAAAAATCATTAACCCATTACTTTTTTGTAATGGATTGCTTATAAAAATTTGCCATAATTCTGGAGGTTGAAATGAATTTTAAAAATACAAACAAAAAAAAACAAGAAACAACATTTTACTTACAAAAATATGTAGAAAAAAATATTATTGAGTCACAATTATCACATATTATTGTTTTTTGTTAATTGATATTTTCTTAATTTAATTTTTTTTTGTAATCGCTGCAAGGAAGACTTGCATAATTAGTTTCCTTGAGATATTTGCAACATTCTGGTATTTTTGTAACAACAATGTAGAAACATTTTTATCTCAAGAAGAAATGAAAAGTTAAGTTCATATAAAATCCTTAGGCATATTATAAAATGTATGAGGACATTTTGTGATACAATAATGACATCTGCGATAAATGCCAAATTTGTTGAAAATTCCAAAAGTTTCTCACAAATACGCGGGATAATTGTATTTCGGATCACAAATATCATAGAAACTTATGATGTTTATATTGACTTGAAATTTAAGACATAAATCCTGTGGGCTCGATAAAGACATAGATCTATAAAACTAATCATAAAGTATACACAAATTCTTGTAACATAAAAATAGAATAAAAGTGAACATTTTCCAGAAAAAATTTTACAAAATTTGAGGTTCTTGTTAATAGGAAGTTATTGTAATCGGTTCGATCTGTCGAAATGAAAGTTTTGACATTTCTCGACGTTTCAAGGTCCCTAGAGTCTAAATAAAAGATTTTTAGAGAGATGTCAATGACGTTAGAGATTTGAATTGAATTGTATCAATATATTTTTGGCAAAAAAATCCGATGAACGGTTTTTCTATAAACCAAAAAAACTGAAAACAAAGTTTGTCACTTCGAAAATTTTACGAACAAAAAATTATTTCATCTCTAAAAAAAAAATTTGCCCAACGAAAAAAAACATCTGGTAAAATTTTGAGAAAAATCAAATTGACAGTTTTTTTTTATAAAAAATAAAAACCTGAAAAAAAAACATTACTCAAAGTTGGTAAAAATTGAATTTGGACTCAAATATCTTTCCAAAAACTTGAGATTATGGCTTCATACTTATTTTATCTTGTAAGAAATATTTTTTTCAACATTCGGTAAAATTTTGAGAAAAATCGAATTGACAGTTTTTGTACAAAAAATCAGAACTTAAAAGAAAATTCAACAAAAGTTGGTAAAAATTGATTTTCGACTCAAATATCTTTTTAAAAATTTGAGATTATGGCTACCAACTAATTTAAACTTATAAGAAATAGTATTTTCAACATTCAGAACAATTTAAAAAAAAAATCGAATTGACAGTGTTTTTTTTAATAAAAACCTAAATAAAAAATTAATAAAAGTTGCTAAAAATTGATCTTCGACTCATATATCTTTTCAAAACTTTAAGATATTGGCTTTAAATTACTTTTATCTTTAAAAATATATTGTTGTAAACATTCCGATAAAATTTTGAGAAAAATCGAATTGACATTTTTTGTACAAAAAATCAGAACTTAAAAGAAAATTCAACAAAAGTTGGTAAAAATTGATTTTCGACTCAAATATCTTTTTAAAAATTTGAGATTATGGCTACCAACTAATTTAAACTTATAAGAAATAGTATTTTCAACATTCAGAACAATTTAAAAAAAAAATCGAATTGACAGTGTTTTTTTTAATAAAAACCTAAATAAAAAATTAATAAAAGTTGCTAAAAATTGATCTTCGACTCATATATCTTTTCAAAACTTTAAGATATTGGCTTTAAATTACTTTTATCTTTAAAAATATATTGTTGTAAACATTCCGATAAAATTTTGAGAAAAATCGAATTGACAGTTTTTCTACAAAAAATAAAAACTTAAAAGAAAATTCAACAAAAGTTGGTAAAAATTGATTTTCGATTTAAATATCTTTTCAAAAATTTGAGAATATGGCTTTCAATTAATCTTAACTTATAAAAAAAAATGTTTTTAACGTTCGGACAAAATGTGGGAAAAATTGAAGAGACATTTTTTTTTCACAAAATATAAAAACCTAAACAAAAAAAATTAATAAAAGTTGGTAAAAATTGATTTTCGACTTAAATATCTTTTCAAAACTTTAATATATTGGCTTTAAATTTCTTTCATCTTTTAAAATATATTGTTGTCAACTATCAGTACAATTTTCAGAAAAACCTTATTGAGAGTTTGTTTTACAAAAAAGAGTTACCTAAAGAAAAAAACAATACTAAAACTTAAAATAAAAAAAAATACTTTCGACTCATAAAGTAAAAATTTACTTTCGACTCAAATAGCTTTTCAAAAATTAAAAATATTATCTTCTAACTTTGTTTCGCAGAAAATATTGTTTTCGATATTCAGTAGTTTTTTTTATAAAAATCCAACAGTCCGTTTTTTCTAAAAAAAAATAGTACGCAGATTTTGTAAAAATTGATGTTCGGTTCTTGATATCTCTCAAATTTTTGGAAATTTTAAAATTTTTAAGTATAATTCAACTGACAACTTTTTTAACCCAACACGAAAACCTACAAACTTTGAAGCAAGACAAATCGATAGACGGGATGGGAAGTTATCAGTGTGGGTCGCATCTCAGCCTCTTCTGATATTTAACATGATAAGTTAAACTCACAAAGTACATTAATTTTCAGATCCATTTTAAAAATATTCTTTGTTATTTAAAACTTTTCTGTTTCTTGTGATAAATTCTGTGATATTTTTTAAAAGAAATTTTGTAAAATAATGGATGTTTGAACAGAAGACACTGATATAATGTTTGAGATATTTTCAAATACATATTTGTGATAACTTGGAGTCTTCTGATACATTTATGATATAAGATATTACCCATGTTTTTTCGGCAGTCTATATATAGTATGGTAGAGAATTCGCGAGAAAACCCATCGGTAGTAGCCAGATATTGGTATTTTAAAATAGGTACAACTGAAAGAAGACCTGTCAGAATAATAATAAAAAAAAAAAAACAAATAGAAGAAAGTTTTGTGAAAATCAAAAGTTAAAATTAATGTCAACCTTAATCGTTTTTAAATTTTCTTGTGCGGTGGAAACATCAAAAATATTTACTGAATCTAAACTGAGATAAAACTTTGGTGGAAACGTAGCAAAACTTATTAAATATTTCCTTTTCTTGCAAAATATCCATTTTTCCATTTTTATTAACAAAACTAAATAATATCAACAGTAACAGATTGATTTTTTCCCCAATAGAAAACACATGATACCAAATGCATACTACTAAACGAACACATCCATCGAGATACAAATGCAATATCAATCGTTCCAACTTTTGAGAGTAAAATCACATAAGATCCATTCGAGACTTTTATAAATGTCAAAAACTTATCCGTAGTGAGATTCTACTTTAACTTTTATCGGTAGTATTCGTACTGCGGATATGATTTTCGTTATTTGTGTGATTTGTACTATTGATAGATTTTCCAACAAAACACGGGTGTTTATGTGTTTCTAAAGTTCTCATTTTGTGATACATTTGATGATAATAATTAAATCGCGTGAATGCTATTTTTTCGAGATATTTGTGATAACTTGTTTTTGTATTAATTTAAATTCTGTGTCATTTCTTTAACTCCCTACTGTAAATCGATTAACGTACTTGCCTACTCATGATTGCAATGTATCAGAAAAACCACAAAAACCATTTTTACCATCAAAGCAACAACAACCAAAAAAACTCAAAAACATGCTACCTATAAGCTTTCAATCATAAATTTGCTCTGCACACTTTAAAGATACATATGTAGATACATGTGTATCTTTATACATGTATAGTATATTTTGCAAAATGCAACTTCAGGTGCAATCATGCGTTTATTATGTTTATGCGCATGGTTTAGTTAAACATAACCAAAGCATGAGCATAAATATATATAATTTGCTTTTGTTTACATCTCTCTATATACATATGTTTCTTTATCGCACACCATTAGCAAGTAACCTCCACATATGTAGATATATAAGTCTGCAAAATTTCCATTCCAATAGTTTTGTAAAAATATACTTAAAGCCATCAGGTGAGTAGAGTATCTCTATAATATTCCTTAAGCTTTTTGTGATTTTCTGTTAAAGAAGGCAGCGTACTTATAGGTAAGGTATATTCATAGGCATCAGGCATATTGGCTAACGTCAAAAGCGTACAAAAAGCCATGGCACTAAATTAATAAGTTACACTTTACTTTACCAGCAAGGTGAAATATCCTATAGAGTATGTTATTTATTTATTATCTATTTGATGGATCTCTTTTTCAAAAAAAACTATTTAAGCACCTATCTATAGGAAAATCAAAATTGTATCTTTTTTTGTGAGTTTCTTTTTGCAATTAAATAATTTTCCTCATTCACTCTCTCAAGTGCTTTAGCTTTTGCTTTGGCTGTGTATGATGGTGAATATTGCATAAGTTGGATAGAAATAGTGAATGCATGCATTTATGCACTTATTTAAAACTTATGATATAATTGTTGAATCTATATGTAAGTTGATGTGAGGAGGGGTGGAGGGGGGGTTCTCTTGCTCTTGAATGTGGATGATGGTGATGTTCAAAAAAATTAAATCTGAGTATATTTCTTTTTTTTTTCATTCTTCTTCTTCTTTTGATTCGGTGCCATATCGTTGCGCTTTGCTATGCTGCAAGTGATTTGTAATTGAATTTCAAAGAGAAGGAAATATTTTATTTTCGAATTTTCTCAAAAATAAAAAAATTGCAAAGAAAAAAAAAAGAAAATAACAAAATACTCTAACATAATACATACGCTTTGCCAGTTTTTGAATTAAGTTGAATCAATACTATTTCTGCTTTAAATAATATACAGATACAAATAGATAGATACTTTTTAAAGGGTGGTGGTGGAGATTCTTCTGCGGGATAAAGTGTTAAAGGGGTTGTGAGAAAGTCAAAATTAAATTTAAGACTATCCCTGACATTAGGAGACTGCTTGGCGATATGGCAGGTATTTTTTGTTTTGTTTTTGTATTTCTTTTGGCTCGGGTATCTTTAATATAAAATAAGGTAGATGATGAGAATTTTTTTAAGTAAAACAATTGTCGGCGAAAGTACGAGATCTATCGCGAAAGTGATTTTTTGGCTTTGAAAACAATAAAAAGGGATAGTTACGAAGAGATACATATATACAAATACAGGTTTTCTAAAAATATGTTTGTATGAATGTATCTAACAACAATGTTGCTTATCTTTATAAGCTGAGATCGTTTGACTAATGAGGATACATTTTTAAGTTTGATACAATTGGAAAAGTGCCTAAAATCGATAATGGTTTGCATTTTTGACCTGAACTTTTGAGACATTTTTGAACTATATATTATAGATACAATGTATTTTTAAGTCATTTTCTGTTGAGGGTTACTAAGCAGGAATAAAAGTGTCAATTTCAATAACGACAGTGTTATAGTTCGTAGTAAAAATTGTAAGAAATTATGTCAATACAGTCAAACTCACTTTTATGAACAATTCATTGATAACAAAAATATTTTACAAAAATAGGTCTAAAATTTATTCACAGAAGTGAAAAATAAAATTGCACTAAAGGCTGAATTCCGAAGAGCTGTTTTTTTTCAACAAGGTTTTATTTTGATATATAAATAGAACGAGTATTCGCTTTTTTTAAAAATAAAACCGCTTATTGGAAATAATTTCGTTCAAGGTTCGGTTAGGTTGGAGTGGCTGTCCAGATGTCATTGACGCACGTAGACCTCAAGGGTCCATTGTGATACCACTAATGAGGTTACTCATGGGAGAGTAATGAATTTAAACAAACCATTTTGTACTTTTAATAAAGTAAGAGAGACGTTTTGTGTCAATCGTTGCCAGTTCACTGGTGTTATCGAAGAAGGGATTACCGAGAAAGTAATTCCTTCTAATGGAGATTGCCGGACATGTACATAGAAGGTGTTGGACCGTTTCCTCTTCCTCCTCGTCCACGTGGAATACACTACTTTGATTGGGAAGTCTATAGGATAGACTGAAATTCAGTTGTTCTGAAAAGATACCACTTCCAACTCCGTGATCGGTCTTTGAACTGTCAGTATAGAAGTGTACAGCATCGTCTTCCAGGGGTCTCTCTTCTTCCCAGGAGGATCGTAAAGGGATGGACACATGGAAGCTTTTACCGAATACCATTTTTGGGGTGGTATAGTCTAAGCGATTTGGGATAGATCTGAAACTGTCTAGAATAGTAGTATGCCCAGTATTGTTACTGTTCCATTGAGAGTTGGGTGCGACCATCTTGGGGAAGATGTCAAGTGGTGTTAGTTTTAAAAGCACTTCCAGTGCTGCAGTTGGTTTTTAGCGAAGTGCTCCTGTGATGCACATACCTGTTGACCGCTGGACTTTGATGAGCTTATTTAGATTTACCATCTTGTCCAGTGCGGTCCACCATACGACAGCTCCATAAATGAGTATCGGTCGGATTACCGAAGTGTATAGCCAGTGGGTTATTTTTGGGGAGAAGCCATATTTTGATCCTATGGCCTTTTTACAAGTAAAAAGCGCTACAGTAGCATTTTTTAATCTTTTATCAATATTTACCTTCCAATTAGTTTTTTGTCTAAAATGAGGCCCAAATATTTAGCTTGGTCGGAAAAGCTTAATGGTATTCCTCTAATCTTGGGTGGGCTAATCTGAGGAATTTTATATCTTCTCGAAAAGAGTATTAATTCTGTTTTATGTGTGTTGACGTCCATTCCACATTGCTTAGCCCATTTAGTTAGCCTGTTTAGGGCATTTTGTAGGAGTTCCGAGAGAACTTGGGGGTGCTTCCCAGATACGGATATCGCAACGTCGTCAGCATAGGCAATCACCTTTAAACCCATTTTATTCTACGTATATATGTTTTTCAGTTTCAGTCCCTAAAATCAAAATCCATTATAGTTCTAGTTTAGAGAAGGTTTCTTTTGGCAACATTTTAACGAAGAAATGTCAGCTAAACGGAATTGACTGTATTTTAACCAATTTAATTTAACCAAAAAAAGAAGTTAATCAAATTGGATATAGCAAACAAAAGATACAAATTACTAAACAACTAAATGTTGACGTTAAAGAAGGTATTATGTTAAAGACTGATAACATTAGCAGCAACATGTGTAAGCTTTCTAGCAACACATTAAATGGATGCTTTTTTCGATAGGAAAAAAACAAAGGGATTTCTAGACCAAGAGGGGTTTCTAGACCAAGAGGGATTAAAAATTTTATTAACAATAGTTACAATAATTTTTAGGGGCTTATTGTAAAACATCTATTTAATTTATGTCTAAGACACTTTAGACACTTTTAAATGTTGATTCAACATTTAATTTTATTTAGTTCTATTAATCTCCTTTAGCTTTTCTTTTTTATATTCTTTAATAGAAATCTAAACTTATTTCCTAATTATAAGAATTTCTTATGCATATAGTAAATAATATGCGTAAACAATTTTCAGTAAATTTATTTTCTGTGGTTTTCAAATAGCTTATAGTAGTTTTAATCGCACTTTCAAGAGATAAAAAATAAACGACCCGCATTTGCATTTGCATCCTTATCAGGCCGATTTATTTCAATTAAACCATAATTATATGACTTCAATCAAATAATAAGCCCATAACAGGGTAAGAGAGAGAGAGATAGAGGAATTGTTGTGTGTTATAAAGTGTTGATAAGAAAAATAAAAAGTCAGAGAAAAAAAATAAATACACATATTGATAAAACATGTGTGCCTTGGGTGGTGTATGTCGCAGTTAAATATTAAGAAAAATGCAAATGAGGCGACTTTTACTCTATTTGATTTAGTTGTTTTCTGTTTTTATTTTTTTCCCTTGAAGAACGTGTACTTCAAAACAAATATGTATATATTCACTTAAAATGTTATTTGTTAATCATAAAATAAAATATACACAAAAAAAAAAAAAACTTTGATATTGTGCCGCCCTTTAAAAAATAAAAAAATGTAAAAAAGGCATATCTTAAACTAAAAGTTAAACTTAAGATAAGATATCATCAAACATTAAGCTACCCTCAAAGCTTTGAATCTATAACAAGTTGCGTTGTTTGTTTTCTATTTTTTTTTTTCTTAAATGGACTTTATTTTTTTTTTCATTATAGTTGGTAGTCAAATTTCAGTGAAATGTTTATGTGTTGATTTTTGATAAAAATTTATTTTCTTTATTTTAAAACATCTGCTTTGGTAAATATTTGTAAATTTGAAAATTTTATCAATTTGTTTATGTTAAATGAAGCAAATATTAGGAATAGATTAAAATTTATATAGAAATGGGGACAGATTTTTCAATCAAAATTATGCGAGTACATTTACCTAAATGGAATGGTAAACAAGATTTCAATATTTTTATCAATTTTTAAATGAGGACATGTGAAAAATTTCGAAAATAAAGATAAGACCCAAGGAAAAATATTAACAAATATAAATTCAGATATTTCAGAAACAAGAATGAAAACGTGTTTCGAAAGCATTTCACAAACTTTAAAAAAAATTTGCAACATTTTTCTAAAACTGTCACAATTGTTAAGTAGCCCCAATTAGATAACAAATATTTAAGAATTTGGCTATTCGACATCTTTTGTATTGACAATAAAGCATGCAACTTGTTGCTGAAACAGAAACAATTGCAACAAGTTGAAAACTGTTTTTTATCATTTTGCCTTAATAAATACACAAAATATATTTTAATAATATATTTTGAGATGATAAATAAATCGCAACTTGTTGCTGAAGCAGACTCAATTGTAAGAAAATAAAATATTATTTTTTTTTTTGCATTGATAAGGCACTAATAATTAAAGAATTTTCATTGTTGTGTTGCATACAACATGTTGCTGAAACTTTAGGAATTGATAAGGCACTAAGAATCAAAGAATGTTTACTGTTACTGAAACTTTATGAAGACACCATAATTATTAAAATTGTATGTGAGAATAATACTCCTTTTCAGCAGACTTTCATGCAACAAGTTGCAAGCAACATAAATCTTAACTTATGCTAATGATTTTTGAAGTCATACAAATTAATCTTATAGATTTTTGAAACAATTATCGTAGAAATATGTGTCTCAACATTGCGGTGATTCCTCAGCTTTCAAATAGATGTACCACTTCAGCTCAAAATGACCTTAAATTGTGCTGGAATTTTTTAATTTTTATCAATTTAAATACACACATCCGTTTCAGGAGAAACCAGCTTCTGTTACATTGTATAAATTGAAATAGCCAATTTCTGATGCTCTTACGGACATGATCGATTTCGAAATGTAAGAAAAAAAAATATAAAGTTCAAGGAGCCACCACTTCCTGCAAGCAGCTGATTTTTTTCGCACAAGAGAATACATCGAACATAATTATTTCATTCAAGGAGATTTTTTTCATACCATCAAGAGTGAATTCAAGCTTGGTGGTCATTGTATATATTTATAGTATATGATTTCATTTATCCCAAAGAATTCACCTTGAGAACCTCAAAGAAAGTTCCAGAAAATGTTCAACGTTACTCTTCGTAACGTATGAATGCTTGTGATGATGAAGGAATATAATTCAAAATGATTACCCCAACAGTCATGAATTTATAAGCAGAATAAGAGTTTCAAAAAAATAAAATAAAAATACAATCGTGTATAAAAAAGAACTTATCCTTCTCCTCAACTACAACTTGTCCATTGCAAGAGTTCGCGGTTCGCCTTCACTTGAAATTGCTCTGCAATCAGGTAAATTCATTTTGTACACATCGGAATGATCGATATTTTTCTTCATTTCTCATTTTGTTTTTATTACAGTTCGTGTATAAACAAAAAAATCAGAAGATGTCTGACATGTCGATGATGTTTTTATCGAAATCAGCTGGATGGATCTTATACAGATATTTAAATAAAATAATTAAAATAGCAAGAAACAGCAAGAAAAGGAGTGCCTCAAGGAACAATATTCGGGCCACTATCTTTTCAGAAATTTTAAACGAGTATTTATTGATACGTTTATTCTTCTTATCTCATTAAGATCGATAGTAAAACTACCTTAAATACCTCTTTCAATATGCTCAAGTTTTATTTTTTGTGTATAACCATCAGAAAGCAGAAAAAAAACAATTTCGAAACCAAAACTATTTCCCCTCCTACAATAAATCATTCAACTGAAAACACTAATGTATATGAAAAAGAGTAATAAATTAAATAAAACAGGTAAAATCAAAAGAAGAATAGTTGGTAAATCGATTCCAAGAAAATAATTAATTAAATTAATCTGTACTAATCTGGCAGTAAACATCTTTACTTTTGCTTCTGTTTTTTTTTTTTTTTTTCAAGAAACGTAAAACATAACCAATAATATTGAATTAAAAAGAAAAACATAAGAGAATAATTATTGTTTTTTAATAGAAAAATAACAAAAATTAATTACTTGGAAAAAGTTGAAGATTAAAAAAGAAATATGATGACATTTAGCGGTCATAACAATATTTCTAATTAATTGTTTTATCAAAAATAAAAAATTAAAAATAATAAAATTGACTTTTATTCTTAAGTCAATTTGAAAAACCAAAACTAATTATAGGGTGAGGTGGAGATTTGGTCAAAGACGTTTAGATTAGAAACTGAGAGGTATATAATGGATGCTAAATCAATCTAAGCAACTAAAAAATTGCTCAGTTTTTGCTTAAAAGTAGCTCAATTGGCGGAGACTTTGCCATTCGAAAGATTATTTTATTTTTTGTACAAAAATAAATATTTTGATAGGTGAAAATTCGAAAATAGCTCAATATTTAATCACTCACTTAGATATTATTCGGATAATCACATTTTAGAAGAAATTGCGCAAAAGTAGCTCAGTTGCTCACTTGAATTAAATTGAGCAACTGACAATATTATCATCTTTTTTTATCATGTGGGGCAAATTAAGAAATATTCAACAAGGAACTCCAAATTTTCTTATAAAAATAGTAGCTCAGTTAATGCAATACAAAAATAGCTCAGTTTTTTAAATTCTAATATTTAAATTTGAATAAGTTAATTTATATACAAAAAAATACTTATCTTTCTGGTTAAATTTCAATTAATTTCATATTAAATTTTATTGATAAGAATGTCAAAGGTTCTTGTGGCAGTTATTTTCAAGAGAAATATAAGACATAAAAAATCCATTTTGTTTGTCATCACCCTGTACTATGGGGCTATCATCAATTATTATTATTAGCATGCATTTTTGTGTGGTATACATGGATGGGATGACAAGTGATCATCGCTAAAAGGCAAGGTCAGCACTTGGGAGCATTCTCATAAATTAAATAAATGATGCAAAACATAGCGCAAACAATTGCGGCTTTTGTAATAAATCAGAAGCGACTATACAGATACACTTTTCTTCAGTATAGAACTTCTTGTTCTCTGATCGTGCTTAAGTCTGTTGCTTTGACTTTGTCGATGACGATGAGACGACGCAACGTAAATTGTTGGTTGAATCTATGGGTTTTCTTTGATTGGAGGATGTGGCACTGTATGGGATTGGGATGCTTTAGGAGATACAAATATGCACGCAACATACATAAATTCGACTTTAATTTTATTTGATGATTTTAATGTTGTTGGATGCCAGAGCGCACGCAACAAATAAATATACATATATATGGCGCATTGGAAGATTACGGAGACTATACCAACTAAGTCTGCACCGACGACCAAACGGCGATGCGGTGGTGGCGGGGGCAGTAGTATGATGGCGCGATATGGCAACATTGGATATAGTGATTTTTTAAATGATGATGCTGTTGATGTATCTTCTATATGGATTGGATACAGTATCTATTTGTATATAGATAAATATACTTTTTGTAGTTAGAAAGGCAAATGACCTGGTAAGACTTTAACAGCATCGAGGATTGTAAATAAATTGTATAAAATGATGCAGTAACAAATATTTGCTACCTACACTTGATTTTGAATGCATCATAATGTTTGTTTTATGAATTCTTACTTTTAATTTTTTTTTTTAAGTTTTATTTGAAGAAAAATTATGGGTATGGAGGCGGTTAATTAAAATTTAGTGAGAGCTGAGTTATAAATTTGAAGGATTTTGTTTATTTTTTTTTAATTTATAGTTAGTCAAATATCATTAGAGGCAATTCAATGCCAAATTTTAACAGTTTTATAGATTTTTTTTAATTGCATACATTTTTGAACAACAACAAATTATTCAAAATTTTTGGATAGAGAAAAACATACATACGTTATTTTTATTGTATTAAACTTGACCTCGATGTAACTTACCTAAAATGAAAAAGAAAAAAAAGTTATTAAAATTATGTAACAATCGATTTAAATAATATTATCGAAGTAGAAAATATGTTAAAGCTTGAAATAAAGTTTGATTACCATTTTTTTAAAGGATTCAAAAGTTAAAAATGCTTAATAAATCACAATTGAACCTTTTACTATGTTCTAAATTGACAAAAAACCTAGAATAGGGTTTGAATGGACCTATATTGGTTAAGGTGTCATTTTTGAATCTCTCATTTTTTTCAATTAACAGTTAAAAACTATGCCATTACAAAATATAGAACGATACAAGCTTAAACAACGAATATTGGTAAAACTCGTTATAAAACTTATTATTAATTAATATTAATTTTTGAAACTGTTTTCTGATCTTGTTATTTCTCGAAGAAATCACAATAAGGCACCGATATTTTATGATTCAACACCTCTAGACTTTTTTAATTGAGGCAAAAGCTGCACAATTGATTCTAGAATTTAAAGACTAGAAAAGGGGGCCCTTATCTAGACATTACATTATTTTATAAAGTCATGTCAATCAAAACCACGCTATACATAAAAGTTATAATAAATGTTCATATGTGATGGTTATTTTTTATTTAAATTGACTCAAGTTATAAAAGTTCAAAAAAGAATAACCATTAATCATGTTAATTGACTCTTTCTCAATTTTAATCAAGACAAAAAACGACTTCAATTTCCTCTATAAAGTTCCATGATAACATAATATGGCCAACATAATATCTTGATAAATGCATCTTTTATGTAAGTTGAAATGAAAATTAAGATATTAAAACTCTCTAATTTCTCTTTGCTGATGCTGTTCCATGAAATGATGTTATTTAACATCAAAATATCTGATCAATTAGCGCCTATCTTTTCATAGTCTTTAAGTCCCCATCATCATAACATTTTATATATATGCGCAGATACGATACCTAACCTATACCTATGTACCCATGAACCTACCTATCTATCTATGACAGAAAAAAAGTAAACCTCAACACTAAATGCAACACCCACTCAATGTCGAATGTGCATCAATTTTCAACAAGATTCAGATGTCTTTAGTCTTATAAGAGACAGAGAGACGAAAAACGAAAAACGAAAAGCAAAAGATAGACTCAAGACTTATAAAGTATACAATTACATTATTTTCAATAAACTTAAAACACACGATTGTGCAGTATTAATACTTTTTTTTGTTGCTTTTCTTCAAGTCAAGTCGTGTGCTGGCTCTGAGGTGATGAGGAAAATAAAGTCATGCCACACCCCTACACCAAGTTAAGACCCATCATAGTTATACAAAGTCGATCTTTCATTTTATTAAAAAATCCTAAAATAAAAAAGTGAGAAAAGACGCTCAGCTCAATATAATACCTGACTTATCTCTTCTTTCAGCACATTTTACACCGTTTACAATAATAAAAACAGAAAATTAAAAACAACAAAATATTAATCTGAGTTTCCTCCTACACGAAAAAAAGATCCAACATAAACAACTTCTACTTATTACAGACGTTTTTGATGATGCCCTCTGAAAATGCATTTTTCCATAAACTCAAAAACATTAGCTAAAATGTCGTTAAACAAGACATTCGGGTTGGTTTATTTTCAAAAAAAAGTAAGGAACGATAATAAAAATTACAAATAAAGACGATCGTATCAGTAAAACAAAAGCAACAACAACAAAAAAAAAAGGATTCAAAAAATACAAAATGTTAAAGAAAATCTGAAAAATTACACCGAAATGTTTATATAATAAATATCTTGACCTTTTCCTTATAACTTTTGTATACCAACTTCCAACACTTCTTCGCTTTGTATATTTTGTTTTCCTTTTTTCTTGTGATGCATTTTGTGTGTCATTTCATCTTGTTGCATCTCATGGATGCATCCAGCTGCTGAATCATCCTATATCTATGTCTGTAAGTATCTAAAGCCATACTGAATGTGTGCATTTGTATCTGCTGCTCTGACTGGATGGACAGCAATTTTTTTTAAAAACCAAACTTCCTTATAATGGTTACGATTCGAGGAGGAACCCATATTTGGGTTCTTTCTTTTTTTTCTTTAGGTATACAAAAAATTAACAAAAGGCATTCGAAAGGAGAAGAGGCTATTTTAATTTAATTTCTTTTTATTTATTTATTGAGGATGAATGCAAATGGTTGAATGGAATGAGGATAAAAGTGATTGAGAGATACCACAAAATTGGTCATACCCGGTGTCAGTGGAGTTTTCAGTTTTTTTTTTTTTATTTTTGAGTTATTATTTATTTTGGAGGTATTCTTTTTTAAAACACACAACAACAACAAAAAAAGAAAACGATTGTGGGGGCTAATTGTGTTTTGATTTCAATTATAATTTTTCATTTTAATTTAATTTCTTCTTTTTTTTCAGGTCGTCGTTTTTATTAGATGTTTTTTGTTGTTGTTGAGTTCATACACAAAATGGAACCATAAATGCTTGTGGCTCTTTTTTATAAACTGTTTTACGAGAAGTGGTGTTATTAACGTACGTAGAGGTTTATATATTAAAATTATTGTTTGAAATAGTATCCTTAAATGTGTTTCTTGTTAAAGGTTACGAACTATGAACTTATGATTCTCTTCTTCAAATTATAACAGACATTTTTTTATTAAAACAACTTCAGAAATAGCGACGTTTGTAGGTTCTATTTTTTCAAAAAGCCTTATTCATATTTTTGCAAGATAGGGGTTATAGTGTTAAATTTCTTAAGGAGTGTTTAAGTTCATTTGTTGTGAATTCTACCTGTGGTGTCCCACAGGGTAGTCGCCTTGGTCCTATTCTATTTGTTTTATTTATAAATTTATTTGTTTTTTTTTGTTAAATAAATGAATCGTTTTTAGTTACATGTTTCATTCTTGTCCTTTAAGTAGAGTATATTATTTATCTGACTTGGGTGTTGTCTTAGAACCTAAACTAACATTTAATGAACATATGACCTTCATAGTTAAAAAAGCGAATAGAGTTCAGGGTTTTATTAACAGATCTGGCCGTGATTTCCGTGATCCATATATGTTTTAAAATTACTTTTTATGAAACATTTGTGAGACCAGTCCTGGAATATGCTTGTACAGTATGGTCACCTTAATACGCCGTACACGTCACAAACTCGAAGCCGAAGCCACAAAGACTTTCTCTCATAAATCTTCCTTCTTTGACAAAACATAGGATGTATTTGCAGTTTTGTTTTATTTTTGGAATAATAAACGGACAAATTTCTGATGGTGAGTTCTTGGTAGTTTAAACTTTAGTTTTAGGCGTTCAAGTATAAGACTCCAGAAACCATTGAATACTAATTTTAGGAGATCAAACTATGGTGTACATAGTCCCTTAAATCAATTAATTGAAATCTATAATAAATTTTACTCTTGCATTAATTCACCAAATGAAAATATAAAAAGTATAAATTGCAAATTAATATTGAATTAAGCTTGACAACATACTTAAAATATTTTAGCATTAGTATAGTTTAGCGTTTCTTTAAAATTCGTAAGGACCAAGTAGAGTCTTAAACTAATTGAAAATTTTTTTGTGAAGTTTATCAGATACTGAAAACATTTTAAAAGAATATTGAAGATAAAATAGGGATCATGGATTTTTTTTTAAAAGCTCAAATTTTGTTCAAAAAAACTATGCTAACTTTAGTCAAATCAAATTTTAGGCAAAAGACTCACTTTAATTATTGAAATATAAAATATAAATTGAACTATGTGCCCTCAAAATTTGTATCTTGATTCTGCACAGCTGTTGTAACGTTTTTTTGATTTGGCAAGCAACAATTTTAAAATGTATTATTTTTTCGACTAACAACAATAGTGACATATTTAATTGAGAGTTTTCTTTTTTATTTTGTAAAATTTTGTGATAATTCATAAAGTTTGAGGTCTTTTATATCGTGTTCGGTAAGATTTTCGGAGAAGTTTCTGAACCATAGTCAAACGTGATTGTTGACAGCTGAATTGATATAAGCATTTTTTTAAAGTTTCAGTACTAAGTGTCCATAATTCTTGATATTCCTTACTTTTTCTTTAAGTTTTAAAAATATTTCAAATATAACTTTGACAATGCAAACAAAACACAAAAAATGTCAAAATCAGTTGAGATAGCTTTGAGCTTTAATAAAATCCTTACTAGGTACAAATGACTACCAATCAAAAGCTTACATTTTCAAAAGCCACGCCTTTAAGTTAACCGACTTTTTCAAATAAAAAAGATATTTTCTTTTCTAAACATGAACGTCTTTCTTATCATAAATGTTCCTTCAAATAAATTTTATCAGACTTATAATCAATGCTATGTTAGTCTTATTTTATAGCAAATACAAATATTTTGTTCTCAATACATCAATTTCGAATATTACAAAATTTCACATAAGAAAATATCATTTGAAACAAAAATTGAAACCGAAAATGCTTTGATATTAATTTTTCACTTCACTCCTATTTACCAATCTTGAACCAATTCGAAATTGATAAATTCTTAAGGAAAACCAAAAGAATTCCCAAAAATCAAATTAAAAACCAAAAAAATGTGTAAATTGACTTTAATGTGTTCTAAAAGCCAATTTTTCTCTTGTTTAAACTTTCTGATCATTTATTTTTGTGTGAAAAGATACTATCTTCCTTTTCCATCAAGTGTTACTTAAAGAAAACAACTTAAAAATGTCTGCAAATATTTAACAAACAAAAAAGCAAAAAAAAAAAAAAGAAATTAAGAAAAAAAAGGAACTCTCATTTAACAGAAAACCAACCGCAAACATTTCATTGTTAAGTCATTGAAATTAAAGATATATCTCTTCATATATAAAAATATATGTTCTTTCTAGGGTTTTCATCTTTTTTCTTTTTTACTCTAAGCCAAAACCACAAAGCGTCAGCAGAGTGAAATTACGAATCCCACTTATATACAGACATACATACGTACATACGTCTATAATTTTTTTTTAAAGTCATTTTTACCATTAATTTTTATCCTCTTCTTCTTCTCTTTTCTTCGTCGTCAGTTTCTTCTAAGAGATGTCTCTGTTTTGTTGAGTAATCATTGCCACTGATGGTGCTCAGACATATTTTTCTTTTTTTGAATTTTAATTTTTTTTAAGAAGTCTCGACAGCCAACGAGCGTTGAAACCCTTTCTTTCTTTTTTTTTTAATTTTTTGTATATTAACTCATTTGCTTATATTTATATGCCCTTCATGGCTGCTGATGTGATGTTTATCTTTAAGTCATCAAGAAGTTTCTTTCGTCATCAAAGCCAAGCCTGATGACTGACAACCCAGACATCCAAACATCCAGAATTTCCCTTTCTCAAAAATCAAACATTTATTTTTTTTTGTTTTTTTTTTATTTTCCCAAAAGACGACAGAAGAACAGAAGGGAAGGGAAGATCCAAAAAGGGAAGTGAGATCAAAATTCATTGAGGTTGCTTTTGATTAAAAAGTGATTAGCTGGATTTCTTTTGGTAATTTTTTTTTGTTTGTCTTTCTTTAGGTAAACAAAAAAATGTATGCAGTGAAAATATTTAAATTTCTTTCAAACAACCATATATTCATCCCCATTTATAGACATACTCGTATCCACCCACAACTGTCTATAAAACGATTATAAAAAGAGAAGACGAAAAAAAAAAACAATTCAATGTCCGTTGACCAGGCGCGTGTTGTATTCACAATTTTGTTTGTCGTTCAATTTGTTTTATATTATTTTTTTTGGTTGCAAAAAATTGGGGCAACACATGAATAACCCCAAGGAAAAGATTAAAAAAAATACAAGCAAAATTACAATTTTGAAAACGATGGATGAGAGGAGACATCGGTCGCGTGTGCGATTGGGGATGAAAGACTCAAATATACGTCGTCGTCCTCGTCGTCGTTGGTCGGTCAGTATCTGGTGCCTGGAACTGCAAAAGAATATACCATTGACGTATGTATGAGGGTTTGTAACTTCTCTATACCTGCCTATGTACGCATACCTACATATATTAGGTTTGGTACAATTTATTGTTGTCATTCTTAGACCGAGGCCGACTCAGGGTGACTGACCACAAACGATAAATTATCATGACCAACCACCGCATCCCTGTTCCAGAATCAAAAAAACATATAGCTACCTATACAATGGATCTCTATAGGAGGACCAAGAATAATCCAACTGACTGACTGGATGGATGGGATGGATGGATACGTCCGTCCTCGATGTCGTTGGTTTTGTTGGTAGGTAACCTACGTAGATAAAGTCGTAGTTTTGAGTCCCTTTGGAATAGTTTTTTTTTTTGCTGTTGTATTTATTTATTTTTCTGTCCTTAATTCGTCTGTCTTCCTTTCATGGCTATGTTATGTCTACTATTTCGATCACAGTAACAAAAAAAGGAGAAAAGGGAGTTAGAGAGCTTCCCTTATGTGATAAATCTGATAGCAACATATGCTCAACCATACGATATGACCCTATGTATCGACGAGATGGTCATCACATCACATCCCATCTCATACAAAATTCTAGGAAATTAATTTCACTGTTCTTGTTGTTGTTATTTTAACAACACAAAACTCTACAAAACACGAAACGAAACATAATCAAAAACTACAAAGATTTTGACATTGCACATTTTTATATCTATAGAAATTTATCTTGTTGTTTTTTTTTTGAATACACAAATTTATTCATTGACAGAGAATAAGTATGAAAAAGAAAATGAAACATTGATATAAACATAAATATGTGACTAAATAGTTATAAAAGATTAAAAAGATGTCTTGTTTTGAGACAATATTTTTGTGTATACCTAATAAATAAGTTAGATACAATAATGACACGAAATCACGTATTATAATCTTTTATTGTTGAAGATCACTACAAGACAAAAAAAAAGATTTATTACCTTCTATACAAGAAGACTTTAAGGTCAAAATATGAATAAGCATAAATTTTATATATTACACTAAAAGATTGATATAAAATATATATAGACGTGTTTTTAAATAGAAGTCATTTGTAGTTGCATATTTTTTTCGGAGTTGTCAATAATGTAAGTTTAATGAATTTTAGCAAATCAAGCATTTAAAATTGTTGTCAATCTTGAATATGGTTAATTTTTATACTTAGCAAAAATGTTAAACAATTTTTATTTAAACTTATTTTTTTTCCAAATAATTATCTTTGAATAAAATAGCTTAAAAAAATATTAACTTCACAATAATTAGCTATATTTTTCGAAAAACGACTTTTTTGTCATCTGATAGAATTTTCAAAAAAGATCAATAAACTATTATTTTTATAAAAATTAACAAAAACTTCAAAAACTTGGTAAACAATGATTTTCGGGTCGAATATTCTGGGAACAACATAAAATATTGACTTTAATGTTATTTAATTTTAATAAAAATGTTGTTTTTAACAATTGGTTAGATTTTGATAAAAATCTTATTGACAGTTTTTTTGTAAAAAAAATTATAAAAATACAAAAATAATTCTCAAATGTTTTAAACTTCCCATAGGCAGTTATTGTAATATGTTGGATTTTTCAAATTGAAAATTTTGACATTTTTCGACGTTTCAAGGTACCTAGAGTCGAAATAAAAGATTTTTAGAAAGATGTCTGTGTATGCATGTGTACGTATGTACGTTCGTACGCCCGTACTTCCGTACGTCCGTACGTTCACGACGTTTTTTCGTCAGCCGCGGCTCAAGAACCAGAAGAGATATCGACTTCAAATAAAATGTATTATACAGAATAAAAGGCAGAAAGATGTAGAAAGGGCTCTGAAGAAAATTGAGTGAGCGTTTTTTTACCAAAGTAGTTTTAAATAAAGGTGAACACTTTGGTAAACCCTTAATGTCTTACGAACCAAAAACGCTAGAGACTTAAATTAAATTTTTTATAATATATTGTAAGTATATTTTTTGAAAAAAAATCCAAATAACAGTTTTTTATAAATCAAAAAAACTGAAAAAAAATGTGTCACCTAAAAAATTTTACGAATACAAAATGATTTTAAATCCAAAACTATTTTGTGCAACAAAAAATAAAGTTTTTAACATTTGGTAAAATTATGAAAACAATCGAGTTGACAGTTTCTTTTATAATAAATAAAAATCTAAAAAAAAAAACTTTACTCAAAGTTGGTAAAAAACTTGACTCAAATAAATTTTTAAAAAATTTTAGATTATAGCTTCCAACAAATTTTTATTGATAAGAAATATTGTTTTCAACATTCAGATAAAATTTTGAGAAAAATCGAATTGACAGTTTTTTTGATAAAAAAAAAAAACCTAAACAAAAAAATTAATAAAAGTTGTTAAAAATTGATTTTCGACTCAAATAACTTTTCAAAATGTTAAGATATTGGCTTTCAACAACTTTTTTCATTTAAAAAATATTGTTGTCAACATTCAGTAAAATTTTAAGAAAAATCGAGTTGACAGTTTTTTACAAAAAATAAAACCTTTAAAGAAAATTTAACAAAAGTTGATAAAAATTGGTTTTTGACTCAAATATATTTACAAAACTTTAAGATAGTGGATTTAAACTAATTTCATCTTTTAAAAAATATTGTTTTCATCATTCAGACAAATTTTGAGAAAAACCGAATAGATAGTTTTTTTACAAAAAATTAAAACTTAAAAAAAAAAATTAACAAAAGTTGGTAAAAATTGATTTTCGACTCAAATATCTTTTCAAAACTTTGAAATTAAGACTTTCAACTAATTTTTTCTGATAAGAAATATTGTTGCCAACATTCTGAATATTGTTGAGAAAAAAATCTTTTTGATAGTTTTTTTTTTACATAAAATAAAAACCTAAATAAGAAAAATAATAACAGTTGTTAAAAATTGATTTTCGAATACAATATATTTTCAAAACTTTGAGATATTGGCTTAAAACAACTTTAATCTTTTAAAAAATATTGTTGTTAACTCTCAGTTAAGTTTTGAAGGAAATCTAATTGAAAGTTTTTTTTTACAAAAAGTAAAAACCTACAAAAAAAAAAACAATACTAAAATTTGGTAAAAATGTACTTAACACTCAAATCGCTTTTCAAAAATTAAAAAAATTGTCTTGAAACTCTTTTTATATCACAGAAAATATTGTTTTCGATATTCAGTAGTTTTTTTTTTATAAAATCCAACAACCCGTTTTTTTCATAAAAAAAAATAATATCTACAAAAAATTGTAAGAAAATTTGGTAAAAATTGATGTTCGGTTCTTGATTTCTTTCAAAGTAATTATATTTATCCAATTTGTAAAAATTTAAGAAATTCAACTTTAATTGGTGAATATTTGTTTTGGACTATAAAACAATTTAAGAAAATTAGATTTTAAAACTAAACTATTTCTTTATATACAAAATATTGTGAATAATTTTAAAATTTTTAAAATTAAATCAACTTACAACTTTTTTACAACACGAAAACCTACAAACTTCTAAGCAAAACAAATAGACACACGGATCAGTGTGTTTTTTTTTCATTTCAGAAACCCAAAAAAACATTTCTTAAACATAAAATAATAACCTAAGAAATACTACTTCCAGTTGTTAAAAACGACTATGAACTTCAACCTGCAAAACATAGTGAATTTTAACTTGGTTTTGAATGTTATCAACCTTTTTTAGAAGTATTAGAAATAAAAAACCATTAGGTAGCAATTTTTTTCCAAAAAAATGCAAACACACTAATAAATTGTTTGACGTCTTGAAAATCTTTATAGACAAATCTTTAACTCTAATTTTCAAAAGAATACTTTTCGTAAATTATTATTTCGCTTCTTACAAAAAAATACCAGTTCCAACTTTTTTGATTTTTTTTTTAATTTTCTTCAAACTGCACAAATTTTGACTTTTTCGGAAATTTACTTCTACCAACATTTTGTACAGCCTTTTTTTACTGTTTGACTATTTTTGTTCACAAACATAATGAAGCATGTATTTCGACATTTTTTAAAGCGTATTTAATGCCTGCAGAGTTGCCACAATTTTGTTTAAATTATATAGTTTATCAGACCTTTTCTGTAATCTATAAAAATCAACAAATAATTTACCTTCCCTCTCTTTTCTCACAAAAATTTTCCCAAATTATAGCTTAAATAAAGGTAATTTACTCATCCCAAAGTTGGTTGGTAATTCCCACTTGTTTTTCTTTTGTGTCAGTCTTGATGGAAGGTATGAAAATTCGAAAGTACAAAAATAAACACCACCCAAACAAAATATCAACTCAAAATGTCAAACCACTTCACTATGTAATTCATTTAGTGTCAAACAAATTCGACAATTAGCCCCATCTATCTCCTTTCCTCTGCTTTTTTGGGCCCATTACTTATCCCCATCATCACCCTTTTATAAGTTGGTATTCAAAAAAAAACTTAAATCATGTGCGTGCTTTTATATTTTATGACTTTGGTCTTCTAAAAAAATTTCTAACTCGTATCTAAGTGGTGTTAAAGGTGTGCACCAGGAGTGCTTAGTACGGCGGTGTTAGCCTTTTTATTCTTATTCTTCTTTTGGGTGCCAACACTATACCTAACCTATTAAATCATTTTCAACCCTCACGCAATAAAAAAAAAATCCAAGTCCAATTATTTGGGGAGGAAGTAAAATTAGAAGCAAAACCAGCCAAAATATCAAATATAGGTAGGTGAGGATAAATTTAGAGAAGGGAACCGTGAAAGCTGAACGGACGACCGACGAGACGCATATAAAAAATATATACCGCACACGCAGCAATTATGCTAGCGACAGGCCTATTTAATTTTTGATAATACGGCGATGAAATATTTATACACATTATTATAAGAACATGTATGTAGGTTTTGGTATGATTTTTGTTGTTGGTTTCCTGGTTGGTTGCCGGCGGTGGCGGCGCCAGCCGTGCTACTGTCGAATGACTTGACTTATTGGGGCGAAATGTTTGTTAATAGGGGATGTTAGTGGTTTTTTTCTCTATTTTACTTTCCTTGTTGTCGTCTTGTGTTGCGTACATATTTATGTGTGATAAGCACAGGCATGGAACATACATATTCTTTTTTGATTAAATACATTTATTATCAACTAGTTGAACTAATTTGGAAAATTGTTTGCTTAGGTGGGTTGTTCAGAAAAGAAGAAGAAGAAGAAGTCTGTGTCTGGATGTGTATTTTTTCGACAAGGGAATAAATAATAAACAGAGAGACAGATAGACAGCGACATTTGTGATGATTTGGTTTATTTTGCGTTTGCGTTGCTTTGCGTTGGGGGAAATGAAATAATGTAGATTAAATAGACTTGGAATGATTTCTTAAAGGCATAAATACAATCGTCGTCTTTTATAAGAAATGAAATCAATATGTCCACATTTTACATAGAAACGAAAAAAGGGCATACGATATCAATCATTACAGTCAATTCATCAAATACACAAGCTGTAAGCTACTTGAGTTGGATTATAGGGGGTAGGTAAACATCTACATAGATTGTTAAACGATATGAGAAAGTTTCCATTTCCATCGAAATATTTTGTGTTTTTTTTAATTCATTGATTCATTAAAAGTACACATATTTTTATCATTAAGTTCGAAATTAAGATGTAGGATTTTTGTAAAGTTGAAAAAACTTGATGTAATTCTGCATTGTGTTTCGGTTTGATGCAAGGGCTAATGACGATAGCCTTAATACCCATTAACAGCTTTAAAAAACATTTCATTATTTACAAAGAGTCATAGAATACCAAAAACTTGTCAAGAGTCTCTTAGAGATTTCAGTTGAATTATAGGAATTTTTCTTTGAACATTTTTAAAAACCTACCAAATGAACCATTCTCTCGGAAATGGATTCATTTTCTAAAGTTACATACAAAAATGATAACAAAAACAATCTAACTTTCGGTAATTAGTTTAAATTGAAGAAAAACTTCTAGTACTATCAAGTTAATATGAAGCGCAGGTCTATTAAAACAAAATGTATACTGGGGCGTATACGTACTTTTTTAGAATTTTGTTTTCTATATTTTTCATTTGGGATGTTACGAAAGCTTATTATTCACACTAATTATTTGAACAAGCAGGATAATTTTCAAGGGTTTGCTATTACAAAGTTAGTTATAAGTCTTAAGTGGGACATAAGTCCCAGCTTTGGGTTCATCTTTCTATAAACTAAACTGAACACATCAAAAAATATAAATGTGGTTTCATGTAAAAAAACTTTTCAATAACCAGGATGTCTTAACCATTTCTCTGCTCAAACTGTGAAACAGATAGAGGTTTGATGTAAAAGCGTATATTCTTGACATTTAACATCAAATTTAATTCATAGGCCAAAGTGCCTTCAAAATTCAGTTTTACATTTTTTGGATTTTAGATGCACTTACACTTTCTTTCTTCCATAAAAGCAACTTATCAACCCTTTCATATTGCAGAAAATTTCAAGAAGTACGTATGCCTTCTAATGCAAGATAAAATTCTAAAAACTATTCACGTCATACGGTTTTCTAGAAAATACATTTATTTTTTTGCTGGTCTTGTATACTTTCAAAAATCTTAAAATAATATTTAAAAAAAAAAAATAAATAAGAAACATACACATTTCCTTCACATGATACAACATTTAAGTGAGGTTAATAAACCAACTCAATGTCGATTTTTTGTTTGCTGCTTTTTCTTAAAAACCAGTGCATACACAAAAAAGTGAGGATGTATAAAAACAACAAAAAAAAAACAAAAAATCAGAGAAAAAAAACATCTTTTCCAAGGGAAGAAAAATATAATAAATGTAAATAAATGGAATAATAAAAAAATAATAAACAACATTGCTCAGCATTTTCAGTATAAGACCATCAACCATTGGCATATGAGAGGCGAGATGCTGTTCTAGCATCACAACAGTGCAAAGCAGAAGCAGAAGAAGCAGCAGCAGTTGAAAAGCAAAAGCAAACGCTTTATAAAACACTTCATTCCTTGAGCTATACAACCTCTTCACATACTTATATGCATTGCACACAAAATTTAAGAGCGATATATGGTTGCAGTTGCATGTACCTAGATAGGATAGCAAGAAGATGAAGAGGCTGCTCCAAAGAGGCTAACGTAAACAAATCGACGAAAAATATACTTTGCTGCTCTGCACTTATGTTTACCTCAACCATCATCCTCCTCATCATCTTCGAAAAAAGAAGATGACACCCCCTCCCAAATATCACAGTAGACTCTCTTTTTGCCGTCGTCAGTTGCATGTGGCTGCAAACGCGTCCGTCTGCCTTCATCCATCCACCGACTTTACAGAGTCACCGTGTTTGCATTTAAACAAAATGCAGATTTGGCACTATAATGGTGCATCAGCTGAAGCATTGAATCTGTATGGAGCAAGATATTGTGTACCTATATTCTGTATAGGAATGTAAACAATTGCTTTTATTTCCGTGCGCGTTATTGTGTATAGTCTGCATGAATTTAACCAGCGATTCACTTGCAAAAGATAACCATCCTTCCACTGTACTGCCGCCGCAGCCTGAGCTGTCTCGCCCGCCATGAACCAACCAACAAAAAATATATAAAATGGAATGGGATAAAAAGATACAACAACCTTCAAATTTATATACAAAAAACACACCCTTACGCGGGTCAGTGAATTGTTTACACTTTTCCTTCACCTCCCTTGGGGGAGGTATGGAGGTTGAAGTAAAGGCATACACATTATATTATCATCATTATTTCGCAACATTACACATTCGCCGCGTACTTAGTTCAGAATTGAAGATCTACAACAACATGTGCTCTAGCTAGTTGTGTTGTTTTCTGCTATGTCCCCTGCCTCCATAGGCTAACTAGCTGATGGAAGTTTAAGCGAAAAAGATCTTCTTCTTTAACTTATATATTTTCTTCTTTTGCACTGCACTGCACCAACAAAAAAAAAGTGAATAAGAAAAAGAAAAGACTGTATATGATCTTCAGATCGTGATAAATCCATAAATAACAATGAACCGCGACTTGTAGTCGTCACCGTTCGTCGTTGTCGTTGTCGTCGTCGTCGTCGTTGTCGTTTTCGACTTCATCTTCGTCGTCGTCGTCGTCCGTCTGTCCATCCATCGTGAAACGGATTGTAACATTGAGATATTTTCTTGTTGTTTATTTTTGTCTCCCTCTCTTATTATATTTTGTTAAGGCATAAGTATCTGCATCTATACCTTCTTTTTATAGGCGTTTACGTTCATATCTACTCTACGTACCTTCGAAAATGTAAAACAAAAAAAACAACAAGTAAGACCTTGACCTCGGACAATCCCAAGAAAAGTTCATCCTTTACAACAATCTGTTGTTGGAATTAATACTTCTTCTTTTTCTTGATAGTGAATTATAGAAGAAGAAGATAACAGGTACCCTATAACTATAGCTCTACAAGATACAATAATATGCTTCAACTGATTGGACTCAAAAAATGTTTAATAATGTACAAGTGCATACAAGAGTGTATAATAATCTTTAAGAATTGAGGCAAGTACTTAATTTAGCTGATAATGCAAATGCGCCGCAAAAGGCACAGATGCAACTCGTTATTTAATAATTTTTTTTTATTTTCTGTTTCTTCTTCTTTTTTATCATCTTTCCCTTGCTCATATTTGTGTATACACTTGTACTTTATCAAATATGAGTATTGTACTGATTGTGGAATTATGCTGTTTTTTTTCTTTTGATTTGCTGTTATGTACATTATTTCTGATTAAAACTTAATTGGATGAAGTTCTGTGATATTTACACTTAATTAGTAATTTTAATTTAGTAAGGGATGTTTTCTGTAACACATCTACAACAAATTTTCAATAGTTAATCCGTCAATCAGCTTCTTCAAATCTTCTCTGCAACCGGATTAACAGAAGTTCAACAACTGCAAATATTGGTGAATTAACGTTTCGTAAAGTTGATTTGTTGACATTAGATTCAGTTTGTTTACTATACTAAGAAGTTGCAATTAAATGACAATAGGATAGGTTAGGTTAAAGTGGCTAGAAGAAAAGGCCCATTGTATTACCGCATGAATCTAGAGAATTACTTCTTACAATTTTGTCTCATTGCGTGTCCGCCTATAAGACAGTGTCCCGTAAGAAAACCTATTAGGGAGCTTATATGAAGTCTGCTTTGAGATAACAAGTCTTTAGAGCGCTTTGAGTCCAGTGAAGGCCATATGAGTTTTGTGGCTGCGCATGTTGGTAAATTGTGCCACCTAGAGATTGTTATCGCAAGAGCTGCTTCTTTTAGCAGAAGTTTATATGTAGCTGACGGTTTACCTTTGTTCTCCCTTTAAGGCAAAACAGGTATGACGGTTCCATTTTTAGCGAGATCATCGGCTCTACAATTTCCTGTAATGTCTCTGTGGCCAGGCACCCAACAGAAGAAGGAAGAAGAAGGAGACGATTGACAATCGAGGACCGTTTGAGATTTGGTTGAGACACCGTCAAGAGATTTTATAGCAGCCTGACTGTCAGAGAAGTTGATATCACGTTTTCTTTTAGTCAGGAGAGGACCTCTTTGATCGCTTAAATTTCTGCTTGGAACTACAATGATTAGGGAGGCGGAATGAGATGCTTAGATTAAGATTTTCTGAGTAAACACCACTACCAACTCCCTCATTTGTCTAGGATCCATTTTTATAAAAATAAAAACTTTTGTCATTCAGGAGTTTTTTGTCTTCTCATGGAATGGATACCTGGAAGTTTTTTTCCAAATTGAGGTTTTGGAATAGTGTAGTCTATGTACTTTGGTATAGAACCGAAGAGGTTCAAAATGATGGAGCTTTTCGGTTACAAGCTCACTATGTGAAATTTTTAAACCATCTTTAAAAGTTTAACAGTCGATTTTGGGAAATCTGTAAAAATTGTCCTTAATTTGGTAATTTAGTCCACTCAAACTCACAATTAAATTTGGGCAGTTTCACTTTCGAAAAAAACAGAGGTTTAAAAATTCTCTAAAATATTTAGAATTTAACATTTCAAATGATATAACATCGTTTTTCCCATAAGAACTTCAGTCGTTAGGCTTTTAAAAGGTCAGTGAATACATAAGCTCAATACAGTTGATCACTCAGCGACGTTGTTTCTTTACTGATTAAGTTCTTGAAATGTATCAATAATTAGGAGTATCAACTAAGAAATTATCTTTAATGTTGAGGATCATTTTCACCTTAAAGACACAGTTGTCTCGCATTAGGGGCTCGAAAAATACAAGAATGATTTTTTTTATAATAAGCACACACTCAAGGGGATATTACTACCCTTATTATGCAGAGACACAGTGTGAGCACTAGGAAGAGAAGAGAAGGTTTAAAGGGAGATGTCAGTGCACAATTGTTTTGAATTCCTGAATATTGCAATGACTAGGAAATAAAGAGGTATTCTACATTCGCAAAGTACGGCTTAAGAACGAATCTCAGTATTTGACAGGACTGCCGAAGTTGATGAGCATTTGTAGAATATTACGGTTGACCTGTTTAAGGGGAGGAACTCAACTGGCTTTTTCACTAGAGCATAAACCGTTAAAATAACGGTAAAAAAGGCTGAGACAAGAAACTTTACGACGATGTTCAAGCGAAGTAAATGAATGAAAAATTGATGATATTATCACATATCAATTTAAATGCTCAACGTTCAATACTATCCAAGAGGCTTAAGTAAGTTGCAGGAGCACCAGCCCAGAGATGGGAGTTATACTCAAGCTTTGGATGAATATAAGTCTTGTAGATAACAGCCTGATCAGAAGGTGTGACACATTTCTTGTATCGCCTATAGAAGCCAAAACACCTTTCGGGTTTTTTGGCGACATCGAGTTTGTGATCGTTCCACAAGATCTGGTTGGTGATACACATACCGAGAATATCGAGATGTTGAGTCTCCTCGATGCAAGTGCAGTCTATGGATAATGGCAATGAAGGTATATCTCGCTTTACGATACAAGACAGCATTGCGTTTCCGAAGCATTAAATGGGGATTAAACACGTAGTTTTTTAATCCCCATTGAACAATGCTGTTAAGGTCGGAATTTAATGAGCTTATCATATTTTGTCGTTGCAGTTCCACATTCAAAGAATAGGGATGTGAGTCTGAAACCAAATATAAAAAGCTAAGAGTACTATCGTTAGCCAAACAATGTATTGGATTAGAAGTTACAGACAGGAGATCATTAATAAAAATGAGAAAGAGTGTTGGAGATAGAACAGAGTCCTGGGGCACACCAGCATTTATTTTATGGACTTCAGACTTGAATCCATCCAATACTACTTTTATCGAACGATCCAAGAGGTGATTACTAATCCAATGAAGCAGGGATTCATGGTTGTTAGAGAGCCTCTTCGTCCTAAAGTTTTAATGTTTGCTACAGTTTTTGGATTGGCAGTGTTCTATGCTAATATAATCTACAGTCTATTCAACACCTTAACGATGGGATTCGTGAAGTTATCAAGAACAGCTGGAAATGGTACGAAAATGTATAAATACGGGTTTTCCATTTCTAAATTAATACCTCTTTACTATAAAAAAGATATTCACTTATTTTTCTTTAAAAAATTATCGATTTTTAAATATCAAAATTAAAAATGAGAAAACTCATATACTTCGTTGATTAATTTATTTATTTTTCATTTCCACTTTACAATCAGTTTAAAGAAGAAAGTCACATAAATCTCCAGAATATTCTCCTTTCAACTGTACAACTTATTAACCTGCTTATAAAAACTCAACCTTCAAAAATTGATTTCCTCGTATTCAATTCCGTTACAATTTCATCATGAACCAAGTTTTATTCATCACAAAACCGTTTACCTATATTTCCAATGAACAAAAAAAACTATGAGTAATATAAAAATCATACATATATGTTCAACTATATATATATGTATATATGAACTAAATAGCAATTATTTTAATAATACGTTTTATATCGTCATAATATATAAATTTCCATTTAAAAACAGTCATAAAACTACAAGAAACTACAAAAACAAAAACAGCTATAAATTCGTCAAATTTATTCCACATAAAAACCCTTACAATGTCATCAAGGTATTATAGGTACATACGTATGAACGTACCTTACCATGCCCCTTCCCATCTTTTATAATTTTGGTTTTGCATTTATTATAAGTTAAAATCTCCCAACTTAAATCACTGATTCATCATATTTTCTTCAAACTCACTATAAATATATGTACCTATATATGTTCACATCAAGTCACACATAAAATCTAGATACCTTACTTCTATTTACCACGCTGTATAATATTTAGATGCATAGAAATAGATAGAGAGATACAACTTCCCTATTAAACTTTATATGGTATAGAGAGTGCTGGGCATAAAGATAAAATATACTATATCTGGCTGTTCGTTGCCCTCACATAAAAATATCTACAACAGTAGAAGAAAAAAAAATATAAAAATCTTTTTGAAACGTTCAAACGTTCGTGAATATGATGCTTTTGATAATAAAAAAAATACTAGAGATGTGCAACACCATCATCAATGAGTCAGTTACTTGCCTCATGCTATTCCTCAGCTGCGGATATAACATACCTTAACTTTGTGGCCCCTCTCATTTTCAATGATACATCCATGCATATATAAAAAAAAAGTGTTGAAGCTGACTCGTCTCACTGAGTTGAAGATTAAAGCCATCAAAATCAACTCTACTCAACTCAACTGAACTCCCTCATCATCTTATTAGCATGAATATCTTTGGATTTTATTAGATTCGCTTCAAGAGTATCTATAATAAGCATAAGTCAAAATCGAGTTCAGCAGCTGAGATCAGTAGTTACGAGTATAGCCCCACACATTCTAGATATGTTATTAGCTTATTTTCCAAACTCTATACCACAAAGTGTATAAGTCGAGGAAAGGAAACTCCTATAAAGCCGATTAGATTGTTGATTGCTCTGATGGGGTCTGTGGGGTTTCTAGTTTCGGTTTCTTGAGTATGTCCGTTCTCTAAAAACGACAAAGTTGCGAAATTCTAGTACCTAGTTGATATAGAAAAACAATTCTCCAAATTGCATTTAGAAGGTCACAACACTCAAATTTAAAAGACTTACAATATTCACCCAAAAGTCACAATCATACAACTTATAGATATTTTTCGACTTAGGGTATAGCTATACATATGATAGCGTCCAGTTGGCGCGATTTGGAAATTGTACCCCCAAATGGATAAGAAAATAAAATAAACCAAAAAAAAAATTGGGCACAACTAAGAGCGAATGACTAATCTGTAAAATAAACTATCGAACAACTGGGTTGTTGCCGGTTATTGCGGTTCGATTGTGTTTTTTTTTTCGAATAGCGTGTTGTATGTTTGTAAGGGAAGAACATTGACCTAAATCATTTGCATATACGAGCACATTTTAACTTGTTCTGTATTTGTTTTTGTTTTATTTTTTAAACTTCATTTAATTTTATTTTATTTATTTAGCACACAAAAACACTCTCAGACCGGATCAATTTAAAGTGTGATCGTTTTGTATGAGTCGAACGAGTAGGTACACTGTAACTGTAACTGTAGGTAGGTATTATGGAATACAAATATTTACTTTATTTTTTGTTACTTGTGTCGGTTTGGCATCGAAAAAGGAGGTCTTTTGCGGCAAATTTACAATATTACTTAGCACAGCTTGAAATTTGTGTTTTGTAACATTTTTGTGTTCGAGATAAAATTAAATATATAAAAAGATATATCCTCAAATACATAGCCATATATACCAACTACTTAACGGTTACATAAGATACTTTAAATATTACGTGTTGTAATGAGATAATTTGGAGATATAAGAGTGTTATAAAAAGTTATCATAATATACAACACAATATAATAAAATTAACTTAGAGTATAGGTAGAAGTTGAGTACATATGACATCAATATGAGATCATGTTCTGTTTGAATTATTTTCTTACTGGTTATTATCAGAAACTTAAGAAAGAATTAAATAGAATTTTTTTTTTTTTTTTTTGTTTTGTGTGCTTTGGTAATTATTATTCTACACTAACTGGTTATCAAATTAAATTAGCACACTAATCTATTTGGTGTCAATAAACTTTCAATTGGTGAATTTCGTTTTTATTTTTATAACAAAAATATATATGTATGTATATTTTCTTTTGTTAATTATATTAATTTTTTTTGTTGGTTTGGAAACACATGCATGAATTAATTTGCTTTAAATGGTATAATCACAAAATTAGAAGATTTGGCTATTTTGATAACTTTATCGCAAGTCATTTTAATATACAATTTAAAAAATTATGTATATTTTGGACGATGTACATTATGCATGATTATAATTGTGATTAAATAAGAATTAGATTCTATTTAATGCTTTATTACGAATATGTTTAAGTGAATTTCGTGTGTTGGTCTTAAAATAGTTTCTTAGGCATTTATTTTTATCTCAAGAACATAAAAAGATATTTCCTTTTAGTTAAGATTAACACTTTGAGTCTTTTCAAAATTATACAAGCTATATAAGTAAAAGATATTATAGAGTGTCAAGTGTTTACTAATAATTTAAAGTAAAAATGAGAAATAAAACGACACCTGATTTCTTAAAATTATTTTTATATTTAAAATATAACCCTTAAGATGGTTCTCTGGGCCAAGTTAGGATGTTAAATGTTATTAAAAAACACTACAACATTTCATGTTGATTTCTTCTATCTTTTTAAAAAAATATTTTTTTTCTGGCACATTGGGCGTATACGTACTTTTTTTGGCAATTTTATTGATTTTTGTTTTATTTTATTTTTTTTGCATATTACTTATTAACACTGCCAAAATAATGTAGTAGAACCAAATAAGCTTCAAATTAACAAACATAAAATACTTGTCAAAAAAAGGATTTAAGAAAATATTAAGCAAGGGATTTCAGAGAAAACTTGTCTCTTTTTTCACACTTTTTTACGAAAGGTATTAAACGGGGTAAGAATGTGAATTTTTAAATTTAACGCTTTCATACCTCTGAACCACCAATCGAAATCAAATCAACAACCAAAGCTCCCGTGGTACAATAAGCATCTATCTAACCTTAAAAATGCGAAACGAAAAGCTTTTAATAAATATAAACAGTCTATACCGAAGCTTCAAATATTACTTCAATACTCGAATTCTTTGCAAATTTCTTCCAATCAGTATACTCAACTCCTAGTATGAATAATCTTCCCTAAAGGTAAAAGGTTGATATTGGTGCATAACAGTTAAGTAGTTATAAAGTTCTTATGGTTTAGGACTTACATCACTTAAATCAAAATTAAATGCTGGATTCGACGGTTTACCCGCTATATTTATCAAATATTGTGCCACATCACTCTGCTTTGTATTTTTAATAAGTCAGTACCAGAAGTAATTTTTCTTGATACATGGAAAATATCTTACCTTATGCAAATTCACAAATCTGGTTGCAAGAACTTAGTAGACAATTATAGAGGTATTTCAAAGCTTTCAGCTATTTCCAAGTTGTTCGAGAGTTTAGTAAAAAATAAAATTGAATTTTAACGAAAGAATCCATATCTGAATTGCAACACGGATTTATATTTGGGCCATCCACCACTACAAATATGGCTCTTTTTTAACATACTTAATTAATTCTATTGAGGCATTGAGTCAGGTAGCAAATCCTTTGATTCTGTTAGCCATTACACGCTGCTACGTAAACTTGAGATATTTGGATTCCACTCTAAGTTTCTCAGATGGATTTCGTCATACCTCATAGGTCTCAAAACGTTGTCATTGATAACTTCCTATCGAGGTCTATAGAATGTACTTCTGGTATTCCGCAGGGCAGTCATTTGGGTCCTCTTCTTTTTAATATTTTTATCAATGACATTACATTAGCCATAAATCACCCCCAGTGTCTCCTATATGCCGATGATCTAAAATTATTTCTTGAGATAAAAAGTGTTGATGACTGCTATCGTGTTCAGTCCGATATAAATCGGGTGGTTGAATGGTGTTATTCAAATAGTTTAAAGTTAAATATAAAAAAATGTAATGTAATCTCTTTTTTTTAAATCAAACACTCATATTGACTTTAAATACTTGATCGCGTCTAACACACTCTCCCGTGTAGAAAATATCAAAGATCTTGGTATAATTCTTGATTCAACTTTTTCTTTTAAATGTCATGTTGACTATATTGTTGGTAGAGCGAATTCACTTATTGGTTTTATTAAACGAAATTGCGTTGATTTTTGTGACCCCTACGCGTTATTATCACTTTATACATCCCTTGTCAGATCAATACTTGAATACTCAGATGTTATATGTAATCCAACCATTAAGACCTTTTCTAGTCGCATCGTTTCAAAAAATTCATATTTTTCAAAATGAAATGGAGTTTTGTCCCCGATTATAAAGCCAGATGCTTATTGCTATAAATTAAGTCCCTGGAATCGAGACGAAACATTCATGATGTGAGGGACGTGTTATGCTATCATATTAGGTGCCCTCCTTTGCTTTTTTTAATACCAATCTATGCACCATCAAGATTACTTCGCTCAAGGCATTTGCTTTTTGTACGATACCATCAGACCTGCTATGGTGGTAATGAGCCAATTTCTAGGGCTTTAAAACAGTTCAATGAAGTTTGTCAATTAATTGATTTAAGTTTGAGGCGTATGATAGGGTGCAGCATGACGTGTTATTAAAAAAAAACTAGAACACCTTGGTTTTCCTTCTCCATTATTAAATTGGCTAGATCAATATTTAACAGTTTGTGAAAATTGGATGTAAAACTTCAACAAAAATTTATAACTTTTCAGGAGTTCCACAAGGAAGCCATCTCGGACCACTTTTGTTTATTCTTTTTATAAACGATCTTTCCCACTGTGTCAAATTTTCTAAAAATGTACTATTTTCTGACGGAATTTTGAAAATTTACAAACGTATCAATTGTCCACTTGATTGCAATCTTTTGCAAGATGACCTCAATTGCATTTTTCAGTGGTGTGAAGATAACTGCATTCATCTCAATACCTCCAAGTGTAAGCAAATAAAAAGGCTTGAAAACCCTTCAAATCAGAAGGAAACATCGTTTTTTTTTCTTTTAGCTAGAGATTTTATTTGTAACCATATAGATTGTTCTATGCTGCTTGCACTTTATCCAATTCATGTTCCTTCAAGACCTCTCAGGGAAAGAAATATCTTTTTTTCACACCGCGTCATTACACTAACTATGGAAAAATTGATCCCATATCTTGTTCTTACGTTTTTTTCAACTCTGTATGCGATGCAATTAACTTACAATGGAGTAGAGTAAAGTTCAAAAATGCTTTAAATGAAATTCTTTTATGAGGCTTTTTATTTTGTAAATAAAGATTATAATTAAGTATGTTAGTCTAAAAGAAATTGTACTCGATAGATTTAATAAATAAATAAATATATTTACTTTTTAAAAATATCCCTAAATAGATCCAAAAAATTAAAACAATACTCTTGTAAATATAAACTCCTTAAAAAAAGTAAGGAAAAGAAAATAAAACTTAATTCAAAAAGTCTCGTGTGAAAAGATTCCGAAACAAAAAAAAAAGATAACAAAGTTGTTGACAAAATGCATGAAGACAAAGATGATGATGATAATAAACAAAAACTATTTAGCTTAATCCTTACAACATGAGAGCATGCAACTCACATGTATTCCATATAAGTTAAGAACATACATCATTTTGTAACTCTTATGATTATCCGGCTCGAAGGACCAAATAATATAGAACTATGTACACAACACATCATGAAACTCCAAACTTTATTCTCTTCTCCCAGTAAATTATCTTTTTCCAAAAACAAACAACAACAAGAACAACCCAAAAAATTGTTTCAACTTTTTCATCAACAAAAACAGACTAAAAAATATAAAAATAAATTATATAAAAGTCTCAGCTCAGTGCACCGCAAAAGTAAAATTAAAAACGAAACTTACAAAAACGAAAACGAGTGCATAAAAAGAAGGTCGACAATATAGTGCTAAAAAAACTTTTTTTTTCTATCTCAATATATGAACTCTATACACCAATGTTTACGAACATACCAACAACAAAGACAACGACGACAAGGATGAGGAAGAGTTTGAAAGGAACATGAAAAAAAAGTTCCTTCTGCACTTTCAAGTTCTCTAATCTTTACTTTAACTTTTCTATACGTTCTTCCATCGCAACTTTACGTAGTTGTAGTCATCGTCATCGTCATGAGTCTCTTACTTCGTTCTACAGATTTGGTCCTGATGGTCCTCGTTTCGTAGTTTTAGTCGTTGTCTATGTTAGTGTCTAGTACTTTACTTTTTGCGTTAATTTACTTTTTAATATGTTTTCGTAAGTTTTAAGTTTTTTTTTTTCTGGGAAAATGTTGCCAATACCAGAAAGTATATATTAGGATAGTAGATTCGTAGTTGTAGTCCTTGTCTCTAAAGGAAGTTAGATACCAAAATACATCTACGACAAAGTATCTAACCAACCGACCAACAAACTAAGTGAATCTAGAAAAGTTTTGATAATTTTTCATTCGAATACTAAGTTTCCTTAATGCCTGCTCTATCTTACTCTCTTTTTATAAAACTTTCGATTCTTTCATGTTGAACTTACAAGTTTAGTCTATCCTCAATTTCAAACAACATGAACCAATTTTTATTATTTCTTGCAAATTTGTTGTTCAAGCAATTTAAAGAATTAAATAAGGATACAAAAATTATCAGAAACATGACACATTTTATGAGGAACAAAAGGTTCAAATGAACTTTGCAAAAAAAACACGAAAACATATCCACACATGCAGGATGGAAGAAGGACCCTATGGTAAAAAATCAGAGCAATGTCCTTTTTGCTATAGGGAAAATATAAGAAACCTTTTAGTACACTTCTATAAGAAGAGCAGAAGCAAGAGGAGTATATGGGGATTAAAATTATGGTGGCATAGTTTATAAGGACATGTGCGCAACGCACTCTCTCTTCACAGAAATAAGATCCTTGTACACGTCTCTAAGGTCCTTATATCGGGCAATTGTTGATATACACTCTACACACATACTCGGGTGTGGTGGAATGAAGTGCTGCATTGTATTGTGTTGTGTTGTGTTATGTGCATCGAACAAGAGTTTTATATGACAACAGGTAGGTAATGTGCGGATACAAGTTGAAAATTCCTCTTCTCATCTTACTGACTGTCATTCATCATCACAAGGATGAGGATAAGAACACGTATATTATAACAACATAAGGCCCATAGTAGCAAGGCAGGATAGGGCAGGGCAGGGCAGGGCAAGGCAGGACAAAGCAGGTATATATCTAGGAAGGTCTTTCGAAGTTTTTTTTTTTGTTCGTCCTGCTGTTGTCCTTTTCGTTTGTGATGTTGCCCCATCTTGATTCATTTATTCAATTCCGTTTATTTTTTTTCTTATGTTTTTTTGTTGTTGTTCGTCGGTACTATGCCTCCTTATAGCCATCCATCTATCTATCTATCTATCCATCCGTACACTAATTTTGCTATATCCCTAAGGTGAATGCATTTTAATGACCTTTTTATGGAGATGGAGATATGTATAAACGTATGTTCTTCGGTTAGGTCTTTGGTTGGTCTTGGGCTTGGGCTGTAGAGAAAATATAATACTTCGTACGTGTACGTTCCCCTAGGTGATGTTGATGGTGTTTTATGTTCCACATTGTTGCAAGTTTTCATATTTTTTTTTTTTTTAAATAAAAAAAATGCCTTACAAAAAGAGAGATAATAATAATGCTTCTGAGGGTTTAATGCCTGTTATTCATTTTTTTTCCTTTTTTTTGAGGATTGAATAGAGAGAGGATTCCCGAACTCCGATGATGCGGGATGAAGATGATGACTACCACGACGACGACGACGTTGAACGTCGACTACGAGGGTGATGGCATTGGTGTATATAGTGTATGGAAATGGTGATGTTGATGATGCGAGGATAAAGATAAAACTGCATGAGAAAAAATAAACTGGGCATTGATCCCTTGAGAAGAGCAGGTGCTACCTTTCTGCTGCTGCTGCTGCTTTTATAGAAAACAAGTTTCCGTTCAGTTCTTTTTTTTCAATATGATTTCTTTTTCATCCGAAGGTAGGTATGGAGTATGTTTTGCTGCCCCATCTTTTTTTTTATTCCTTACTAAAGGATTTTCTGTTATAAATCCTATTTGATATGCTATCATCCAGAGGGGATAATGATTGAGCACAGTTTTTATTCCTCATATTTTCTATATAAGATATGTACCTGATCAATTTGCCACCTTTATTTCATTTTTATTTTTTATTTTTTGTTTGAGAAGCTGAATTTCAATGACCTGTATTTTATGTGCAAGGGATTTGAATTCTATTGTTATACATGTTCAGGATCGATAAGGGCAGTATAGGGTCGTTTTTTTTTTCTTCTTTTTTTTTTGAGGAGGGAAGAAATTAAATAAAAGAAAAAAAAGATGGATTAGGGAACATGGAGAAAAGGGAAAAGCGATCAAGTGCATGTGGGTTCCATTGTTAGGCCAGTACTTTTAATTGTTTAGATAGTTTTTGTTATGTTGTAATTTTGACAGACTGTAAATGGATTTATAGATAAAAATAAGTTTTTTTTTACGAATACGAAGTTTAAAGAAAGGGAAGATTATCTTTTCATGATCTTACTGTTAAAATTGATTGAAATGAATAAATTTTAAAGATTTTATACCAATATTATTTTATTTTATTCAAACTTTTGAGATAAACTCAATGAATTGGTATATAAGAGGACTTCTTTGAACAGTTTTAAAGAATGAAAATTTCCAAGTTTATTTAATAATTTGGAAATAATTATGCTCATAGTTCTTCTTCAACTAAGAAATGTAATTGTTTTTCCTTGAAAATCAAGCCATACTATAGGTGTTTTCAAATCTAATTTCTTTCAACAAATATAAACAAATATACAAAATATACTTTCTTAGAAACAAAATATCTATAAATTTCTTATTCTCTAAAAGAATTTTCAATTGCAACTTTCATAGTAGTTCTTTCCAAGAAGAATTATTACTTTTTGGTTTGCTTGACGAAAACGTGAGAGAAAAAAAATAAAACAAAAATCAAGAACATCATTTGTCTGTGTCTATTGCAAAACTTGAAGAAATGTTAATATGTAGATACTTTATAGTATTTAGATACTTTATGTGTATCTTTATAAACATATAATTTCCTGTTGAAAATTTTGTATGAAGCTTCAATTTTGTAGATATGTAGCTTAGAATAACAATGAAATGATTTTGTAGAAATTAAGTTGATTTTTTTCCTCAAGGACGAATGTAACAATAATTGGGAATTCGGAAGACAACATTTTGTTAACAAATTATTATTGTCTAGGTCACAAGCGAGATATTTATATATATGACAAATTATGACAAATTTCATCATAAAATTAAGACCTGTCTTTGCTATTATATGCCTTGATTTCTTGGATAAGAAAGTCATTACCTGCACGTAAATTGTAAATTTGTCAAAAATTATTAATTTAATTATTATGCATTATATAAGAGTAACCTTAACCGCCAATAAAACTCATTAGCCTTACATAACATAGAAATAAATTAAATACATTTTTAAAAAATATTTGTATGACAATACCAATTTTAAAGCAGTTTTTTTTGGCTAAGTTATTAAAGTTTGATTGTCTATGTCCAACGCTATGAAACTTGTAAGTTTTTATTTGTTTTTAAACATATTATTATACAAGCGAAAAATAATTAAATAATTTAAGATGATTTAACCTCCAGATTGTTTATTTATGTCACTTTAAATGACACTTTTCTAATAACTCGGAAACTTTAATATTTAAAAATATTTCACTGTTAACAGTCGAATTGCTTTTTTTCCTGAACACCGTTTATTTTAATATATATGATTTAAAATCATGAAAATGAGAATAAATATAAACCAGCATAAGTGTTCATAAGAAAATATGCGCCAAGACAAGGTTTAATGGTCATCTGCTGATGAGCCCAACCATTACATCGGGGCGAAACGCATATATGTGAAAACTTATGCTGGTTTATATTTGTTTTCATTTTCATGATTGTTAATCATATTTATTAATAATATTTACTCTAGTTTGTATTTTTTGAATGATATTTTGGGTTATTCAAAATAATCAGGTGGCATTTGTAAAGGGCATTAGCAAGAAGGTATCAGGTTTTAAGTCCCAACGCTTCTTGTTTTTTAACTTCTCATAGGAAGTTATTGTAATGGGTCCGATTTGTCAAATTGAAAATTTTGACATTTCTCGACGTTTCAAGGTCCCTAGAGTCGAAATAAAAGATTTTTAGAAAGATGCCTGTGCGTGCGTGTGTACGTACGTTTGTACGTCCGTGCGTCCGTACGTCCTCACGTTCGCGACGTTTTTTTCGTCGTCCATAGCTCAAGAACCAGAAGAGATATCGACTTCAAATACATTTTGTTATACAGATAATAAGGCAGAAAGATGCAGAAAGGGCTCTCAACAAAATTGCGTGGGTGGTTTTTTTACCATAGCAGTTTGAAAAAAAGGTGAAAATTTTGGTTAACCTTAAATATCTTACGAACCAAAAACGCTAGAGACTTGAATTAAATTTTATATAATATATTGTAGCGTGATACCAAAAAGGCATATTTTTTGAAACAAATCAATATAACGTTTTTTTTTTATAAATCAATAAAACTGTAAAAAAAAATTTGTCACCACCAAAATTTTAAGACTAAAATATGCTTTCATCTCCAAAACAATTTTCTGAAACGAAGAATAATGTTTTTGACATCTGATAAAATGTTGAGAAAAATCGAATTGACAGTTTTTTTTATAAAAAGTTTAAATAAAAAAAAAAAACATTACTCAAAATTGGTAAAAATTGAATATCGATTCAAATATCTTTTCAAAAACTTGAAAATTTTGCTTCAATCTTATTTTATCTTATAAGAAATATTGTTTTTAACATTCAGTAAAATTTTAAGAAAAATCGAATTGACCGTTTTTTTTACAAAAAATAAAATGATTTTCGACTCAAATATCTTTTCAAAAATATGAGATTATAGCTTCAAACTAATTTACTTCTACAAAATATTTTGTGCAACGTTAGGACACATTTTGAGAAAAATAGAATTGACCGTTTTCTTACAAAAAATAAAAACCTAAACAAAAATTTAATAAAAGTTGGTAAAAATTGATTTTCGACTCAAATATCTTTTTAAAAATTTGAGATAATAGCTACTATTTAATTTTTACTTATAAGAAATATTGTTTTTAACTTTATGACAAATTTTGAAAAAATCGAATTGACAGTTTTTTTTAACAAAAAATAAAAACCTAAAAAAAATGTATAAAAGTTGGTAAAAATTGATTTTGTCTCAAATACTTTTTCAAAAGTTTGAGATAATAGCTTCTTATTAATTTTTACTTATAAAAAATATTGTTTTCAACATTAGGACAAATTTTGAAAAAAATCGAATTGAAAGTTTTTTAAAAAAAAATAAAACTCTAAAAAAAAAACTTGGTAAAAATTTACTTTTGACTCAAATAGCTTTTCAAAAATTAAGAATATTTGCTTCAAACTTATTTTATTTCACAGAAAATATTGTTTTCGATATTCAGTAATTTTTATATAAAAATCCAACAGTCCGTTTTTTCATAAAAAATAAAATCTACAAAAATAGTACGCAAATTTGGTAAAAATTGATAAGAGTACATATAGACAAACTTTTAAGCAGACGGGATGGGAAGTTATCAGTAAATTTTAAATGATATTTTTGGTTATTTAAAATAATCAGGTGTCATTTGTTGAGGGTATTTATAAGCAGGTATCAGGTTTTAAGTCCCAACCCTTTTTCGTTTTTTTTTAAGAAATTGCAACGCCAAATCAAGTAAGTTCAATATTTACTGATGTTTAATTCAACACCATACTTTTAAATAGAACATTTTTACGTCATTTCCTTCGAAAAAAATTCAATCTTCATTAAAAATTTGTATGAATGAGTTCTTTCAGAATTTTTCAATACGAGCAGAAATTCCAAGAACCCTTATTTAACAAAAATACAGTAACAATAAATTGCTACCCAATGGAAATTTCATGAATACAAAAAGTTTGCTTCTGTTGTCAAAAGGTAGGTACCCATTATTATAGATACTCCAATTCAATATTTTGATTGTCTTTTTGATATTAAGGAGAATCGATTTCAAAATCGAGAAAAACCCACGTCTGACTGAACTTTTATATTTTGTATTCTTTTATTTTTATTTTCATTAATTGATTGTCGTCGTCGTTGTTTGTCGATTGGAACAAAAAGTTATTCTATATAAAAATTAATTGATTTTGAGTTTCTTGACATCCATCGAATTGAATATTTCTTTTTAGTATAAATCAACACACATGGTGTTGTTGGTTTTGACAAAATAAACCACTTATTGTCATAAGTAGCTTTTAGGATGATGCATTATTGGTGTTTTAGTTCAAGTTGTTTTTGATGTTAATGTTGTTTTTGAACGCCTCTTCACAAATCATTAACTCCCTCATCAATCGTCGTTGTAGGTTGGTTTGTATATGGAAGTCCTTAACGATGACTTTAAGGCTTCAAAATGTCATCGATAAGAGTTCAGGGATTATGCATAAATATTCAAGGAGGAAGACAGTTTTTTTTGTTTGGGTATGTGTATGACTTAATCCCCTGTTATAAGCTTCATTATTTTTGAGTTATTTGAACTTAATCCATGTAAGGAGGAAGCGTTTTTTTGCTGTTGTTGTACACTGCCTTCGACGACATAGCCATTATTAACCAAACATCATCAGGTAGGTCATTCATCCTTTGCTTTGGATGAAAAAATACGAAAAATATCAAAAACAATAAATTTCTTCGAACTGCTCCTCGGAGGCGGCCGGCGGCGGTGGCGCCGATGGGATTTAGGAAAGGAGGAATAAATATGTACGTGTTTTGTGTCAGATGAAATGAAACATGACGTTTTCAGCGTCATAGTGGTGTGGCGTCGAAGGCAGCGGGGTGGACAGCAGCAGCACCGACGAGGTGCGATTCAACACGTGCCCAAGGTAGGTATAGAAGTATACATGTGTATAAATTGTGTGAGAAAATAAAATACAAATTTTTAATCCAAATTAAATTCACAATTTATTTATACACGAATAATTCAACGAAATATTTACACATATACACGATTATTATGCATTTTTTTTTAAATTTTGGTTTTGGTATCAATATATTATTTTTGCATTTATTACGATGATGTTTTGACAAATGTATTCAGGGTTGTGTTGCTTTGGTTTTGTTGCCAAAGGGTGATTAACCATTTTGTATTCCAGATGCATGATACGATATGGATACCTTCCTACATAAGTTGAGTATATATGTATGTATCTATGTACATTTATGGTATTGTTAAATTAATAAAAAAAATAATACAAGTTATTAATTATGTTAATAATCATCATCATCATTATAATCTAGAAGCAATTTTGTGTAAATGTTGAACGACTTGTTGAGTAAAATTTTAAATAGCTTTAGTGATTGATGATGATAAACTTGTTATGAGATATTGATTTGGAGCCAGGATTAATGAGCAATCAGGGATTGTTTATGCTTTTAATTGATTTTATTTAATGAAGTTTTTGTTTTTACGAGATTTTAATTAATTTTATTGTTAAAATAAAATCACAGTAGCGATATAAATTGTTTAATAACAAAAATTATGGATAAAGGTCAAACATCAAACATTTCAATAAAAGTTTTACTATAAATCACATTTTTTCAGAATTATTTTTTGATACTTCTAGTTTCTATTCTAAAACAGTGATGTAAAAAAACTAGTGGAATCAACGTGTACTTTGATTATTGCGATTTTGAAAATGGTTTTAAAAAAATCCAGTGCTTATTTTTTACATAGCAATTTTTTTAAAATTTAGTTGATCCCAAATATCTCACGAAAAATTACTCAAGTGGAACATTCTACAAAAAAAGAGGCTGGTTTTTAATTTTTTGTAAAAAAAACTGTCAATTTGATTTTTTTCAAAATTGTACTAAATGTTGACAACAATATTTCTTGAAAGATAAAAGTAGTTTTAAGCCAACATCTCAAATTTTTGAAAAGATATTTGAGTTAAAAATCAATTTGTACCAACTTTTATACATTTTTTTATGTTTTTATTTTTTGTAAAAAAAACTGTCTATTCGGTTTTTCTCAACATTTTTCAGGATGTTGAAAACAATACTTCTTATAATGTAAAAGTTTTTGACAAGATATTTGAGTCGAAAATCATTTTTACCAACTTTTGTTAATTTTTTTTTGGTTTTTAATTTTTTGTACAAAAACTGTCAATTCAATTTTATTCAAAATTATACTAAATGTTGACAACAATTTTTTTGAAAGATAAAAGTAAATTAAAGCCAATATCTCAAAGATAAAAGTAAATTAAAGCCAATATCTCAAAGTTTTGAAAACATATTTGAGTCAAAAATCAATCAACTTTTATACATTTTTTTTCAGGTTTTTATTTTTTGTAAAAAAAAACTGTCCATTCGATTGTTCTCAAAATTTGTCCTAATGCTGAAAACAATATTTCTTATAAGATAAAATTAGTTTGAAGCCAATAATTCAAATTTTTGAAAAGATGTTTGAGGCGAAAATAATTGTTTACTAATTTTTATACATTTTTTTAGGTTTTTATTTCTTGTAAAAAAAACTGTCAATTCAATATTTCTCAAAATTTGTCCTAGTATTGAAAACAATATTTCTAATAGGTAAATTAGTTAGAAGCTATTATCTCAAATTTTTAAAAAGATATTTGAGTCGAAAATCAATTTTTACCAACTTTTGTTAGATTTTTTTTAGGTTTTTATTTTTTTGTAAAAAACTGTCAATTAGATTTTTCTCAAAATTTTTCAGAATGTTGAAAACAATATTTCTTATAAAATAAAATGAGTTTGAAGCCTAAATTTCAAGTTTTTGAAAAGATATTTGAATCGATAATCAATTTTTACCAACTTTGAGTAATGTTTTTTTAGATTTTTATTTTTTATAAAAAAACTGTCAATTCGATTGTTTTCAAAATTTTATCAGATGTCAAAAACATTATTCTTCGTTGCACAAAATTGTTTTGAAGATGAAATCATATTTTAGTCGTCAAATTTTGGAAGTGAAATTTTTTTTTTTCAGTTTTGTTGATTTATTATAAAAACCGTTAAATGTATTTTTTTTTAAATATACTTATGTGGTATCACGTTACAATATGTTATATAAAATTTAATTCAAGTCTCTAGCGTTTTTGGTTCGTAAGATATTTAGGGTTAACCAAAATTTTCTCCTTTTTTTCAAACTGCTATGGTAAAAAAACCACCAAGGCAAATTTCTTGAGAGCCCTTTCTGCATCTTTCTGCTTTATTAACTGTATAACAAAATTTATTTGAACGGACGTACGGGCGTACGAACGTTCGTACAGACGCACGCACAGACATTTTTCTAAAAAATTTTCATTTCGACTCTAGGGACCTTGAAACGTCGAGAAATGTCAAAATTTTCAATTTGACAAATCGGACCTATTACAATAACTTCCTATGGGAAGTTAACAAAACTTTCACATAAATTGTATTTAACAAACATGGACGTTTTTATCTTTTATTAAATTCCTTAGAAAATTATTAAAGATTCATTGTTCTAATTTAAATTTATTAATTTTGCTAAGTTATTCATTTCATTAAATTTTACCAAAAAAATATCCCAAAATGTCTTCAAAAACAAAATCGATTACACATTTAATGCGATACAAATAAATAAACATTTTATAAACTCTTTTTGTGAATGAAAATACAAACCACCAGAAAAAAAATAACCAAGTCTAAAAACTGTGTACATCTTTAATTTAAATTTCAGAAGAATTCTATTTTTTTAAATTCTTACATCTTTTTATTTTTGTTTTGTATTTCCTACAAATATATTTTATTTATTTTGAACAAGAAAATAAAAGAGTTTTCTATTATAAATGAGGTGAGCGTTTCATGAAAGATTATTTAAAAAACAAATATATACGATGTACGTACGTAACCTCAAGACTTCAACTTCAATCATATATATAATCCAAATATATACAATTTGTTTTATTTTTGTTTCCCAACTATACACCATTGACACCATTCAAGACTTTAACCCGTGTACCTCACCTATATAAATTGTGTCACGTTGACTTGCGATTATTATGATGAATTCTAAAGTGGCATAAACTTACAAAACCTAAGTTTCTTCACTCTTATAATATGAGTCAAATAAAACTAGAAAAATAAAAGACGAAGAAAAAGTAAACAAAATAAAATAAATAGTTATTTATTTATCAAGGAACATTTCTTTTCATTTTGATCGTTGGGCGCCACTTTTATCCTGTCAACTAACATAGCGTATGTGTTATGTGTTTATAAACTCGTGTTGTGGCAATTGAGACATCCGTTTTTTCATGTATTTTTTTTTTGTTTTTCTTTATACAAACATTGCATTTTTTGCGCTTCTTTACATCAATATTCATAGCGAATGACTCACAGAACTATGACCACGAATCGATTTACTATACCTAATGTAAAAAGTATCTATAGGTATCCTCATATATGTATCTTTACCGGACGAGTAATGCAATACCTAATGTGGTATTCGTGAAATTCCTAAAAACTTACTCGATTCTTGATTTAATTGTATTTTAAGCAGTCAAGCGATTCGTAAAATGAATTAATTTCCCTCTTTTCTTATAGCGACGCTTTAGCGAGCCCTTTTTGAATTTTCTTCGTTTTGTATATTTTTTTTTCTAAGTTGTTGCTTTAATTCAAGTTGTGAATTTACAATTTCAACACAGGAACTTCATGTAGCACATATATATATATATATTCAAAATATCTACATATGGTACTTTATGCCGAAGTGAAGCCCAAGTGAAATGTCTACATAAATACAACTCGTTCTTGAAATACCTTCCATATTCTATTCTACTTATGTATACAAATTTCACACTCTTCTGCGGATTCCTTTTAACTGTAAAATTATAATATGTATCTAGATACATTTATACATAAGAAAAAAAAATAAAAACTGTCTGACTGTTGCTATATAAAGGAAAGGAATATTGTGGGTTTGTTATCATTTGAGAGGGAGTCAAGTGAAGAAAAGGGCCACAAGCTACCAGCTACCGCATCAACCACCAATCCACCATCACCTTAAGCCAAATCATCTTTTATAGCACTACCTACAAATATACATACAAAATAGGATGTAGTGAGTGTCGTTTCTTCTTTCTTTTACATTACAAACATATATTTTATGTTGTCTATACTTTGATCTTCTCTGAAGGGTGTTTTCATGTTAAGATTGTTGTTTTTTTATTTTTATTTTTTTTTATTCTCGCTTTTCTTTCACTTTGGATGGAAAAACAATACAAGAACAACAACACAAAAAATCATTTTATATTTAAAATAAAACAAACACAAATGCAATTGAGTCTGGAAATAATATGTCTGCCAGGGTGCCAGGCGAATACAAAATAATAGAAAAACAAAAAATGAAAAAAGATTGAATTGAAAATTTAAAATAATATTTATTATCCTTTTCCCTACTGAAAAAACCAATGTACCATTAAGTTTAATTTTTTTTAAAGAACTCCGAAACCAAGTGTTTAATCCCTTATTACAAATAAACAGGATAAGTAGCTGGTAAGGTTTAGATAGGGAGTTCAATAGAAAATGCAATGACGATTTTATGAAAAAATCCTATAAAAAGTAGAGGTCCTAAGACACTCTCTTTTGGTACCCCATCAATTTTTTGAAAACAAACACGTTTGTTATGTGTTTTCCACTTAAATAACAATAAGGGGTATATGACGCCATCCTGTGGTACTCCATTGATTTTTGTTAATTTTTTTCTTATAGAATTCATAATAATTGCAACAAAAAAATCAATAAATGGCGAACTAAATATTTTACCTTTTTTTATTTAAAAATATTGAAAAACTTCCCAAACACTTGTATTTACTTATTTTAAAAAGCCATTTTACTGCAAATGTATGACTTAACATGACTCATATTACAGAAACAAAAAATAAGAAAAGAAAAAATTCAATCTTTGTAAACAAAGTCAGGAAAGGAAATTTTGTATAAATGACTTATCTTAGTTTAAAAATGACGGTTTATCAATCTCAAGTGTTTGTTTTTTTTTGTTTTTACTTTTCATTTTCAAAAATCGATTAATATGTTATTTGAAAGTTTACTTAATAAACAAAAATATATAGATTTTTTTTGTTGTGAATGTTTGCTGTAAGCAATAAACAGCTGCAGCTGCAGATTGCATAATCACAATTATTACAAATGCAAATAGACCGAAAAGGAGTTAACAGAAAAAAAATAAAATTAAAGAAAAATATATACATACATATATAAAACCACACCTCGCTTAAAGGCTTTATTTTTTTGTTTTATTATAAAATTTTGTATACCTAGGTTAGGTAGCAATACCTTGAGACCACTGTTGAGTATAATACAGTTCAGAGTACGACAAAAGGGCGGAACATTAAAAATTAGTTTTTGAAAAGGCGTTGAAAATGACTTCAACCAATGGCTGAGGCACGTAGTATCTTAAATAACACAAAGCAAAGCAACAACAAAAAAAATTCAAATCATAAAACTATCTTAAAGGACATGGAGATATAAATTTGATTTTCTTTCTTTTTTCTCTTGTCTACGATCACGACTTTTGTCGTTCTTCTTAGGTTTAGACATGTAACATTTTCTTGAATTTAATGTTTACTTCTTTTTTTTGTTGTATGAATACCTTTTCCATAATGAGTTAATAGCGTGACATGACTTTTTATTACTCACTTTCCTTTTATCCTCTCTTCAAGGCATTATTTGTCGTTTATTTGTTATTTTCTTGATTTGTATCTGATTCGAGTGGTGCCTCTATACCTAGTCTATACCTTCATCTATCTATGGGATGAAAAATTGATTGAATGCGCGTCAGTTGGACAGACAAAACAAAAAAAGGAAAATAATTACAAGTATAATGCACTTTATAAGGCGAAACTTTTCGTCATCGTTTATTTCTTTTTCGAGATTACCTCCTGAGCCTAAGTCTGAGCCTTGAGTCTGTGTTTCTGAGTCTCTGTCTCTTTGGTTTGGTTTTTTCTTTTAAAAATATTTAATGTTAAATTTATTTTCTATCATTTATCACTTTATAGCTATTTATATGAGGTTTAAATGGTCACTATAGGTATTTTTATTGAGAATGACTCATAGAGTATAAGTAATTTATAGATATGTAGACTTAAGATACAATCTGGTTATTTAGTACCATTTTGTGCTTATCTTTGGTGTTCTCTTTTTTTTTATTTTTATTTTTCTATCTTGTATTCACGTTGTATCTAAACAATTCTACTGCTGATGATGAGCTGAGCAATGGCCTTGAACTTGTTATTCAAGAAAAAGCAAACGTCTTTTGAGAGCAAAGATAAAAAGAAAGAAGAAATTTAATGATAATTGAACGCGTACTATGTACATAGATAATAATAATTATTGTGTTACACAGGAATCGGAAAATAATTAATTATTTGTGTGTGTGTGTGTGTGTATCGATATTTGTAAGAAAAGTCGATTAAAAAAAGAAAAAAACATCAATTAGGTAATACAATAAAGTCATATATCTTTATAGTTAAATGGTTTTTTAAATCTTATGATCCAAAAAATAACAATTTGTTTTGAAATTTTTAATGTAAAAAAACTATCTAGGTTATTATTTTTAATATTTTTGTATTCTGATTGATGATATGTAATTTAATTTGATTGGTTTTTATCCGGTATTTAAATATGTAATTAATCAACTTAATCTATGCTTGTTTTTAATTGGTGTAATGAGGGCACGTGGATTTTATTTAATATTAATTCCGATTTAATAAAGAAAACTCTATCTATATTATTTTCTAATTGAAAAGAAGAATTAAAATCAAAAATATTTAAAAGAAAAAATTGTCTTTGGATAATGTCAACTTTACCGTAACCAAACGTAGACGTACACAGCCGTAGTACGTCCAATCTTAACATATGGTTCGATTGTGTGGTGGCCTGCTCTTGAAAAGCCTACAATATTGATAAGCTAAAGAAGGTTCAGAGAACAGCTTGCGTGGGCAACACAAGGGCCATGCGTACTAGCCCAACGGACGCCTTAAACGTTATTTTGGATCTTCTACCAATCGACCTTTTTAATAAATACATAGTTTCCTGCAGCGCTATTAGGCTGACGGAATCCAACAGCTGATTGTCAGAACCTAATGGTCACAGCAACACAACGAAATTGATTCCCTCAGATATTATCTCGGTAGACACTGACTACTGCACTCCTACTTTGAGCCTTAGTAAGGGGTTTAAGGTTATTTTCAAATCCAGAAAAGATTAGGAGGATGACATCGTGTCGATAAGTTTCGACACAACCATCTTTGCTGACGGCTTAAAGATGGAGTGCGGAGTTGGTTCTGGGATCTTTTCTAAGTCCCTAAATGTATCTGAATCCTTTAGGCTTCCTGACTTTGCTGGCGTTTTTCAGGCTGAACTGCTGGCAATTAGGGAGGCATGTAAGATACTTAAACAAAACCCAAACCAAAACCGTAATGCGGCTATCTTGACAGACAGTCAGGCAGCTGTCAAAGCCATTAACTTGGCCATACCCTCATCTAAATTGGTCCAGCAATGTCGCGATGAGCTTGCGAGCCTGAATATTAACCTCGGTGTCACCCTGATCTAGGTTCCGGGCCATAGTGGTATCGTGGGAAATGAACGGGCTGATGAGCTAGCCCGCAAGGATCGGCCCATCATACCTCACTTGCGGAAATGGTTAACATTCCTCTTGGTGCTATGAAGGGTAAAATCTTTTCTATCTACCAAACTGAATCAAACCAAAGGTGCAGCAATTTACCCAACTGCATTATATCTAGGAAGATATGGCCCATCTATAACAAAACCCGTACAAACGATCTTCTATGCAGGCCAAGGCAAGACATAGCCAGGATTGTTGCGGTTTGTACCGAACATTGGCCTATAGGAGTTCATGCAGAGAAGTTGGGTATCTCTCACAACACCTTTTGCCGTAGTTGTAGTGACCAAAGAGAAAGTGAAACGATAATCCCTTTCCTCTGCAAATGTCCTGCTGTGGCAAACACTAGAATGAAATACTTTGGAAAAGCATTCTTTCACGAACTTGATAAGCTATCGGAGACAAGATTAGAGACCTAATCTTTTTTCTCAATGCGACAAAATGGCTCTAACATAATCGCTATGAAGCTTCTCTGTAAATCTATCCCTTTCAATCAAAGGTCAAACGAGTTTTTGGTATCACAACGGCGCACTACAGCGCTAATTGGATCTCAGGCTAGGTTGCCTTGAGATCGCCATTTCTACCTACCTACCTACCGTAACCAATAAAGCCCAAAGGAGTTCTGAATGCGTTTGCTTCTACTTTATTCTATCATTTTATTACAATGTAAGTATTTTTTGGTCTGAACATTTAACAATTTTCAATTGAAATTTAAAAAATTTAACAATTTTTATCAGAATTATAAAATCTTAAAATTCCATAAAGAATCTATTAAAGTTGTTGAAATTAGAATTAAGAATCAAAGAAAACTGTAAGGATGTTAAGATATCATATTTGTATATAATGAATTTTCCAATAAGAGGTTTCACTACGATTTTTAAAAAATATCCAGTATTTTAAAAATAAAACAATTGATATTCAATGAATTGGAAAGAAGAAGGTCTGTTTTTTACAGTTATGCTCGCATCACTATATCCTTTCCATCAAATTTGTTATGACTAATAACTTCACTAGTTCCGTCTTTAAGGCTTTTAATACGTTGTGGAACATTGGCATAGAACCTCTAACCATGTGATCTCAAAAGGAAAACAAATGGGTTAGATTTTTTTGGTATCACCTCTTCAAGAAAAAACTTTGTCAGGAAGCCTTTTTGGCTAAATTTGCAAACAAGGAACTGTGACTGCCCTATTTTCCTGAGTATTTAACGCATATTTTTACAATTTCCATAACAACATAGTTTTTACTTGTCTAATGTTAAAAAATGACAATTTTTTAAGTGACCACTGATTTAATACTAAGATTTTTAAAATAAAACCTCTTATTGGAAAATGTACAAAACAAAGAAAAAGTGCTTTAAGATACTCTATTTTGACTTCCTGATCTAAAAAAATCAGATGATTTTATAGACGATCTGAGGTCTCAATAAACATGCAGACATAGAACATTCCACAAAATATATCATCATGACCTCATTTTAAATTGATTACTTTCCTTTTATTTTTTGGTTCTTCTAAAAATGGGATTATAATTTCGATTGCAAAATAAAATAACCTTGAAATTGTTAAATCGATAAACAACAATTTTCTTTGCACTTCAATCCCGCATCTATACTGTAAACATTTATGGATATGTTTGTACTTCCATTTATTTGTTTGTTTGTTATAATATTTCGGTTTAAAGAATCGTTACAAATCAATTTGTTACACTTTTTTTATGTTCCATATAGGAACAGATACCATCATGCCTTATAGATACTTTATGAACCTTTACTTCCCAAAATTTTAACTCACATTTTATAGCCTCCACATTTGTGTTCTTATGTCAGAATAAATATATATTATTATCAGCTTGAATGCATCTAATTTATATACCTTCTTATACAATCTCTATCTATGTACCTACTGGGAGATTTAGAAGAAATTCTATATTTATGTGTATAGTTATAGCTACTTCTTTTAAGGTGAATGACATTTCAACATTTTCGCATTAACCTTGAAATAAAAACCACAATAAAAACAACAACAAACTTGCATTGCAACAAATTAACACAAAAAAAAAGTCATTAATAATAATCAACTCTCACAGAATATATATCTTAATTATTATTGTGAATGTTTAGATAATAAATATATGAATATATACATATGAACATAAGTATCTTCATAATAGAAAAGCCATAAAAATAGATATCTATATACTTTTACTTCACTTTATCTTGAAATATGGAAAGAAAGAGAGAAAATAAAATAATTTAATCAAACAAAAGAGGAAAAAGTAACAAATAAATATGTGAAAAGTAAATAATTTATTTCATTTCAGGAACTTACAGATAAAACGACTCTTTTTTTTGATAAACACCAATAATTATAATTTATGTTTTTCCTATAAAATATTTTTCGTTTCATATTGTGAATGATTTCTTTTGTTTTGTTTGTCTTATCAGTTCAATTCACCATCATCACCACTCACTCTTAGTCTCTCTTAATTTTTTTTTTTTTTTTCAAAAATACGATGAAATCGCTCTCTTTTTGAAAAAATATACATATTTAAAAAAAAATAACAGAAAATATACAAAATAAATACATTTTGATAAATGACAAACATGATTCATATCAATGTGTTTGAAAAGTTGACTTTGAAATACGATTGTGAATAGTTGACTGCCCTCGAATTGATTTTTGTTTTATTAGGTTAAAGTCAAGGTTAAGGTGAATTGAACTGTTTTTTTTTTTGTTTTATTTTTCTTGTTATATGAATTAATATTATTTATTTTATGTTTTTTTGTTTAATTTCTAATGCAATTAGATGAAATTAAATTTTAGCCACAAAACTTTAAAATCAAAACATTTAGCTACCGTTTTGTATTTAAGTTCGAGTTTACTGCCGGTGGCGAGGTATATTTTAAAGAAACTTGCAATTTAGTCACAATTTCAAGGTAGTTAAATTTCTAAGGTTAATACTTCAGGGTGAACCATTATTTTTCTTCTTTTTTTTCAACTATAAAGTCATTAAAAAATATATTGTTGTTCTTTTGAAAAAAATGTTTTAATGTTTTTTGATTGTGAGTTTTTTTGATGATTCTGCTTTAAGAGGGAAGATTAATTAAGACGTTAAAACGTGCGATTTTATTTGTTTATTGTTTTTTTTGTTTCAAAAATTAACTCACAGCAAAAAGTTCATTACTCTAGCAATTTGAATATAGACAATTAACAGTTATTTTGGAGTTGATTTTGACATTGCACGTGGAAGAATATTTATTTCACTAGATTTTTACACTAAATGCTAAGATGGATGGGTAAAAGTAGAAATCCTTGAAACTGTGACTTGAATAGTTTCATAGTTTCAATAGACATTGTGAATTGCCGGCTATTAGGGCAGCTGTCACTTTTAAATCTGCCATTTTTTGTCATTTGACAAGTAAAAATTCTACGAAGTACACAATCCATTTAAATTGTTCACATCTGATAAATTTGTGAATAAATTTTAGACAGAAAAACTAAATCAATAGTGAAATTTGAGATGTTCGGACAAGTAAGTGATGAGACTCGAAACTTCAAGAACAACTGGAAATATTATTGATGTAGCCCGGAGTTTTGACAAAGACACAGGTCCAGTCCATTCGTCGTTCCTCTTTGAAATTAGACATTCAACAAACGACATATTATGTAATACTGTATTTGCACAAGGACTAAGGTCTTAAAGATCAGTTAACGTCAAAATTCTAACTGGTCGATTACCCGGAACCTTGTACTTTTTTGTACGTGTTTTTTTTTCTTATTTTGTTCTACTTTCTTATGATAACTTGCGGCAACACGTGTCACCGATAAATTTTTGGATTTTGAAATAATGTTACAATTTCAAAATATTTTCGATTTCTATAAAATGCCGGATTATAAAAATTTTCGATTTAATTTAACGCCAAAATTTCGTATTTTTCAATTGTTTTAAGAACCATACACGGAATATAAATTATTTTTAGAAGTTACATGCCTTATATCTATTTTAATGCGGAGTGTGTTCAAAATAGTTTTATTTTTTATTTATTTATTTGTGAAAATACTTGACATTGCTTTAAATTGATATCGCGTTTTTTTGGGAACTTACTGCTGATAAAACATAAAATAGAGTGCATTGAGTAGAACTGTAATAGTAAGTAAATTTGGACTTATAACATTTTTTAAAATAATTTATTTTGCTGTATTCGAATAACAATGACATTTAAAATAAAAAAAAAATATTGGAAATTGTGAGTTAGAAATGAGTTTTAAAAAATTCTATTAATTCACAATAACCAAAATTGCTTCTACAAATTTTAAGGTTACAGAATTATTTTAAAATTTAAGAATTTCCTTATTTAAAGTTGAAGAATAATTTAAAAAAAGTCTGAAAATTCCCAAATACTACAAAATTTGTTAAGGCACAAATTATATAAGTAACCATTGAGTCCCTAGTTCACAATCTAATTCAGATAGCTTTAAGAAATGAAGTTAATTCAACAGTAGGCATATTAACTGCAAATAATTCACACCCCCTATAAAATCTTCTTTGCCGTAATATGTGAACGTCTAGCCCATCCTCAACAACCTGATAGGTCCTTATCAGTGTGGTTTTAAACCAGGAAAGTCCACCACAATCGATCACATTACGGCAGATCCTGGAAAAAACCCAAGAACACCAAATCGACACCCACTATCTTTTTATCGATTTCAAGGCCTCATATGACAGCATATACAGGGACGAGCTGTATAGAGCCATGCCTAGTTTTGGCATCAATGCCAAACTTGTCCGTTTGTTCAGGATGACCATGGAGAATTCACGCTGCTCCACAAAGGTTGGAAACAACTTAACAGAAGCTTTCGATGTCAAAAAAGGTTTTAGACAAGGTGATGCGCTTTCATGTGATTTTTTTAACATCGTGCTTGAAAGAATAGTGCAGAACTCAAACGTCAACACTAGAGGCACTATCTTTCAAAAGTCTGTCCAATTACTAGCATATGCTGATGACATTGACATAATCGGAAGAACTCAGCGTGATGTCAATGGGGCTTTTGTGAGTATTGAGGAAGAGGCGTCAAAAAAGGACATACAACACCGACATCTTGGTCAAAACGTCACCATCGACAGACGCAACTTTGAGGTAGTCAAGGACTTCGTCTACCTAGGCTCCGCTGTAAACGCAGAAAACAACACCAGTGCTAAGATCAAACGCAGAATAACTCTGGTTAACCGCTGTTTCTTTCGACTAGGAAAGCAATTGAGTGGTAAAGTCCTCTCTCGAGGGAACAAAAGGTTGCTATATAAGACCCTTCTCATACCCGTCCTGCTCTACGGTGCAGAAGCACGGACTATGACAAAAGCACCTTGGGTTGGTTCGAGAGAAAAGTTCTTCGTGTGATCTACAGTCCCGTATGCATCGAAGGGGAGTGGAGGAGAAGATGGAACGACGAGCTGTACGTGCTGTACAGCGACGTAGACTTAGCCAGAAGGTTAATAGTCCAACGACTAAGATGGCTGAGGGTCACGTAGAGCACATGAAAACCAATGCTCCGGCCCGGAAAGTCTTCAAATCCACACTAACAGGACAGCGCAGTAGAGAAAGACTTCGGATCAGGTGCCGCGCACAAGTGGAAAGTGACCTCACCCAACTTAGAGCGCGAAACTAGAGACATCTAGCTATGGACCGAGCTAGATGGAGAAGTTTGTTGGGTAAGGCCCTAGTTCACACAGGACTGTAGCGCCTTCTTAAGTAAGTAGGTAAGTAATTCACAACACATTATTTCATATTTTAGTAAAAAATTCTAAAAAAATTACTAAAAATACAACAAACATATCACTTTAATTATAAAACCCATTTGATCAAATGTAAATACATATATATTTTTTATACGATCTAATATAATAAACACCACTTACAGATATCAAATTAATCCTACCAATTTACGTCATTAAAGTTATCTTAAAAAATCTAATTTATTTTAAGGGACTTTAAGTCCTTTTTTACTGTTGACAAAAATAATTAAAAAAAAAATATTGATTCCAAATCTTTCTCAGAAGAAATTAACAATAAATTAGTATGAATGACTAATAAAATTCTATCTGACCATAATCAAACATACACCTACCTTCTCTTTGTCCTATTTTAAATAATTAATAAGTAGGTTGTAATTTTTTTGGGAATTTGCTTTAAATGATTATTTGGAAAATCCCTTAATCATCGATTGAACACCGAAATTAATCATCACGAAAATGTTGTCCTCTTTCCCTGCTATCAATTTAATTGCACTTTATTTTATAAATTTTTTGTTGTTTTTTTTTTTGTTTTTTATAATAAATTATAGGAAAACAATAAATTGCATGTCAAATATACGTTATGTACCTTAAACTAAAATATGTAAATAACCCTAACCTAACATTCCATGTAAGTATTCAAAAGTTAGCTTTTAATCAAGATTTTTATATAACGTCCATGATGAAAGTAGTATTACACAACTAATCCAATCTAATAGCTAGAGATATAGAATCAGTATCTAACTCATAGTCAGTCGATAAAATTCAAATAAAAAACAATCAATTCAAAAACTGTTTACATGAGAATTTCAATTGAACTACATATAAAAGGAGTGAGTATTAGGTACATGCATACATTCATATACCAAAACCAATAATAAAGCGAATAGAAGATAAGCTCTTTATAGTCTAAAATTAATTTTTCAAACAACTGCTGTTAGAATCAAAAAATAAAAAAAAATCTATCTAACTATGGATACATATGTATCTATACTATACTCTAGTAAAATACCAGATACATTTAATTGATTGAAAATATATATATAAAGGTATAGGTAAATGTATTCTAGGTATGAATTTTCTTTTTTTTTTTTGTTTTTCTACTTCATTTTGCAAACAATTGAATTTAGTTTGAAAATCCTCAAAGAACAACAGAGCGGAGAAAAACTGTAGCAATATTCTATATGTAAGTTTGTAGATAGGTACATTGTACATAGGTATTTGCTTGTAGTACAAACAAAAGCAACGCACAGAGGGAAAACACAGAACTTAGCACGGAACTTTTTTTCAGTTTTTATTATTATTTTTTTTTTTTTACTCTTCCATACAACCCGTCCCAGACATTTTGGCGTCGCCGTTGCCGTTGTCGACGTCGTCGTAGTCGTAGTCGTCGTCGTTGTTGGCTGTGCCGTAGATGTAGCCGTAGCCGTAGTCGTATAGCTCGTCGTTTGGTCGTAACTATAGTTGCTTTGATATTTATACAGGGAGATACCTAGATAATAGATAGAGGTAGATAGATAGATAGGTATAAGTACTTATTTCTCGTATAAAATACAAAATCCAAAGTTGAGTCTCTCAACTTTAGTCAATGTAAATAACATGGGCGGGAGCAACAGCAGCAGCAGCAATAATGGCGACGGACGACTGCGACTACGACTACGACTTGTTGTTGCCACCAACTAACTAACTAACGCTGTGTCGCGTCGTGGTTCTTTCTGTAGTACTTACACGCGAGAAGTATCTATTTCTATATATTTTCTTAGTACATGTTATAGAACCAATGTAAGTAGGTACCGAACCGACTAATATTATCTCGAGAATACAAAATAGAGCAGAAATCGATAAATGACATTCAGAAGATAGGCAGCCACAAATATAGGGACTTAGGGATTTAAAATAAAATCCTTGAGAAATTTTTTTAAAGCAATTCAAAAAAGACAATTTAAAATGTCACCCAATTTTTAGTGAGATTGGAACATGACTTATGTCAAGTTAAATAGGTGACGAAATTATTATTTTCTTACATACCTACATACTCGTAGATACATAGATACATATTTTAATATACTTTCATCACTTTGTTTTAGTCGCTCAAGCAGAAAACACACGATAATCACGTACCAACGACACGCGAAAAAAGATACTTAACGACAACGACGATGACGAACGTACCGGACGGGGTGTCAGTAGGTATGTGGTGTTATGCTGTTGTTGTAGAGCAGATAGATAAATATGCATAGGTAGGTAATTATAGATACAGTTAAGAAGAATACGCCTGGTTCTATATAAAATACACTATGTCACTGTCGCTTGTCAGAGTCGAGGAAAAAATCATAATTAAAAAAAATTAAATTAAATACAAAACAAACAAAATTCCAATAGTATAAACATTCATATAATACAGCTTAGATACTTGGACTTGGACTATTATAATAAAAATTCAAAACGAGAGCAGAATAGATTAAAATTATAATAATTATAAAAATGTATAAACACCACAAAAATATAGACCGTATGCTAAATTGTAATTTTGTTTGAAAAATAAAACCAACTTAAAGATTGAATTACATTTTTAGCAAAGTTAAAAAGTTACTTATGCTGTCAGTTTTAAGGTATGTTGTTCAGGTAGCGGTAATAGGTATCTTATAGATAGATAGATAGTTAAGATAGAGGGTAGGTATGTAGGAGGAAAGTGTGTATAGTAGGTAGGTATATGTTTTGTTTTCGTAAAATATATGGGGTGATGTGGTTTAGTTTGGAAAATAAAAAAAAAGGGTGAAGCCAGGGGTAAAAAGTGCAACTATGCGGATTTATGGGTGGAGAAAATTACACATTTTTACTTTGGTTGAGTATATTAAGTTTGTTCACATACCTTGGTATCAAATGTTATTAATCTTGTTTTTTACATATTTTGTTGCAATTTCACGCACATTTTTGTGTGTTTTTATTTAACTTGACAACAAAAGCAGATCAATAAGTTTACTAATTATATTTAAGTCCCTTATTATGTCTGTAGTATATGATTTATCCCACATAAAAGCTTCGGTTCAAATGAATCACAGAGCATAAAGAATACCAATGTATTTAAGACTTTTGCAGTTTTAACTATGAGTAATTTTGAGACTCTTGATGCATGAGTTTTTTTTTTAATTTTATGGAACATGTTACCCCAGCTTTATAAATAGTGATGATTAAAATTAAATAAGAAAGACTTCGGTGCCTTGAATTCTGACAAACTTTTCATTGCAGATTTTTTAAATGATATTTTTTTTTTAAATAAGTCTAATTGTCGTCTAAATTAAAAAAATTGGACATTCAGCAGTTTTTTGTAGAGACATTCAAGTTTTTGAACATTTGTTTTTTGATTGTTTGGTAGCACTTTTATCTAATTTTTTGCCATTTGGAGTATAGAAGTTTTTGGAAATTTTTGAGAAATATATGTTTTTGTAAAAAAAAAACATTGAACAGAATTTTTCAAAATTCAATATTACCTAATTTTAACACAAATAATTTACTTTTGTTGAACAAAATTAGTTTAAAGTCATTATTTTCACTTCTTTCCAAGACATTTAGTTGAAAATCAATTTTTATAAGTTTTAAATAGTCAATACTTAATTTAAGAAGAACTATAACTTCGATGTTTTACTTCCCATAGGAAGTTTTTGTAATAGGTCCGATTTGTCAAAATGAATATTTTGACATTTCTCGAAGTTTCAAGGTCCCTAGAGTCGAAATAAAAGATTTTTAGAAAGAATTCTGTGCGTGCGTGTGTACGTACGTTTGCGACATTTTTTTCGACGTCCATAGCTCAAAAACTAGAGATATCGACTTCAAATAAATTTTGTTATGCAGATAACAAGGCAGAAAGATGCAGAAAGGGCTCTCAGGAATATTGCGTAGGTGGTTTTTTTACCATAGCAGTTTAAAAAAAAGCTGAACATTTTGGTTAAAACTAAATATCTCATGAACCGAAAACCGAAAGTATATTTTTGAAAAAAATCCATTTAACGGTTTTTATAATAAATCAAAAAAACTGAAAAAAAAATTAACAACTCGAAAATTTTACAAATACAAAATGATTTTATCTCCAAAACAATTTTTTGCAACGAAAAATAACGATTTTAACATCTGGTGATATTTTGACAAAAATCGAATTGGCAGTTTTTTTTATAAAAATAAAAAGTTGGTAAAAATTGGTTTTATACTTAAATATCTTTTCAAAAATTTGAGATTATGGTTTTCAACTAATTTAAACTTAAAGGAAATATTCTTTTCGACATTTGACAATATTTTGAGAAAAATCGAGTTGACAGATTTTCTACAAAAAATAAAAACCTAAACAATAAAATTAATAAAAGTTGTTAAAAATTGATTTTTTACTCAAATATCTTTTCAAAACCTCGAGATATTGGCTTTAAACTTCTTTTTTCTTTTAAAAAATATTGTTGTCAATATTCAGTAAAATTTTGAGAAAAATCGAGTTGACAGTTTTTTTACAAAAAATAAAAACCAAAACAAAAAAATTAATAAAAGTTATTAGAAATTGATTTTTGACTCAAATATCTTCTCAAAACCTTGAGATATTGGCTTTAAACTTCTTTTATATTTTAAAAAATATTATTGTCAATATTCAGTAAAATTTTGAGAAAAATCAAGTTGACAGTTTTTTTACAAAAAATAAAAACCAAAACAAAAAAATTAATAAAAGTTATTAAAAATTGATTTTTGACTCAAATATCTTTTCAAAACCTTGAGATATTGGCTTTAAACTACTTTTATCTTTTAGAAGATATTGTTGTCAACATTCACTAAAATTTAGAGAAAAATCGAATTTACAGTTTTTCTTCAAGCTACAAAAAATAGTACGCAAATTTGGTAAAAATTGATTTTCGGTTCTTGCTATCTCCCAAATTTATTTTATTCATCCAGTTTGTAAAAATTTAAGAAAATCTACTAAAATTGGTAAAAATTTGTTTTCGACTAAAAATGTATTTAACAAAACTTGATTTTCAACCTAAACTTTTCTTTGTATGAAAAATGTTGTTAATAATTTGAAATTTTTTAAGAATTGTTCAACTGACAACTTTTTAACCCAACATGAAAACCTACAAAGTTTTAAGCAAGACAAATCGACAGACGGGATGGGAAGTTATCAGTGTGGGTCGCATCCCTGCCCCTTTTTCAAATACAGATGAAAAACGTCATTCCTCGTGATTATAAATTATACTGAAGCTTTCGTTTGATCTGAAATCTGGAATAGCTGGAACGCACAAACCATGAATTTAGATTATTGAGATATGAAAACGTACAGAAATATTACGAAGTTAACAACAAAAATTAGAGAAATATAAAATGTTTGTTTTTAATGATTGTTTTTTTAAAAAGATTTGTTTTCAACAATTCTTTTATTTTTAATGATTGAACTACACTATCTTTTTATATTTACGAACTACAAATTTAAAGAAAATTGTTAAAATGCACCTAATATCAAAAACAAGTTCTTTTTCATTGATATAAATGTTCATTAGAAGTTGTACCATAGAAAAAAATAATAAAAAAACAGAAGCAACAAAAATTAAATGTAACCAACAATCGATTTAAGTCATAATTTTAGTAATTAGCCTTTCCCACAAACCTATTATTAGTTAGGTATATGAGGATACCTAAATGTAACTTTTGTATATATTTGTATGACCATCATAAACTAATGTGAACAAATTTGAAATTAGAACAAAAAATGTTACCCTTATTGTGTGGCATGAACTGCAGATAGGTACTCGTAAATTATAGCTTTGGGAACAATTGCCATAAAAATAAATGTATCCCTATTTTATGGTTCATTGCAGGTAACTTTTTCACAACTATCTTTTTCACAGAGATATTCAAAAAAATAAATAATAGGGAGAGGGGAAAAATCTAAGTTTTCATTAAGATAAAAGTGATGTTTGAAATAGCAGTTTGTTTTTTAATATTTTCTTTTGATTTAAAATTGAAATTAGAACATTATGAAGTATTTAAACATTTTTTTATTTTTTATAAAAAAATAAATTTTTTGTTCCTACACCGCAAAATCTTTTTATTAATTTCTATTTTGTTATTGTGAATATTAAATGTTTTCTAGATCCAGATCTATCATATTTCTATTTTTGCATGAATGTACAATTATTCACGGTAGCAAATAATAAAAATTTGTTTGTTGTTTTTTAATAAAATTTTAAAAACAATCAAAAAGCAATAAGTTTTTTATTTTCGTCCTATAAATTATTTATTAATTATTTTTTTTTTTTAATTTATATTTTTAATAACAAGCACAAATTATTTTTTAGCTAGAAATGTACATTTTAAAAATTTCACTAAGAATTTTTATCTGTAAATAATAAAATTTCAAAAGAACGTTGCCTCAGTACAAATATTTCGCTTCAGATTAAATGCAAAGAGAATTTTAGACAAAATATTAAAAATGTATTCCAAATTTTCAAATAATTATATTCAACTATAAATAAATAGATTTTTCGAGTTAAAAAAAGAAACTTTTGAAAATATTTTATTTTAGACACCTTTTAATCAAAATTGTTTATAACTGAGTGCTTACACTTTCTTAGAAATTTACACAAATTTTGTTTACATTTTTTACGAAATTAAATTTTTAAAATTCTTATTAGAACAACAATCACTTAATAAAGATGTCCAGTTTGTGTTCTTTTTGTTTAAACAAATTTCAATGATTTTGTTCCGTGAGTAAAAATCCTGCATCAATTCAAAGACTGATTTCACAATTAATACAAAATTATCAATTATGTTATACAGAACTTCAAATTTCTTTTAAATGTTTTATTTTTTCCTTAAAAGTTTAACGCCCTTATTCCGTTTAGCTTTGAACTTCTTCCCGACTTTTGCGATTACGCAATTTATCGCAAAACTTGTGATATTTTGTGGTTTTTAAAGTTTGATATTTTTTTGTTTGGATATCTCGAATTTTGTATCGAGGGAAAGCGGCGAGACTTTTGAAATTAAATAACGATAAGTGTTGATTAATGTTTAAATTCCTCATAATTTTGATTCGGAAGAAGGAAGTATGATTAAGAACTAAGGAATCCAGACTAAGTTTTAAGTGACACTTCATCATTTTTCTTTGAATGAAGTCAACTCACGTACTATTTCCCGTAACTTTCTTTTAAAACATGAAAATTTGCAATTAATATTTATTGAGCTCGTCAAATTGGTTAGAACTGTTATTTTCTATGATTTTTAACAAATTTGCACAAACAAATTGAATTCATTGAAAGTGACAGCTTGAGAAAAAATAGAAGTTTTCACAAACAAATGTCACTTTTGTTAATTGATAAAAAATGCATACTTCTTCTTTTTTATTTTCGAAGCTGGGTCAAAGCGAAATAAATAAAAACTAACAAATTTGTTTATATGTCATATACCTACATATATTTGAAACAAAAGTCTTAATTGACAATTTCGAGATTTTGACATTTTATTTGACACTTGTCAAAACAACTGTCATTTTAATTCAGTAATTTCTTTACACTTACTTCCTAAGACCATGAATGTCTATTTTAAACCATGAATCCTCACTCTTGGTAAAAGAAGAACATTTATAGGAGCATGAAAATGATATTTGTCAAAAATTCCAACTTTTTCTAAGAATTACCAAACGGACCTAATCATTCACAAACAAACAGAACCAACGAACAACCATATTAAAATAAAAATCCTTAAAACTTGTTGATACACTCGCGATTGAAGGAAATGATACCTAACCACAACAAAACATCCCTAAAACTTTATTTCAAGCTTTAATCCAATTTCACGTTAGATTTGTTATTTTTTTTTTTGAATATTGATAGGTACTAACCTGAGTTGCATCTGAGTAAGGTGTTGTGGAATGAATATCCACACGTTGCGATCCAAAAAGGATGCTATTCACAATATATTTATTTCCAGTGGTATCCATTTCGATGGAGCTTTGGCCAAATAAATTTCCTGTTGAATTATTCATGTTGATTAGGTTATTATTAACGGTATTATTGTTGTTATTAAAAGTGTTGTTTAGTCCGAGTCTGTTGGCGGAGGTGGTGGTAGCGGCGACGGCGGCGGCGTTAACGGTGGATGAAGAAGAAGAAGAGGACAAGGACGAGGAGGTGTTTGAGGTGGTGATAATATTTGAATTGGAGGTTGTGATTTCAATAATATGACCGGCGCTTGACGGTGATAGCGGTGTTACATTTAATTCTTGTGTATGCTGTGGCACCATTTTGATCAACAAAATGTGTTGAAAACAAATTTCTCCTTCTTTCTTTCTTTTTTCTTCTTTTTATTTTTGTTTGCGAACTTTTATTTAATAATGCACTTTTATTTTTTTTTTGTTATAATGTATAATCAAACGATATATGTAAATATAGGAACATTAAATAAACATTAATTTCCAAAAATTGAATTGAGAGAAAAAATAATAAGCGTGGTTATTTTCGTAGATATTTAGAAATATATTGGCAGTGAAAATATTTTTTTTATTTTTTTACTGTTTCACTTAACTTTTAAAATTTTACTGTTTTACACATGCAACAGCAATTTCTTTTTTTTTTAAGATATTGGTATTTTTTTTTATTTTTTTATATTTCACTTTCAAACACTTGTTTGATTTTTATGTATATTTTTAATAATTTTTGTTTGTTTTATTTTTATAATCCGGTGGACCGACGTAAAGAAGATGTGGTGGGTGTTTTAGTATAGTAGTTTTGTTTATTTTGTTGTATTTTTATTTCTTTGCAAAATTTTCACGAATTTTTGTGATTGTTTATAAGAATTTTTGTACAAGTTTTGAAATTCAACAAAATTGGAAAAATAATATATGTATAATTCCAAGACAGCACCGCACGTGTTTTGATTTTGACGGAGGCGAGAGAAATAAAAATCCACTTGACGCGAAGCACAAAACTGTTAACGTAATTTTTCTACCTTTTTTTATGGGTTATTGTTGTAAATTTTGTATATTCACAAATTTATTTTAAATAATTTTTTTTGATGCTTACTTTCGGGGGATATGTTAAAAATTATAATTATTTTTGTTTAATCCAATTTGAATGATATAAAATTCACTTTTGTTTTATAATTGTAAGCCGAGTTGCAATTGCAATCAAATTAAGCAAAATTACACAAATGACACTTGGACGACGAACAGGGTTTGCACTCTCCGAGAGAAAAATTAAAAATGTGTGTAAACATTGTCTGCAACATTTTTAATGCATTCAAAATTCATTGGAGATTTTTTTATTTTTTTTTTTGTTGGATTATTGCAACCCGTTATTTTATATATTAATCCGTTTTAGAGATGAAAAATAAATTATTAAAGTGTATTGAAGTTTAATAAAATATGTTTTCTTCTTATATGAAGTTCTTTGAATCGGAAAAAATTCTATCTGTTTTGCAATCAATGCAATGCAACGCGTTATAACAAAAACTTAAAACGTCCGCACGGTTTGTCTTCTAGTTTACGACTGAATCGGGTGCTTCGTTCACAGTGAATGTTGTGCGATGGTAATTTTTGTGGTGGCTGTTTGGCTGGTTTGGTTGAGCTGAGTTGAGTTGAGTATTGAGTTTTTACTTTGTTGTTTTGTATTTCTTTCTTCTTTTTCCTTACTTGCCTCTTGGCTGAACGCTGCTGCTGTCGCTGCTGCTGCTGCTGGCTGGCGTGTAGCTGTAGTGTATATTCATTTATCGTCGTCGTCTGAGTTTTGTTTGTATCGAGATCGACGACAACGGCAACGAAACGACGTACGTATGTGCGATGAATAATATCAGCTGTTGAAGTCGAAGAGAAGCATACGACGACGAACCAGAAGCAGAACCAGAAAATCAGCTAACGAACGAACGAACGAATGAACAAACAACCGAGGAGGATGATTTGACAAAGTGGAATAACGAAAACAACAAGAAAAATCATATGAAAAACGGTAGAGTGCAATTGGAAAGGAGTAATAAAACTTGTCTGAGCTGAGAATATACTGGAAAGATTCATTTTCGATTGTTCATCCGCTCAGCTGTTTTGGGTTGTTTTTTTTCTGTCTCTCTTTGTATTACTGCGTGTGGGTTTTTCCTTTGGGGGTGTGTGTCTAATTGGTGTTTTTTTTTGTAATAGAAATTGTTTTTTTTTTCTTTTGCGTTATGTTGTTTGACAGACGGTCAGCTGTTTTGAATTGGTTTGTTTGTATGGGTGGGAAATGTTTGTTTGTTTTTATTGAGAGTGTTGCTGTGGGATGTTATTTCTTTAGTACTTTCTTTTAGTAGTTATAGATAATAAAAAGTATGTAAAAAATGTAGGTATGCTTTAAGAAATATTTTGAATTGACGAAAACTCAAAAATTTTATATTAATATATAAAATAAGCCAATAAAATCAATTTTTCTAATTTGGATAATAATTTTAAATTTATGACCTTTAATTCATAAGACAAATATTTTTTCTTTCCGACTTAACGCTACGTTTATTGAGCCTCAAACAAGTTTCTGTGAATTGATACTCGTAGCAATGCGTATTAACAGCTGGTAAATTAAGCCAATTCAACTGTAAAAAATGGATTGTTGGTTCCTAAAAAGTTTTAACTTTAGTTTTGTTGTCTTCGAAAACAATGCTATAAGAAAATTGAAATTAACATTTTTTAACTTCCCATAGGAAGTTATGGTAATCGGTCCAACTAATTTTTTTTAAATTTCTCAACATTCCAAAGCCAATAGAATCTAAAAATCTGTGCGTGCGTGTGTACAAACGTTCGTACGTCCGGGAAGCTTTTTTCGTCGTCCACATCTCAAGACATCGACTATGCTGACGGCATATGGAAATGGATACCTCAATGAAATGGGGAGGTGGTTGGCTTAAGGATTAATGCCAGTAAGACCAAGTTAATGCACACCAGCCGAAACCACCAACAACAGGTAATTGTAAGACAAGTGGCAGTAGATAAGGTTACCCAGTTTAACTATTTGGGAAGCTATTTGACACTCGATGGTGGAACGAACTTGGATGTCACCAATAGAATAAATAAAGCCCGTTGTGCATTCGGAATACTTTCTTACGTGTGGAACTCCTAGAAAAAAGCGCTCCGTACCAAGTTAAGAAGGTTACAAATTTTTGTCTACGTTACATCCTGAACATCCGGTGGTCACAAACCCCATCTAACGATGAACTGTGGCTCAGGACTGGGCAACAAAAAGTGGATGTTGACATCTCGCAGAGAAAGTGGCGCTGGATTGGCCATACATTGAGGAAGCCGTACGACAACAAAGCAAAGCAGTGCTTTCAATGAAATCCTCAAGGTAGAAGGCTGTCTGGAAGACCAAGAGAAACATGGAAATCATCTGTCATGAAGGAAGCTCGGTCCCAAAACTTGGAGACTTTGTCCCAGCTTAGGTATCGTGCTAGGAATAGAGTGAGATGAAAGGAACTGGTTGCCGCCCTATGCTCCAGAAGGAGTTAAAGTGCTGCTACTAGCAGCCGGAAATGAAAAAGAAGAAGAAGATATCTTGAGAACCAATAGAAATATAAACTTTAAATAATTTGTTCATACAGAAAATATTGCAGAAAGCCGCAAGGACTTTCAAGAACATTTTTTTTAACATAGCAATTTAAAAAAAGTGAAAATTTTGGTTTACCCAAAATATCTCACGAACCAATTACTCCACAGACTTAAACTAAATTTTATATTATAAATTGTGACGTGATACCAAAGAAGTATATTTTTTGAAAAGAAATCAATACCATTATTGATAGTTTTTTGTACAAAAAACTAAAAACCTACAAAAATTAACAAAAGTTGGTAAAAATTTATTTTCGACAAAAATATCTTTCCAAAAATTTCAGATTATGGCTACCAATTAATTTTATCTTACAAGAAATATTGTTTTGAACATTCGGAATCGTTTTAAAGAATAATCGAGTTGGCAGTTTTTTTTACAAAAAATAAAAACCTAAACAAAAACATATTATAAAAGGTGGTAAAAATTGAAAATAAAAACCTAACAAAAAAATTAAAACTTCGTTAAAATTATAATGACTCAAAAAGCTTCAAACTTTTGAATTTCACAGAAAATCTTGTTTTCGATATTCAATAGTTAAAATAATGTCTACAAAAAATAGTTCGCACAATTGTTGAAAACTAATTTTCGGTTCTTGATTTCTTCAAAATTAATTTCATTCTTTCAACTTGTAAATATTAAAGAAATGCCACTAAAATTGGTAAAAATTTGTTTGTGACTAAAAATCTATTGATCAAAACAAGATTTTCAAGCTAAACTATTTCTTTATATGAAAAGAATAATAGAAAGAAAAATAACAACTTTTTTAACCCAACACGAAAACCTCTACACTTTTAAGCACGACAAATCGACAGACGGGATGGGAAGTTATCAGTGTGGTATTCAAATTGAAATTCAAGGAACTAAAAAAGGAATGTAGAACGAGTTTAAAGCTTAAGCTGTTTTCTGTCGAGAACTTGAAGGATGGAGTGAATTTTTCTAAGACAAAAATCCGAAAAATTAACAACAATATTTTGTGGAAAGCTGGAATTTTTAATAGTTTTACCAGATATCAAACACTTTTTTTGTAGTATTGGTTATTTCCCTAAGACATTTCGTATTTAGATTTTTTATTTATACTAAAAAAAGAAAATAAATGTATGTTTATTTGACTAGCGAGAAAAAGGTATTGGTGTGTCATATTAAAAACGGGTAACGATATCAGTCAAATGGCATCACATCTTTCATTCGAATTTCTTTAACTATTTTGCGCAATTTCAACTGAATCTCCTTGATTAAAGTCTTGAATTTATTGTGGAGCATTAGAAACCTTTATTACTAAATTGCAGATTTTGTGCATAGTACCACTTCAGAATTAGATAAAAACAAGATCAGAAAACTTTTGTTTTAAAATTGCTATTGTTTCTTTGCCAACAAATAGCACCATCTTATAAACCTCATTAACCTCATCCGTATCAAAATATTTTCATAAAAAATTATTTTCATAAATAATGCATAGATCAGTATGTCAATTCATTAACTGCAACAGTTTCTTCAGCCTCAACAGTGACACTTACACTGATAATAGAAAGTTTTCAACAATCTTTCTAGGATTTTTCCAGCCGCCCCAAATGTATTATCAAAACTGAATATGATTTTTTGCCCTGTATCCGAATTATTTTATGCAATCAAAAGACTCAATCAGTGAAATACGAATGGTCATTAGTGATCGATTGGTCCTTTTGTTATCTGGACGTAAAAAGGTGTCAAATCCTAGTTTTTATACAGAATAAAGTGTATTTTGTTTCTGGAACGCTTCTTTCAAAAACAATGCGGGCTATTTCTAAACTAACTATTTCTATTTGTATAGAACAGTTAAACACAAGCATTTTTTTACTATTGGAGTGGGGGGTCTATCTCCCGTCGTTTAGGCGGTAGGGGAAATTTAAAAAAATATGTACGTTAAATGGAAACAAATTATTAAATAATATTGGTAATCCTTACAACTAAGTTTTGTCTACTAGCCAGTTTTTAAATCAAGTCAAAACTATGTGTAGTTTTTGACTATTATATATTAATTAAAATTATACTATTGTTTTTATTTTAGAATTTATTGCTCTTATTTGTTTTCGATCAAAAACTGAAAACTAGATAATTTTATGTCTTCTAGTTTTTGAGGAAAGATGACAGCTTCAAAAGCGATATCTGTCTAAATAGTGGACTTTTGATAATGAAGTTCTTATTGAGTTACCCTTTAAAAGTCATTTTAAATGTTAACAATACTGACAATTTTTCATAAAACTTACATAAATAGCAATTTCCAAAAGCAAAACTATTTTCTTTAATCTCGAAAAAAAAATAAAAATAATACATTTATGTGAGCCTTTAAATTTCACCACTGGCAACATTCACATAGTAGATAAGGAAGGGACTAAATGCGTCATCTGTTCAAATAAATACACACAAACAAGCCAAACACATACATTTATGCTTATTATTATTTCTTTATCATATCATTCATATCAACAAATTGAAAAATAAAAAAACACACACCTTTTGTTGCAAAAACAAACACATTTATAACAAACTTCCAATGAGATTACACACACTTATGCATTCGTTCCATTGGAAGTGTGTCAATTTGTTGTTGTTATGCACCAGCTGTGGTCCGGTCACATGCGCTAGGGGGTGTTTTTGGGTTTGTTTATTCTTTTGCAGTTCAAGTTATTAGTTTATTTCCTTTTTGTTTGTCTGTTCTTCTTCTTCTTCTTCTTCTTCTTCTTCTTCTGTTTAGCTGTAGTTCTTGTGTACGGGAATAATGGTGGTTTTTATGTTATCGAGCCTCGTAGTCGTAGGTAGTTTTTATTTTCTTACTTTCTTCGTTGTCACTTTTTATACTTTTATTGTGTTTTGTTTTTGTTTTTGCTTTTAAACGTAGGTCTAGGTACTGTAAACTGTTAGATAGCTTTCGGAAAGGTAAAAGTACGAGTACCTACTCATGCAGACTGAGTGTGTGATAACAATGTGATTACTATTTTCAAACTTTTGTACAATTGAATGTAAAATATCATAAATAGGAATTTGTTAATTTATGCAATAGGTATCAAGTCTAGGCATATCTCTTCATTTATTACTTTATTGGGGTTGTTTTTTATTGGCGCAAAATTTTAAACAACCCATTATTAAGGCCTTAGCACGATACTAGTTAACAATTTACTATACCTATACATACATAGTAACCTACTAACTTTTCACTAATTTTAAACACTTTTTATTGTTTTGCTAACTAGTATCATGCTAAAACCATTTTATTAAAAAAAACATAAACACATCTAAATAATGACAGATTGTGGAGCAAACAAAACAAACATACCTTAATATTTTTGCAAATGTCAAAGTGACAACATTGAATTTGTATTTTCTTTTTCCATTAATTTTGTTTTCATAACTCGCCGTTTATTTGCGTTAAAGTTTAAGTTCGTTGCAACTATTTTGGATATTAACACCGAATAATATTAAAAATTTATTCTACCAGGTGAAAGAATTATTGTTTAGTGAAAAAGTTTACATGAAATGTGCATTCAATTATTGAATATCTGCGATAGATCTATTTCCCGTGAAGCGTCTTCAATACCCAGAAACAGCTACAATGTTACAACTGTTGGCTGCATATGTCATACAGATTTAGAACGATACTAAAAAGATAAAGTAGCCATTTGGTGATTTTAACTTTAGTAAAATGTTAAGAAGATAGTACGATACTAAACTCGTTTAAAATTAAATGAAAAAATGATTTAACATCTTACTAAATCGTCTAAAATTTTGCGCTATTGAATTTAGAAGACATCTCGTAACTTTCATTAATAATTTAATTCTTGTTCTTGAAAAATGGGGGAAAAAACGCGACAAAGGCAAACAGAGTTGCTATTTTTGTTTTAAAATATTCTTGTGTCACAATTCAAAAAGTGAAAGCAGTTAAGTTAAAAGATTGGTTTTATTTTTTTAATTATTTATTTAAAACTTACATAAATTAACCGAACAATCTTTCGGTGTTTTCATATTACATTTTTTTTAAACGTGTCATAAGTGGCCGTGAGATCGTTCCAAAAACGAGTAAAACAAAGTTATTTACGGTTTTGAATTTTTCATTTTTAGCCATAAGAAACATGTCGAAAGAGAGCATTTCTGTGTTAATAATAATACTTAGCTTCATACAAAAGATTCGAAACGACCGATGCAATGTATTCGTAGGCAGAAAAGTGAATACTTGTATATTTTGTTGCAGCTCCCGTTATTTGAGAATTGGGACCCACCAATCGTAGCAAATTCATTAAAATTTTTCATTTAACATAGTTAGAGAATTTGAGATGTAAATTAATTGTGTAACATTTCTGTTTTTTTTTTTTAACAATAATATAGGTATATTTGTTTGCTGCACATATTCTGATATTTTGGATGAGGGTTTAAGCCCCCAAAACTCCCTCCTGCGTTCGCCCCTGTATCCAGATAAATAATAGACTTGACCCTGAACTTTAAATGTAGGCACAAAATCTCTATGTCTGATTTCATTGGCACCAAATGAAGTCATTTGGAAAGCAGAATTGTAAACACGAATCATATCGAGAAAATGGTTAGAATCTCGATGAGAATGGCGAGATCCGGCGGGGCTTAACACTGTATAATGGTGACGGGTCGTACTCTACTCTTAAAATTAGCTTTGATAAACTTTCTCCAAGGGGCCCGTACAAATTAAGGCTTCTGATAGCCGTTTCTGTAAGGAGTAACAGAACTCCAGCTTCTCGAGAGTTTCCTGGATCATGACCAGAATAGAGCAGTGCAGTGTTACGTGTCGGTGACTTGTAATTACCCGATCCCAACCATCGCACTTTGCTTAACCCTAAGATATCTATTCTATACCGCATACGTTCTTTTTCTAGTTGGAGGAATCTGGCATTTTGCGGACCTTCACTTACTGCGACCAGAAGCGTCCCGGGCCCGGGCCCACCACGAGAAGGTAAAGGAAGAACTTCAACATGGCAAGAAAGTTGCATTGCTGGCCTAAACCAAAGTGCAGTAAACTTTTGGCTGGTTCTAAGAAATCACTTCTTTACTTTCGTAATAGTATTCATAATTTTCAGAAGAACCTGAAATTACTTTATAGTATTGATACATAATTACTTCCAAAAGTTTTTGTAACTTGTTTTACGGTTGTTCATCTTATTCCGATATGTGGCCTTATCACATCTTTGTGGTTAAAAATACACTTCATAACCATTTTTATCATGAACATTCTTGATCTTTAAGTAAGAATATTTAGTAGGTATAATTGTTCCATGAGAATAGCTTATTATTGACTTGCCTTAACTTGTCCAAACTTGTTCAATGTTGTTCATCCCTATGAACTTCTGATAGTCATGCTCTCATGCTCGATATCTACACATTTCCATACCTATTGACCGTCTCTACTTCTTCCATTAAAAAATAAACACAAAGCAGCTTTTTTATAATTTTTTCTTTTTTATTTGAAATTTGAGAAACGTGCAGTTTTACAGGTGTTTTCAATTTTAAGTTCTTCTAAGCATTTCTTGGTATGTATATTTTAATTTAAGTATTTACCTAGCTGCTACTGTTTGTGTCTACTCATAATGCAGATACTTACATACATATGTACGTGAAGTGGGTAATTCTGATTATGAAACATTCATAGTGTTTATTAGAGCTTTTTTATAATTTTATAAAATATCTACAATACAAAAATATTTATGTATTGATGTATAAGGTATGTGAACCTTTGGGGTTCTTAGCAGACGTATTGTCGCCAAGAACTATGGATTGTATGAGCAATGAGTTATGAATACAATTGAAAAACACAAAGAAAATATTTCACAACTGGTCAAGCAATTGCATTGAAATAAAGCATGGTAGGAAAATAAGTAAAAGATATTTATTAAATATTATTATATCAGTAATTTGATATCACGATATAAAGGATTCAATTAAAGCAATTATTGGTTCAGTTATATAAATGATTTTGTAGTGATGACTGTTTCGATTATTATAAGTAAAACAAAAATTTCTGATTAAATTCCAGAATTTTCAGGTTAGAGTTGAATTAAAAGAAATGATTGTGTTCAGATTTATAAAATCAAAACTCAGCTATTCTTTATATCTTGATTTCATTGTTAAAAAGTGAAGCATATTGAAAAAAAAGATTTGGCTTAGATTGAAATATTTTGTAAAAACACAATTAATTTTGAGACCAATGATAACAAGTGTTTAGGGTTATCCATTTTAAGGTTTCAAAAGTAAACGTTAATAAAACACATATAAAATAATTTTCTTATGATTTTTCCTTTTTATAATAAAGTTTAAACGTTGACATTGTGTTTGAAACACTACATCATTATTTAAATGATGTAGTGTTTCATTTGACCACCACACAAATTGTTGCAAGAATCGATTCTTTTGAGGTAACCACTTTTTGACACATATTGGGCGTTATCTCAGCCACAACTTAACGATTTTTGGTTTTTAAGTGCTCTAGAGTTAAAGATTGATGTGAGAAACACGTTGCCCTACAAAGAAGAAGTCGGGCAGTTTCGAAACGCATGATATTGGTGGCCAGTTTATATCGCCACGACGAGAAATTAAAATTAAAAAAAGTCGTTTATCATATGACTATAACGCCCCGAATTGACGGTGAAAGTCGTTTTATCGTCGTTTTCGTAGGGTGCAACACACCTTCGGACCAAATAGTGACTTTTGTAAATGTAAAAGCCTCTCTTTAATTACTAAGTCAATTTTTTGTGTTTTGAGATATTTGCATTAAAAGTTTGAAATTAACTCTAATGGAGTACTAACTCCATGGAGTATTTGAGGGGCATATTTTCGTAAATGAATTTCGAGATGCTATAATCTACCGAATACACAAAAAAGGATCGTTGTTGGATGCAGCAAACTGCCGTGGAATTTCTCTTCTTAATTCGACTTAGAAGATTTTTACAACTCTGTTACCGAAGAGACTCACAACGTGGATTGCAGATCAGAACCTGTTAAAAGAGATTTAAACGGGTTTTAGATCAGGGTACTCTACAATAGATAACATTTTCATTGTCAGGAGACTAGATGAAAGCTTTATTAAGCAGGGAACAAAATTGTTACATTCTTTATCGACTTCAAAGCAGCATTCGACTCAATCAAACGAGGTGCTTAGTTCTACAAGCTATATGGTTTGGGCTTGTCTCTGAATTTTGGACGCGTTCTCGAAGAATTGTATAGAGGAACACAGGCTGTAGTATGGAACGGAGCTGAGCTTTCTGATTGGTTCACAAACAGGGGTGTATATTGAGTCCCATCTTGTTTCCGCTCTTGATAGATGTCCTTATAGATTACCTTCCAGGTAGTGTTGATTTAGCAGGATTTTGTATTAAGGCATTAATATTTGCTGATGATTTAGTAATTTTTGCGTATTCTTCAGAAACACTGCAAGTTATGATAAATTGAGTATACCACTACTCCTGTCTTGCTGAAACATTTAAGATCATGATTTTTAAGGACGAAATGCATTGATCAGTAATTTTGTTCAAGAAACCTCAATTTGGAGAAACATTTTAGCGAGAAACTACAAAAGGCAAAAACTGCAATTAATACTTCATGGAAAAGATGCTTTATGAACAAAAACATAGCTCACAGTAGTAAATATAAGGTATTTGAAGCATTTGCAAAAAATATCCTTTTGTATGGCTCGCAAGTATTGGGAAACAAAAAGTTTCAAACTCTTAACAAATTATGTGAAGAGAATATTTCGTGTGCCAAAAAATACGCTACCTCTATTTATAAAGACGAATAAACGAATACCGACTTATTAGAAAACAAGTAATAAAGCTGAAAAAACCAAAATCACTGGTTCAGCAGTGATTGAGTCTCGCAGAAGGATGCAACTTAAACTTTAATTTGAAAGTGGAAGATGTATAGCACAGTTAAGCTTTTATGTACAAGGTTATAGCAGCGGTGGAAGAGAAGTGTAGAGAGTATGCAGCTGAAGCTGTTGGGTTCTTGTTCAGGACAACTTACAGTAAGCTCAACCATAATCACACAGAAAGGAACTATTTCCATGATGCAAATAATGTAAACGTCATTGCTACAATGGTCAAGTTAAGAAGCGAACTACTCAACCTAAATTTTATACCGCACAGGCCTATTTACCACTGGAGTGTACTATTTGCAATTTATCAGAAAGAGAGAACGTCATACATTTCGTCGGAACATGTCGAACTTTAAGGGAAACTAGAAGAAATATTCATGGAAGTGACTTTTTATCAGTGGAACAACTTCTTAGTATGCTTAATGAAATGGATATCACCAAGCTGTATAATTATTATAATATTATGTAATAATTGTTAAAATCAATCTTTAAATCAAAAAAAATCAATTATCTATCTATCTATCAGTCGTAATTCCTGAGAACGAAGAGGATTCGACACATTCGGGTCTTCCGCAACGATTTTACTTACAGCACTGATATTTTCAGTGATACAAGCGAAACGATAATGCACAGACCTTAAAATATTTGTAACCAATCCAGTGTCTTCAAATTTCTTCACGATTTTTTAAATTTCTTACGCATTTCGACGATTTTGTAAACCATAACCTCCCTTTGAAGCACGGTATATGGCTGTGGCAGAATCACCATTTTTGTAAAAAGTTTTAAGAATTTGTATGCGTTGTGGTGATAGTTTTAAAACAGCGAAATTTAGAATTAAAAAAGTGTAGTAATGCCTTAGTTGAACCCCTTACGCTCTTATTTAAACTTTCTCTAAAAACAGGCAAACCACGGAATTATTTTATTTAAACTTAAAGCTCTTGTTGTTCCACCATTTTTCTTAGCTTGGATTAAATCATACCTTGAAAACAGATTTTATTAGGTAAAATTTAGAATTTGTCAGTCTAAACCTTTTGTTGCTCAATCTGGTGTACCCCAGGGAAGCCATCTTGGCCCTTTTCTGTCATCCTTTTATTGATGACGTTTCGTCATGTCTACGCTCAAGTGAACTCCTCATTTTTGCTGACGACATGAACATTTTTAAAATAAATAATATTACGAAATTCATACAAAACGTATTGAATCAATTCAACATAGTTTTATTCGCTTTGCCCTAAAGGGTCTTCCTTGGGAGAGATATTGGCCTAAAATTGTTAAGATTTTTAGAATCACCTTTCTTAAAAATTGGTATAACCTCAGCCATTTTTAAGCTGCTTGGAAAAATTCCACTATAAAGAAAATTATTTAATATACGGGCCAATACATCAACGACATTATAAGTGACACTTTTCAAAAAATTGTTTGAAAAACAGTTTGCAGTATGTGAGCTATCCAGGGAATTAATAATTATACATAGCTCATAAGAATCGATAGACTGAAATTAAAAGCTGTGTTGAGACCCATATTTTTTTATTAAAACTATTTCTTGAACAGAAACTTTCGCTTAAGGTTGTAAAACCAGCAGTCTTAAGCGTATCGAGGGCAAGTCTTATAAAAAAAATGTTAAATATGTTAGACATATCTAAAGAAGAGTGCATTTCTTGGTCCATATAGTTAATAATATTGGGTGAATCAAACGAAACATTCCTTGAAACAATTTGATTAATGATGCCCCATATTTTTTTGGAGATCGCCTTTAGCTATTTCAAATTTTTGAGAATGGTAGTGTTCTTTACACAAGGTTAATTGAGCAGCAACTTCTTTTTATAACTCTGAATATTTTTTTCTGCAGACAAAGATTATTAGGTTGTTTTCTAGATTTAGAGTGCAACTTATTCTTCCTATTTTTTTTCCTAGTAAATTATCTGACATCCAATGTTTCAATTTATGCAGTGTACGAACTTTTTCTGTATTTGATTTAAGGAATATTTTAACATGATCATCTAAAAATTTAGAAAAAAATTAAATGCAAGAGAAGGATCATTTTGTCCGTAAATTTCAGACAAATCTTCATGAAGTAATCGATACGATGAGCCTCTGATCGAAGTTGGACGCTTGCTATAAGCTTACTACTTTCTGAAAATTCTGAAGTGTAAAAAACGGATACCCCGTTATCAGTAAATTTGGAAGAATAGTATTTACTGAACAATTCCTGCTTTGCTACAAAAAGTATACTTTTTTAAGCAAAAACTATTTGGGCCAAATTCATAATAACTTTAAATATTTTGAGGGACTAAAAATGGTTTGGTTGATATATTTTTAGAAGAAACTATAATTCTTCATCATCAAAAATATAATTTCTTTTGGTTTGTTTTAGGTTAACCTGACTATTCTTTAACTAGTTACTATTTTTGAGATGATATTTTTTGTATCATTATGGATTCTTGAATAATCACAAGTTCCTAAAATGTTAAACTAATGTGCCGAAATCTTGCTAAGGTAACTTATGAATGATTAACGCACATGAGTCAAACATGCCGAACTTCTCGAAGAAAAAAGCTGTTAAAGTATGTCAATTAATCGCAAGCCCCTCCTGTCCTGATGTACATTAAATTTAAAATGAATTCCACATTTACGAGACAGATACTGATGGTTCACTGAAGTGTATACGTACTTTTTTATTTTTTAGATTTTCATAATAAAATAAACTGAAACTAAATAATTGCTTAAGCTGGTTGTACTGTCTAGTGTTGTGGGCTATGTTGCGTGTTTCATGCAACGTATACTCCAAATTATACGATAACTGATCGTTTAACCGATAGCTTAACAAATTAAAGAAAATTGATTTTAATTGTCAAAAAAACAACCTTAACATAAATTGTTGTAAAATCAAAATTAGTTTATTATAGTAAAAACTAAAACATTTTTGAAAACCTAATATCCACCCAAAAGGGAAGCTTCAAATATTGTCATGTTACAGTTTCATTTGAAACATGAAGATCTACAGTCTTTTAGTTTTTGCAACATTTTGTGTTATTGCAATTTTAGCTAAAGTAAGAACATTCAAATAATTTAATATTACTAAATTCTAATACAATTAAATTGGTATTTTGTGTTCATAGAGTAGATTAACATGGCTCGTACAAAGAGTTTCATGTACCGTACACGATGAAACTTCAGTTTCATTGGAAATGTGTATGTCAAAAGCAGTTAATCGAACAACAACTTTTATTCATGTTGCAGGAAACTTCACTAAAGAAGTGAAAACATTATTGGTTTGTATATGAATCTCAAAAAGAAGATGTATTAATAATAAAATTTTAATAATAAAATTATTTAGGTACATTCGCAATTGTTCAAAAAATCAGAAATCAAATACAGACCATTTCTGGTAAATGTAACTGATAACTTTTGTGATTTTTTTTCAAAGAAAGTAGGAGGTGCCTATTTGAGAATTGTTTGGCCCTTGATAATGCCATTCACAAATATTAACCATCAGTGTCCTTACTATGTGAGTTACCATCTTGTTTTTTGTTTTTAGAACCACTTAACCATTTTTTAATTTTTTTGTTAATTTTTAACAGGGTTACCACTTTATTAAAAATTTACCAATTGATGACGATAAATTACCAGAGGTTTGGCCAGTTGGAATCTATTTACTTAAGATTACGTTTTTAGATGGACCAAATAATAAACTGCTTACTGCGGATGTTTATTTTGAAGTTAAGGAACAACGAGCTGGTTAATAAATAAAGTATCTATTACAATTTAGCAAAAATTAATATGGCGTTGACTTTAAACATGATTAGGATTAAAACAAGACTCGCCATTCCTTGTAAGGAACTTAAGAGACTTATAGAGAGACTAAAAACCAAATGTTGAAAACTTTGTTCAAACTTAATATGGTCTTTGCCTGATTTTCACTTTGCAAACATTTTTAATTTTTCTTCTCGCAGTTTAAATCTTTTTATTTTGATGATATTAACGACGAATGTTAAAATACCTAAATGGCTGTTTCTGGAAAGTTTGCCAAGAGCAAATATCCAAGATTTAATTTTGAAAAAAAAAAAATCCGAATAAAGAGCGGATTTCTCACGGTAGATCATAGTATTTATAACTTATCAAAACACATATGAACAACCCTGTTTTTGAAATCATCTTTTAAAGGGCAGTATTCTTCTAGGCGTTTTTGTTCAAAAAAAGTTTTTTTTTTAGAATTATCACTAGCCGATAGTGGCTTATTTGTCTGTTGTTTAAAGAGATACAATTATCTCCTAAGATCTCTAAGAACTGCAGTTTGTGTAAACAACAAGGTCGTTAAAATCTCTTAATCTTTGAACTTTTGGTGTTCCCAGCTTGTTATGAAACCTCAGTTTGGTTTTCAAAAGCCTCTAAAACTTAAATGTTTTCGACTCAATTTGAAAGATCAAATTAAATTCTACAAGGCTTCAACCACCTATGTGATTTTTCTATTGATATTTGTTATGTGGTGTTTTCATCTTCGCATCATGTTGGAAACACCAAAAGATGTAAATTGAGATATTTTTTTGATTAGAATATATTTTTAACACTAAAACACTGGATCTTTAGAATTTTGATTTTGGATTTTGGAGTTTTATAAGATCAAACATAGCTATACTGTACATTCCTTCCTTCCTAAAAACTTTGATTCATTTCTCACATATCTGAATTCATAAGGCAATTTATTAAATAAGCAGGGTGCAAGTAAATGTATAAAATTGCTAAAGTGGGATTTAAAAATTCTAATAACATTCACGACACGATATAAATTAGTACCGAAACATGCTATCCCTAGAGCTCTCTCACATTATTATAACCTTTACTTTAAAAAATGATTTAAAAATATTATAAAAGTACAAATGTCTTAAAGAAAAAAACCGAGGTTCGAGAGCAGATCGAAATTGGGTGTGTTACGAGCAAGGGTTGAATTTTACAGGAATGAGTTCCACCCTAACAAGAAATACCAAACTGAATTTTCGATTGTACAAAGCCCTAATACGCAAGTTGTAAGATTTTTTGAGAGCAATACAGACTTAGGAGGTAGATCTGTCTTACAACTTTATTAAGATAAAGTTTTAAATTAAACTAACAAGAGTATTTAAAGTGATCAACACGTTCAATATCGAAGCAACCGTCACAACAGCGAAAACCTGGACAATTCATAGGTGAACTGACTTGAAAACCCTGAAGAGTTAGGTCAGGGAGAAACTTTCGTTAAAAATTCCCTTTAAATTAATGAGCAAGAATTTAGTCTTGCTACTTATAACTAATTTATGTGACCATAACCAGTGTCGAAGAATATCTAAGTCATGGTTCATTCTAACAAAAGTTTGAAAGTAATTATTATTAGAGTACGAAAGAGTAGTACCATCCGCAAAAGAAGATAATTTTCCCTTAAAAGGCTGTAAGAATAAGGAGTTAACAAATATTAGAAACAGGATAGGACCTAAAACAGAACCTTGGGGAATACTCATTCTCTGATTAGATACTGAACTAAGAGTAATCTTGGTAATTTGGTTACGATTTGTTAGATACAAACAAAACCAATCATAAACAAGACTCTGAAACTAGCATAAGAAAGTTTTTTCTGTAATAAATCATGGTCAACCGTAAGGCTTTTGTAATGTCAATGAATAAAGCCGCCGTTATCTTGGAATCATTAATTGAGTTAAAAATTTCACCACAGAATTTTAACAGGGCATATTCTTACTTACTTACTTACCTTTAAGAAAATCAATCTGAATATCACTAAAAAACTCATTTCTAGAAGAAAAGGACATGATTTTGTTCTTCATTCCCTTTTCAAAAACCTTGGAAAATACGAAAAGGAGAGAAATAAGTCTACAGGTATTTAAATCCAAAGAATATCCTTTTTTATGTAATGGGATTATTATACTAGTTTTTAAGGAATCCACAAACACACCTTTTCTCACAGAAAGATTAAATAAAAACAAAGACAAAGCAATTTGGAAAGAAATATTTTTTAAGATACGACTGGAAATCATGTCATAGGAAGCCGAGTTTGACGATTTAAGAAAACAAATCAGTTTGTGAATTTCAAAGGCAGAAAAGTCATAAAAACAGAAACTATTTCCGTAAAAAATATCATTCTGAACGGCATCAACATAGATATTTAAATTATCAAACTGTAAATTAAATTATTTGAAATTGATGAAAAATGCTGATTGAACACATAAGCTACATCAACACGATCTGCAATTATTTCTGTATCTTTATAAATTTTGGATTCGACATCTGATGGATTACGATTCAAAATTTCATTCACGAGTCTCCATTCCTTTTTTAATATTTCCAACGTTCTCAGCAAGTTTATTACCATAATAATAATCTCGGCACTTAGGTATTTCATTTTTCAAATCGCACTACAGTTTGTGATAAAAATTCTTAAGTCTCAAATTGTTGGATGCCTTAAACCAGATATTCGAAGACGGTTTTGCTTATTTATTTTATTTAATAATGACAAGGGTATTCAAGAGTTACTCGCGTTGGTTCATTAACACGAGAATTAAATCCAAACGAAGATATGATTGAAATATGATTTTCAGCATGAGAAGATTCAGATAAGATGTCTTTATTAAAATTTCCTAAAAATGACATATTTTTTGATCTAGTGTAAAAAATTAAAACAAAAGTGAAAGATGAACGTTAAATTTCCAAATCAATACATGTCAAATTCGCACTCTTCAAATTAATATTCGTTACTTTGTAAACCATATCACTTCGATAGAATACTGAAACATGACCAGCGGAATAAGAGTTGTTAGAATTAGCAGCGAAAACGTAATTAGGAATAGTAAAGTTAGTTATTTCAAAGTCATAAATCCACATCTCCGAAACAAACATGAGATCCGAAAGGTGATCATGGGAAATCAGATGTGAGTAAAACTCATCAACATTTTTTCTTAGACTACGAATACTTTGATGTATAACAGAAAAGCCATATTTATCAATTATTATTTATTTTTGCAGTAACTTTTTAAAAAATGTTGCTTTTTGTACGGAATCAGAAAAAAAAATTGTTTTAAATCTCAAACTTAAATCAGTAAAAGCTAAAAACATATTTTAATTTTTGTGAAAATTGCAAACAATTACATCCATACTAAAATATTTGTTATTCAAGTTGTCTTGTCTTTGTACAGAAAGAGACGTTTACATAAATCTGGTAGATCCATTTGTTTTTTTTTCTGAGTGTTTATGACGTTAATCTTATAAGTAATCCATGTTTTCGACCTCGAAGTCTGAACATATCATGGCAGAAAATTGCTGATTTTAACCCTAATGCTAATTAATTTCTTACAGTAAATACACTCAACGATTTAAAGTTAAATTTTCCTCATTGTGAATCCTTATATTTCTATTCTTCTTTCTTATGACTTCTTTTCAAATGACAAAATTGTTTGACTATTATTTGATTTTTATCTTCCCATAGGAAGATATTGTAATGGGTCTGATTTGTCAAATTAAAAATGTTGACATTTCTCGACGTTTCAAGGTCCCTAGAGTCGAAATAAAAGATTTTTAGAAAGATGTCTGTGCGTGCGTGTGTACGTACATTCGTACGCCCATACGTCCGTACGTTCGCGACGTTTTTTTCGTCTTCCTTAGCTCAAGAACCAGAACAGGTATCGGTTTCAAATAAATTTGCTATACAGATAATAATGCAGAAAAGGGCTCCCAAGAACATTACGTGGGGTTTTTTTTTACCATAGCAGTTTCAAAAAAGGTGAATATTTTGGTTAACACTATATATCTAACGAACCAATGACCCAATGACGCTAGGGACCTGAATTAAATGTTATATAATATATTGTAACGTAATACCTAACCAGTATATTTTTGGAAAAAAATCCAATTAACATTTTTTTATAAAAAAAAACTGAAAAAATTGTCATCGAGAAAATTTTACGAATATTTCATTTACAAAACAATTTTGTGCGACGACAAAAACTATTTTAACATCTGGTAGAATTTTTAAGAAATCAAATTCACAGTTTTTTCATAAAAATAAAAACCTAAAAAAAACACTATTCAAAGTTGGTAAAAATTGAATTTCGACTGAAATATCTTTTCAAAAATTTGGGATTATGGCTTACAACTAATGTTAACTTATAATAAATATTGTTTTCAATATTCAGATAAATTTTGAGAAAAATCGAATGGACAGTTTCTTACAAAAAATATTTTATAAAAGTTCTTAAAAATTGATTTTCGATTGAAATATTTTTTCAAAAAAACTTTGAGATATTGGCTTTTCACTACTTTTATCTTTTTAAAACTATTGCTTTTAACATTCAGTAAAATTTTGAGAAAAGTCTAATGACAGTTTTTTCACTAAAAATAAAAAACTTATACTAAAACTTCGTACAAATTTACTTTCGACTCATATAGCTTTTCAAAAATTAAAAACATTGTCTTCAAACTTTTTTTATTTTACAGAAAATATTGTTTTTAGTAGTTTTCCTTTTTATAAAAATTCAACAGTCCTTTTATTCATAAAAAAATAAAATCTACAAAAAATAGTACCCAAATTTGGTAAAAATTGATGTTCGGTTTTTGATATCTATCTAATTAATTTCATTCATCCAATTTGTAAAAATTTTAGAAATGCTACTTTAATTGGTAAACATTTGTTTTCGACTAAAAATCTATTTAAGAAAAATATTGTTGGTTATTTTAAAATTTTTAGAATAATTCAACTGACAACTTTTTTAACTCAACACGAAAAAATTCAAGTTTTTAAGCAGGACAAATCGACAGACGGGTTGGAAAGTTATCAGAATGGGTAGCATCAGAGACTTTTTTTATTTTAGAAATTATAATTTATTGCATTGAAATTTTTTGCTAAAGATCTTTCTTTCAAAAATCCTTGAATCATAACCCATAATTTTTAGAAAAAAATTATTCAATAACAAGCAGAGGTATGTATTAATTTAATACAAATTTAGTTAAAACAATAATAAATACAAATATGAAAAAATTACTTTAGTCAGTTTTTATTTTCATTTTAGGATTTTCAAAACCAAAAAGTTGATGTCCTCAACATTCTTGAAAGATAGTAATGTTTACAACATCAACAAATTATTTTATTTTCTCAATTAACAATAATTTATTAATAACTAAATAACTTCTAAATACTGGTCTTATTTAAATAACACTTTTATACTGAAAATCAATATAAAAATATTATTGTTCTCTATTCAAATCCATATAAAGTGTTTTTACAAAAAATCAACCCAATTATCTGAAGAACGAAATTATAGAAAGTATGTTGCATGTTTCATGGCAGAGATACAGCAAATTATAATTTTAAAAATCTGATCATTTAACTGATAAGTTGGCACGATCCGAAAATTACTATCATAATAGCCACACAAGTATTTACAAAACTTAAATTACATTTTAATCGGAATTCATTGACCGTAATATTGACAATAGAATGCATTTATGAGAAAGAAATTGTAATAGCTCTCATTCGTTACTGTAAGGAGCGTATGATTTCATAAACCATTTCGAAAAATAAAGATTTATCGTCTTTGTGCATTAATCTGTGTTCTGGTTGTTTCAGTTTTTGCTAAAGTAATTAAACAAATTTCTTTTTATTGACCTTACCATACCTTAACAAAAAAAAAAAAAATATTATAAGTTTTGATAAAATTGAAATATTTTGATAATATTGTATTAATTAAAAAGTTGTTATAAATTATAAAAGTACAAAAAGTTTGTTGATTTTTTGAGGATACTTAGCCCTTAAGTTTAGTTTTATAAATAAAATAAAATGTTTAAGTCATTTTAAGCCACTTGGAGTGCTTAAACCTCAAAAATAATACTTTTTCTACATGTTTATCAAACAGTGTAATATTTTTAATTTTTTCTTCAGAATAAATTATCAGTTCGTGTTCAAAGAATCATATGCAATGTTCACGATAAATCTCTTGAGATGGAAATGTGCACAGTCAAATCAATTAACCGAACTACAACTATAATAAATATCGCAGGAAACTATACCAGGCCACTTCAAACATTTTTGGTTCGTATTTTTATTCAAATCAATATATTGAAAGCAAATATATTAAAATTGTACCTTTTACAGATAAATTCACAATTGTATAAAAAATCTGAAATCAAATACAGGCCATTTCTTGTCAATGTGACCGATGATTATTGTCAATACTTTGCAAAAAATAAAGCCAGTCCATATTTTCGAATTGTTTGGCCTATTGTAATGGCTCATACAAATATGAATCATGAATGTCCTTATTATGTGAGTGTTTTTACTAATAACAATAGAAACAAAAATTACAATTATATCACATTTATTTTTAAAAAAGGGTTACCACTATATAAGAGATTTACCAGTAGATGCTGAAAAAATACCACCAGTTTGGCCTAGTGGACAATTTCTTTTAAATATTTTATTTTTCGAAGCTAATAATAATAAAATATTAACATCTCAGGTGTATTTTGAATTAAATCAAATGCAGTTTTTCTAAAAAAAAACGTTGAATAAAAAATATTTTGTATTATAAGTTAATAAAATTATCATGAATTTGTGTTTCTTTACTTTTTATTCATTTAAAAGGTAATATAAAATACTAGTCAAAAAGGTATTTAAAAAATTAGTGTTGGCTTATTATAAAGTACTGAGTGTGTTTACTATTTATTTATTCGTGTTTCAAGTTACAATACTTTATGGAGACTACATTAAAATTAAACAAATATTTACAAATTGACAGTTGTAAAAACATAGTGTTACAACAAATTCAATACATCTTTCTTAATATCATATCTATTTTTTATTAAAATCAATTAAAAATTTGTTAAAAGCATTACAAGAAGCAGTTATTGTATTACGTTTCGCATAATTTGTGCTATGAAAAGGAACATGTAGAAAATTACCATTTCTAGGACGCAAATTCCGAGATGTAAAATAATATGTACTTAAACTGAGACAATAAAATTGAACAATTTGTACAGTTTTCTTCTAGATACTAAAGGTATTACGTCAATTAAAGCACATCTGGTCTCATAAAGTGGCATATTTGAATAATTATAAAGCTTTCGTAAAGCAAATTTTGTAAATCTCTGCAATCCTTAAAATACTTGATTGTGTAAAGGGATTTCATATTATGCAACAATATTCAAGTAAAGGTCTTACAAGAATGCAAAAAGAGTTTTTTAAAGTATAAGGATGTTCGAATGACTTAGAAGTTCTTGAAGTAACTATCAACACGGAGTTAGCTTTTGAAATAACATTATTAATTTGGAGAGAAAAATTCATATTCGAGTCAAAAATTACACCAAGATCGTTTTGATCTTCATTAAGAACTGATTCTCAATTTTTTAATCAAAACATATTTATTTTAGAAAAAGTGACAATACTACACTTATTTACATTAAAATTTAAAGCATTTATGAATTTTCAATATTCAATTGAATTTTACTAGCATCTGATGAAGAACCTACAGAACTAAAAATCTTGAGATCATCAGCATATAAAAGACATCTAGAACTTTTAATACAATTCAGTAAATCATTTGTAAATAAAATGAAAAGAAGTGGACCAAGATGACTACCTTGTGGTACACCGGAAAAATGTTGTATTTCATTGGAAAGAACATCACCAATTTTTACATATTGTCTTCGTCCAACCAAATAGCTTCTGATCCATCTTAGGTGATTCAAGTGGAAGCCAAGTATTGCAAGTTTTTTCAAGAGAACCTATTGTACCCGATCTAACGCCTTGGAAAAATTTTCTTAAAGCACAAGACAGTAATTTGTAAAAATTGCTAAATTTGTTGCAGTAGACCTACCACTCATAAAGCCTTGCTGATGCAATGAAATATATTTTTGAACTAAACTATAAAGTTTAATTTTAACAATTGCTTCAAATAATTTGGAGATTAGCTAAAGCTTATCAATAGGTCTTTAATTTTCCACAGATGCTTTAGACCGAGATTTATGCAAAGGAGTTATCAGAGAATATTTCCATGTATCTAAATATACTAAATATCACAGTTCATTAAGAAAAGTTAATTTTCGAATTCTTGTGCAAATCAATTCAACACCTGTTTGATTATGAAGATCATTAGTTGAATGATGCCAGTGGAAAATCAGACGTGTACACATTATATAAAACAGGACCAAGAACTGAGCCTTGAGGGACACCATACTGATAATTAACAAACACGGATTTACATTTATTAACGTACACTTGAAAACATCTTTCCTATATAAAAAACTTTGAATTGTTCTTATAAGAAAACTTGGAATCGGGAATGTTTCCAATTTGTAAATAAGAGCATTATGCCAAACAGAGTCGAAAGCTTTTTCGATATCTAATAGGACCATACCTGTTGATCTTCCTTCAGAACGATTATTTTTGATAATATTACAAATCCTAAGGAATTGATGTGAAGTACTGTGAAGGCTCCTAAGCCCGAACTGCTGGTCAGGAAAAATATGTTTTTCTTCAATTAGTAAGTTGATTAATACTTTTATGAGCACCTTACTCAAACTACTCAGAAAACTGATTGGCCTATAGCTATTAGGATTTTCAATGTCTTTACCAGCTTTTAATATTGGTATGACTTTCGCTATTTTCCAGGTCTCAGGAAAGTATTGATTTTTCAAACAGGCGTTGATAATAAATGTTTGATACTTTCTTCCTGACTTGGGTACATTTTGTATGTATAAGTTTTTTTATATTATCAAGTCCATCGGTTTTCCTTACTCGCAACTCCTTTATTATAACGGAAACTTCATCAACGGATACGTATTTATCTTGGGGTGTTTCTATTATAGAAGATAAAATTCTATAAGAGGCAGCGTCTACCAAACTTAAAGTGTCTAAACCACTTAGCTGTTGGGATACTTCATGGTTTTTCCTGAATTATACAGCGAAAGCGTTCGCCTTTTCACTATCAGTATAAAGGACCTTATTAGAAATTTTAAGCGCAGAAATTATTCTCGTCTTCTTTTTTATTATTTTAGCAATATTTCAGAAAGGTTTATGATTTTTCTGTAACTGATTGAGTGTTTGCTTCCATTTGTTTCCACAAATTTAAAATATTTCTTAACTTTTACTTAAAAAAGAAACGGTTCGCAATTAAAACAATATTCTAGAAAAATATTGATCTAATTTTTAAATTAATTTTAAAAAATGCAAAGACTTTTTACTTGCGACAAAAAGGACAAGTTTTGTATTCATATAGACGTCAAAAAAGTGGATCCCCTGATTTCATCCGTATGTTTGTCTTAGACTAAAAATAACAATAGTCCCCATACAAATTATTTGACCAATAATTAAAAATTCGAACTTCCCCACAAATGAACTGATAGATTTGTTTTAAAATGTTCTCCATTTTTTTCTTAATTTTGATTTTTAAATAATTATAATAAATAAGCTCTGAATAACTGCATATTTAAGGTGTATACAAAGGTTTTTTTGAGAAATCAAATAACATTTAAAGTTTTGAAAGTGCACTTTTTTGCAGGTATATTTTTATAGTTTGAAATGCAGGAAATATTTTTAAAGATACTTTTTGTGTGTTGACCCAGTCGTGCACTTTATTTTTAAAGTATTCTGTTTGAATACTTTAATCTGAAAAGATATCTCATAAAAGTCATCTTAACTTTTAAAAATGTCATAATCTGAAATATATATCATAAAGGTTATATGCCTGTAGATGCCAAAACTTATATTTTTCAGAGAAGATGTCTTTAAATAAATGAAGTATTTGAATCTTCATAAATGTTGCAATTTATTTCTTTTTATTTACGTATAAACTTTTTGCTTATTGTTACATTTTTCGATTTTTTATGCTAATACCAAAAACTTGGAAATATTTAGGATTCATATAATTCGATTAACTTTTTTATATTTCACGAATTTTCACGGTTTAAAACGAAATAAAACATCCTTCTTGAGTTCTCCTATCAAAAATTATTTCATCTTCAAATCGAAATCATTAAACGTCGGATACTAGAATTTCACCGTTCATCCATCTCTTAACTCACTGCCATTCTACACTTCACAAATTTAGCATAGAAAATGATGATTTCCATGAGTATGATATTTTGACGATTTGAATGATTTTTTGTAGATTTTAAAAAGTAAGAATTTAGCAAGCATGATATCTATGCACTATTTTTAAAATTGCTGAACTTATTAAACAGTTTTTAAAATGACGAAGCGATCTCACCTTAAATACTGATTTATGTATTATAAACGCTGCTGTTATTAATTTCAATTTCCTAATAATTCATTCCAAATTGTGATCGCTCATTTGATAGTTTCACCTATTTAAACAGATAAATTTTAATTATGTTTAAAATAAATGTTAACAAAATTGATTTATAATTGAAAAATAAAAGCAAAAAAAAATAAATTTCAATAAACAAATATTTCCATTTTAAAGTTGACCGTTAAATGGGTTAGACCTAAAAAAAAGTTTGGTCTTATGACTACTGAAAAAAGTCAGTTGAATGCTCAAAAGATTTTTGAATACCCGCAAAATATTTGTTGGTTTATTTGCAATGGATATTTAATTTTGTCAGTAAATGTTATAATCTTAAATGAAATACGTTTGATAAAATGTAGATATCATTCAAAAATTATTATAAAAAATATGAGATTACAAAAAATAAAATTTTTTTCTTGGATTCTTTTATTTCTTTCTTCCTCGAACAATACAAAACAGATCAAAATACACAAATTATTTGCTAGCTAAATGGAAGAAATTATAGTCTAAGAGTGCTTAATAACAAGAATAACACCCGTCATTGTCAAATGAAAGGTTTATAAACTTATTTTTAGGAAAAAATAATTCTCAAAAAAAATTCATTGTAAACAAGAATGAATGTTTCAATATACTGATATAAAAATAATTCAATCATTGTATCTTAATGTTTGTTGGTCAAAATTTAAGAAAATTAAATTGTATATAAAAACCTTCATGTAAAAATGTTCACTTATTGCTATCGTTCAAATGTTTCTGTTACATTTGATTGAAAAATGTTGTCTAATTGTTAAAATTACACGTTTATATTTTTTTGTAAAATACTGAAACTATGACAAGTTTTACATTCCAAAAATATTTTGAATTTGTCAATTTGATGAAACATGGCATAACGATAGTAGAAAAGTCGAAAACAGTGGGTCCCCCAGATTCCGTCTATCTATTTACGAACAAACCATTTTGTCGATTGAGTTCAGAATTGTAAATTAAGGTTTTAGGCATATTCGTGTTAGGCGTAGTTTTCATTTTTAAATACATAAAATAACAGTAGTCCCAACACAAATTTGTAGGTCAAAAATTTAAAATTACAATTTTTTCAAAAACGAACCGATATATTTTTTAAATTTTCTTTGAATTTTTTTTTCTCAACTTTGTGTCTTTTAAATAGAAAAAGAGGCTGCGATGCGACCCACACTCATAACTTTCCATCCCGTCTGTTGATTTATCTTGCTTAAAAGTTAAGTTTGAATTATTCTTAAAAATTTTAAAATTACCAATAATATTTTTTATATCCATAAATAGTTTAGTTTAAAAATCTAGTTTTGTTAAATAGATTTTTAGCGAAAACAAATTTTTAACAATTTAATAAGCGTTCTTAAATTTTTACAAATTGGACGAATGAAATTATTTTGAAAGATATCAGTAACCGAACGTCAATTTTTACTTAATTTACGTACTATTTTTTATAGATTTTATTTTTTTAAATGAAAAAACGGACTGTCGGATTTTTATAAAAAACTACTGCGTATAGAAAACAATGTTTTATGTGAAAAAAAAGTTTGAAGACAATATTTTAAATTTTTGAAAAGCTATTTCACTCGAAGTAATTTTTTTTTAGTTTTAGTATTAAGTTTTTTATTTTTTTATAAACAAAATTATCAATTCGACTTGTCTCAAAATTTTTCTGAATATTGAAAAAAATTTTTCTTATAAGTAAAAATTAGTTGGAGACCATAATTTCAAATCAATTTTTACGAACTTTTGTTAAACTTTTTTTTAAGTTTTTATTTTTCTAAATGATGACAACAATATATTTAAAAAGATAAAAGTAGTTTATAGCCAATATCTCAAAGTTTTGAAAAAACATTTGAGTCGAAATAAATTTTTTCCACTTTTATAAATTTTTTGGTTTAGGTTTTATTTTTTGTAAGAAAACTGTCAAATCGATTTTTCTCAAAATTTTTCCCGATTATTAAAAACAATATTTATAAAAAGTTAAAATTAGTTGGAAGCCATAATCCCAAAGTTTTGAAAAGATATTTGAGTCAAAAATAAATTTTTACCATTTTTTATTAATTTTTTTGTAAGAAAACTGTCAATTCGATTTTTGTCAAAACTTTTCAGAATGTTGAAAATAATGTTTCTTATAAGTTAACATTAGTTCTAAGCCATAGGATCAAAATTTTGAAAAGGTATTTGAGTCGAAATTCAATTTTTACCAACTTTGAGTAATGTTGTCTAAGGTTTTTATTTTTCAAAATTTGACCACATGTTAAAAACTTTATTTTTCGTTGTACAACATTATTTTGGAGATAAAATCATTTTGTATTCATAAAATTTCCGATTTGAATCCTTTTTTTAAGTTTTTTTTTCGATTTATAAAAAATATCTATAATTTGACTTTTTTAAAAAAATATATACTTGTTTGGTACTACGTTACAATTTACTATATAAAATTTAATTTAAGTCACCAGCGTTTAAGGTTCGTAAGATATTTAGGGTTAACCAAAATGTTTACCTCTTTTTAAATTGCTAGATAAAAAAAACACCAACGCAATTTTTTTGAGAGCCCTTTCTGCATCTTTCTGCCTTGTTATCTGTGTAACAAAATTTATTTGAAGTCGATATCTCTTCTGGTTCTTGAGCTACGGACGACGAAATAATGTCGCGAACGAACGTACGAACACACGCACGAGCAGACATCTCTCTAAAAATCTTTTATTTCGACTCTGAGGACCTTGAAACGTCGAGAAATTACAAAATTTTCAATTTGAAAAATTATACCCATTACAATGGGAAGTTAAAAATTGCTTGCAAATTGCGTAGCTCTAAAACAGGTCATCATTGTTCTGAAGAGGTGTTCTTCAACGCTGGCAAAACCACTGCGTAAGCTTTTCCATCTGCCTTGTTCTACAGATCTCTTCCTAAGTGGATGGAAAACTGCATTTGTCCAGCCTGTCCCTAAAAAAGGCAAGTCCTCCTCCCCCTCAAACTATCGTCCAATTCCACTTACGTCCCTTCTTTCCAAGGTCATGCAAACGCTGATTAATTTTCAGCTTAAGAAATATCTTGAACAACGGAAGCCTCTTAATGACCGACAGTATGGCTTTCGTAGCAATAGGTCCACTGGTGATCTCATGGTTCATCTCACCAAACAGTGGAATACATTTTTACATCGTTTTGGAGAAAGTGAGATTATTGCACTTGATATTTAAAAGGCATTTGATAGAGTTTGGCAACAAGCTCTCTTATCGAAAATGTGTGCTTTTGGTTTTAATGAATCTCTTCTTCGTTGGATTTGAAATTACCCCTATAACCGTTCAATACAAGTTGTATTAGATGGTTTCAAGTCTAAAATTCATAAAATAAATGCTGGTGTCCCCCAAGGCTCCGTTTTGTATTCGACTCTTTTCTGTCAGCTTTGTCTGTCAGCTTTTCATATTCGTTTTTAGACTCTCATCCTCGTTCTTCGGATGTTGACTACCAATGGCAGCGTTGATCTTGACAGCATTGTTCAATGGGGAATTAAAAACCGTGTAGAATTTAATGCTTTGAAAACCCAATGCTTTCTACTGTCGCAAAAGCGTAACCCTCCCCCAATGCCACTATCCATGAGTGGTACCTACATCGAGGAGACTAAACAGCTATCAGTCCTAGGTATGTGCAAGAAGTTGTTTACTCCTTATGATCTGGATATAATTTATATAGCCTATATTCATCCAAAACTTGAAAACAATTCCCATATTTGGCAGGTGCTCCTATAACCTACTTGAGACTCTTTTACAGAATTCAAAGGAGAGCTCTTAAAATGATAGATGACCGTTATCTAACTCAAACTTTTACCTCTCTCGAGCACTGTGGTAAGGTTTCATGTCTCTCATTCATTCCTCTCCTCAAACAATTCAATCGTAATACTGGTTTTTTTAGGAATGCCCCTCAGTTTACCCTTGAGCCAAATTTTGGTTGTACTGTAAAGTACACAGGTTCTTTTTTTAGTCATTGTGTATAATCATTATAAGGGTAATCATATCCCCCTTGAATGCGCGTACTAAAAAAATACCGAATTCAGTTAATAATATTTGATAAGCAAAATTTCATATCCCTAAAAAAGGTCATATTTTAACAAGAATTAAATGTAAAACGTGTATTCATAATTTCTATATAATTGAGTGGTAAAAATATTTTCAAACTAAAATTGAAAATTTACATGTTTACAAAAAATTTAAAAAAAAAATAGCTCTCACAATTTTCGAACAAAATAATAAATCAAGGTTTAATTGATTAATTTAATGGCATTTAAATTTTTAAAGGCAAGCTTATTTTCACAGCAATTTTTTTTTATTTTAAAATGTCTTTGAAAAGAGAAGCAGGTTCGTTCTACACCGTTGTACATTGCATTTTTTGAATTTTGTTTACCAAATTATTTTAAATTTTAAGAATAAAATGATTTTAATAAATAAAACTTTCTACCCCTTCCCAAATTTATGTAGTGCTTTACTATAAATTGTTGCCATAGCTCTTAGGAAAACGCTTCAAAAATCGTTTGGAATAAGAATTGTTTTTTTTTTTTTTGAAAACTCAAACAAGACTTTGGGTTCTATATTGAAAAAAGTACTGAAAACCTTTTAGTTCCTAATAAAATATTATCTTTTAAGAAATCTATACTTTAAAATGCCTTTATTGGGATACAAAATAAAAAAGGTTTTCAGCAATAATCATTTTGATAAGTTTGCTATTTTAAAAATTATCAAAGCTATTTTTTCGGCAGAACAAAAAAATAACAGACATTTTTTGTAAAGAATTTTAACCTTCGCAAATTTAACTATTTAGATTCTGAACTAAAAATAATTTCGACTAAAACGATTTTAATACAATATTGTGACCTTTGCATATTAAGACAAGAACCATATTAAAACTTATACTTTACTGATGAGTTTTAAAATCTACTCTTCCGTGTGTGAGGCAATATCAGGGCATTTCGCACGTCTATACAACTTTTAATTTGTATGGAAGATTTAAGATAATAATAGCGTTTTCAACTTAAAAACACGTCGTTAATAACTGTAGATACATATTAACATTCAGTACATTTAAAATTCCTTTTAATTTCAATGTTATTAAAATTCAATCAGTAAAATATTTTTAACTGATAAACTCCGTATTTAATGTTAAGTAAAACACAATTAATTATTAATATTTTGGTTTTATTTTGATCAACACATATGATAATTCTATAGAGCTTTTAATTAATTCGTTTTATTGATATTAAATTGCCCTTAAATTCACCATTGTAAGAGATTCTCATATTAGTGATGTTCCAACAACCATTCAAAACATGAATATCTGCAGAAGAGTTTTAATTTTTATCGCAATACTTGGTTTATTCTTTTATGTTAAAGTAATTTTGTTGTTCTTATTTTTAATATAACCAGATTTTAAATAACCTAAAATGTACAATATTGAAAATTTCTACTTCATTTGCAGGCGACTATAAACGTTAAGATTTTTAAAAATAATTGTATTGTTCATGACCCGAAGACAATACAAAACATAAGTTGTTCCGTTAAACCGTTAAATCGAACGACAACTGCTGTCAATATAAGCGGCTATATCATACGTAATGTGTCAAATTTGCTCGTAAGATGATCACACTTGACTTTTTACTTCTTTTGTGGTGTTTCAAAATATTGTTTTTTTTTTTTTAATTTAAGATAAATGCACAGCTCTTTAAAAAATCTGAAATAAACTATCGACCTTTTCTTGTTAACGTCACCGAGAATTATTGTGATTATTTTTCTAAGAACAAAGGAGGCGCTTACATGAGATTGGTAGCTCCAATTTATATGCCTTATACAAATATGAATCATACTTGTCCGTTTTATGTAAGATTATGTTTTTAAGAAACAAAATTTATTTTCTATATTTAAAATACATTATAATGCGTTTTTTTTTTTATTTCTTAACAGGGATATGGATTCTTAAAGGATTTGCCTATTTCAAGAGATAAATTGCCCAAATTTTGGCCACCTGGAAGTTATCGTTTGGATTTGCTGGCGTATGAAAAAAACTATGGCAAATTACTTACAATTCAACTTTACTTTGACATAAAGGAAATCAGACAACAATAAGAACAAAAATGAAGGAAGGATTGTTTGTGGTCGAATATTGAAATCAAATATTGGTGTGATTTAGTGGGGGTGTACTTATGCTTCTCACACATTTAACACAGGATTGAAAAACTACATTTGTTCAATATTAAATTTGATTTAAGAATTACACAATAAAGAAGTGATTCCTCATCAAAGACATTTATTTTTAAACAGCCGAACTTAAACATTGAACTAGCTATTTATTGATCATTTGCTTTATGGGTCAAAAAGCTGCTATGTGGAATAATAGTTCTAAAAAATAATTTACATTTATCCACATTCAGTTTACAAAAATAAGGATTCCTATTGAAATTCCCAATTGCTACTCAAAAACATGATTTTTATAAATTTCCAAAGTTATATGTTAACTTTAACTTTTTATATATTTTGTTTCACATTTACGAATATTTTAATAAACAAAATTGCTGAATATTTGTATACTTAAAAAAACTTTTTCGATATCTTGTACATTTTTTTGGAAAATTCAGTTCTTAGTTCTTTTTCGAAAAATAAAGCCTTACAAAAAATATAAGTAGGAAATACTGTTTAAAATAGTTGAAAACAGTTTTCAAATATATATTAAAAGAAAAAATCAATCTTGAGTACAAATTTTAGTTTAATGGTGACTGCCAGATCTTCGCTGTTTTTGAGCAGCTAAACGTTTTTCAAACAGAGACCAACTTTTGAGAGAACCTTCTCGACAAGCCTAGGTTGATTTATTATATTTATAGGGGGTTTTTGGAAGCTTGTCATCAATTGTACATAACAAGTTGATTATTTGATTAGATTTTTTTTACAAATTATTATTAAAGTTTGCGAATGTGTCGAAAGGTTTAGTTTCTTATACTCCAAAAGATAAGTTTGCACACATAAGATAGAAATCCATAATTTTTAACTTCCCATACGAAGTTATTGTAATCGGTCCGATTTGTTGAATTGAAAATTTTGACATTTCTCGAAGTTTCAAGGTCCCTAGAGTCGAAATAAAAATATGTAAGTACGTTCGCGACGTTTTTTCGTCATATATAGCTCAAGAACCAATAGAGATATTGACTTCAAATACATTTTGTTCTACAGATAATAATGCAGAAAGATGCAAAAAGGACGCTTTTTACAATAGTAATTTTAAAAAAAGGTGATATTTTTGGTTAACCTTGAATTAAATTTTATATTACATATTGTAATGTGATACCAAACAAGTATATTTTTGGAAACAAATCCAACAAACGATTTTTTTTATTAATCGAAACAAATAAAAAAAAATATGTGTCACCTCGAATACTATACGAACAAAAAATTATTGTATCTCAAAAACAGTTTTATGCAGTAAAAACTAATGTTTTTCACATCTGGTAAAATTTTGAGAAAAATCGAATTTAGTTTTTTTTTTTTACAAAAAAAAAATAAAAACCTAAAAAAAAAATTAACAAAAGTTGGTAAAAATTGATTTTCGGCTCAAATATCTTTTCAAAAATTTAAGTTATGGATTCCAACTGATTGCTTCTTATAAAAAATTTTGTTTTCAACATTTTGAATTATTTTGAGCAAACTTTAATTGATAGTTTTTTAACAAAAAATTAGAAATCTAAGAAAAAGTGTATACAAGTTTTTAAAAAATTACTTTTGACTCAAATATCTTTTCAAAGATGTGTGATATTGGCTTTAAACTAATTTTATAATTTGAAAAACAGTTTTTTAACAAAAAAATAAGAATCTAAAAAAAATTAACTAAAGTTGGTAAATATTGATTTTCGACTTAAATGTCCTTAAAAAGTTTCAGTAAAATTTTGAGAAAAATTAAATTGAAAGTTCTTTTTTAAGAACTTTAAGATATTGGCTTTAAAATAATTTTGTCTTTTAAAAAATATTGTTGTCGACATTCAAAAAGTTGGTAAAAATTGATTTTTGACTTAAATGTCTTTAAAAACTTTAAGATATTGGCTTTAAAATAATTTTATCTTTTAAAAAAAGTTGTTTTCAACATTCAGTAAAATTTTGAGAAAAAACTAATTGATAGTTTTGTTACAACAATTAAAAATCTAAAATAAAATCAACAAAAGTTGGTAAAAATTATTTTTCAACTTAAATGCATTTTTAAAAAAAAAATTAAGATATTGGCTTCAAAATATTTTTTTCTTTTTTAAAATATTGTTGTCAACATTCAGTAAAATTTTTAGAAAAATCGAATTGACAGTTTCTTAACAAACAATTCAAATCCTACAAAAAAATTAACAAAAGTTTATAAAAATTGATGTTTTATTCAAATATCTTTTCAAAAATTTGAGATTATGGCTTCAAACTAATTTTATTTTATAAGAAATAATGTTTTCATAGTTCGAAAAATTTTGAGAATAATGAAATGGACAGTTTTTGTCCAAAAAATAAAGACATACAAATGTATACAAGTTATTAAACATTTACTTTCGGCTTAAATATCTTTTCAAAATTTGAGATATTGGCTTTAAATTAATTTTATCTTTTAAAATATATCATTTTCAACTTTTAGTAAAATTTTGAGAAAAATCAAAGAGACAGTTTTTTACAAGAAATAAAAACCTAAAAAAAATTACACAAAGTTGGTAAAAATTGGTTTTCGACTTGAATGTATTTTCAAAACTTTGAGATATTTTGTAGCATCTTGCTTTTGGTAAAAATCAAAAAATTGAAGACAGAAATGACATTTTAATTTGCAAAAATACATGAATGCAAAATATTTGTTAAATATATTTAAAATGTATACCAATTGTGTATAAGTAAATTGCATGATAAATAAAATTCAACTGAAGTCGATAGCAACACTGGCTCGTTCTAAAACATTTTTTTAAATTGCGTTTTTAAAATTTCAATTTGATTTATTCGTGAAGTGCTTTAATACATTAAAAACATCATTTTATAAAATAAAAACAAGCCTTGAAATTTTAAAATTCACAAAGTTTAAAAGCTAACAATTTTAACATTATTATGATGATATTCAGAGGCTAAATAAGAATACGAATTTTAAGAGCTTTGTAGAACAAGTTAACAAAAATAATTTAAGAATTTTGAAATTAGAAAAAAACCTTTATATGAAGAAAAGATTATTATAAAGAAACCAATTGAGAAATAAAGGAGAAAGGTAAATTTAACTAAAGAAGTACAACAGTATTTGAAAAAAAGTAACTTTCAAAGCAGGGAGTAATTAATTTAAAATCTGTAGTACTGTAGCATTACTTATTTCTCTTAAATAAGTTTTTCCTACAACATAACTGATATGGTTATTCCAAGTTAAGTTACGGTTATAAACTACTACAGGTGGAACATATGATAAATGAACAATTTTTTTTGATATGAAATGGAAATTGCCCTGCGAATGAAAAATTTTTAATGCAGCGTTAAAAAATTTAAAGGTTTGAAAAAGTTTTTCACATGAAACCGAATGGTTAACCGCATTAAATGCCTTAGAGAATTCTTATAGGATAGGTAAGTTTATATTCTCTTTATCCAGGGCAAGACGAATTAAAATTCCTATTTATCTAAACGAACTTTTTCTTACATAAATACATCTGAAAACTAAATGTGAAAAAAATTAAAATACAATGTTTTCAATTCAAAATAATGCACGATTGGGTTGCACGAGCTTTTTCAATTTATGTTACAAAATAATTTTAGTATGTAGTTATTAAGAGCTAATTACAAACGTTTAACATTTTATTTTTTTAAAAAAAGATGACCAAATTTTGAGATTTCGAAAAAAATGTTTAATATTTTTTATTGTTAAAATTAAAAAAAAAAAATTAAAAAAAAGACTTTTATGATCATTAAATATTATTAAAATACCATTAAAGCTTGTAGAGAAAATGGTTCCATGGATTAACCTTCTGGAGCAATACAAAAATATATTTTTGTATATTAAGAAGCAAAAAGTTAGAGGAAATTTAATAAAAATAAGTTTCTTTGGAGAAAACTAGAATTTTCGATTTTTGTATAAGGACTACTGTTATTTTTCGTCTTAAAAAAAAGAAAGAACACCTGACGCGAATCGCCTTAAAGCCTTAATTTCTAAGTTTGAATTTAATCAACCCAATGTTATGGGCTTTAGTGAGTTCCACCAGACAAACGAAATGGTGGAACTCACTTTTTTCCATTTTTGACGAAGGCAATACTTGTCATATGTTACAAGTAAAAACATTATTGGAGGATACAAACAAATATGGAGAAAACAATTTCATACAAAATTGATGTTCGGTACACAACACAGAGAATGGGTCTAATAAATACACTATTTTGGTAGAATTTGCACTATTCCATACACCAAACATAGAATTGAAATATATCGTCTCATATATTCAGTCAATTGTCATGCCAACATCAACTTAAGTAAATATTTTTTGTAATAAAAACATGGTTAACGAAACCAACATATTTGCGAGGAAAAGAATAAATCATAGTTTGTCGATTGTTTCAATTGGTACAAAAAAACTATATTTATTGGTCGAGATCTAAAAAAAAATCAGAAAAAGCAATCCCAATCAGTTTTCCGGCAAATTTGAGCGATGCTAGTGAGTGGGAACCGTGTCGAATGTTGCGACCTAAAGCTTAAAATTAAAACTTAATTTTAACTAATGCAGTTACATATTATGTACCTTAATATAAATAAATATTTTTCTACTTCATATGTCCTTAAATATTAATAAATATTTTTACTTCTTATGAACCAATTTTGTTTTTGTTTTGAATAAATTTTTAGACAGTTCCTACACCATTTTGAATATATTAAACATAGTGAAAAATATTCCTGTACATATTTTGAACAATGGTGCATTTTTTTCATTTCTCCTTTGACTTGGTGCTTTTTTTGTACCCTTTTCTCAAATTGATACACATCAGTTAATATTTTGCACAGTTTTCACCAAAATAAATGTACCGAAAATAGAAGATGGCATATAATTGTCTCAAGTGGTGTATTTTTTTCTTGTTTTTCTAAATTAGTGCATTTTATTCTCTAGATTCAGGAATCAGTGTATTTTTTACACGGCAGCCATATTTTTCAAAAAAAATTTAGGTTAACATGAGATTGCACTGGCCGCCATCTTCAAAATGAAGACTATTATTAATTTTTTTATTATATATTTCGAGTGAATAATTCCCCTTTTTTAGTATTTCCGACTCTTTTTCAACATCACGTATTTAAAAAAAATAAGAACAACCAGAAAACTAAGAATTTTGAAAAATAAATTTTCACGAATCCATTTAGAAAGCTTTAATTAGGTAAAATTATTAAGGCGCTCGATTTTTAGATGGGGTAGGTCCGAAAATCAGTCGACAGAATGTACTTCGTTTTGAAATGAGACACTCAAATTCATATTAATTACTGATTTTATTGCGCACATATTATGTATTACAATCATAGAAAGTTCGGAATTCTTTTATATACATTTTCCTTCAGGAAATAAATCATGGTGTAAATTTTAATTCATCAAACTAGTTTCCGATAAAAGAAATAAACTTCGGTGTATAATTTGTTTCAAAATGAATTCTGAGTTTTGGATTTTTTACACTAATGGTATATTTAATCCATCAAATCATCGTGTATTTTTCACGCTCTTGGGAAAGATTTTCCACTAAAAGTGGTGTAAATTGTATACCATTGAGGTGTAAGAATTGAGCTTATTTTAAGAACATAATATACACCTCTGGAGTATTATTTATTCTAGTTACCAGAACAATTTGTATACCACTAGCACAATTTAAATACCAAAATTCGGTATACTTTTTGCACAGCTGGTGCAAATTTTAAACGGTGACGCGGTATAATTTACACTGAATCTAAATTAAATGTTCAAATATTGCACCAAAAAGTGGTGTATTTTTTATATTCAAAATGTATATCACGAAAGTGTAAAATATACCCCAAATATTTTGGTGTATTTTGGAATTTTGTGCTACTTGAGGTATTGCTAAGCTAAATTTTCAACTTCGAGTAGCGTTCCAATTGATTTTGAATGCGAAATAATTTGTATTTGTTTAGTAATAATAATTGATGCATTTAAAAATACATTCAAAACTTAATTTTTGAGGTTTTTTTGAGACTCTGGTTATAATTTGTAATTAAAATAAATTTTGTTTTATTGTTCACTCTTTTTAATTTTGTTATGTGTTGATTAATCTCATATATTTAATTTTATTGTATTTTATTTAATTTAATTTAATTTAATTTAATTTAATTTAATTTAATTTAATTTAATTTAATTTTATTTTATTTTATTTCACTTTTCTTTATGTTTTATATTACTTAGCTAAAGTAAAACACATTTTTTATAAGTTATTTTAATATTGGTCTATTTCTTAATTCCTTGAGCTCAAAAGTAAATTCAATAGTTATTTTCTTAACATCTAAATTATATATATGCGCATCAAAACGGTACTCTCCAGTTGGCCAAATTGATGGCAATATACTTGCATCCATTGGAAAATCCTTGATTATAACTTCACCCTAAGATTAACCAAAAATATATTCTTTAAATATCAAAATCAGAAAAATTATATTATTTTATACAAACTTCATATGGACAAGAATGATTTAAATTTGAATATGGTCCATACATTTGGTATAGAAGTCTCATGTATACACTTCCGTGGTTTTTCTTAAAAAATGAACAATAATCTTCTTTTACGTTCACCAAAAACGGTCGGTATTTAACATCGGTTTTTTTAAACAATTGGAAATGAAGCTGCGTTTGAGAAATATATTAGAATATACAAATTCACAATATTATTCGTTTTGTATTTTCGTAAAAAAAATTTGTATTTTAAAAACTTACTGTAACATTGTAGTAAGGTTTCGTTACAAACAAGTAAACATGTCCCGCTGCATATGTTCGATTTACAACCTCTGTTCGACAATTAGGATTTATAATTTCCGTTGGATCTAGAACAATACAACGTGTTCTAAGGACCCTCATCGAGTTTCGTGGCTTTATACAATTTTATAAGAAATTTTAATATTTTTCCTTTTTAAGGATACATTTTGTCTCAACTTACATCTCCATATACATAAATTAAGGTAACGACCATTAGAAGTAGAAGATTTGTTAAGATTTTCATTGCACCAGCAGCAGCCTTCCTCTATTATAGCTTATTTTTAAATTGATTTTCTAATTGTGACTGAAAATTACTTTGGCATATGGTTGAACAAATCAACTCGTTCTAATTCAAATATAATTATTATTGATTTAACTGATATTTTCGAATTGTAATTTAGTTATAATCGTCGTTGACCAGTGTTATAATCACTTAACCAAAAAAGACATTAATGAGTTAATTTCATATTTTGTTTTAGGTTTCTTAGCTCAAGCTGTCCATTAAGAGTCTTACAAAATAGAGATTTAAAATTGCTTAGTTAAGTAGCATGTAGCACTAATTTTTCCTTTTTTTCTGATTGATAAAAGCTTGCTGTTTAGGTAAAATTACCTTAGTTTGTGGTCAATTAATAATTCTTAACACTTTTAAAGAATTTTTTTAAGACAATATTTACTTGTGTGTGTGAAAAATCTCTTGTAAACGAAAAAAGTTTTTCACAATAAAAACAGCAAACATACATAAGTGTTTAGATTTAAGACTTGTTTTATTGAGTCAAAAATGTTCTCTTTTTATATAAAAGCTAAAGGACTAAACATTCTAAATATTAATAAATTAGTTTGTATATATTATTGTATATTTAAAAATTGTATCGCTTAAACCCTTTGCTGTCGTCTTATGACATTTAAAACTAAATTTTACTCCAACACTATGAATGGAACAACACGGGCTTCAACAACTTGTCAAATTTGTCAGAACTCACCACAAAAATGATGAAATTTTTAGATTCACACATCGCAGTCTTGAATGTGGAATTCGTGAGTTTATCGAGGACATAAGGCCACAAATGTGAAAATTGGATATGGTGGTAATTTGATTGATTTTGTTTATTTAAATGACAAGTTTTAATCTTTAATAAATAATATTAAGAATTATTCGTTTTTTAATTTCGAAAGGAAACCTCTTATTGGAAAACCCTACTATAGAAAAAAAGTATAATGAGAGAAATAAAATAGGACTCTATTTTTCTTGACAAATATAAATAAGATGTCGCTATTATTTGTAAGAAATAAAAACAACTTATAAAGGGTGATTTTTTAAAAGCTATGGGAATAAATTTAAAAAAACACATTAAATTCAGAAAAATGCATGAAATATTCATTTGAATCGATAGTACGGCCAATATAATTTAATGTTTGAAGATTATTTCATGCAAATATTGACCTTGATTGCGCCTCAAATGGTTCATGCGCTTAGACCCATTTTGGCATACTCTTTCCAACATTTGTCTCACGTTGTCAATGCTTCAATGCTGTCTTCCAATTTGTCAATTGAAGCGGGCTTCTCTGTATAGACATGAAATTTAACATAGATCCACAAAAAATAGTCTAAAGGCGTTTAATCGTTCACCGAACTCGCCACTCAATAAGTCCATTGTTGCGCGTGCTGTGTGGCACCATCTTATTAAAACCACATGTCATGCAAGTCAAGCTTTTACATTTTGGGAAAAAAAAAGTAGGAAATCATCTCACGGTAGAGCTCATCATATACAGTTAAGTTACGATTCACATAATCTTTGAAAAAGTACGGTCCAATGATACCACCAGTCCATAAACCGCATCAAACTGAGACTTTTTCTGGATGCATTGGTAGTTCTTGCAAGGCTTTTGGTTGGTATTCACCCCAAAATCGACAGTTCTGCTTATTTACGTACCCATTGAGCCAAAAATGAGCTTTCTCGCTGGACACAATTTTTCGGTAAAAAAGTGGATCTTCGGCCAACTTTCCAAGAGCCCATTCACCCAGTCGTTCGGCTTCAATTTTTGCACCAGCTGTATTTTGTAAGGCTTTACACCTTAATTCTTCAGTGGCTCGATTAAACTGTCCATAAAATGGAAGAACAGCGCGATGAACTTTCTTAACAGAGAACGCATTTTGATAATAAAATTCAGTAATTGCAAGCGTTATTTGTTACGATTCATGGTTAAATTATAGACCAAACTGAAGTCGTTTGACATTAAAACAAAACACGAAACGTGCGTCAGCTGTTTGAACCAGTATTGCCAAAAAGATAAAGCTATAAAACCACCCTTTAGTACCGTAATTGGCAGGGGCGCCTGGAGTTAAGGGACATCAAAATCAGCTTTGTTCCGGAGTTTTGAGGTACTTAAGTACATTTATTATACAGTATTTTCAAAGTGAGGTTAAGAAATTAAGATTTCTGTCTAGATTTTGATGTTCATTATAGTTCTCAGATTTATAGCTTATTTTTAAACTATGTAATTGTCTACAGCCGAGGATTACACTTTTTTCCAAACAAGCAATGCATAGCAAAATAAAGCAATACAAAAACTGTTCAAGTTTTGAAAATCTCGTTTTTTTTCTTGTTAGTTAAATATATAGTTTTAATGTGGATTTATTAGTTAACTTCCCATAGGAAGTCATTGTATTGGGTCCAATTTGTCGAACTGAAAATTTTGACTCGAAATAAAATATTTTTAGAAAGATGTGAGTGCGTGCGTGTGCAAGCAGGTTCGTATGTCCGTACGTTAGCGATGTTTTTTTTCGTCGTCCACAGCTCAAGAACCAGAAGAGATATCGACTTCAAACAAATTTTGTCGGGTAAATAGAAAATAATACAGAAAGATGCAGAAAGAGCTTAAAGCAAAACGTGATACTTTTGTAAAAAACGGTTTTTTATAAATCAAAAAATTTGTCACCTTGAAAATTTTACGAATTAAAAATGATTTAATCTCCCAAATTATTGTGTGCAGCGAAAAATAACGTTTTTAACATCTGGAAAAATTTTGAGCAAAATCAAATTGACAGTTTTTTTTTAAATAAAAACCTGAAAAAAAACGTTACTCGAAGTTGGTAGAAGTTGAATTTCGACTCAAATATCTTTTCAAAAACTTGAGATTATGACTTCCAACTAATTTTGACTTATAAGAATTACTGTTTTTAACACTTGGAAAAATTTTAAGAAAAATCGAAATAACAGTTTTCTTAAAATAAATAAAAGTTGGTAAAAATTGATTTTCGAATCAAATATCTTTTCAATACTTTCAGTTATTGGCTTTAAATTACTCTTATCTCTGCAAAAATATTGTTGTCAACATTCGATAAAATGTTGGTAAAAATCTAAGAGACATTTTTTTTTACAAAAAATAAACAAAACTAAAACTTATTAAAAATTTTCTTTTGATTCAAATAGCTTTTCAAACATTTAAAATATTGTCTTGAAGCATTTTTTTTATTTCACAAAAAATATTGATTTCGATATTCTGTAGTTTTTTTTTATAAAAATTTAAGAGTAAGTTTTTTCATAAAAAATAAAATCTAAAAAAATGGTACGCAAAAACGATGTTCGGTTCTTGACATCTCTCAAATTTATTCCATTCATCAAATTTATTAAAATTTAAAAAACGCTATTAAAATTGGTAAAATTGGTTTTCGACTAAAAATCTATTTAACAAAACTAGATTCTAAAACATAACTATTTTTTGATCTGAAAAATATTGTTGGTAATTTTAATTTCTTTAAGAATAATTCAACTGACAACTTTTTTAACCCAACACGAAAACGTACAAACTTTTAAGCAACATAATTCGACTGGCCGGGATGGAAAGTTATCATTGTGGGTCGCATCGTAGCCTATCTTTTTTATTTATTGTATTTTGTTTGACTAAATGAATATACTCAAAAATGTATAATTTTTAGAGAGGAACACTTACATAAATTTTATTGCCAGAAACTCTTTTACTCACATACAAAGTGCCTTTTTGAGCTCAAATCAATACTTTGGACATTTGATATTTTATGAAACCTATGTAAATTTTTAATGCTAGCTCGTAGAAAAAAAAAAGTTTTTTTTGTAGAACATGTTATGATTTATAAAGTTAAGGTAGAATGTAACTTACAGTAATGTTACCTTTTATCATTCTTAAAAAAACATTTCGACAAAAAACATTTTCACTAACGATGTCTTCAGTGTTTGTACCGATTTTCATCGGTATGCAAATTATATCGAATGTGATGATTTCTATGTCTATTTTGACTGAGCTTTTGTACTGGTTCTAATAGTGGTCCTTGAAAATTTAAAATCTAATTACATTAAGTTTTGCATTCCATACCAAGGCAAAGAGGACATATGTACATCAATATTTTTGTATTAATATAAAAATGAAATGTCTATATTTTATTCCAAATGTTGTCATGAAACTTTAGACCAACTATTTAGTCATACCTTTCGATTCGTAGTGTAATAATTCGTTACTTTCCAAAGAAGAGGCAAATTATACTAGCAGTGCCACAGGCACCTTCTAGATAAATGACTTATGATGTAATTCGGAAAAATGAATCCAATTCATAGAAACAAAAGATGAACAATTTTACAAAATTTAATAATAAACACCTACGTAAATTGAAAATACAATGAGTACACAAATTATATCTATTAGATAATAATCCTATGCTCAGTAAATAAGTTATTAAACAAAAAAAAGATTTACATAAAAAAACCTATAATATTCAATAAGGATAACTTTTATTTTGAAATTCAAAAAAATATATCTTCTTAGCAAAATTTACGTCAATATTTGACTTGTATAACGTCAGTAAAGCAAAACTAAATGGCAATAATGACGCTACATGCAACCTTTATACAAAAAATGAAATAATACTTAGGTATTTTTAAGCTATACAAACAATAAAAATATGGTTTAGATTTTGTTTGCATATAAATGCACAGCAACTACATATATATGTATATATGCAAATACTGTAAAGCTTTTAAAATATAATCCTATTCAGCGTTATATTGACGTTATTAGAACCATAAAGTACAAGATTTAACTGCATGCAGAAAACATATACCTGCCTTCACAACAAACACCTTTTCAAGGATGTTATACACGTATGCATGAATTTGAGTATGATGGCGTCAATGGGTCAGTCAGAAGTATACTTGCAAGTTGCAATCTTGTTTCTATACAAAACTCAAAAGCAGCTTAAGGCAATTAATGTTGCAGAAGGCAAACAGGACCAATAATTTAAATTTTTAAGCTACGTATTTTGAGGTGATAGTTGAATGAAGGAAACAATTTTTGAACATTGTGCTTTCTTCTAGAACTAGATGAGGTTTATATCTCTAAGAAATTTAAGTATTTGAATTGGAGTTATAAAAACTAGAAGGTAGCAGGACATCTTCATGTGATGAAGATTTAGTCCATCATATTAATCTCATATAAAGGATAAAGGTTATTAAAACAAATCTAATAATACATTTAACATCAGATAAAGGTGCAAACATTTTCGAGATACCATAGAGAAAGTACAAATTTAAGTTATAGCTTATTTTGACACGGAAAGCTATTTAAAGCTTGAAATCCCGACTGGGAATTAGAATCACACACTTGAACAAAGTTGAATATTAAAATTGTGTTTCCAAATTGAGCTTTGTGTAGCCCAAACAGTGCATTTTTTTAAAAATAAATTTGGAAATGAAGCACCAATCAGACCCATTTAACTGGGCGTAATTTTATCTTTTCTGAGGCGTATAAAAAAACAATGACGAAAACAGATTATCAGTTTGGTAAGGATTGTAAAATGTGCCATTATCTGCAACATGTTTGTTGAGTCGAAAATTAGACTGTGAAGAACTTTACGCAAAAATAATTTTGACAACCCACCCCAACATTTTAAACTCGAGATTTTAATTATGCATAATATTACGGTGGTTAACAAGTAGTAGTACTAAAGTGCGTTCGGCAAATCCGTCCGTTTGTCTATCTGTCTATCCTCTCCAACCATTGGGCGATTGAGTTGAAACTTTAAAATTAATATTGTAAGCAAATTCACATTAGAAGTTTTTTTTTTTTTATCTAGCTAAGATCAAAAATAAAAAGGGGCTGGGATGCGACCCACACTGATAACTTCCCATTCCGTCTGTCGATTTGACTGCTTAAAAGTTTTTAGCTTTTCGTGTTGCGTAAAGAAAGTTGTCAGTTGAATTATTTTTAAAAATTTTAAAATTACCAACAGTATTTTTTATATAAAGAAATAATTTGGTTTTAAAATATGGTTTTCTTAAATAGATTTTTAATCGAAAACAAACATTTTTACCAATTTTAGTAGCATTTCTTAAATTTTTACAAATTGGATGAATGAACATTTTTTTAGATTTTATTTTTTTATGAAAAAACGGACTGTTGGATTATAATAAAAAAAAACAACTGAATATAAAAAACAAAATTCTCTGTGAGATAAAAAAGTTTGAAGACAATATTTTTATATTTTGGAAAGCTATTTAGGTTAGGTTAGGTTGGAGTGGCTGTCCAGATGTCATTGACACACGTAGACCTCAAGGGTCCATTGTGATACCAATAATGAGGTTACTCATGAGAGAGTAATGAATTTAAACAAACCATTTTGTACTTTTAATAAAGTTAGAGAGACGTTTTGTGTCAATCATTGCCAGTTCACTGGTGTTATCGAAGAAGGGATTACCGAGAAAGTTATTCTTTCTGATGGAGAGTGCTGGACATGTACACAGAAGGTGTTGAACTGTTTCCTCTTCCTCTTCGTCCATGCAGCTTCTACAGAAGTCATTTGTGTAGACCCCTAGCCTCAGAGCATGTCTTCTTATGAGGCAGTGTCCCGTTATTACTCCAAATGTAGAGCTTATACTTTGTCTGCTCAGTGATAACAAGCTTTTTGACCGTTTTAAGTCAATACTTGGCCATATTTGCTTGGTTGCTAGGCAGGTGGTACTTTGTGACCATCTAGAATTTGTTGTTTCTAGAGCATATTGCTTGAGAAGATATTTGCATGTAGCAAGTGGTGTTCCTATGTTATGTTTTTGTCTAACATAAGGCAGATATGTTCCGTTTTTGGCGAGCTCATCGGCTTTGCAATTTCCCGGAATGCAATTTCCCAAATGAGGTGAATGTTAAACTGTTCCGTCATCTCATTCAAAGATGATTGACAATCGTGGACTGTTCGAGAGTTTGTGGAGACAGACGCGAGAGATTTAAGAGCGGCTTGGCTGTCTGAGAAGATTCGTATATCCTTACAAGATATAACGTTTTCTTTGAGCCAGGATAGTGCTTCTTTAATTGCCATTACTTCTGCCTGGAATACACTACATTGATTGGAAAGTCTATAGGATAGACTGAGATTCAGTTGTTCTGAAAAGATACCACTTCCAACTCCGGATCGGTCTTTGAACCGTCAGTATAGAAGTGTACCACATCGTCTTCCAGGGGTCCCTCTTCTTCCCAGGTGGATCTTGAAGGGATGAACACATGGAATCTTTTACCAAATACCATTTTTGGGGTGGTATAGTCTAAGCGATCTGGGATAGATCTGAAATTGTCTAGAATAGTTGTATGTCCAGTATTGTTACTGGTCCATTGAGAGGTGGCTCTAAGCCTTACACATGAGTTGGCAGCCACCTTTTTACAGAAGATGTCAAGTGGTGTTAGGTTTAAAAGCACTTCCAGTGCTGCGGTTGGTGTTGTGCGAAGTGCTCCTGTGATGCACATACCTGCTGACCGCTGGACTTTAATGAGCTTATTTAGATTTACCATCTTGTCCAGTGCGGTCCACCATACGACAGCTCCATAAATGAGTATCGGTCTGATTACCGAAGTGTATAGCCAGTGGGTTATTTTTGGGGAGAAGCCCCATTTTGATCCTATGGCCTTTTTACAAGTAAAAAGCGCTACAGTAGCATTTTTTAATCTTTTATCAATATTTGCCTTCCAATTAGTTTTTTGTCTAAAATGAGGCCCAAATATTTAGCTTGATCGGAAAAGCTTAATGGTATTTATTTTATTCCTCTAATCTTGGGTGGGCTAATCTGAGGAATTTTATATCTTCTCGAAAAGAGTATTAATTCTGTTTTTTGTGGGTTGACGTCCAATCCACATTGCTTAGCCCATTTAGTTAGCCTGTTTAGGGCATTTTGTAGGAGTTCCGAGAGAACTTGGGGATGCTTCCCAGATACGGATATCGCAACGTCGTCAGCGTAGGCAATCACCTTGAAACCCTCTGCTTCCAATGCTGTAAGTAGGTCGTTTACTACCATGTTCCATAAAAGAGGCGAAAGGACTCCACCTTGGGGAGTGCCTAGATTCACCGATCTGGTGGTAGTAAAACTTCTCATGTTAGAAATTATTGTCCTGCTTTTGAGCATGATACTTATAAGATCTATGAGTGACTTCTCTAATTTCAGCTTATCCATTGCTGTTGTGATCGCCTGGTAACTGACGTTGTTGAAAGCTCCTTCAATATCTAGGAACGCTACCAGGTTATATTCTTTGTATTCGAGGGAATGTTCAATAGTACGTATCAGTGAGTGAAGTGCTGATTCTACTGATTTTCCCTTAGAGTAATCATGTTGAGCTGTGGAAATGAGACATGGTTTTAAATTATGTCTGATATAAATTTCAATCAATCTTTCCAAGGTTTTAAGAAGGAAGGATGATAGGCTGATTGGTCGTAGATCTTTAGGGTTAACGTGTGAGGGTTTCCCTGCTTTGGGAATGAAGACTACTTTTGCCATTCTCCAGGCTTTGGGAATATATCTCAACCTTACACAGCTTGTCAGAATGATTTTCAATGGTGGAATAATCATGTCTGAGCATTTTTGTAGTTCGGTCGGAATGATTCCATCTGGTCCTGGAGATTTATATGGATCAAAGCTGTCTATGGCCCATTGCAGTTTTTCCCGCGTTATTAGATCAACTAAATCGCTTGTAGAAGCTTGAGACTCTGATGTTAAGTCGTTGAGTATGTTAGAACTACCTGGAAAGTGGGTGTCTAATAACAGATTAAGAGATTCTTCATCTGTGATAGTCCACGTCCCTGCTTCTGTCTTTAAAGCACTAGGTATTGTTGGACTTTTTGAGAGAATTTTCCAGAGTCTTGAGGCTTCTGAAGTATTTTCTATTTTACCACAAAAATTTCTCGAAGAAGACCTCTTACTCTTTCTTAATTCTTTTTTATATTGCTTTAGAGCTTGTTTGTATGAGTCCCAGTCAGAAGGAGATCTAGTGTACTTAGATCTGTTGAAGAGTTTGCGACAGGTCTTTCTGAATGGTTCTAGTTCTTTATGCCACCAATGAGGTTTCTTTTTACCCTTTAAAATGGTTACAGGGCATGAAGATCTCATTGATTCATTTAAGGCTTCGGTGAGATGATTTACAGAAAGGTCTAGTTCATCTTTACTGGAGGAGCTTTTAAGAAGGTTGTGATTAAGCAGTTGTGCTAGTACCTCCCTATAACGCTTCCAAAGCTATTTGAGTCGAAAATAAATGTTTACCAACTTTTATTAATTTATTTTTTGTTTTTATTTTTTGTAAAAAAACTGTAAATTTGATTTTTTCTAAAAATGTTTCCGAATGTCGAAAACAATATTTCTTAAAAGTAAAAATTATTTGGAAGCCATAATCTAAAATTTTTAAAAAGATATTTGAGTGGAAAATCAATTTTTACCAACTTTTAATGTTTTATTTGTTTAGGTTTTTATTTTTTGCAAAAAACTGCCGATTTTTCTCAAAATGTTGTATGAATGTTGAAAACAATATTTCTTATAAGTGAAAATAAGTAGGACGCCATAAGCTAGCTCAAAGTTTTGAAAAGATGTTTATGTCGAAAATCAAATATTACCAACTTTTGTTAAATTTTCTTTTCAGTTTTTATTTTCTGTAAAAAAAACTGTCAATTCGATTTTTCTCAAAATTGTTCCCAATGTTGAAAATAATGTTTTTCATGAAATTAATTAATTTAAAGCCATAATTTCAAGTTTTTGAAAAAATATTTGAGTCGAAATTCAAATTTTACCAACTTTGAATAATGTTTTTTTAGGTTTTTATTTTTTATAAAAAAATCTGTCAATTTGATTTTTCTCAAAATGTTACCAGATGTTAAAAACGTAATTTTACATTGCACAAAATTTTTTTGGGTATGAAATCATTTTTTATTCGCAAAATTTTCGAGGTGACACATTTTTTTTTCAGTTGTTTTGATTTATAAAAAAAAACTTTAAAATGGATTTTTACCAAAAATATATTTGTTTGCTATCACGTTACAGTTTATAATGTCTACTACTATGGTAAAAAAAAAAAAAAAAAAACAATTTTCTTGAGAGCTCTCTCTGCATCTTTCTGCATTTTTATCTATATGACAAAATTTATTTGAAGTCGATATTCCTTCTGGTTCTTGAGCTATCGACGACGAAAAACACGTTTCGAACGTACGGACCCACGAACGTCCGTACACACGCACGCAAAGAAATCTTTTAAAAAAAATTATTTCGACTCCAGGGACCTTGAAACGTCGAGAAATCTCTAAATTGTCAATTCGAAAAATCGGAACCATTTGGAAGTTAATAGTAAATTCTTACACATATTTCGTTGGTTAAATCCGAAAATTAAAAATTTTTCTGAAACGACCAGATAGATTTTTAAAAAATTTTAACTACATTTTTTCTTAAATCGGCTTTTTTTCATTATTAAAAATATATTAAGAAAAAGTTTTTTATCCAATCTGATATAATCATAATTAAAGGTTTTAAAAGAGTAAGAGAGATGGCTGCGTTTGCGTGTGTACGTAAATACATATATTCTTAAATCGGCTTTTTTCATTATTAAAAATGTATTAAGGAAACGTTTTCCAATCTTATATAATTAAAGGTTTTAAGAGAGTAAGAGAGATTTCTAAGTGTACGTGTACGTACAAAGGATTTTCCAAAAATTAAGTCGGTTGACCCCAATATTTCTCTAATCTTCAAATGTATTGTTTTTTATATAAAACCTTGTTTTGAAAATGTTTGGTATTTTTTTTAAGAAAAATATGAATCTAAAAAACTGCTTTGCAGAATTGGTAAAACCTTCGATTTGACGTGAATATCTCGAGAATAAATAAAGATTTTGAGTTCATTCTATGTAAAATATAAAATAACCTGTCTTAAATCTTCTGTTTGAAAAGAAAACTATCAAGTTTGTATTTTTTCAAAGTTGACACACACATAATTTTTCTACATCATTGACCTTAAATTAAAATCTGATCCTATTAAGAATCCCTCCTTGGTCCTGACTTAACAAATTAAATCAATTAAATCAGGTTAAGAAAACTTTGACGTTGCTCAATGGTAATCATATACAGTTATGAGTTTTCGCAAATCATTATTTTACGTCATTAGTCATTGTATACCGGAGTAAAGGAGAAAACAAAAACACGTAAAAGGCATTTCGCCTTGATTTCACATCCACATGACGTACCTTTGTTTATAAATGCACACATTATGAAACTACGTCTCAATACTTTGTGAAATATGAAACAGTATTTTCTGAATGAACTTTGCAAAGAAAAGGTGATTTCAACAGGAACAACGCATCCGTGCGTAATAGGCTCATCATCATAACATCCTCTAACAAAAAACAACAACAACCAAATAACAACTGTATACCTTACCTAAAGGTTTTGTATAGTCTTGTAGTCCTAAATGTTATTCAGGACATTTTATCGTTTGATCGTAGATTTGAGGTTGCAACTGTAATAATTTTGTGGACGAATTTCGCATTCCCTGAGTGTAAGATTCTATGGTTAACAAGAAAGAGGGTTCATTCACTTTTTGTATGTAAAATGCGTGCGTGCTGAGAGTGTAATATTGTCGTCGTGCGTTGTAGTCGTCGTCGTCGGTCGTAGGGGGTGAAATCCTATCGACATTTTGCCTTAAATTTTCCGTTTGATATTAGAAGGGTGTAAACAGACCTGGGCTATTACGTTGTTAGTTAATCCTTTAAAGGGTTGATCAAAAATCTCTGAAGAACGTTTTGAAAGGAAGCACTATACGTGTATTTTCGTCCATGAGTATTAGGATTAGAAGATGGACACCATAGCATAGCTTTCAAGTTGGTATAATGGAAATCATCATCATGATGATACGAGTATTTTGAGGTTTTAGAAATTCGGTCATGCATACAATACAAATACGTAGCTCGGTTTGTTAGTTATGTAAGTACATATTTGGTTTTCGTGCAGAGGATGGTGCATATGTTTGCTTTGATTGATGATTGATACCAATCTATATGTTGTACATCTTTTGAGTACAAATTGAAATGTACCCATAGGTAAATCAGAATATTCTTAGATTCAATACTAATTTTCAATGCAAAGCGTTTTGAGTATTGTGGAAGATATTTTCAACTCAAAATGTGTATATTTCAACTGACATTAAATTTATACCATATATTTGTACGAAAGAATATATAAATTTTATGGACAATAAAACAGACCAAAGTTTTTCCAATAGGAGGTTACACTTTTGATAATTCTCTATTTCGTCAGCCAAGTTAAGCTATAGCATTACTTAAAGTGAAAAAATACATGATCCAACAATGCAATGGTCAAAACCAGTTAAAATATATTCCACAGATTTTTACTCTTTAAGCTTTCTACTCTTGGCTTTGAACCGATTTTGTTGGCACCTGTTTTTTTATGTTGCTACATCTGACATACCACAAGGTAGGCACTTAGGTTTTCTCCTCTTTATCATCATTAATAATATGGAGTTGAATTTTAAATATTCCCATATCTCACTTTTCGCTGCTGTTAGAAAATGTTTCAAGTTCATTACGTCGATGTATAATTCTTACATTATTCAACAAGACCTCGACAGTTTCATAGTCAGGTTTTAAACAAAGTTTCTGAGATCTAATTATAAACAAATTTTGTTACTTATTTTTCAATAAAGCGAGTACAAATTTTCATATCAAGACTCTAAGAGTTTTTCATCCTGCTTTCTGGTTAACACTTACCCCCGTTACTTGGGATCATGTTCCCATTAATTACATGATACGGAACATCAATTTGAATGAAACATTTTTATTGCAATGGAATCACTTCCTGCTTAATACTTTCTCTTTCACTTAGCTCATCCTTAGCGTTTTTAAATTAGATTAAGTTTCAGGCTTGAATTAAGCCAAATAAATACGATTTCGCTCACAATGCCGAAGAATTTGTTTGTTTGTTTGCCTGTTTGAAGTCGATTATCTCAGAATCTACTAGTCCGAATTTAAAATGCTTTCAGTGTTAGATAACCCATTCATTGAGGAAGGCTATAGGAGCACTAATACAGATAATTTCAAATAACTTTTTATGTTTACCAAATTTGTCATTTATTTTATGAAAGTTTCGGGTCATCGCGATGCAACAGTCATTATTCCTGACTTGTAAGCAATTGACAAAGTATCATAAAATGCGTGGGTTTGTTTAGTAGATGCCTTTAATTATTTCTTCAACTTTTTGTATTGGCATTTAAACTTAGTCCAGCCTGTAATAATTGACATTCAAACTTCGTCTAGTATCTAATCAGTTAAGATCTCAGTTTATTCTTGTATAAGCATCAAAACACTAAGCATACATTTTCTTATTTTCATTTTAATAATGTTTTTCTATTTATAAAGTATAAATAACTTTTTGCATATATTATATTTCTTAAATTTAAATTCCTGACTAAAAAAAACGGCTGAATCAATTTATACTGATATCTAATTTTTAACAAACTTCAAGGAAATATCTTTTATTTTTGTATGTTAATTTTGTTTGTTATTTTATGTTAAAACTATTATTTTAACCAAAACTACCTATAAATTCAAAGTGATTCAGTTTTTTATTGGTGGAAAAAGTAAATAGTGTATTTTTTAGAACTTCAGCTTATTTTTTTCTTCTGTTCTTGATATTTTAATGTATTTTGAAGTGTCTAATAAATTATTTTTACAGTTGCAAAATGTCTTGTCTCTATGTAAACATACATTTTTACCATCGATAATAAAATAGCGTAATAGGTTATGTGCGAACGCACCTTATTTAAATACCTTGGCCCACTTTTACAAATGTGTTATTTTATCTTTGAACTAAGTAGCCGCAACATAAATTTCAATTTCAGTATTTCACGGTTATGCTCAAACAAAAAATTAACGATTGTCTTACTCTTAGTGTATAACTTTTCTTTTTATGTTAAATAAAACTACAATGTTTTTATAATTGTTATGTAAGCCCAGCCTCTTATTCAAATCTGGATGCAATATGTGAGCTTTGACTTTAATTAATAAAATTACAGCATGATTTCAAACAGGAACATAATTTCAGCAATACATCACTTGACGGTACGCAACAAATCATGACAGAAGTTTAGCAAAGTTCATTTTTCAAGTGTTCGTCACATATTTAATCTGCCACAACCAACGTCCTTGACCCTGTCTCCGCAATAAAAGTCTATCAACCTACGCTTGAACTTTTTCTGTCTCAAACTTTCTCCTCAACCCTCACGCCAAATCAGAGAATATACCGTATAACCTGTATGAAAGGAAATATTTCTTATTTTTGTTTTTATTCTCCCTTAATCATCTCCAAGCATCCCTTAAAAGATGTGTACCTACTTTGAATTCTGTTTGAATCATCGCCTAACTTCTATAACTCAGCCACTTCCAGCACCGAACCCAAACAAAAAACAAGCAAACAAAAACCGTTTTTCAAAAAACAAAAACCTTGGAATCTCAATCTGCTAAAGCCATTGATCTTAAATAAATAAAAGTACAGAGTAAACCTTCCTACACCTTACCTACTAAATACCATTTGGGATTCCTTTGCCAAAGTCATCGGCTCTTTTACAACCAGGTACCGTTCAAAGTACCTCGTGTGGATGAACTCCGAAAGAGTGTAGACTTTCCCTGTTTATAACTGTAAATGAAATGAAATCTTTTCCAAACGGACCAAACAAAAAAGAAAAAGGACGAACAAAAAGAAATAAAATCATTTAAAGGTGCTCCAGCTTCATCAGAGTTGAGTCACCTCAAAAGGAGCAAATATTAAAGAAAAAAGAACAAACGAAAAGAATAATAAGTTCTCCCAAACGCTGATCATCAGCAAAGTTGTTTCTATACTTTAAAAATCATGCAACTAATAACAACAACGTGCCTTATGAGATATGAATTTAGCCAATTTAGCAGTTGCCAATAATAATTATGTAAAACAGAGTTTCAAAACATCTATACCTGTAGCCTTAAAAGAGATGGTTTTTACTCATCTCAAATTTGATCAATTTATTCAAATTCATATTCGTACTCGTATTCGTATTCGTATTCTTATTCATATTCGTAGTAATTTTTTATTCGTATTCTAGTTCGTTTTCCTGTTCCTGATTCTATAAGAATTCCTTACTCTGACACTTATTAAATTTTAAAGCAAAAACAATTATGCCACACAAGTTTTATTGAAATATAGTTACCATATCATAATGTCCTTATTATGCCCATAATATTAAAGGCAACTGATGAAATCCAACTTGAATCCAGGATTTTATGATAAAGTACATTTTGTTTTTGGGTAGAGAAAGAGGCCCAATACTCTTACGACGACGACCGACAACGACGGAATGGAATACAAAAAATATAATAAAAACCCCTCCTGGGAAAGAGCATTTCAAAATCATTTGGGGTTACTCTTACTCTAACTACAAGCAGGGCTGATCGAAATGGAGACTGCATTTTGAGAAGGGTTCTTCTATTACCATCAAGAGAGTACACCTCGTATATATAAAACTAGGCTGATGGGATAGATGATTATGATGTTTTGGGGATTTGGTTTGGTATGCCAGTGGCAAAAGGTCCTTAGACGTGTATTTGCAAAACAGCTATGAGCCTCTATGTCGGTGTGTATACGTACAGTGATGAAAAGAAGTATGTTGTATATGTATACACAAAAATATGAGCTTGTGTTTGTTTTTGAATTCTTCGAAGTGAAAAGTTTCATTCAACTCTCGTTTATATGTAAAGTGAAATGGGGGAAAGTGTACGATAATATACGAAAGTATGAGTTTGTATCCTCGGATCTCTTAAAGGATGTTGGAAAATTACGTCGTTATTTTCTTTCATTGCCAAAACTGAAATTTTGAACCCTCTTTTCATATCTATACATATGCATAGCATATATGTAAGTGTACTGTATTATTCTTTAAGTAGGTGTATGGGTGAGAATAGAAAGTGCATGTTTCCCATCACATATTTGGTCGGTTGAATGTGAATGTTTAATTGAAAGGAAGGCATTTCATTAGAGTCGTCTTTTGGTTAGCAAAAACATATGGTGGCTAAATGGGCGAGTTAAGGACATACGAAAAAAAAACAAGGAAGCAGAGAAAAATTACTACTCTCATACTTTTGCTGATACGGGAACAATTAAATTGCAAATGTAAAATACAAACTTATGTGAATACATATTTATTTGTATTGATGTTTTAATAGTTCTTTGAGGGTCCTTTCATGTGATATGTTTGACTTAAATTGAACCCTTAGAAAACATATTCTCAACATTTCGAATTAAATTTGTGAGAGGAATAGCAAAGCAGAAATTTATATTTGCCCAGGTTTTTCAGAATTTTGCAAGACATGTTTAAGTAACTTTGAATCTCAGATTTAAGACACTGTTTTTTAAACATACTTCTGAAAAGTCTTGATGAGATGACACTTTTTGTTTGTTATTTTTGTCAGAAATAAAAAGGGCCCCTGTTTCCAGATCAAATCTGAACTAATAAGACCTTTTCCTCACAATAGAAACTAAACCAACAAATTTGGTGGAACAGGCATTGAACAATTATTGTGTCTTATGAAACAACTAAAATTATTCACTAGAACTCTGTATTTCTGGTATGCCATAAATACTACATAGCTTTCTATTTTTTCTTACTCTATCTTTCCGGTTTTAATATTTTTTTGTTTGAAAAGCTACAAAATGTGCTGAAATTACGGTAGCGAACTTTAGCAATCCAATGTTTAAAAGTGTGTTAATCTATTTTCAGCAATAACGTTTTTAAAACTTTATAGATATCAAAACATGACAACTTCAAAAGTAAGAGTAGGCTATTCAAACTGAAACCTATAATTGGAAAATACTTCACTTCACCAAAGCTGTTTAAATTAAAAAACTATAAATAAATTCAACGACAAGATAAAAGCTATGGTTCTCAGATAACTAATGACTGCGAAAATGTATGTTTTCATAGAAAATAACTATAATTGAAAGAACCTCGTTCTTATACAAACAAAATTATTCGGAATTCAGTAAAACGGCTTCCTGATGTTAAGCACATATTTTTAATCGAAAAAAACTTTAAAAATATTAGTTTAATGTATTTAATCATTTTGCAAGACTTTTCCAATAGAGTATAGAAACAGTCTGTTTTGCTTTTAAAATATGAAAAAAGTCTTCTAAGCAAAGGCTACTCTAACCCAGCAGTTAAATTGTTTTTCAAAATTTAAAGATTTTAAATGATTTGAATCGTGATCATTAATAGTAATTCAAGTATTTGTTATCAATAATAGACAACTGAGCTTAACGTTAAGTATACATTGGTTAACATTGTTGTTAGTCCATCTTCCTTAAATATTTACTTTACTTTGTCTCATGCGTTTCTTTCGAAGTCATATCAAACTGTGTAGTTTTTACTAAAACAATATATATTTTGTAGTTAATACAGGATACAATCTCCAAATTTATATTAATCTTTGAGCTTTAAACAATATTTCTAGACAATTTATCACTTTTCATTCAGAATTTATAACACCCTGTAATGTTTAAATCCTTTTAACGTTAGAATTTTTAAATAGGAAAGCGACCATCAGTTATGAGTTTAGTTTGCGTAAGACTGTTTGCATCTGTTGCAGTTCTTGTAGGGAAAGTCATCATAATAGAGTCGAATGATTTCAGTTTTGAAAACCTCCTTCAAGCCATTCAAGACGCATACAATTTTGATATTGTTTTTCTATTATCGTCCGCTTATGCAACATCTTACACCGTGAAAGAAGAATTCAAAGACAACTTCTTGATTCTAGTCAATCTTATGAACCAGAGTGAAATTATTCTTCAACTGATTCCGTAATTTCATCATCGCATGCAGCGTAGTCAAATTGTATTTCTTTTACAAAGTTCATAAAAAACGAATCGGAACAGAAGGAAGTTTTTGAATTTGTTTGTTGGCAAAATGGAATTATTAATGTGGTTACAATATTCAAAGATTTCACAAGCTAAACAAACTATTACAAATTGGTTAATTTCGGAGTATTTAAAATCAAAGAAATGATCTGGAAACAATACCAAAAAACAACTAAATTCTTTCCAAATCGAATGCAAAACTTAAACGGAATAGCTTTGCCAATATTATTCCAATTAAATGGAAAATTATTGTATGTTTTGGAAATTGTTCACGATGAAAAAATTATAGGTGGTCAAATGGATTAGAAGTTTTGCTGCACGGCACAATGCTAAATTAAATACAAATAACTTAACATTTCTGCTTTCGCTTGAAGACATTTTGAATTTGGTTTCAAATAAAACAGAAGAAATGAGTTTTGACTGCATTTTGCTTGTATTAGTAAATGAATAACTATCGTATCCATATTTAACAATTAATATTGAAGTTGTGCTAATAGTTAAACCAAACATTCCTATTCTCAAAGTCTTTGAGCGGGAATTTCAATTGAAAGAATTTTTCCTTAACAGTTGCAATTGTCATGGTTTTTTTTTAATTAGTTAATTCTTTTCTTTGGGGATTTTCCTAAATTTCTTATTTAATCTAAGCTTCTTGGGAAACTTGGACAATCTATTACTGAAAGGCCGACAACCGGATATACCACCAAAATCATCTACTTATTGATACTTCTGCTTGCTATCATGCTTACTACTTCATACAATGCATTTCTTCAAACTCTTGAGACCGAACCAAGGAAGGAAAAATTTATAAAATCACTCGAAGACGTGTCGTGTCATCAAAATTAAAAACTAGAGGTTTCCCGGAACACATCGATTTTATTTACAGACTTAACCCAGATATTTAAGAATACTTTTCTAAAGATGTCTTAGACACATCCGAAGGTACAGTAATTTAATAAGGAAAAAACGCATTGAACAAAAAATATGCTTACATTGTATCTGACTGAACTTGGAGATTTGATGATAATATATACAAAATTTTCGGGAACGAAATTCTCAAAAGAATTGAATTGAATCTCAAGGAATGAATTGAACAGAATGAAAAGTCCATCTTCAAACGTATTTTGGACTCTCACGTTTTGGATGCGCAATCGTCTGGACTTTATGAATATTGCGGAACAAAATCATTTCATGAACTAATCAAGATCGGTAATGTGAAATTAAGATACTTCGAATCAAAACCAATATTTCGTTCCATGAAGTTGAAAACTTCAAATGGGTTTGGACAGCGATTGTTGTGGATTTAGTGATTAACTGTTGTTATATTGTTGCTGAAATTTGTGTTTTCAAATGGAAATAACAAATTGAAGAGAGGTGAAATCATTTGAAGTTGTATTTTATGTCAAGCAGAAGAAAATTTTGAACTATACTTTTCTAGGACTAATTCAAAATTGCTAATTTTTTTTCTTGGAATTACTTGATAAAAATTTATATTTTCGCTACTCTTCGATAATAATTTATGTGTCTTTACTTTGCTTAATAAAATGTATTCTAGGTATTAATCATGTTTGTATTTTAACTATTTCACATTTGAATTATAAAATGCATGCCTTGAATATTAAACTTCAAAACATTTTATCAAAGAACCTACGGAGTATTAAATGCAATCGAAATAAATTCCCTAATGCTATAATGGACGAAATTTTCCTGATGTTGATCTTCCATTTGTTTAATGAATTTTTGAGTGTATATATGTACATCTCTTGCTGTTTTCCTAACTACATATATAAATAAAATTTAAAGTATTTCAGTTTAATAATCATTACTAGATTTCCTTTGTTTGATTTATTTAATAGCTGATTTTACACAAGTGTCAATGTATTATTATATTTAATTTTCAGTTACTTTATACATGAATGGTTCCTGGTAGTATTGAAAGAGTGTGTTTCCTACTAAAAATCTGAGCCCATATTGGTTAAAAGAAAAATTATTGCTTGATAAAGCAATATTCGTTTTGACAACCGATTTCGCTATCAACAAATTGGCAATCAGGTATCGAAAAATTCTCGAGTTCTAATTCTTGGTAAAATTTTAAATTATTATTGTTGAAATGGACACAAGTGTTCCAACAGGAAATTTTGACTGAATAGATATTTTGTAAACTTTTTTCATATTCATAAATAAGGTGGCTCTGCTTTGGTCTTATTGTGTGGGAATAGTGTAAACTGAAAACCGGAAGAATTTAAAACACCCTGCTACGACTTCAATAACTTAAGTTAATTTCTGCATCAAACTCAAGTAAATAAAATGTATGTTCCAATCATCAGTTATGAATTTGTTTTCTATAAGTGCGTTTGCATTCGTTGCAGTTATTTATGGAAAATTCGTCAAAATTGAGGCGACCGACGAAAAATTTCAAAAATTTATTTTGAACATACAAAACAATTATAATTTTGATAGTGTATTTCTGTTTCGTTGGTCAACGAAAAATTTTCGAAAATTAAATATACAAAGGCATTTTTGATGCTCATATTTTGGACGGACAATCATTTGGAATTGGATAAGAATATTATTTTATGAACAATTGGAGATTGGTAAAGTGCAATTAAGGGATTTTGATTCTAAACAAACACTTCGTTCGATGAAAGTTAAATATTCTAAATGGATAGCAATTGGTGCGGCATTTGGGATGAGCAGTTTTTTTTTTTTTGTTGCTGGAATTTGTATTTTCAAGTGTAAAGATCGAACAGAAGAGAGAAAGAATTATTAATAATTGTATTTTATGTCAAGGAAAATAATATAAATAAATACACATGTGTATGATTTAATTATTACTATTATTTGCTATTTTTATGTTTTTTAATAATTAACATTTTGATTTTTGAGGATTATTATATTTTTCATGTTTTCAGTTCTAAAAGTCCAACATTTTCGAACCTTGCTTTTTGAACATTAACAGGAGTTTTTAGGCAGAATTTTCAGTGGACTTTCATTGGATGTCATTCACCTTGTTAAAAATAAAGCATTGATTAAATTATTGACTTATGAAAGTTGGTTTTCTACAGAGGAATGCAATGCAATGTAATTCGAGACCATTCTGTGCTAAGCCCAAGAAATCTTTTAGAATAATACAAATTTTGAAATAAAATTTATAAAAAGGTACTCAGATTGTGTTATTCTATTATTTTTATAACTATTTTATGTTTGTTAAATTATCAGTTGCAGTCAAAAAAATGAATACATCACTTTCAAATATTTATTCAAAGACAGGTGCTTACATAGGGTTTTTTAAAGAAACAATCGCTTTCGATACAATTAACACGTATACTTTGGTTGACCAGCATTAAAGATTTAAGTTCAAACGACATTTTGTAAAATAACCTTCAAAGTTTTCCCCAAGCAACATAATCAGTGTTTATTTGAATGATTGGTGAAAGAAATATAAATTAAAATCCAATGATATTTTAATATACAAAAGTTTCCTGATAATAATCTCCCATTTTTAAGTGAATTTTTGTATCTTGCTGCTATCCGTGCTATAAAACAAAATTTGAACAGTTTGAATTTAAAACACTCCACAAAATATCTTTGGTTTAATTTATTTAATTTCTTTTTCAATCACTTTACGCATGCATGGTTCAAAGTTGTACTGATACAGCGTGTTTCCTTCTAAAAATGTCGAAATCTGTACAACAATTCCATTCCATACTTTATGTTGGAAACATTCCTTTTAATAAATAAAAATTAACATTAAATTATGAAAAAGTATAGGTAACTATACTATACTATAGTACATCCTTTTATTCAACGAAACTTTAAATCTGGTTTACCTAAATTTTATCAGTTTGACATTTTTTCGACTGTTTTGTTTAATTGTTCACTTATTTTTTAGTTTAAAAAATTTAATTTTCGATTAACCGTCAAAATTTTAAACACCCTGTTGGAACAAAAAGTATTTCACATAATTTATTTTCCAAAGTTGTGTAAATAAAGTTCATGTTACATTAATCAGTAATGAATTGGTTTTCTATAAGCTTGTTTGCATTCGTTGCAATAGTTTCGGGAAAATTCGTCAGAATTGATGATGACAAACTTCAAAGTTTTCTTCAGGACATCCAAAACACCATCAATTTTCAGAGTGCATTTTTGTTACAAAATTCCGAATCTGATAGTAGTTTCACTCAAAAATTGTCAAATTCACTGAAAATACCGTTTACTTTGTCGTCCAGTGGAGCAAAACCTTTTTCTTTGAAAGAAAAATTTAACAACAATTTTCTTATCCTAGTCAATCTCAGGAGCAACAGTGGAAACATTCTTCAACTACTACTGAAATATCTTCATCACATCCGGCAATGTAAAATTGTATTTCTTTTCCAAAGTTTATCAAAAAACGAAACAGAACTCAAGGAAGTTTTTGAATTTTGTTGGAAAAATGATATGATAAACGTTATTGCACTTTTTCGGGATTTCTCAAACTCACTAACTTTCTATAGTTTTACCAATTTTGGAGCATTTAAAGTTGAAGAAACGATTTGGAAACCACATCGGAGCATCAAAAAAGCTTTTAATTTTTTTCCAAATCGAATGCGAAACTTAAACAGAACAACTTTGCCAATTTCATTTCAAATGGGCAAATTATTGTATGTTCTAAAAATTGTTCAAGGTGAGCATATTTTAGGTGGCCCAATAGGCCATTTTTTAAGAAGTTTTTCCTCAAAGCACAATGCGAGAATAAATACGTCCAACTTAACAACTTCACTTTTTATCGATGACATTCTCCATTTGGTTCGAAATAAAACAGTAGAAATACATACACTTGTAGCTCTACTGAGATTCCCAATTGAAACCTTCTCATATCCGTTTTTAAATATTGATTTATGTGTGATGCTGCCTCTTGAACCAAAAATTGGTATAGCTGAAGTGTTTACCCGGGTACTTCAGTTGGAAGTTTTTTTTATAATAGTCGCAATTATTGCACTTTTCTCAGCAATATTAGAAGCGGTAGCATTTCTTTTGGAAGCAAAATTTACTTTTCATCATTTCTTCATTGATATTAACTGTTTGGGTGGGATTCTTGGCCAATCTATTACTGAAAGACCAACAGCTAGTTACACTACCAAAATTATATACTTATTGATATTTCTACTTGCTATCATGCTTACTACTTCGTACGATGCATTTCTTCAAACTCTTATGACCGAACCACCACATGAAAAATTTATACAATCCCTTGAAGACGTCATGGCATCGAAATTAAAAATCAAAGTTTCCCCGGAGCAAATAGATTTCATTAACTCATTTAACCCAGAAGTTAAAGAATACTATTCTGAAGCTTTCCATGTCGTAAGTGCAAATAATTCTAGTGAAATTGATAAAGATCAATCCGCATTAAATACAAAATTTGCTTACATTATATCTGAAATAAAATGGGAATTGTATGACCAGGTGCAAAATTTTATTGGAAAGAATCTGTTTCGTTGGTCAAAAGAATTGTGTTTCATTAGAAGTATACCGACTACCTTTCCTGTTTACGAAAATTCAATATACAAAGGCATTTTCCATGCTCACATATTGGACGTACAAGCATTTGGTCTTTGGAAATATTGGATAAGAATATTATTTTATGAACAATTGGAGATTGGTAAAGTGCAATTAAGAGATTTTGATTCAAAACAAATATTTCGTTCCATGAAAGTCAAAGATTTTAAATGGATTTGGATAGCGATTGGTGCGGCATTTGGGATTAGCAGTTGTTGTTTTATTGCTGAAATTTGTATTTTCAAGTGGAAAGATCGAACAGAAGAGAGGAAGAATTATTAAAAATTGTATTTTATGTCAAGGAAGAAAAAATAAATAAATATACATTTGTAGAATTTATTCAAAACAGCTGACTTATTTTTTTATTATCACTACTTTTATATTTTTTAATAATTCACATTTTGGTTCTTGAGGATTATTGAATTTATTGTGTTTTCAATTTAAAAAGTCGAGGGCTCTCGAACCTTGATTTCCGAACATTAACATGAGTTTTTAGCCCCAATTTGTAATGAACATTGAATTGATTTTATTCATTTTGTAAAAGAAAAAACGTTTATTAAGTTCAGTTAGGTTATGATTTTATTTTTATGATTATTTTTGACAAGTTCTAGAAATGTTATTGTATTATTTATGTTATTTCATTTATTCGTATGTTTGTTTAATTATCAGTCGTCTTCAAAAAAAATTAATTCATCAATTTAAAATATTTGTTGGAAGACTCGTGCTAACAAAAGGTTTGTAAGAAGCAAACATTTTCGATACAGGCAACAAGTATACTTTGGTTGACCAATACCAAATTTTAAACTTTATACGAATTTTTTTAAAATAACCTTAAAAGCTTTCCCCAAGCAACATAGTCAGTAATAAAATAAGTGTTCCTACGTCTTTAAAAAAAAAAAAACAATTCAGTTTAATCGAATCAGTGAAATAAAATTCAACAGTATAGCAATGGACAAAAGTTTCCTGATGATAATCAAACACTTTTTAATCAATTTTTGAGTAGAATTGGTCTTGCTGCTATCCTTGGTATACAAATGAAATTTTAAGTGTTTTAAAATAGAACACTCTACAAAATATCCTTGGTTCAATTTATTTAATTTCTACTTAGAAAAAATTGTCCATTTATTATTTAATTTCATTTTCAATCACTTTACGCATTCATGGTTCAAAGTTGTACTGATACAGCGTGTTTCCTTCAAAAATTTCGAAATCTGTACAACGATTCCATTCCATACTTTATGTTGGTAACATTCCTTTAAATATCTATAAAGAAAACGTTGTCGTTAACCTATGTTAAGTTTTCAATTGATTCTTCCATGGCCCTTATGTTTTGATAGCTTCATTATGTTCTAAAATATTGTAACTAGAATATGCAAGGGCAAAACTTTTCTTTAACGAAATTTCAATTCTTGAAATGTTAACTTACATACATATATGTTATTTTGTTTCGTTCTTTTTTAGTTTATAAAATCATTTGTGTAGGAAAGAATAAAAAAAATTAAATTTTCTACTAACCGTCAGAATTTTAAACACCCTGTTAAAACAATAAGTATTTAAGTTAATTTACTTTCCTAAGTTGGGTAAATAAAATTCATGTTGTAATCAACAGTTATGAATTTGTTTTCTATAAGCTTGTTTGCATTCGTTGCAATAGTTTCGGGAAAATTTGTCAAAATTAATGATGACAAACTTCAAAGTTTTCTTCAGGACATTCAAAACACCATCAATTTTCAGAGTGTATTTTTGTTACAAAATTCCAAATCCTATAGTAGTTTCACTCAAAAATTGTCGAATTCACTGAAAATACCGCTTACTTTCTCGAGTGGAGCAACACCTTTCTCTTTAAAAGAAAAATTTAACAACAATTTTCTTATCCTAGTCAATCTCAGGAGCAACAGTGGAAACATTCTTCAACTACTACTGAAATATCTTCATCACATGCGGCAATGTAAAATTGTATTTCTTTTACAAAGTTTATCAAAAAACGAAACAGAACTCAAAGAAGTTTTTGAATTTTGTTGGGAAAATGATATGATAAACGTTATTGCAATTTTTCAGGATTTCTCAAACTCACTAATTTATTACAATTATATCATTTCGGAGTATTTAAAATTGAAGAAATTGTTTGGAAACCAAAAAACAACCAAAAAACTTATTACTTTTTTCCCGATCGAATGCAAAACTTAAACAGAACAAATCTGCCAATTTCATTCCAATTAAGTGCAAAATTATTGTATATTCTAAAAATTTTTCAAGGCGAACACATTTTGGGAGGCCCTATAGGCCATTTTTTTTAGAAGTTTTGCCTCAAAGCACAATGCTAGATTAAATACGTCTAACTTAACAACTTCACTTTTTGTCGATGACATCCTCCATTTGGTTCGAAATAAATCCGCAGAAATATATGCACTTGGAACCATTCTAAGATTTCCAATTGAATCATACTCTTATCCCTATTATAATATTGATTCATGTGTGATGTTACCTGTTGAACCAAAAATTCCTATTGCCGAAGTGTTCACCCGGGTATTTCAGTTGGACGTTTTTCTCACAACAGTAGCAATTATTGTTGTGTTTTCATCAATATTAGAGACATCTAAATTTCTTTGGAAAGAAAATATCATTCTATTTGGATTTTTCATTGATCTAAACTGCTTGGGTGGGATACTTGGACAATCTATTACCAAAAGACCAACAGCCAGGTACACTGCCAAAATCATCTACTTGCTGGTATTCCTACTTGCTATCATGCTTGCTACTTCATACGATGCATTTCTTCAAACTCTTATGACCGAACCACCACAGGAAAAATATATAAAATCATTCGAAGACGTCATAGAATCAAAGTTAAAAATTAAAGTTTTCTCAGAGCAGATCGATTTAATTAACTCATTTAACCCAGAAATAAAAGAACACTATTCCAAAGCTTTTTATGTCGTAGATGCATACAATTCGGGAGCTATTAATAAGGATCAAGATGCATTGAATACAAAATATGCTTATGAGGCATCTAATAAAAGGTGGGAATATTATACAGAGCTACAAAATTTTATTGGAAAGAAACTTTTCCGTTGATCAAAAGAATTGTGTTTCATCAAAAATGTACCGTGTAGTTTTCCTATTTATGAAAACTCAATATACAAAGATATTTTCGATACGCATATTTTGCATACACAATCATTTGGACTTTGGAAATATTGGATGAGAAGATTATTTTATGAACAACAAAAGATTGGTAGGGTGCAATTAAGAGATTTCAAAACAAAGCAAGGATTACGTTCCATGAAAGTTGAAGATTCTAAATGGATCTGGATAGTGATTGGTGTATCATTCTCTATAAGCAGTTGCTGTTTTGTTGCTGAAATTTTTGTTTTTAAGTGGAAAGAACAAAATGAAAGAAGGCGGAATTATTGAAAGCTGCAATTTATGTCAAAGAAAAGAAAATAATTAAATATATACATATTTTTAGGACTAATTCAACATTTCTGAGTTTTTTTCGGAAGCAATTTCTATTTTTCACTAATTTGCTTAATAAAATCAATTCAAAATATCAATCTCTTTTATTTTTTAATATTTAACATTTTGGTTCATTATGGATATTAAACTTCTGATGTTTTGTGTTATTAAATAGTCAAAGTTTTTTTGAATCGAGATTTCTGAACATTTACAGGAGTTTGTAGAGAGAATATCCGCTATCATGCAATTAGTAAATCTTGCCAAATTGACACGAAACGATATGTTGTTGTTCAAATTATTGCTTTATGAGAGTTGGTTCTTCGGAAGGCAACTACGTCAACTATATGCAGAATAAACTGAAAATATTGTCGCGTGAGAGTGTGCAATATACTTCAAGCCAATTTCGTGCTTAGCCCAAGAATTTTTTAGCATAAAATATCTTGACACTACAAATTTTCCTATGTTTTTTTATGATAAGTTCTCGAATAATAATTTTAACCATATTTTTGTTTATATTATTCCGTTGATTTTCAAATTTTTCTCTAACTGTCAGTTCTCGTTAAAATGATTTAGAAATCACTTTTGAATTTGTTTTTCGCACTAGAAACAACTGTAAGAACCAAACAGTTCCGATGTAGGTAACGAGTGCACTATTAATATCAAATTATAACAATAGTTAAAGGCCTATCCAAGCAGCCTACTAGCATGTTACAATGACTATATTTAAACTAAAGTTTGAAAACAACTTGTGAAATTCTTTTATTTTAAAGCACGACAGTTTTCTGATTTGAATCTCCTATTTGAATGAATTTTTGAACATTTTTTATCTTGTTGCTGTCGTGGTAAAACATATGAAAATATAAATGTTTCAGTTTAATATTAAGTTTTTTTTAAATATGCTGAGATTTATTTATTTATTCTCTAATTTGACGCAAGTATCAGTTATTATTTTATTTAATATTTAAATAAAAAGACTATGCATGAAAATGACATGGCTAATGGTTGCTTAATTAAGGGTGTTTTACTTCAAGAAACAGAAAACTTTTAAATAGGAAAATTCACTCTAAAACAGTGTTAGAGTGCGGTTGAAAAAAACGTGCTCCACGTTGTGATATATTCGTTAAATTCTTATTTTTTTTATTCAAACGCTTTTATTCAACGAATTTTTAATTCGTCAGACAACATTTCATCAGTGTTTAAAAACGAATTTTCAATTATTAGTTTCTTATTCACTTTGTTTGACAACTTTGTTTGATTGCCCTCTCTTACTTTACTGTGTTGGAAAATAAAAATTTTCAATTTTTCACTTATCACCTGAATATAAAACACCCTGTAATGAAAACAAGGTTTGAATTGATCCTAATTTCATAGTTAAGCAAATAAGATTCAGGTTGCAATCATCAGTTATGAATTTGTTTTCTATAAGCCTGCTTGCATTCGTTGCAATTTCGTCCGGAATATTTGTCACAATCGAGTCGAGTGATGGAAAATTTCAAAGTTTTATTCAAACTATCTACAACGCCTGCAATTTTGAGAGTGTATTTCTTTTACAAAATTCCGAGTCCGATAATAGTTTCAATACAAAAATGTTACACTCACTTGGAATACCGGTTGTTTTATCGTCCGACAGAACAATATCTTTCTCTTTGAAAGAAAAATTCAACAACAATTTTCTTATCCTGGTCAATCTTACGAACAACGGTGAAAACATTCTTCAACTACTCCTGCCATTTCTTCATCACATGCGGCAATGTAAAATTGTATTTCTTTTAAAAAGTTCATCAAAAAACGAAACAGAACTCAAGGAAGTTTTTGAATTTTGTTGGCAAAATGACATGATAAATGTTATTGCAATTTTCCGGGACTTTTCGAACTCATTTACTTACTACAACTTCGTCAATTTTGGAGTATTTAAAATTGAAGAAATTGTTTGGAAACGAGAACACAAGGATAAAACTTATAACTTTTTTCCAAATCGAATGCAAAACTTAAACGGTACAACCATGCCAATTTCATTTCAAATGAGTCCAAAACTATTGTACGTTCTAAAAATTGTTCAAGGTGAGCACATTTTTGGTGGCCCTATAGGTCATTTTTTTAGAAGTTTTGCCAAAAGGTACAATGCTAGATTAAATTCGTCTGATATTAGAGTTCCACTTCTGGTCGATGACATTCTCAATCTGGTTCGAAATAAATCCGTAGAAATATATGCTTTTGGGTCTTTTCTGAAATTCCCGATTGAGTTATTTTCGTATCCATATTTTAAAATTGATTTATGTGTGATGTTACCAGATGAACCAAAAATTCCTATAGCAGAAGTGTTCACCCGGGTATTTCAGTTGGAAGCTTTTCTCATAATAGTCGTTATTATTGTACTTTTTTCAGCAATATTAGAGACAACTGCATTTCTTCGGGGAGAAAATATCATTATACTTAGATTCTTCATTAATCTAAACTGCTTCGGTGGGGTAATGGGACAATCTATTACCGAAAGGCCAACAGCCAGATATACCAACAAAATCATCTACTTACTGATATTTCTGCTTGCTATCATGCTTGATACTTCATACGATGCATTTCTTCAGACTCTTATGACCGAACCACCTAAGGAAAAATGTATAAAATCACTCGAAGACATTGTGACATCGAAATTAAAAATTAAAAGTTCCTCGGATCATATTGAGATGATTTACAAACTTAACCCTCATCTAAAAGAATACCATTCCGAAGCTTTTTATGTCATGTATTTAAACAATTCTGAATTAATTGATAATGATGAAAATACATTGAATACAAGATATGCCTACGTTGTATCTGATCGAAAATGGAAATATTATAAGGAACTGCAAAATTTTATCGGAAAGAAATTATTCCGTTGGTCAGAAGAATTGTGTTTAATTAGAAGTATGATATGCAGTTTTCCTATTTATGAGAATTCAATATACAAAGGTATTTTTAATGCTCACACACTGGATGTTCATTCGGCTGGATTATGGAGATATTGGGAAAGAAGATCTTTTTACGAACAATTGGAGATTGGTGATGCGAAATTCAGAGATTTCGAATTAAAACCAAAATGTCGTTCCATAAAAGTGGAAGATTTCAAATTTATTTGGACAGCGATTGGTGTGGCTTTTGTGATTAGCAGCTCCTGTTTCGCTGCAGAAATGTTTGTTTTCAAATGGAAAGGTCGAATAAAGTTGAAACGAAACACGTAAAAGTTGTAATTTTATTCAAGCGAGCGGAAATAAATAAATATACACTCCTTGGATATTGAATTTGATAATTTAATAAAAATTTCGTTTAATTATTTAACCTTGATTATGAAATTCAATTTTTGTCTTATACGTAATTAAGTGTGTGATGTTTTAAGTTTTTTCTTAATAAAACTTATTAATAATGTTGACATTTTAAAAGTTTATTTTTTAAGGATTTTTTTTTTCATATTCTTAGGCTTCATTTATCAAATTGGATCTCTTTTAATTAATCTCTCCACTGCCAATAAAGTTATAAGGCCTTATCTTTATAAATAAGTTGAAAATGTCTTAGTTTAGATTTAATCATACAAATTAAGGTTAAATGGTTTGTATTTGTTAAAATATCGCAACATTTCATTAAAGTCATATGATTGACAACTTTTCCACCAAAACGCAAACATAAACAGCACATCTTCAAAACCAGTTCGACATAAGCTCATGGGGGCTCTCGTAAGACTCTCTTGAAGCCAATTGTACCCCAAATCAAAGGTAAAAGTAAACATAAGAAAATTCTGCACCAGTTTAGCCATAATTTATACATATATAAATATGTATATGTGTATTTTTACTCGCGTACATACATATATTCAACATTAACAACATGCAGTGTGAATCATAACAAACTCCAAATCCGAACCAAAACATAAGTTATGCTAAAGGGGCTGCTGGTGCTGAGGCTGACTGGAAGATACCTATAAGTTTTTCCGTTTTCATGAGGCCCTCGACCGTCTGACCTGGCAGCTGCTATGAGCCATGTTAAGTGTAGGTTGGTATACTGGATGTTGTTACATTGGTCTGGTTAGGAGGCCCCTGGCCTACATAGACTACAGGTTTCTTTGGAGTGGTTGAACTCTCCATATCCATCTCCATCGTCGTCGTCGTCGTTCTCGTCGTCGTTGGGCAGTAATTCTGGTTTCCCATTTATATGCTCTGCTGTATGAAAACGAAACTGCAACTGGAAGTTGTTGTTGGATGAAATTGAAAAGCCTGGCCAAACAGCTTATTCTGGTGTAGCTGCTATTAAAACAGCTGACTGGAAGCAGAATAGCTCTACCTCCACTACCTTTACGACTTGATGCAGCTTGGATTTGTTTGTGAATAACCCAGCTGGGCGTAATATGGACTCAACAAGCTGATACTTAACCAGGGTCTACTCTACAACGGATCGATCGGTAGAGTATTATTTTAGAGAACCTAGTCGACGTCAACGTAAAGGCGACGACAACGATACGATACAAGGAGTGGGAGATCTTCGATGAACTCTGCTTCTCTGTGTTTGGGGATTCTAGTCTCCATCTCAGGAGTTTCCAGCTTCAGACTTATTTTAAAACCTGGTCAAACTGGTTTATCATGCGATGAGTGTTGTGTGTTGTGTTGTGTTGCATCTGCTGTTTTTGTTTTTATGTTGTTTTCTGCAAAATCTGCAGAGTTTTTTATTTTTTGTTTATAGTACAACTTGAGGCAGATAGGTTAATCGTAAGTCTTGCATCGGATAAGGAAAAGTTAGGTAAAAAACTGGTTCCACTTGAATTTGAAAGAACCAAAGCTGGTTTCCAATGCAATGATCGGTCGACAACTACAACCACTCCAAGTGACGACGGACGATGGATTCATGGTGGGGTTTCCTACTTCCTCGAGTGCTATAAAGGCTATCATATGATATTTATATATAGGTTTGTTGTTTGTATAGCTTCTAAAGGAAGAAGTTGACTTGATTAAAAATAAAAACATAGAACACGTATATATCTTGTTGTGATTGTAGATATTTAATGCATATGATATTCTTAGAGCGTTTGTTTTTGTTTATTAGACGATTGGAAAAGAAAATCAAGATTTTGTAAATAATTTCTAAAGTTAATCAAAAATATACCTAAAGGTTCTTGGTGGATATATTTTCTAGTAGATTTTTGAATCTTTCTGTTGTTAATGCATGATATTTTGGAATAAGCATTCAGAAGTCAATTGTATAGGTCATATTATTTTTAAAACGAGAAAATGTAGGAGGAAAACAATGCCCAGAAATCTACCAGAAAAAAATTGGTAATATAAATGTAAAATTACGGCACTTTCTTTCAAGGATTTTATACAGAATTTATTTTAACACCAGTACTTAAGTTTATAGGCTTCACTCATGAAATTTTTGTAATCCTCCTAGAATATGTTGAGAAAAGCCACCTCGACTTGTGGCTCACAAGTTGTTACTATCACACGAATGACATTCTTGCGATTCAATGTGACATTTCGTTATTGCAGTCGAAAAATTTTGAAGATTATACTATTTGGTGAAATGTTAATCAAAGTCATTTTTGAAATTCATTTCAAGATAGATTTACGTTGGCAAAATATCAGCAAATGACATATAATTTAAGGATAGTTTTGAAATATTTTTTTGTTTAATGGAAACATATTAAAAATGTCAAAAATTTGCAAGAAAAGTTACTGCCCATTTTATGCTTTTTTTATTTACTAATGTTACCGAAAGGGCTTAAAACAAATGTTAAGTTAAAGTAACTTAAAACAGTTGTTAGATTTGTTATATCGAGTGCTTTTTTAGAAGTATTGAACTTTAAGTTGGCAACACTATTTTAAATGGCCGCCATTTTGACAGTTGCCAAATGATTTGTTTTAAGTTTGGTTTGGAATTATAAGGAATGGAAAAAGCATCCAAATTGAAGAAATTTACTTCGAAAATAATAGTTCTGATCGAAATATATATAACGTGAAGTTTAATTAAAGATCAAGTTCATTGATGGTTGAATACGTCAATAATAAAAGATCCATATTTATAGTAATGATAATTTTCAAATAAATGTTGAGATATTTTAATATCCATAAAAACTGACTATTTAACTTGATTGTAGAATAATTGGTCAGTATCTAACTAAAAATGATACTAGCTAGCACTTTACAACAGTGTCCGCTATAGAGGCATGATTACTGACTTTTTCGTTCGTCAATTAATGATGTGCAGGAGCTGTAGTTTTAACTAGACGACGAAACATGTCAGACGGCTCGTGCCACAATTGATTTATTGAAGAAAACGTTAACCAGATAGTTTTATGTTTCGGAACCGTTATTTGGAATACGTATGTAGGGATATGCTAGGTCACTACTCTACGCCGTTAAGCACGAAGCGATTATTGCAGATAAGCAGACATAAACGTTGAAGAAATTCATCAAAAATTGTACCTTCAGATTAGACATAGTCCGAGCCAGCCGTGGCGGTCATATTCCAGAAATCATATTTGAGTTATAACGCCAGAAGGTTATTTTTAGAAGGCTGAACAAAACAGCCTTTATTAAATAACAACCAAAAGCAAACAAAAAATCGGAGGTAAAAAAGAGGTTCAGAAAATAGTTTAACTTCAACTAAAAACTCTCTACCAAAAATGGCATACTTAACCAACTTTCGGTTTAAATTATGCGCTGAATTGATTAGAATCAATGAAAAATAGATATCAATCAGATATTAAAAAATTTCCCCTTGAAAAGACGATAACTTTTTTAAGCGTGTGTATATCGTTTAATTTGTATTCCATCAGATCAAGGGTTAGATGTTATTTGCCTCTTAATTCAATTTGAGTTGATAAAAATCACTTCAGAAGAAATATTCTTAGTTGTTTTTTTTTTTTTGATTCTTCACATCAACAACTTTTCAATATCATTCCAATTTTTCAAAATTTTTCACAATTTCAACACGCCTTTGAAGCGTTTTTAACGTTTATTAACTTCCCATGGGAAGTTATTGTAATGGGTCCGATCTATCAAAATTTTGGCATTTCTCGACGTTTCAAGGTCCTTAGAGTCGAAATTTGAAAGATGTTTGTGCGTGCGTGTGTACGTGCGTTCGTACGTCCATACGCTCGCGAAGTTTTTTTCGTCGTCCATAGCTCAAAAACCAGAAGAGATATCGACTCTAAATGAATTTCAATATACAGATAATTATGCAGAAAGATGCAGAAAGGGCTCTCGAGAAAATTGCGTGGGTGGCTTTTTTACCATATCAGTTTAAAAAAAGGTGATAATTTTGGTAAAACCTAAATATCTCACGAACAAAAAATGCTAGGGACTTGAATTAAATTTTATATAATTTATTGTAACGTGATACCAAACAAACATATTTTTTGAAAAAAATCCAATTAACGGTTTTTTTTATAAATCGAAAAACCTGTAACAAAAAATTTGTCAATTCGAAAATTTTACGAATACAAAATGATTTAATCTCCAAAACAACTTTATAACACGAAAAATAAATTTTTTAACATCTGTTAAAATTTTGAAAAAAATCGAACTGACAGTTTTTTTATAAAAACTTAAAAACCTAAACAGAAAAATTAGTCAAAGTTGGTAAAAATGGAATTTCGACTCAAATATCTTCTCAAAACTTGGGATTATGTCTTTCAACTTATTTTATCTTTGAAAAAATATTGTTTTCAATACTTGGAACAATTTTAAGAAAAATCGAATTGGCAGTTTTTTACTAAAAATAAAAACCTTAACAAAAAAATTAATAAAAGTTGGTAAAAATTCATTTTCGACTCAAATATCCTTACAAAACTTTGAGATATTGGCTTTAAACTGCTATTATCTATTACAAAATATTGTTTTCAATATTCAGTTAAATTTTGAGAAAAATCTAATTGACATTTTTTCTTACTTTTTGTAAAAACTTAAAAGAAAATTTAACAAAAGTTGGTAAAAATTGATTTTCGACTCAAATATCTTTTCAAAATTTGAGATTCTGGTTCCAATTAATCTCATCTTAGAAAATATTGTTTTTAACATTCGGAAAAATTTTGAGAAAAATCGAATTGACAGTTTTTTACATAAAACTAAAATCTAAAAAAAAATATTGAAATTTGGTAAAAATTGATTTTCAATGTGATTCAAATATCTTTTCAAAACTTTAAGATATTAGCTTTAAAATACTTTTATCTTTTAAAAAATATTGTTGTCATTATTCACTAAAATTTTGAAAAAAATCCAATCGACAGTTTTTCTTACAAAAAATAAAAACTTAAAAGAAAATTTAACAAGAGTTCGTTAAAATTGATTCTCCACTTAAATATCTTTTCAAAACTACTTTATCTACTACTTTTATCTTTTGAAAAATATAGTTGTCAACATTCACTGATATTTTGGGAAACATCGAATTGATATTTTTTTTTTTGAAATAAAAATTAAATAAAAACCTGAACAAAAAATTACTAAAACTTGGTAAAAATTTACTTTCGACTCAAATAGCTTTTCAAAAATTAAAAATATTGTCTTCAAACTTTTTTATTTCAAAGAAAATATTGTTTTCGATATTCAAAAGTTTTTTTTTATAGAAATCTAACAGTCTGTTTTTTCAAAAAAAAAATAAAATCTAAAAGAAATAGTACGCAAATTTGTTAAAAATTGATGTCAAGATCTCTCAAATTAATTTCATTCATCCAATTTGTAAGAACTTAAGAAATGCTACTAAAATTGTTAAAAATTTGTTTTCGACTAAAAATCTATTTAACGAAAACAGATTTTCAAACTAAACTATTTCTTTATATGAAAAATATTGTTAATAATTTAAAAAATTTTAACAACTTTTTTTACCCAACACAAAAACCAACAAACTTTTAAGCAAGACAAATCGACAGACGGGATAGGAAGTAATCAGGTTGGGTCGCATCGCAGCCTATTTTTTCATTTTTAGTAGTATCGTTTATTTTATTTGTAAAAATTTTAAAGCTGAAAGATGTCCAAGTAGCGAGCTAATAGTAATTTAAGTTTTTATTGTCATAAAACTTAAACAAAACATCGTTGTTAAAATTAAATAAACTATTAGAAAATCCAACTAAAAGTTATATTTTTTTTACCAAAAACACTGCTGATTTGAATAGTTTCACAGATAACCGCTGAAACTTCAATTTTGTATTTGACTGAATAAGCAAACATATGGCACATTTTTTAAGGTAACCAATGGCAAAAGGTCTACTGGTGATCTCATGGTTCATCTCATAGAACAGTGGAGTAAATATTTACATTGCTTTATAGAAAGTAAGATTATTGATCTTGATATTTCAAAAGCATTTGACAGGGTTTAGCATCAGGCTCTCTTATCGAAAATGCGTACTTTCGGGTTTAATGAATCCCTGCTTCATTTGATTAGTAATTACCTTTCGGATCGTTCAATACAAGTAGTATTGGATGGATTCAAGTCTAAAAAACCATAAAATAAATGCTGGTGTGCCATAGGCCCTGTTCTATCTCCAACACTCTTTCTGAACTGCAACTTCTGTCTGCAACTTCTAAGCCAATACATTGTTTCGCTGACGATAGTACTCTTAGCTTTTCATATTCGTCTTCAGACTTACATTCTACGGATGTGGAACGGAATCGACAAAATATGATAACCTCATTAAATTCCGAACAAAACAGCATTGTTCAATGGAAATTAAAAAACCGCGTGGAATTTAATGCTTCGAAAACGCAATGCTGTCTTGTATCGTTAAAGCGAAATATACCCCAATTGCCACTATCCATGGATGGCACTTGCATCAACGCGATTGAACAGTGAACACCTCGATATTCCACCACCACATACGCGATGTAACCGAAAATGCCTAAAGGTGTTTGGGTTTCCTTAGGCGATGCAATGTATTCCCTTCTGATCTGGCTGATGTCATCTACAAGACTTATATATACGTCCAAGGCTTGAGTATAAATCCCATCTCTGTGCTAGATATTATTGAACGTAGAGCATTTAAATTGATAGATGATAATATCATCATAAGTTCATTTACTTCGCTTGAACATCGTCGTAAGGTCTCTTGTCTGACCCTTTTTTACCGTTATTTTAACGGCTTATGCTCTAGTGAAATAGCCAGTTGCATTCCTTTCCTTAAACTTGTCAGTATTCCCTCGAGCCCAACTTCGGCCGTACTGACAAATACCGAGATTCGTTCTTTAGTACTACGCGAATGTGGAATGCCTTACCACGCTCTGTCTTTCCTTGTCATTGCAATATTCAGGAATTCAAAACCAATGTGCATCGACATCTATTTTTTAACCCTCTTCTTCCTAGTGCTCACACTGTGCCTCTTCATAATAAGGGTAGTAATATCCACTTGAGTGTGTGCTTATTACGAGTATAAAAAAAAATGTATCAATGTTGCTCAGTGCATCCTCTTTTTAATCTGTTTTGAATCTTAAATTTGTGTCCTATTAACCATTGAACAAATAAAGCTGTTGCCTTCAAAAATATAATTTACACAACCAATTTCTTCCATAACTTCGTTAAACCTTGAAACCAAAAAAAAGGTGAAAGTAAATCCAAACTTTCTGAAAATACGATTTAAATATTATTTAAAAACACATTAGTTAGCATAATTCTTATACCGGGAATCCCCATTTTTTTTAAGAATATTGCATAAATCGCTGTTAAGAAAATATTATGATACATAAAATAGAATGAATTGTTTTAATATGATTTATTTGATATTGTCAATTTGTTGACAGTCATTTTGACTCTCTTATTTTCTCTATAAACTTGAAAGTGACAGCAGTAATTATTTATTTAAAAGTATCAATTAAAACGCTTATTTATAAATTGATTTCAAAACAAACTCTTAATTTCATCATCTTATAAAATCATCAAAAAAAATGAAAAATAATTTCATCGTCACTTTCACTTCTAATAATATTTTTCAACGAAAATGTTTTTGTTTACATATATTTATATCAATAGATTGAATAAAAAAAATAAAAACCACCCAATACTACTGACATCACGATAACATACCTAACACCACCTATAACAAGCTATAAAGTTCATATTTACCAGCTACCTTAATCATTTGAAGCTAATGCGTCTAATCAAATGAACTTTAAAATATATATATTCTTATGTACAAACATATTATTGTTGTACCTACTCAAAAGTTCATAATCGGTCGAGACAACAAAAATATATTTACTCAAATTTAATTCAATGGAAGAATTCAAGGATAACATTTTGAACTCTCACCAAAAGAGGTGATTTAAAATTTTTGTTAGAAAGAATTTTTCAAAAACAATTTTATGTTTTTTAAAATCATTGGTAAACTACGAACGGGCAACGAATGCGAATATAAAAATAAGGTAAACATTATTTTAAATCTTTAAAAAATCATTACAAAGGAAAATATATTTTTTATACATTGCGGTCAGTTAAAAGGGAAACAAAATAAAAACATTTCGTCATTGAAAATTCGCAACAAATCGCTCTAAAGATGGATTTGTCATTTTGCAATATCTTCAATGATGATATTTTGTGTATATAAACGTCGATAAGTAATTCAGTGATAACCATCAGTAGGTAATTATTGATACCTTTTGTTACACATTTTATTGCGCCTTCCTGTATAAATATTTCAAAACAATTTCATCAACTTAGGTTTTTTGATATAAATAACAATTTTTGTTTCATTTATTAACGAAAACAACAGGAAGAAGATGCATGGTATTTCGAAAATTTGTGAAAAAAATATCAACAAAAAAAAACACCTGTGATCGATTATTGTTTTTAAGTTCAATGGCCTTTTTGATGGCCAAACATACAACCGATAATAATTTATGATTGCCATCTTATAATTGAATTGATAAAATATATCGAGATTGTGAGAATGCACTAACCTATAACACTACTTCATACTACCTTGTCGATATTGGTATGCTGATTATTACGTATATACAGTGATGGACAAAACATTAGACTTATTTTTATTAGGTTTCTACTCTAAACCAAAATAAAATAAATTACCCGTGTTTTGTTGGAAAATCTATCAAGAGTATAGTAAAATTTTGCACGAATAACAAAAATAATATCCGTAGTATGAATACTACCGATAAAAGTTAAAATAAAATCTTACTACGATGGGTTTTTGACATTTATATGTTGCTACGTTTTATACTGCCTTTGTATCTCGATTGCTGTGTTCGTTGAGTAGTTGTGCATTTGGAATTATGTATGTGTTTTCCATTGGAGAAAAATTTCAATCTGTTACTGTTGATATTATTTAGTTTTGTAAATGGAAATGGTCTAACTGGCTTATTTTGCTAGAGAAAACAATAGAAAAGTTAGTTAAGTTTTGCTATGTTTCCACCAAAGGTTTATCTCTGTTTAGATTAAATAAATGTTTTTGGTGTTTCCACCGCACAAGAAGATTTAAAAATGATAAGGTTTGACAGCACTTTCTAAAATGCAAATAGTGTTTCGATGTTTTCAATGTGTGAAGGGCAAATGAGATAGTTTGATTAATGTTAAACAATGAGGAACTATATAAGAATATGCTACCTAGTCCATGTTTTTGTACACAAACAGGCAAATACACAGGCCACAATGCATTATCTGTTACACAAACTCCTCCACACAAGTTTTTCTTCTCAAATTTTGAATCGACTTCGATCTCCAAAGGGAATAGAGTCAAATCAAGGTCATTTCAACTCGATTCAGGAATAAGAAGAATTCAAGCGATCTTCAAGCTAGCTTCAACACCAAATGGTAATGTAGTAGTCTACGAACAAACCCCCTTCTTTTTTTATAGAATCTCAATTTCCAGATGTTTTCTTACCATTTCTCCTTGAAAATTATCCGTTTTATTAGTTTTAGTTATTTTGTTTGCTAAGTTAATTATAACATTTGATTTTCACAAAACTTCCCTCTATTTGTTTTTTTTTAAATACAAAAATCTGGGTACTGCGGATCGTTTTGTTGGCAATTTCTTACCCTACTATAATATGGAATACCAAAAAAACGCACTTATTATCAACATTCCTTAAAGTGTTAAAGACTTCATTGTTCTTTCTTAAGAATTAAAAAAAGACGGTTTACTCACAATTTATTTTTGAAATATTTGAGTATTCTTATTAAAAACCAAACACTCAAAAAGTTGACCTATTATTTTGTCCGTCACTGTGAGTATGAATGTATGTGCATATTTCGTAGATACGAATACAAAGTGCAAAAACCTTAATCAATGTCAATGTCATGACGAACTTATTTCATAGTATAGTCAGATTCTGCTCTCTATTTCTCTCTCTTCTTTATGTTTCTCTGTCTCTTTCATTTTTTTATACTATTGAACTTTTAACGAGTACCGATACGATGCGGAGCGATGGCGGTAAATAACAGAAAATCGATTTTAATAGAACTTGAAATGTGCTAGGGCATGTTTTTCGAAAATATTGAATATTGAACATCACCCAGCTCTCAAACAGTTTAGAGAGAGAATTATAATTCAGATGTAAGATTGAGCTTTTGTATTTGTCTTTTTTTTAAATTAGAGAAGATATCAATAATAATTTTTATGTACGCATTGATTTTTGTACTGAAAAAGAAAGGCGGTTTGTTTCTGATAATTTTTGGCTATACATTTAATCATTTTCACTGGAAACGAAATATGATTTTCCCACAAATTTAGAATAACTTTGAATGAACAATATTGAAATCAATACAAATGTAATGCATGTAATTCTCACAAAAAGGGACGAAACAAGAAGAATGTCTAAGTTTTTAGGAAGTTTTTAACAAGCTGTAACCTAAAAATGGAAAATTTCTGTATAGATTTCACATAAAAACCGAAAATTGTTGCCACAAGTGTCTAGTTTTTGGATTTAAGCTCTGAATTTTTCTTTGGTTTGAGTCATGTCAAAATTTGTTTGGTTTTCCGTTATAGTGTACGAACTTGTTTATAAGAATTTAATTTTTGTAAACCTCGAAATTATCATTTTTTGTTGTGATATCGGTTCTTTAATGGAAAACTACTATTATCACTAAATTAAAAACAAACCATTTCTGAAAAAAAATTGGAATATATTTTTTTCTAATTTACCAAGTCACTGATGTAGAATTCAAAAAAAAATATTTATTTTTATTTTGATAAAATATGTGAGCCAAAATCTAAAGTATTCAATTTTCAACTTCCCATAGAAAGTTATTGTAATGGGTCCGATTTTTCGAATTGAAAATGTTGACATTTCTCGACGTTTCAAGGTCCCTACAGTCGAAATAAAAGATTTGTAAAGAGAAGTCTGTGCGTGGGGTGTACATACGTTCGTACGTTAGCGAAGTTTTTTGTCGTCCATAATTCAAGAACCAGTAGAGATATCGGCTTCATATAAATTTTGTTATACAAATAATAATGCGGAAAAGATTCTCACGAAAATTTAAAGGGTGGTTTTTGTACCACAGCAATTTAAAAAAAGGTGAACATTTTGGTAAACCCAAAATATTTTTACGTTAGAGACTTGAATAAAATTTTATATTATATATTGTGACGTAATACCAAATAGTATATTTTTGGAAAAAAAATCCAATCAACGTTTGTCACCTCGAATATTTTACGAACAAAAAATGAATTTATTTCCAAAATATTTTTGTGCAACGAAGAATAACGTTTATGTTTTGAGAAAAATCGAATTATCAGTTTCTTACAACCAATAAAATCCTAAAAGTTAATAAAAACTGATTTTCGAGTCAAATTATAGATAAATACCTAAAATGCCTAACTATTTAAAGCAGCAGGCGATGACTTGGTATGGAGCATGCACCAAGTCATCTGCAAAATATGGTCGGCAGAAAGCATGTCCGATGAGTGGAATCTCAGCATAGTTTCAACGATCCATAAAAAAGGAGACCCTCTATATGTCAACTACAGAGGCATCAGTCTCCTTAAAATTGCATATAAGATCCTTTCTGTTAACGTCTGAAGCCGTTCATCAACAATTTGATAGGAATCGATTGTAAAGCCGCGTATGACAGCATCCATAAGAAAGAGCTCTACAGAGCAATGTCTAGTTTTGACATCCCTGTCAAACTTATCCGTTTGTGCAGAATGACGATGGAGAATGCACGCTGCTCTATCAAGGTCGGAAAATATCTCACCGATGCATTTGATGTCAAAAAAGGTTTTAGACAAGGCGATTCACTGTCATGCGACTTCTTCAACATCGTTCTGGAAAGAATTGTGCAAAACTCAACCGTCAACACTAGAGGCACTATCTTCCAAAGGTCCATCCAATTACTCGGACACGCAGATGATATTGACATAATTGGAAGATCAAAGCGTGATGTCAGTGGAGCGTTTTTGAGCATTGCGACGGAAGCGAAGAAGATGGGGTTAGTGGTCAATGAAGGAAAGACCAAGTATATGCTGTCATCAAAAAAGGACAGTGAACAACGACGTCTTGGGCAAAACATCACCATGGGCAGCTATATCTTCGAAGTAGTTAAGGACTTTGTCTACCTAGGCACAGCTATTAACACAGAAAACGACACCAGCGCTGAAATCAAACTCTTGCAAATCGCTCCTTCTTTGGACTTAGAAGGCAATTGAGAAGTAAAGTCCTCTCTCGAGCGTCTAAAATCACCATCTATGAGACACTCATCATCCCGGTTCTCATTTATGGTGCTGAGGCCTGGACCCTGTCAAAGAACAATGAGAGCGTCTTAGGATGCTTCGAGAGAAAATTCTTCGATTGATTTTTAGTTAACATCAGAATTAAAAACCAACGGTTTAGATGGCAAGGTCATGTAGAGCGAATGGACATCAACGCTCCAGCCCCGAAGGTCCTTAAATCCGATTTCGAGGGACGGAGCGGCTCAGTAGACGAAGACCATGACCCAGGTGTCGTACCATTTGGCTACTTTACCCCAGGTTTGCTGGCTTGCCATCGATCCCTGGTTTAAACACTTTGGTCTAGAGGGTTTGAAAGCTCAGTTAAAACTAAAAATGAAGTAAGTCGATCACTAGCAGCTTCATATCTTTTGGTGTTGTATCCCATAAATGCATCAAAATGACCCGGATTTTTACCGGAACACGGCAAATCAGCTCTCAGAAACAGTGTTATCCGAAAAAGCTTTTTCATAACATGATAACATGACGGCGCAGGGCGAAAGGAGGAAGACCGCGAATCAGGTGGCGTACCCAGGTGGGAGAGGACCTCAACCAACTTGGTGTGCGAAACTGGAGTCAGCTAGCTATGGACCGAGCTGGCTGGAGACCCATGTTGGTTGAGGCCCAGGTCCGCCCCGGACTGTAGCGCCACCTTAAGTAAGTACGTACAAAAATGTTTTTAAAGTTAAAATAATTTGAAGCCAATATCTCAATGTTTTTAAAACAATATTTGAGTCGGAAATCAATTTATAAAAACTTTAATAATTTTTTTTAGGTTTTCATTTTTTATAAAAAAAAACTGTTTATTCGATTTTTCTGAAAGTATAACTGAGTATTAAAAACAATATTTCTCATAAGGTAAAGTAAGTAACAAATCATAATCTCAAATTGTTGAAAAGATACTTGAGTCGAAAATCAATTTTTAACAACTTTTGTACATTTATTGTAGGTTTTTATTTTTTAGTAAGAAACTGTCAATTTATTATATTTTATTAGGCTCTTTTGGTTTTGTTGTTAAATAAAAAACTTTATTCCATTCTTTTACCCAACGTTTCGTAAGAATTCCTTACTTCTTCAGGGGATTTTTGTTCTTTATTCAATACTTGTATTAAATCACATTATAATTGTTAAAAACTCCGTATTGCATCCTCTCGACAGCACTGACAAAAATTTAAAATAAATAACAAATACAATATAAAATAAAACAAGCAAAAAAAAAATAAATTATAAAACTAGACGAGAAAGACATTTATATCACAGCTTAATTTTTCAGGTACTTGATGTTAAAAAATTATTTTTCAATTTTAACGATTATTTTTCCAAAGTGGTTTCAATTAAAAACAAAAGAAATTGATACTGAATAAAGGAGGTATGCAGTCCATCCAGATGGTCTAAGTAAGATAACCAAAAGAATTTAGAAAATGTGTGCCCTCCTGATTTTCCTAAGATTACTCAAACAATATTTAAAAAACAGTTTTGGAGCTCAAAACCAAAAATTATACAATTGTTCGCTATTCTCAGTATTTTGTTATCTCCATTAGAAAGGACAGTTATGGTATGAGATAATTTTCTTTCAAAATGTCATAAAATGCTTACACATTTTTTTAAAACAAAATGATAGTTTAAAAATGGTAACACATACGCCCTAAATCACCTTTTCTCAAATAAAAATTGATGAAAACAAAATACATTGACTTCAAATTAATTTCATCTTTTCTAATAAATTGATTTAACTACTTTTAAAACTTAATATAAAGTCAAATGTAGGCAATAAATTATCTCATAATTATTCAGCAATTCCGAATACAAATTTTAAGTAAAATACTAAAAAAAAAAAGGTAAAACGTTCTTAGTCCCTTTTTAACATTTTTTATGAGAACAAATTTTAACTTAAAACTATAATGAGACGATTTGAGACAAAAAAGTTGAAAAGTTGTTTTCCAAAACATTTTTCATTCCAAAAATTGGTTAGTATTAGAAATGTATTTTCTCAAAAAAATTGAAATTCGATAGATAGGAAAGTATTGTGTTTTGGAGTTTAATAAGATCGCACTTAAGCCAAGAAAAATAAAATAATAGTGAGAAACGACTATAAACAATAGTGGTCCGAAGTGACTCTCTTGAGGAACTTAAAAAAAAGACTATTCAAAATGATCTTCTTTCTACTCTAATGTTTTTATTTATTGGTTATGAATAAATCAAAGAACCAACTACACTCTATTTTGAATGCAGTGCACCAACTTTTCGATTATATAATTTCTGCTACAATCAAACAAAAAAAAAAAACAAACAAATTATTCAAAAAACAAGATATATTATGGTTTTTTTGTCCTTTCTTCTGTGAAATGCTTCAATTTTTCCACTCGCAGTTATCTCCTTATCAAAGTCACAAAGGTACTTACCTACCTAACTACATATACAAATAAAAAGTAATTGCATCCATAATAGCGCAATCCAACGCGCGTAGTCGCACGAAAAGGAAACACTAATTGCTGCAATAAATTACAAAACTCCTCCATTCATCAATAAGCGCGCATTGGTCTCCGCTCTTAAGTCCAGCAGTGGTGCGCCGAAGCAACTAGCGCATCGTCGCGGTTTCCTTCTTCGTCGTGTTGTTATTGAACAACATTAGGACGGCTATTGAGTCCGGTCATTTATATTTATCATCTCTTTCACTCTCACATAATATGCATCTGAAATGATGATCACAGTCACAACTCTTAGGTTACTATTTTTGTTGTATTGTTGCTCCGGAACGACCTCCTATGCTTTCGCATTCGCACGATGATCAATGTCTTCCTCACGATCCACCAGCATCACCGTCCATCGTCGAGTTCGGTCGGTCGTCTTCATAGTCCTCCACCGAACAGCGTCCATCGTTCTCTAAAGGTTTCCATGCGGGCTTAGTGCATGGTAGGTAGATATAGAATAGGTAAAAGCCTAGTTCTTAAAAGATGCATTTAGTTTCTTTGAGCCTTAAGGTGTTTCGCGTTCGAACTGTGGCAATCGTAGATAAAATAATTGATATGCCTGGCCAAATCTAGAGTGTATATGCGAATAACTATTTACTCGGACTATTGCAGCATTTGGATCAACCCAAAAGTGAACTAGTTCCGTCAGAGAGTGAACTAGAAAAACGGTCCAAGTCATTTTTATTAAATTTATGGGCTCTCCATCTCCATGGTTTCTCCGTTCTCCCGCATGAAAAGGTGCCCCACATGATGCGAGATCGTGAGTGTCCATTCCCAAAGCCAGAGACAGACTTATGGTGCTTATTTTTATTTTTGTTCCATGGGTTGAATGACTGATTTTTTGGCCTCTTTGCACTTCGCTCTCCATCATGCAATGCCATCTTCCGAGAATAACGTGAAAAAGGAGACAACCTTAACCACTTCGTAAAATCGAAACACAAAACTATAGCTCTTCGACCAGTTAACTGTAAAAAGAGTCTTAAATACGCCACAACTGATTTTAATTCATTCTGACAGCTTCGACGAATATTCAACAACTATACACAACACTGCTTCAGCTCCTGCTCCTACTCGTGTCCCTTGGGCTCTTCAACTTCAAATTCGACTTCGACTCCACCTCCACTTTACTACATACCATCCCCACACCGACCAACTCCCAAGTCAACCAGCACCACACCTCACCGCATTCACTCGACGGAGCATTTTAACAACAAATTATGATGAAAAGAATCTGTTAGTCATCCTCAGTCTTCGCTCTTGCCACATCCTTCCTTTCCTGACCCACAAACGGGTCTGAATTTCGTGTCCATGTCCAGTCCATCCATCCCCGAAGCAAGGGACAGAGAAATGAAAAAATATATCGGAGTTTATTTCCAGCTCTTAGCGTTGCCGAGTAATTTAACACTGCTGCCGCTCTGCTCTGCTTCGAATGGAACCTGTCAACTTGAAGGCATATATTTAGAGTGTGCCTCTACCAGGGTTTGGCCGGTCGGTCTCTGGGTCTCTGGGCGGTTAGTCAGCCAGTTGGCTCCAAAATCAACCGTAATCCGTATGACGGACGGGACCTACGCAACATACAAACAGCTAAAGCAAAAGCAAACCCGCAACACTCATCGTTCGTCGTCGTCGTCATGTAGATGTAAGTGCGAGTGGTTTTTGGACACTGCTCCCATTTTGATGAGTGAGTGGTGTCGGTGTGTGGTTCCCGAATGGCCAAAACCAACCGTGGTGCCGCTGCTGGTGCGGGCTCACTGACGCCCCATTTTTGGGACGAAATAATTAAAAATGACATTTTGGACATTTTTATTTTGTAAACATGAATTTGTAAACGGAAATTATGTTTCCTCCTTTGTTTATGAGAGAAGGGTGGCTCTGGCCCTGATGGTCGTGGCAGAGGGCACATATAGCCGTTGTCTCCCTGGATGCAGTCTTCCTCGTAAATGGGATAACAATGGTATGACAGAATGTGAACTGGTGTTGTTTTTTTTTTGTCATTTTTATGAATACCAACATCACGGATGTGAACGCGTTCAGGTAGATTGAGTTTATGCAAAAATTATAAGAAATACATTTCAACTTATGTAGCAGAAGGGCAGCAGACATCACTGTTCTGTTCACTGTGTTTTTCTGAATGCACTTTTATTTTCTGCGCAGTAAATTAAGAAATTTATGAAGCTCAAGCATTAATACTATATGTATAGATATGTACCTAAGTATGTAGATGGGACTTACATATATCTATGTTATTGCAAAAGAATGAATCTTCGGTTGAGTTATGAAGACCTGTTGGACAGTTTCCGTGGTCATTCAGAAAGTAATGAAGCGTCGCTTCATTAGGTTTGAGTTTTTAAAAAGTTGGCTATAAAATATTGTATTGCAGGAGTTTTAAAGTTAAAATTTTGAACCTTCTATGAAATTTATGGCTGAATTACTGATAGGAGTACAAAGGTAGATGCTTTGTTTTTATACAGGGGACTTATGTATGAACATGGGAAGGTTGTAAAGTATCTATAAAAAGTTTAACTTCAAGGTTAGATAAATGAAACCATGTTAATGGCAGTTCCTCTTCCTTTAAAGCTTATGAGAGAAAAGTTCCAACAGTTCAATTTGTCAACCTAAGTGGAATAAAACAAAGCAATATAATCCTGAACTTGTACAAAGTTTAAGATCCCATCGTAGTTTTTTTTCAGGCTGATCATGATAAAATATTTATTTATGTTCATTGTATAAGCAAAGGATAATTTTTAATTCTACGTCCAATAAAATCAAAATCAAAAGGCTGGACAAATTACAAAAAAGTTATAATACATAGGAATAATACTGTCGAAAATTTCTTCAAAAAAAAAGTTAGGAAGTAAAATAAATAAACTGGCAGGCGCAACAGAAGGGCGACTAGGCGTACAAAATAAAAACTTTAACTGGCACAGGCAGGAATTGACCAATTTAAGTAGCATTTCTTAAATTTTTTAAAAATTGGATGAATGAAATTAGTTTGAGAAATATCAAGAGCCGAACATCATTTTGTACCTAATTTGCATACTATTTCTTGTAGATTTAGTTTTTTTTTATAAAAAAAGTTTTAGTATTGTTCTTTTGTTAGGATCTTATTTTTTGTAAAAATAACTGTCAATTCGATTTTTCCCAAAATTTTACCGAATGTTGAAAACAATATTTTTATAAGATAAATAAGTTTGAAGCCATATTCTCAAGTTTTTGAAAAGATATTTGAGTCGAAATTCAATTTTTACAAACTTTGAGTTATGTTTTTTTTAGGTTTTTATTAAAAAAAAACTATCAATTTCGTTTTTCTTAAAATTTTACCAGACGTTAAAAACGTTATTTTTTGTTTCACAGAATAGTTTTGGAGCAGAAAACACTCTTGACTTGTTTCTTACCTTTGACCCTGATAAGTACACTGTTAGTGTTCTATCTCTCCTAAGCACATCTGACCATTGTGTTATATCAGCAAATTTCTCGTGTCAAAACTGTTCATTTAAAGAAAGAGCTCCTAAGAGAACCGTTTGGCAATACGAGAAATCCAACTGAGACGGTCTAAATAATTACTTCAATATCCTTTACTGGTCACTATTCTTCCATCAAACGTTGACGCCAACCCTGATATGAAAACATGTTTAATTCTCCTAGGAATGAGAACATTTATACCGAACAGGGTTAAAAGTATCAGACCCAATGAAAACGCTTGGTTTGATGCGAGCTGTAAAGAGGTTATTAGGGCCAAAGAGGTTAGTTTCCGTTGCTATAAAGCCAACCGTACTGAGGAAAGCCGGAAAAAGTTCAAACAAGCCAGGAAGGCCTGCAACACCAATATTCGACGGACCAAATTTTTATATAACCAAAAATTACGGCATAAAATACTGCAATGTCCCAAAGACAGTAAAAATGTTTGGTCATTAGTAAAAAGCATGAAGAATTCATCCTCTTCATCGGTTCCTACGCTCGTTGTCAATGACTCTCCTTTTGTTAGCTCTTTAGAGAAAGCTAATATCTTTGCTAGGCAGTTCGCCAATAATTCTACGCTGCCAGTGAGTGTTATGACTCCGCCTGTACTTGAGCGAGTTAGTGATTCTATGGGACCAATCTTTTTTTGCACTCGTACTGTGGCAAGATTCCTTAGAGATCTAAGCACACATAAATCCGCTGGTCCGGATGGTATCCCCGCTTTGGTTCTGAAGAGGTGTTCTTCAACGCTGGCAAAAATACTGCGTAAGCTTTTTCATCTTTCCTACTCCTCAGGTCTCGTTCCGAGAGGATGGAAAACTACATTTTTCCAGCCCATACCCATAAAGGGCGAATCTTCCTCACCCTCAATTTACCGACCGATTGCACTTACGCCCCTTCTTTCCAAGGTCATGGAAACGCTTATTATTTATCAGCTCAAAGGTTCTTAATGATTGACAGAACGGCTTTCAAAACAATAGGTCCACTGGTGATCTCATGGTTCATCTCACCGAACAGTGGACCAAATCTTTACATCGCTTTGGAGAAAGTATGATTATTGCACTTGATATTTCAAAAACATTTAATAGGGTTTGGCATCAGGCTCTCTTATCGAAAATGCGTGCTTTCGATTTTAATGAATCCCTGCTTCATTTGATTAGTAATTACCTTTCGGATCGTTCAATACAAGTAGTATTGGATGGATTCAAGTCTAAAAACCATAAAATAAATGCTGGTGTGCCCCAGGGCTCTGTTCTATCTCCAACACTCTTTCTAATTTGTATTAATGATCTTTTGTATGCCACATCTAATCCAATATATTGTTTCGCTGACAAAAATAATTTTAGCTTTTCATATTCGTTTTCAGACTCACGTCCCTCTTCTTCGGATGTGGGACTGCAAAGACAAAATATGATAAGCTCATTGTTCAAAGGGGATTAAAAAACCGAGTGGAATTTAATGCTTCGAATACGCAATGCTGTCTTGTATCGTTAAAGCGAGATATACCCCCATTGCCCTTATCTATAAATGGCACTTGCATCGAGGAAACTGAACATCTCTATATTCTCGGTATGTGTATCACCAACCACCTCTTGTGGAATCATCACATACGCGATGTCGCCAAAAATTCCGCAAGGTATTTTGGTTTCCTTGGACGATGCAAGAAATATTTCACGCCTTTTGATCTGGCTATTATCTTCAAGACTTACGTCGTAATATCTCTTGTCTGACCCTTTTTATCGTTATTTTAACGGATTATGCTCTAGTGAAATAGCCAGTTGCATTCCTCCCCTTAAACAGTTCAACCGTAATACTCGCGCTCCTAGGAATGCTTATCAGTATACCCTCGAGCCCAATTTCGGCCGAACTGTCAAATACAGAGATTCGTTCTTTAGCCGTACTACGCGAATGTGGAATGCCTTACCACACTCTGTCTTTCCTAGTCATTGCAATGGAATTCAAAACAAATGTGCACCGACATCTCCTTTTTAACCCTCTCTCCCATCTTAGTGCTCACACTGTGCCTCTGTATAATAAAGGTAGTAATATCCCCTTGAGTGTGTGTGTGTGTTTTTTTTTTACAAAAAAAAAGTTTTGGAGATGAAATCAATTTTTATTCGTAAGTTTTCGAGGTGACACATTTTTAACCTGCTATGATAAAAAAAACACCCACACAATTTTATTGAGAGCCCTTTTTGCATCTTTTTGCATTATTATCTGCCAACAACAATTATTTGAAGTCGATATCTCTTCTGGTTCTTGAGCTATGGGCGAAGAAAAAAAGTCGCAAATGTACGGACGAACGAACGTACGAACGTTTGAACGTATGTACACATGCACGCATAGACATCTTTCTAAAAATCTTTTATTTCGACTCTACGTGCCATGAAACCTTGAGAAATGTACATTTTCAATTCGACAAATCGGATCCATTATAATAACTTCCTATTGAAAGTTAAATATGATCCTGGGATGCAACCCCATGTTTTGTCTGTGTTGGTGTGTCTAAAAATTAGTTAATTCTAAATATTAATAACAACATTTTCTGCAGCATAAACAAAAGATTGAAATTAATTTATTTTTTTTCAACTTCTTAAACCTTTTTTAACACTTTTGTTGGGTTTTGTAAATTTTACTTTTTGAAAAAAAAAGTTGTCAATTAGATTTTTCTAAGCACTGAACTCAATCTTATTAACAAGATTAATTTGAACATGAATTTTTTTGCAAGATATTTTATACGTTTACCAATTTTTATACAAACTTTATGTTAACCACAATATATTGTATGGAATAAAATAATTTTAAAGTCAATATTCATTTTTTTCGAGAGTTTTGGGTATAAAAACAAGAATTTAATTTTTTTCTCAAAAGTCCTTTCTCCATCTTTTGATTTTTTATATGTAAAACAAAAAAAAGATTTATTTTAATTCTATAAGTCTTCTGGCTCTCAAAATATAGCGGACTAAGAACAGTATTGCAAACGTATAGACGTATGTTCATACGGACGTACAAACTCTCTAAAAACCTTGGATTTACATTCTAGGTACCTTTAAACGCCGATAAATGTCAAATTCGACAAAATGCACCGATTACAATAACTTTATATGGGAAATTGAAAAACGAATTGAAGCTTTAAGTATTGAAATTTTATAGTTCAAGCTGTAAAAAGCTTAATCATGGTTGTCTTTATAGTATTCGAAAAAATCTATGGTGGCATATTTTTAAAAATCTTCGGTTCTTTTAAAAAATGTCTTTTTTATTTTTTATTCAAACTTTGGTATTTGAAATTTAAAAAAAAATCTACCCTATAAGACCTTGACTATGTTTTAATGAAAAAGTTTAATTCAAAGCGATAATTTCGATTGAAATAATTAAACGATTTTATGTATAGTTAAATTTAAATTGTATTTAAATTGAACTACAAATGAAAAAACAACTAATTTTTATAAAAAAAGATATGTGGAAAATTTTTCACAAGAATTTAAATAACAGCGTTTAACAACAAACAAATTTAAACTTACAATAAAAGGTGCTACAAATTTGACACAATTCAAATACTTATGTTGTCTTTGTTTTATTTCATCTCATACAAAATGTTTTTCGTATAAATTGAGTATTTTTTAGAAAAGTTAAATTCAAAGTATTGTTTTAAAAAATTCTTTATGATCCAAATGCTGCATGAAATAGTTTGGTCATAATTATGGGTGCTTTCATAAATGCATGGTTGCTTTGTTTACATGCGATCAATTGCCAATCAGACTAACGTCACACAAAATACTTGCACATGTGTTTTAAGCTGCATTTATGAACACTTTCTTATGATTTGCGTCATATGTCAAAAGACTGTCAGAATTTGAAGTTTTACTTACTTCAAGTTTTGAAATTTGATAAATAATGGACAACAAAAAGTTTTTTCAATAATAATAAGTGAATATTGTGAAAATCGGATTAATCGAAACCATGACATTGATTTTCTCAGAAAATGGAATCTTAAGAGACATCAATTAATCAGTTTTATTTTATCAAAAAGAAAAAAGGGACAATTTAAACGAAAGATTCCGGGCTTAAAGGAAAACTTTCATCGGTTGATAGTGTTCCATAGCACATTTTTCTTTTTTTTCCCATCGGAAAACTCCTTTTCCATTTGTAGCCTCGTTTCCAACATAAGTTGAATATATTTATGTTGCCACACTTTATCATCCATCCTTTATTAACATTAAATTTTCAGAACAATCTTTTAATTTTTAGCAAACATTTACCTTTATTGAGCCAGAACAAGTTTGTGATGCCGTTTACTGTTTTCAATTGAAATTTGAATTTTCAAGGAAAAGAATTTGGCAGTTTCAATAATAAAGGAAAGAAAATCGTTTTTACCATATACCTGTCTCTTTTATTGAGAAAGAAATTCAGATTGCATGTGAGATTTTGTAGTTGCACATTTGCGCTGCAAATATTTGCTTTTTGCTTTTATGAACATCTGACATTTATCATTTGCATTTATGAAAACTATGCATTCGTCAGACTTTCGCAACCATGCATTTATGAAAGCACCCTATGTATGTATTTAATTTTATGTATCAAAATACTTTAAATCGATAATACTGTATATTAAAATCTTAATACTGTACCTTCAAATTTCTCTTTAGAAAATACTGTATCCTTACTAAGTGTGTTTATGGTAGTTCTGTTTTTTAAATATTTGCGAAAAAAGCTAGGATTTAAAATTTTTTTTTAGAACTTCAACAAACGTTTTTTTAGAATTCTATAAAAAAAACTTAAAGAAGAAAATGCATGCAACTCACATAATATAAAATTACAAAATCACGATCTCAATAAAAAACAAAAGGTCAAAACTATGATTTGTTCATAAAAAAAGTTACTTTAAACTTAAAAACTAAAAACTTTGTAAGAACACACAAAATTCACATTTATTTAAAGTATATTGATACCTTATTAAAGGAAGGTTAGGTTAGGTAAGGTTAGGTTATAGTAGCTGTCCAAGATGGAAACGGACACACTTAGGCCAGTTTAATGGCCCATTGTGATACCACATGAATCTTGAGGCTTCCTCCTAAGCTCAATGGAACCAGTTAGAGTCCCTTACGAAACGTGAGAGGCTGATTATACTGATATGATTTAGATCGTTTAGATCGTTAAAGAAGAATTCTCCTAGGTAATTCTTGCATTTTCGAGCTAGAGCAGGGCATGTGAAGAGAAGATGAAGAACAGTTTCTTCCTCTTCCTCGTCCATACAGCTTCTGCAAAAGTCATTTGAGAATACGCCTAGTCTCGTGGCGTGCTTTCCTATTAGACAGTGTCCGGTTATGACACCTATTATCGAGCTTATATGCGATCTGCTTAGAGCGAGCAAGCACCTTGAACGTTTTAAATCCAGTGTTGGCCAGATGTTTTTTGTGGCTTGACACGTGGTGATGTTGGTCCACCTGGTGCCTGCCCTCCTCGCAGCGTTTTGCATTAGTAGCAGTTTACAAGTAGCGATTGGTATGCCAGTACTTGCCAAACGTGGTAGGATGGGCTGTACTGTACCGTTCCTGGCGAGTTCATCTGCCTTACAGTTACCTGGAATGTCTCTATGGCCCGGCACCCAGCAAAGGTGAATATTAAACTGCTGCGCCATCTCCATTAGAGATGCTCGACAGTTATGGACTGTTATAGAGATTGTAGAGACAGAGTCCAGAGATTTGATAGCGGCCTGGCTGTCGGAGAAAATACGGATATCAGATGTTGATATCACGTTTTCTTTGAGCCAAGACAAGACTATAGGAAGGAAAAAGAAAAATTTTTTCGGACTATTCACAGAATTTTTAACTCCAGAGTTTTGTTTTACAGAATTTTAACCGTACGTTAATTTGTAAAGCAGAATTTTGGCTTATAATATTTTAAATACATTACTCCAACTAACAGAAAATACTGTAAAATTGCTTAAACGCCTTCCCCCCACAAAGTTTTTGATGACAAATGAATGAAATGAAATGACAATTTTATAGGATTGGAGTTAAGTCGTTTATTATATTTCGTATTGTTACCAACCGATATCAATAAAATTTTGATTTATGATCTTTTTGAAAATTTGTTTTGCATATTTCCAATTTAGGAGATATTAGAACAACTATACGTAAATACTTGAAATATATTATTATATTATCCATTTAACTAATCATTTGGACAATTTAAGTTTAGTGATACGCTTGTAATTACAACAGTTTAGCCATATTATTGAAAGTCATACAATTAATTACATGCAACACTAAACCTACGTGATTTTTAAATCAAGTTTCAACAATAATAATTTTATGACTATACACAAATGTACATAGAAACGAGATCACCTATACATACACAAGTTATTATTTTATAAATACTCGTACAATGTACATACTTAAATGAGTATGAAATACAAAATATAGTTCCCTTGCTGAAATTTAAAAACTCGTCACTTGCAACATTTAATTTATTCTGCATTTAATATGTAGGTAAGTAAGTAAGTATACTCATATATATGCTCAGCAAATTAATTTCACTGGGATTCAAATGACGTTGATACAATTTGCCATCAGCTATAAAATCTACACTTAGAGAAAAATTTGATTTCTTTGTATTCAATATGAATTCAGACTCGAATAAGTATAGAAGTCTTCAAAGGAGCGTTTAGTGCAGAATACCTTCGATATGATAATCAAAAATTTTCCAAAATTTGGCTAATTTTGTTTTCAATAGTACCTGCTTTAAACATAAACAGTGAATCCCGCTTAAAAAAAACCAGCTTTGTAAACACTTTTCCATCTCCTAGTATATATTTTCCACCTTGTTTTCTAACTGCACCTACGCTATAGGTAAATATTTCAATAATCTAAAGCTAACTATATATTTTTCAATGAAACGTTATGTGAAATTTGTTAAAAATTAAAAAATTCACGTAATTGGAAATTTTTTTAAGAACTCGAATACGCGAAAGAAAAATTCTTACATTTTGGTATCGTTTTTAAGTAGGTTCTACTGTGCAAAATAAAAATAAAAGGTTTTTTGGAATAATATGTAAGAATTTTTATATTAAGTTTAGATAATTTTTTAAGCAAAAAAATCAAACATATTGGTACTTTTTCACTCTTAGTCCCAGAGTTGCCAACTTTTGTTATTCAAGTTCAGTTTAAAACTATTTAAACATAAATTGAAACTTCTTCTTCTTTTACTATCCTTTTTTCTGTCAGTGTATCTTCATTATTAAATATTTATCTGTGGTCTTGTAACATATCTACGAGTATTTCTGAATAAATCTCTGCTCTGCTGATTTTCGTTCACTCACATTTTTCTGCATAAATGAATTATTGTTTTTTTGTTTTTCATTTTTTATGTTTTTCTCTTTATTAATTTATTACTTTTGTATAATGTTTTTTTTTTTTCAATTAAATTCTACTCAGTGATCTTGATTAACGATTGACTTATCTGTTTGGAAAGCTATGCCTTCCGAGATTGGATTATATTATGGGGTAGTACACGTACATATGTGTGCATACTGCATACACAGTAAGTTATGTAATATAATTGTTATTAATTCCGACACCTCCACTAGATCATCAAATTATAATCATATTCTAGACTATATAAACATCAGAGTAAGCATTAACATAAGTTTTTATTATATTAGCCATAAGTGTATAACCTTGAAGGAAGTGATATTATTTTGCGTTAACTGACGTTTTTGCTTTGCATATTTTTTAACATATTAAAATCATGACGGAGATTTGTTGATTATAAATGAAATTATAATTCTTAGCAAGCTTTTGATTGATAGTTTCTTTTTAATAAAAAAATGATTGACAAATATTTTTTTTCTGAATTAATTTTTAAGTTGAAATTTAATGGATAATTTTTATGGCTTGAAACAGCATGTAGTATTTGCTTAAGTTTCAAACTCAAATTTGAGTTTTTTTTTTAATTGATTATTTTATTGCTAAGAAGTGAACTAATTAGTGACTGTTGGATGTTTTTAACTCCTTCAATTAGGTAGTTTTTTATTCATAACAGTTAAATTGCAGAAAAAGAATATAAGAGTAAAGACATCAGCTTTGTTTTTTAAATTAAATTATCTTGTTTGCAGCAGTTTATCCATCTTTATATCTAGGTTTTCCAGAGTTGTATATTTATTAAAATGTAATCATATACAGATATGGACATTACACTAAACAAAGTTTTAAGAATTGAAATATTTATTATCCGAACTAGAAAATCAAACCGAAATTGGGTTTCAGTTTCTTTGTATTGTTGTTTTATTATAAAATAAAAAATAATATAACATACACTTTTTTTAGTAGTAAATATATAAACAAGAACATATTTCGTGGACAATAAAATAGAAACAATAATTTAAAAAATCAAAATTATGTGCTTGAAAATTCTGAATTTAAAAAATAGTTTAATAGTTCGTTGCTTGACCTCTTCTTTTAAAAACAGCTTGATATCAGTTGGGCATTGATCAACTTATCGGCGGCATTTGTGAAATGAAATTTGGGACCACTCATGTTGAATTTTCATCCACAATTCGGCTTTGTTTTTGGTGTAATGTTTCCTAACCACCCTCTTTAATTCACCCCACAAATGTTCTATTTGAAATAAATAAGGCGACTGGGATGGCCACTTCGTTACATTGGTTTTTTATCCTTGAAGAAGAATATTCTCTTCAGCATAAGGCAGCATCGTGATCTTCATGATATTTACTCGTACGTGCATTATATGATCTGTTTTTGTACTACCCGTGGTATGATCGTTAGTGAGTTTAACTGAGAACGACCCGAAAGAATGAGGTTATTAGAATTCTCTTGCCGCGTGATTTCGACAAGATTCAGCGATATTGCGACGACTGGAAACTGAAAGTAAATGTCCAGAAGTCGGATACAATTCTGTTCCGGACTCCGTTGGCTAGGGCCACGAGGGATACGTGCAAGAATTGCCGCAAGATCGTCATCGTTGATCTTCACGGGCAGCCATTGGCGAGCAAGTGTAGTGAAGTACCTCGGTATAAATGCTGCTCTGACCAGGGCCAAAGGAGCCTTCGCTCTTACGAAACGTAGTGAAGTACCTCGGTATAAATGCTGCTCTGACCAGGGCCAAAGGAGCCTTCGCTCTTACGAAACGGCTGTTTTTTAGCAGTCGGCTTGACCCGAGAGTAAAGGAAATTTGCTACATAGCCCTCATACGGCCAATGATCGTTTATGGTGTTGTTGTTCAACGTTGCCCCTTCCTAGATGGGGAAGTTTCGGGTGTTCGAGCTGCAGTGCTTACGACGCTGCACTGGCTTATATCTTATATATTAACAGCCGAATCTTCTTATGTGCATTTCTATTCCAACGAGGTCCTATACAACGTCGGCTTACATACTTGTTTTATAATTTTAGGGTTATGTTTTAAGTACAATAGGCATGGTGGCACAAAAAGATGTATAACAAAAATACAAAACAATAAAAAAATCATTAAAAAAAAACATGGTATAAAAAAAAATAAAAAATACTAAAAAAAAAGGACAACAAAACATGAAAAATAAAAATGTTAGATAGTAAGATTTGCCGCTGTGGTTGTTCTAGTTCTAAGTAGTTTATAGGTAGAATAGGTAATTTAAGTAAGCTTTAAGTTTTATATTAAGGACCTTATTTTAAGTAGTTTCTAGGTAAAAATTAAAAGGATCTTGATATTAGTTTTTTTCAAAATTTTCTAATAAATACAAAAATATATAAATTAAAATTGAAGTAAAATAGATATTAGGGCCGAAAGGCATTAGTAGTTAGTGTTATAGTTTAACTTAGAGTGTCCGTATGGGACCATTAAGTTAGTTGTAAGTTATGAATAAGTAGGCTAGTTTTATGAAAGCTTTAGGATAGGTTTGAGAATGATTTAATAAAAACGAATAAAAAAAAAACAGTGCGGTGGACTGTCATGATAGATGATTTTTTTTCACGAATACTGCCTCTTGCGAGGATTTGACAAATCCTCCAAGAGTTTTTCTTCTCAAGAAAAGTATTTTCTCAAATTAGCCGTTCGGTTTTGGCTTAAGACTGTAGGTTGCCTTCTTTTCTGATAACAGAACTCTAACTCAGGAATTATTGAGAGTTGTAAGTCATTAGGCCCTAGTTCTCAACGCATGTTGCCTTCTTTCAGATAAAGTATACTACCTACATGCTTAATCGTCTTCTAGGTGTATTGTGGACCGAGTTCTTTGAAAGGTGGCCTTCTCACGGCTTATCTACCATCATTTCCGAACAAGTTGATCTTTGTATCTTCAATCCGCAAAACATTTCTCCACTTTTTAAATCCTTCTTAAGCGCGATGTTTTTTTCTATAGAAAAGGGACTCTTCTTGTGATCCTTCCATACATTCAACAAGTCTTCTGCGAACTGTTCTTTCTGACATATTAAGGTGTAGTTCAGCTCTTATATCTTTGCAAGTGCGAATGATTTTGCGATCTTATCTTGTGGTTGTTTTTCTTGGTTGACAAAGCTGTTTTTTAGCCTCAGTGGTAGGGTAGAAATTTACCTTCTTTATGCAAAACCAAATTGGCAGACTTCTCTTCGGGAGTGTAATGTTTAAAAAGGCCCATGTTCTCTTTCACATTAATTGGAATTTAACTAAAAATCTTAAATAGAATAATTGAAATTTTTCGCACCAAAATAAAAAATAAACACGCCTTCGAAGTTCGAACCAAACTGTTTCTATTTTAATGACCATAGAAAAACAAATTTTATGAAAGACTCATTTAATCTGCAATGAATAAATAAGTAATTAATAACTTACGGCCTTGTTTATTTTTCCAGTCACGTTATTGACAGAAGTTTACATTTTTTCTCACTCATGTTGTAGTTATTTTACTTTAATTTAAGAAAACAAAACTAACTAAGTCTATTTTAATGTCCATATCTTTAATTATAATGTCTGACCCATACGAAAAAAATTAAAAAAAATTATAAAAATAAAGTAAAAATATTAAATACAAAGTACTTTGGCGTATACTTACTTTTATTTGTATTGATTTTTAAGCATGTATTCCTTAGAAAAATCTTCCGAGATAGCCTATAAGTTATAAAATTATTAGCTGTGAAATTTTGTGTAGGATAAATATAAAAAGGTTATTGCACAGGGTTGTCCAATAAGAGGTTTTATTTGTAAGTTAAAAAAAAATTGGAGCTAGCGGGTCGAAATGTTGCATTTTAGAATACCATATGGTCAAAATTCTGTATTATACTGTAATACTAAAATACTGTATTGTTAATATTTTGTATTTTAAAATACCTTAAATTAAAAATACTCTGTCCCAAAATTCTGTACTTTCTAAATATTGTATCTCATAATACTGGAAGTTTTTCTCGAGTAAAAATGTTGATATTGCTCGACGTTTCAAGGTTGCTAGAGTAGAAATAAAAGATTTTTAGAGAGATGTCTGTGCGTGAGTGTGTACGTACGTTCGCGACGTTTTTTTTTTCGTCCATAGCTCAAGAACAAAAAGAGATATCAACCTGAAATAAATTTTGTTATATAGATAATAATGCAGAAAGATGCTCTCAAGAAAATTGTGTGGTTGGCTTTTCACCTTACCAGTTTAAGAAAAAGGTGAACATTTTGGTTATCCCTAAATACCTTAAGAACGAATAACGCTAGAGACTTGAATTAAATTTTATAAAATATATTGTAACGTGATACCAAACAAGTATATTTAAAAAAAAATCTGATTAACAGTTTTTTTATAAATCAAAAATGTGTCACCACTAAAATTTTACGAATAAAAAATTATTTTATCTCCAAAACCATTTTGTGCAACGAAAAAAACCGTTTTTAAAATCAGGTAAAATTTTGAGAAAAATCGAATAGACAGTTTTTTTTAACAAAAAATAAAAAGCTAACAATTAAAAAAAGCTAAAAAATTAAAAAAAGTTAGTAAAAATTGATTTTCGACTTAAATATCTTTTCAAAAATTAATTCTATTATATAAAAAATATTGTTTTCAACAGTCAGTTTTTTCATAACAAATTAAAATCTACAAAAAAAATAATACGAAAAATTAGTAAAAATTTATGTTCGGTTCTCGATATCTCGTGAATAATAGAAAACATCGTTAACAAAAATAGATTTTGAAATCAAACTATTTCATCATATTCAAAATATTGTTAGTTATTTTCAATGTTTTTTAGAATAATTTAACTGATAACTTTAAAAAAAAAACACGAAAACCTACAAAACTTTAATGCAAGACAAATTGACAGACGGAATTGGAAGTTATCAGTGTGGGTCGCATTCCAGCCTGTAGTTAGAAAAATAATAAGAATATTCTGTTTTCAAAGTTCTTTACTTTCAAATGCTGTTATTTCATACAGTATTTTGAGATACAGTTTTATGATCCATACAAAGTTTTGACCCCAACCAATTTTTTTATCTAATCCTTCGATAATAGAAACCGGTTGCAGCAAATTTTGTTCATGAATTTTGTCCATAAACAATGTCCAAATTTGAGCATATACCATTTGTCTTTTAGATGGCCTAAGGAAAAGCGCCCTAAAATGTTAAATCACAAGATTTCGAAGGTCAGTTATGATTCGACAAATAGAAAGCTAACGCAAAATTGCGATCGCTTGTATGGCAAGCAGAGTCGACCAAAATTTAGAAATTGTTTCTGTTAACTTTATAAAAAATGGTCCGTTTCGATAGTTTGTGACTAAGAAATTGAACGCAAAAAAAATTGAGACAGTCTCCGAAAATTTGAATCCAAATAATAAATTTTTAGTAACTTCAATTTTTGTTTGAAGGAGATTCCACTCGAGTACCCTTCTTATTTCCAAAAGCTTAAATGCTTTTACGAGAAATTGGAGAAGCGTTGGACAAAGTGTATAGAGCTCAAGGGAGACTACGTTGAAAAATAAAATAATTTTTTTATCACCAAATCTGTGATTGTTGATTCCGTCTGCGTCTGTCTGTCTTCGGTCCTATAGTTTAAGCTATTGAGTAGATTGAGTTCAAATAGGAGCCCCCCTAAAACTTGTTTGGCCAAATATCGAAAATTTAAAATGTCTCTTCTCTAAAAGTCCTTTTCATAAAGTGGCTTTCAATATATGAATATATTTTTGTATTGCTCTAGAAAGGACCATTGTTTCTTCTATTTTTATAATTTTTATTTTTTAAAAATTGGATATCTTAAAAACAAAAACATTTTTTAACAAAATTCAAAAGTAAAAAGTATGTTTAAAAGCATTTCACATCTTCACATTAATAAAATTTTAAAAAAATTAAAAAATGCATATATCAAAAATGAATTTTAAAAAAACCACCTCTATTGAATTTGAAAAAAATTACTAAAATAGGGTTTTTATTTAGAAAACAAATGGCAAATAGGTTTTAACAAACTATTTCGTGGGACCCTGTCTTGCATTTTATTTACACCTGTAGACACCCACATTTTCTAACTTAAATATAAAAATTAAAAATTATATCCAATGGAAGAAGTTATTTTTTAGAAAATCGTCAGAAAATCCAAGAATACAAAACAAAAATTATTTCTATCACTTAAAGTCTCGATATTTTCAAGAAACTATTATAATTTTATACGTTGTTAATATTATTGAAGAGCTTTTTCTTTTAACTAAAGTCGCTCCAAATTCCTATGTGGCGTATGTCACCATTCCTTAATTACCTCCTTAATTATAATGGCTATTCGAAAAAGAGATCTCATTTGCATAATCTCTTCTACACATTATTATAACACATCTCCCATCATCCAATCGTTTATTTTATAGGTATATACGCGACTTAAGTCGCCTGCATGTCTGACTCACCTTCAAGGTATTCTTCTTTTTCTTCTTCTCCGAGATTGTTTAACTGCTTTCAGTTCGTACCCCGCCTTCCGCCCATAGGGTCCCACCAACAGCATTACAATTTAAAGTACGTATAAGCCATGCGTCATGTACTCGTTCCTATACAAAAGCCATGTAGTAGGCAATGTTTTTATGGCAGCGCGCGGGGGAAAAAGACTCTGTCAATCATCCGCATCAACTCTGTGCCTTAGCCATATAGTTCCGTAATAAATCATCCGTATGATTCGTTTTAGTAGAGATTACTCGTATGTGAAGGCGAAGGGAGAGGGTTTCATATTTATTTTTTATTTTTTGAACACTTTAACTTCGACTGCAGCTTATCAGGTGCTAAAAGTGAGGCAATTAGTCTAGGCCTGGAGTGTTACCTACTCGCTGTGGAATGTGTGGAATGTGCAATTAGTCGGATTAGTAAACCTACCTATTCAAGCGCGAGGTGATAACAAAAAAGAATTCCATAAACTTTATGATTCTATGAGTCTTTCTATGAGTCTAATCCTAATGATTGTACACCATGATTCACTCTCGCGTGTCTTAGCTCTTAGACTGCCTAATATTCAACTTCGTTTCGTCTGTATAGCTTATGTGTGGCTTATGCAACAGCCCCGGCCGAATACACTTATTTATCACATGGCCGGCATCCCTTTGGGGGCAAAAAGTTGGCGAAAACAAAAACCGAAATGCCAACTTTTATATTTTGTCGGTTCCGAAAAACCCATTGAACTGGCCGACTTATTGTAATATGTGTCTGACAAACAGTACCTGCCATCACACAGAGCACAGAGAGCTTGCGCGGCCGCCGCGCAGACTCACCATATCAAACGGTCGCGTTCATAAGTTCGTGTGTAAGCTTCCATTTCAAGGCGGCATTAATCAGTAACCTAATTGTTTGACTGGTGGGCATTATTAATTGCCACAAGTTGCTTACAACTTGCTCGCGGCCACCTGGTTGTTCTGTGTTGCGGATTGTAAAAAAGTTCCGCGTATATGTGTCGTACATAAGTTTATGCGACAAATGGTGACATGTGGGGAATTTTGTTGTTGTTCCTTTTTCAATTTCATCCATTTCTTAAGTGGGCAACACAATAATAATAATATTGTTTCACCACGGCCAGGCCAACATTGGCTTGGTTTTGGTTGATTGCATGAAGAGAAACACGTAAGACGCAGGTCTATTGGTCAATAAAAGGATACGCGCACCGTTTAAGTGCGTTTTTCATGTTTTCCATTTTATTTGTTTTGGTAATTTTTTGTACATGAAAAACATTTTCAATTTCTTTAGTACTTTGTCGTGGGTGGCGTTAAAAGTTTTTCGAGTGACATTTAAAACGTTGCTTTGGGCGGAGGCATGTGTGAAGCAAGCTGAATTGGTACATTTTTATAAGGACCAGGATATCTACACTTTTTCATTGGACATGTGTGTTTTCCTGTATCGAAAGCGAAATCTCAATATATATATTTGAGCTGTCTCAGAAAGCCAATAAATGATCATGATTCTGAAACAAAAATTATAGAATTGGTAATAATCAATTTTCTGAATACGAAAACAAATTGACAATCTGTAGAGCTATTCATTCACCGTAACTGATGCATCATTAAGGGTTATTTCAGACTTTTGTCAGACGGATGAAACACTTACTTCAAGAAAATTGGACTTTTATTTGAATTAAGTAACACTTATCCATCTCAACCTTAAATGCATTACTAATTATAAACGCTGAACAGTAAGCATTTCATTTTCTTCATAGATACCATTTTTTTAGAACAACATGGTCTAAATAGTTTAAAAACGCCTAACATATGAAATAATTAGCATCGTTTTTAATACAATTTAGATGAAACTGAAATTATGTATTAATTCCTAACAAAATTGCGTCGTTTTTGGCATTGAAAATTGTCGTATTTTGAATGGAAAGTAGTCAATTTTCATATAATGAAAAATATTCTACATTGTCAAGAGTAAATATTATAAAAATTGTAAGTATATCTTATAATTCATCTTCGAGTTACAGTCTGAGCAGAAAATTGAAAAACATGACTACAGCGAAAACGGGCTTGAAGATCTAGGCATGGCATTTATTCCTGCGAACGGTCGCTTTTAGACTTCTTTTGTTCGGAGAGTATTAGATAGATTGTCTTGAAATTTGCAAAGATTATTTTTCAAAATATAAGCTATCCAAAAGAGAAGAAAAAAATATTTTCGAAAATTTTACACGAGTGAAGTTTCTAAAGGTTTAAAAAGTTTGGTATTTAATCAATTTTATTTTTTAGAAAGATTGTGCTGATCATTCCCCTGGGCCCGTCATTGTGCATCAGCTTCATTTATTTTTAGTATTATCGAACCACAGCGCTAATGTCAGCACAAAATCATAACTAAACTGTAAAACGTTGGGGATGTAAAAGGTTTTAAAAATTTTATTTTTGATTTTAAAAGCCCCAATTTTCGGACTTCAGCTTTGAGGCGAAAATATGCCTCTTCACTGAAGATGATTTTTCGATGAAAATTCGGATAATTTTGATTTCCAGCTTGGTTTCTTAAGTTAACTAAACTTTAAAACCTTAAGTTATGCAAAATAAGGTGTTACGTCATTTGAGGGAATCCAAAGCTTTTCGTCAGTAAAACTGGCTACAGTAGCAATAATCTTAGTTGTTTTTAAGCGAATCAAACAGCGTTAATTATTTTCACGACGACACAATATTATTTAAGTTTTGAGATATGAGTCTTAAAAATGTTAACATGAGAGTTTTAAAAGTGACAGCTGTCTAAATGGGAGTCGTTTATAGCTTCCAGTAAAATACATCACTGAATTAGTTAATTTACCTGATTCATAAAATTACATATATTTCACCAGAAGCTTTGCACCTCCTTTTTTTTTAGTAATGTCTTTAGAAAACAGAAAAAGAGACTGGGATGCGACCCACACTGATAGCTTCCCATACCGTTTGTCGATTTGTCTTGCTTAAAAGTTTGTCAGATGAATTATTCCTAAACATTTAAAAATCACCAAAAATATTTTGCATAAAATAAAATAGTTTGATTTCGAAATCTATTTTTGTTTACTAGACTTTTATTCGAAAACTAATTTTTACCAATTTTTGAAGCATTTCTTAAAAAATTGTATTTCTCATATAAACAAATAAAAATTGGATGAATGACATTTATTTAAAGTCAATATCTTCTATTGTTTAGGAGACATCGAGAACCGAACATCAATTTTTACCAAATTTGCTTACTATTATTGTAGATGTTTTTTACGAAAAACGGATTTTTATAAAAAAAATTTACTCAATATCGAAAACAATATTTTCTGTGTAATGAAATAAGTTTGAAGGAAATATTTTTAGTTTTTTTTTAAATATATTTAAGTCGAAAGTAAATTTTTACAAAAGTTTTAGTATCTTGTTTTTTTTTTTGTAAGAAAACTTTAAATTCACAAATTAAAAAGAAATAGATATTTAAGTCGAAAATCAATTTTTTTTTCCAAAAATATATTTGTTTGGTATCACGTGACAGTAAATAATATAAAATTTTATTCGAGTCTCTAGCGTTATTGGTTCGTGAGATATTTAGAGTTAACCAAAATGTTTACCCTTTTTGTGGCTGTGGTAAAAAAAAACCACCCAATAATTTTTTTTGAGAGTCCTGTCTGCATCTTTCTGCATTTTTATCTGTATAACAAAGTTTATTTGAAATGGATATCTCTCTTGGTTCTTGAGCTATGGACGACGAAAAAACGTCACGAATGTACGGACGTACGTACACTCAGACATCTCTCTAAAAATGTTTTATTTTGACTCGAGGGACCTTGAAACGGTTTCAATTTGACAAATCGGACCGATTACAATGACATCCTATGGGAAGTTTAAAATTAAAAAACCTTTAGTGAAACTAAATCTGATTTTGTTGGAATTTTGTATTTACGAAATAAGTTAAGTTTCAATTTTTCTTATTGAAAAAAATACTTCACTTAGAATTCATCTCTGGTTGAAATTATAGCTCTTAAATATTCAAAAATGTGGAACAAAAATATTGTTGATTTATTTTACTGTCAGGTAACCGGCCTATAGTAGACTTTCAAAACTTACCGTCGTATTAAAACAGTATTAATGGTAAAGAAGGATCTTTTGACAAGAAATATGCATACAAACAAGTGATCATTTTCAAGAAATTATCGTCTTTAAGGTATTCTTATTGAAGGTTAAAAAGTTTTTATGCACCAACCCCAAAGGAAAGCACTGTTGGCCTTAAAAATAAGACATTTCTATTCTATGAGTGTTTTAAATGACAACTTGTATTCTAATATTTTGACATGCTCTGCAAATTAATTCAAATTAGTACCAATAACTTAAGACTCATCTCTGTGGGAGAGGCGTAAACAAATATTTATATACCAATGTTCCCATCAACATCGTCAGTCTCAGCCACTGACTCACTAATTCCAACCAAAAAAAAAAAAATAAGTCGAAAAAATACGTTCATAAGAAACATGCAATTTAGTTGAAGTCATCTCCATTAGTCCGCCCATAGACCGTGAACTCGGAGAATATGGTTAAACACGGGTATATGTAAATCTACATATCTCTATAAAACTTAAGGAAATAGTCTGTTGCAGCTCAGAACTAAATTACATTTTAATTCCGACAGGCGCTGCATGTTGCCGCCGCTGCGCTGTGCCGATGGCCATCGTTAAGCAAGCATCAGGGATCTTCTTCATCTTCACTCTTTCCCTTATGACCTTCACAGGCTCACTAGACTGCTGATGTGAACTGGTTTCTACTTTTCCACACCGCCGAGGCTTCGAGCTGCGACTACGATGCGTAATGCAGAGTGAATGTGTCTTAACTCCGATGCTTGACCAAGAGATCATCTCACTACTCACACTATCCACCATCATCGCCATTCGAAGTTACCATATTTTCGTCTATGATTCATCCAGACGGAATTCAAATTTACGATTTTAAACAAACGTGCTTCATATACCCCGACAGCCTCTGTTCCCCGCCCGGCCCATGTGAATATAAACGGAGGCAAGTTTGAGAGCGTGAGAAAGCAAAAACAAATTCCATATAAGGAATGGCACGCGAAGGCCTCCAACAAGAAGTATAGAAAAACTGATAAGAACTCCTGATATGAGATTCTATTGACCTGTGAAAGAGGCGGGCTGGGGCTCTGATGGTGTTGTGTTGTTTGCTGACGCAAATATGCGCAAACAGTATGAATAATCCGGAATTATTGGATCTTGATGTCGATCTGGGTAGGTTAGCTGAGACTGTGGTCTCTCTGAATGGCGCACAGCTTCTCGTGCATATTAATCTTATTATGACAATCTAATGTCATTAATTAGCCAATGTCCGGAAACTTATTGTGCATAAAGCTCATTGTGCCTTACGCGATTGCCGAGGAACTTGGTGTGCATATCGAAATTTTGGAATAAATTAATTTCTTCGTCATTACCGGCCTGACGTAATATTCATATTCATTCAACTGCTGCCGAACGGTGTTGGCAATTGTCCAGGCCCGATGGGACCGAACCGAGCATCCTCTGACTGACATACATACTTCGCGATGATTAGGCTTCGCACCTAATTGAAATTGCTTGTTCCAGCCAGCAGCGACTTAAATGATGACGGTAAAGTATTAGGGTGGAAATGCAACACCACGCTGCCGCTGGTATAAATGCGATTTATTTTTAAATCGAATCTCACTGCAAATTTGTTAATTTGCCAATTTTAGTCGAATTCGAATGAAGCTCCTCCATGTGGATGTAAATTGTGGAGGGACGACGACGGATGGGTCATTAAACCCCAGCTCTTGACGACCATAATTCCATCGTGCCACCAAAAAAAACATGCAAAATGTTATGACCTCCTTTTTGAAAAAGCGGAACCGCAACAAGCAAGACCTTATTTTCGATGCAAAAGAATAATTCTTCGAATTATATTTTTTTGTACTTTCGAACAAAATGATTAATTTGAAATTTTAGATTAAAAATAATCAGGAAACTTAACAAAATTCGAATTAAATTTACACATTTATGTACGTACATATGTGTTTATATGGATGTTATTTTGGAGAGAATCGAGTAGACTTGCCTTGTCAGGAAATATTTTTTTGAAAAAGTCTTAAGTTTTTTTTTGTTGTTGTTATTGTTTTATGTTAATGTGATCTTATTTATGGATCTAAAGGGGTGCTTTCACGAAGTATAAAGACCAAAATGATCTTCGAAATCGGAAATAAATTAAATGTTATCGCGCTAATTTAAGATAAAAGATGTTTATGATGTTTATTGGTGAAATTTAAATTGAAATCGACGCAAAATAAGGAATGATTATTGTTATTGGGGTTTTATTGATTGAATTTTTTAATTTTGTTAAATTTTGGCGAGAGATATAAATCATGTGATGCAAATAAGAGATAATTATGGAGGGGATTTATATGCGGTTGGTTGATAAATTATTGTGCAACATATTTTTGGCACAAAATTGTTCTTCTGATGTCCCGCTAACACTGAGTAACATTGTAGATTTTTTTTTAAGATGACTCACTATTTCGAGTAAAAAATCCCAGAACCATTTATTCAAAAAAAAAAACAGTTATTTAAAATTCTACAATATTGAGATTACCCAAATTTCGGTCTTGAACCTGCAAACTTAAGTGCTAGAAAGGAAATCCGTTTAAAAAAGCTAGAAAATTCAAGGCCAAGTTCCAAGATTTAAGATATTGATTGTTTATTCACCATTCCAGATATTATAACTTAAGTCCAAAAATATTTAATAAAGGAAAAATTCAAAACGAATTACGAAGCGTAAGATGTTTGCGCAAAATTTTGATTTTACGTAACCATATTTTGTTTCTATTCTCGATTGAAAAAATCTTGATATTTGTATTAGCCTTAAATTTGAATTGTAGGCTATTGATATAAGAACTTATGTTCCTGTGTTTTAATCAAAGCGCACAGTAATGCTGAACCAAGTTCTAGAACTAGTTACTTAAACGAGGAAAAATATACAATTATACAATTTTAGAATGAATGAAACTCAGTAGAGTTAAGGTTTGCAAATGAAAACACAATAAAACAATCTAGGCGCAATAACTATGAACTCAGGAGGCATGTTATCCGCCTACTTTCTGAAAAGCGGTTTGAGTTAAACCGTGTTGCAAAATATTGAAACTAAGCAGAGCGAAAAAATTCAATGTGAAAAAAAACTTTAGGAGGCATCCTCCCACATTTCATGTAGGTTGCTTTTGTAGCTATTATCTTTTTGGCAACACTAATTTAAGCAGTTGGCGTACGTTTCATGTTTTGCTTCACTGTCAAACATCTTCAGTTTGGTCAATAATTTAACCATGAATCGTCTAACAAACGAACAACGATAGCAAACTATTGAAATTTATTTTAAAAATGCGTGCTCTCTTAAGAAAGTTCATCTCGCGCTTATTGTATTCTATTGAGAGGCGAGTTCGGTGAGCATTTTATTTCACGTTCGGGACCGGTAAATAAGTAAGATCGTGCGATTTAACGCATTGGAAGACAACATTGAAGCTTTTATTCGTGAGATACCGACCGAAATGTTGGAAAGAGTATGCCAATTGGATGGACCATTTGAGGCTCAGTCAAGGTCAACATTTGCATGGAATAATCTTCAAACATGATGCTTACATTATAAGGAAGAGCGAAAAAGCTTTAAAATTGGAGTTTATCATTTATGATGACTTTTATCAGAATTGTTATTAAATTAGTTAAAGTGGTTGCGGCTTGACCCATAAACAACAAAAATTAAAATATTATACATCATGAATGAAGTTAACGTTGAGCTTTCGAACCATACCAGAGTTCCTACAATTCAATTTCAATTTTATTGCAGGGTGACTTCGACAAAATTCAGTAATATTGAGATGATTGAAAGTTGAAAATCAACATTCAGAAATGCGAAATTATTCTGTTTAGGACTCTGCTGCATGGAGCCTCAAGAGATATGAGAAAGAACTGGATGTGATCGTTGGACCAAATCAACAGCCACTTGCGAATAAAAGTGTAGTAAATTACCTTGGCATCTGGTTGGATCAGTACTTGTATTTCGACAGACACATAAGTGCTGCTCTGGCCAGAGCTATGGGTGAAGGTGATTTGCTACATGGCCCTTATTCGGCCAATGATTGCCTATGGGTGCCCGGTATGGTTCTACGTTGCCCCATCTCAAATGGAAAAGATTCGGGTGTTCGAGAGACAATGTCTGCGACGTTGCCTTGGACTAACCCCAGAGTCAGAGTACAAACATTACTATTCCAACCAGGTTCTATACAACAGAGCCAATATAAAAAGAATAGATAATTTCTTGCTGAAACTTGGTAGCGGTCACATTGCGTGAGCGATTTCGTCGACTAACAGCTTATTTTTGGGGGCTTACTTCCAAAACAATGAGGACTACCAAAGCACACGTTAAAGTTGCAACATTCCGCCCGAAGTGTTTCTTTATTAAAACAATCGAGGGCTGATACAGGATAGGGAGGCAGTTCCGCTAATCTACCACGTCAGTCGTATAACTACAGATAGCCGACTCCTGTACAGTCGTCACGTCTTCGCACTGTACGGAGCCAAGTGCTTTCGGTTCAGTAGTACTGTTTCCGATAGGGACCGAAGAGATAGGGTGAGGCAGGAGAACCAGTTTTGGTGGCTGCTCTGGCAAGAGGTAGGAGAGCCTTTGCCCTGACAAAACGGTTCGGTTGACAGTAGGGTGAAGGTGACTTGCTACGAGTACATGGCCCTTTTCTCTATTTAGACAATCAAGGCTGATACAGAATAGGGAAGCTGTTCCGCTCATCTACCACGTCAGCCGTAAAACAACACCTTTACAGCTGAGACGTTCTCGCACTAGACGGAGCCGAGCGCTTTCTGTACAGTAGGATCGTCCCGATAGGGACCGAAGAGATAGGGTGAGGCAGTAGAACCAGTTTTGAAGACTTCAAATTGAGAATGTCATTTAAAGTTGTCTGAGCGTTTGGTCTTGGCTGGCTTACATAGGTTTAAGGATTAGGTTAGGGACAGTCAGTGTGGCAACAAAAAAAAATTATTTTTATCGTTTCTTGTGTGTTATCACTCATCACCCATTGATACATAACCCAAATCATAAAATGACGGAAATGGAAGAGAAAAAAGTCGTACAAAATCTAAGTGAACGTAAAAAAGCCAAAATAAAATATATATAAAAGATTTTGGGTGACGGACCTTTAAACTTTCCTACTTGCGCTCATAACAGGATTTAGGGTATTTTTGGGCGATATGACATTTTTCATATCTTGGTGTTATTTAATTGGGCAATAAGGCCGAACAATGCTTTTTATTTGAATTTCATTCGTACGTTCGTGACGTTTTTTTCGCCGTCCAAAGCTCAAGAACCAGAAGAGATATCGACTTCAAATAAATTTTGTTATACAGAAAATAAGGTAGAAAGATGCAGAAAGGGCTCTCAAGAAAATTGCGTGGGTAGTTTTTTTTACCATAGCAGTTTAAAACAAACGTTGAAAATTGTCTTTAACCCTAAATATCTTACAAACCAAAAACGGTACAGACTTGAATTAAATTGTGTATAATATATTGTAAAGTGATGACAAAGAAGCTAAATTTTTGAAATCAAATCTAATTAACGGTTTTTTATAAATCAAAAGAACTGAGAAAACAATTTGTCACCTGAAAAATTTTTCGAATACAAAATGATTTTATCTCCGAAACAATTTTATGCAACGAAAAACAACGTTTTTAACATCTGATAAAATTTTGGGAAAAGTTTTAAGAAAAAACGAATTGACAGTTTTCTTACAAAATATATAAAACTAAACAAAAAAATTAATAAAAGTTTGCAACAATTGATTTTCGACTCAAATATCTTTTTAAAACGTTAAGATATTGGATTTAAACTACTTTTATCTTTTAAAAAATATTGTTCTCAACATTCAGTAAAATTTTGAGAAAAAATCTAATTTACAGTTTTTCTTACGAAAAATAAAAGTTAACAAATAAATAATAATAAAACTTGGTAAAGGTTTACTATCGACTCAAATAACTTTTCAAAAATTAAAAATATTGTCTTCAAACTTTTTTTATTTCACAGAAAATATTGTTTTCGATATTTATTAGTTTTTTTTTTTAATAAAAATCCAACAAAAAATAATCTATTTACTTGAGAATAAGTATGAGTATTACCACAAAATAGTTACCATGAACATTGTTTATAAAAATATCGATAAAATAATGAAATACATTGTAAATTGCAGAGGCCTTCGAGCATTGTAAGAGTTTAAGTTAAAGTTCATATAAAAGCTTTTTTTGGCATTCTATCCAAAACTCTGAAGGGTTTAATAGAGGAGTATAAGTTGTACTCAGGATTGGGACAAAATATAGTTTTCTTAATTGGATAACAGCCAGAACAGAAGGAGTGAACACATTTCTTGATTTGTCGGAGAAATCCTTAACACTTAGAAGCATGTTCGACTCCCAATAGTATGTGATCATAAAAGTTGATCTGTGATACATATACCGGAGTATTGAAAGCCAATTAGTTCTCTATATGCAAGTGTTACTCTACTTAAAAATTGTTGCAAATCCTTGTGAATGTTACGACCCTTTTTATGTTTTATATAGAAATCAACACCTACAGGAAGTGACAAGATCATTCAAAAGGTAATTTGTCTCTGGTAGAGTTGAATTAAGAATCTTATAACAAACTTTGGAGAAGATCTCAACGAGATGTCAAGTCTTAAAATCTAAATGCAATAAAAAAGTCAATAGCTTTTAATTAACTTCATGCTTCCAGGACACCATAAATGTCGAAGGAAACTTCCCACTTGTACATCTTTTTACAGTGAAAAAACTTTAAACGCAAGACGAGATGTTACTTTTTATCATGTGAAGTGAACAAATAAAAGTGAAACACGTAATATTTAGCCTATCTGAACATCTTTTTACTAAACAAACTTATCTAAGTAGGTAGATAGGTAAATGTCTCTTAATTTTTCTGTTAAAAATGTACAAACACATTTAGTGCATCCGGTCGAATCCAGATTTTTCATTTGTGCATTTAACTTCCTATTTCCTGTCCATCACACATTCAGAAAATTGTTGATTTCATCAAGTTGGTCCACTAGGAACATCCTAAGTGGATAAATATGTTTATATAGTGAGAGAAGTATTCGCCTATATTCGCAGAAGTAAATTATCTTCCAACCCACATACGATTTGATTATGTTCAAGCTCAGGAAATTCAAGATACACGAACATCATCTTCCACGTCGCTCGTTGTCGTCGTTCATCCTTACCAGATGCGTTGCGTACTCTGCGCAGCACATATTTCTTCCTATTAACACTTCGTCTTACTTGTAATTCGATTGCATAAGATAAACAAGATCCAAATGGAGCTATAAAATATAAGTTCTTTTCCTTTGCTGCTAAATATGTTGTCATCGTCATCTTCACCATCATCATCGTCATCATCAAAGTTGTTGTTGTTGTTAACTCGTCCACCGCACTCAAACAGCGAATTCCAGTTCCTGCCAATCATCCTAAGCTAATAATAGGGTCGCCAGCTCGGATCATGGGACCAGACCGCGAGACCAGCAAGCGTGGACAATATTTATGGATATCGCAATGCGGTGGTCTCTCTGCTCTGGTAGAGGCAGTGGTATAAGATTCTAGAGTAGTTCGGTGGGAAAAACAAACCACGCAAAATGAACACAGAATCCTAAAACAAATTCTAAAACCAAAAGTACCTATCTAGAGGTAGATGTGTATAGGTTAGGTATAGAGAGTGACACCCAAAATGTGTTGCGCCAGACTGTATAATTGACCCGTTCAAGGTTCCGACTTGACGGTCGACAAAGTGACTCTACTCAACGTGACGTCCACGACGACGATGAACGGCTGGCGAGCGGGCGACGACAAACGACGGCGCGACAGTCTGTGGTCTTGGTCGGTTTTCAGTTTTTAGTTTTTTTTTTTGGTCGGTTTGCTTCCTGTCCCGAATTTTTTGAGCTAATTTCGACTTTTATTTTGTTTATTTTTCTATTTGGTTTGAGGTTTGTTTCGTTTTTAATTGGTACCTGTTTGGCAGTCTTTTACCGGCCCAGACAGACTGCGAGCGGGCGACGACAAACGACGGCGCGACAGTCTGTGGTCTTGGTCGGTTTTCAGTTTTTAGTTTTTTTTTTTGGTCGGTTTGCTTCCTGTCCCGAATTTTTTGAGCTAATTTCGACTTTTATTTTGTTTATTTTTCTATTTGGTTTGAGGTTTGTTTCGTTTTTAATTGGTACCTGTTTGGCAGTCTTTTACCGGCCCAGACAGACTGGACTTTTATTTCGTATCAAATCTGGACGGCCTCGAATGGGGTTGTCTACCTGAGCCTGAGCTATATAGCGGGATGGCTATAATATGTGCAAAGTTTGGACAGAAAAATAAAAAATACCAAAAAGAAGAAACACCCAAAAACCGACAAAAACAGCAGCAACCAGAAGGAACAAATCAACTGAGCGACGGACATCGACAACGGCGACGGCGGAGACGGCATGGGCCTGGACTTGAGATCACTGATCGAGATCGCAAAATTTATATAAAAAATACGACCACAGAAGAGTTTGGTAGCCTGATATAAACATTAGTTCGCAATAAATATCATCATCAAAATCGCATAACACGGACTGAATTGATGTTTTTTTTTTTGTTTGAGTCTTCGACCGTCTTCTAATATTAGTTTTATATTTATGGTTGTTATGTATGGCTGATAGCCGATTTGGGGTTCTGGTCGGATGGTGATAGCGGCGGTGGTGGCGCATCAGCAGAAGAGTGGCCCTGGGACAGAATTTGATTAATTTGAATGATATTCATTTTATACCTATAAAACGCGACGTGTCTATCTATAGGTAAGGTAGACTTCTACATTATCTAAAGTCGTATACCTTTGGCGGTGTATATCAAATGAAGAGTTAAATCTACCATACCCAAGCACCTATGAATGAGAATAATATGGTATCCATGATATAGGTTCCAAGCCATATGATTCATTGACACATGAAAGGAATTTTTAAAAGGCCAAACCAAAAGACTGAAAGACTGATTATTATTATTGATACAAGATGAGTGGTGATGGTGGTGCAGAAATATCAACAAACCTGATATGACCTTGATAACGCCTGAAGCATTAACTACATATTCAAAGCTTGTCTAATCATGTCGGAGAATTTTGTTGACAAGAATACGAGATTTATATAGAATTTGTATACAAAGAAGATAATTTGTATTAATAACTATGACAGTAAAGAAAGTTGATTAATTTTTTTAGAAATTCATGGTTCGTTTAAGATAATTCCTAATCTTCAGATGAAACTTTACCCATCTTTTTGTGGATTTTTTAATTATTTTTGAATATTTCGCCTCGTTATGGCCTTCAAGCAATTAAATTTGCATCCTTGATCCAAATAGCGCATAAAGATAATAAAAGTAAAGAGAAGACAAAAGTTTGCTCCCTAGTTGTGCAGACCTTTTATGTGTAATTTCCCATTCGAGAAATTTAACTTTTTTTTTTTAATTTAACAAAATGAATTGATTACATATATCTATTCGCTTTGTTAATTACTAAAATCAATTCGTTTTGTTGAATTAAAAAAATTAGAAATCTGTCGACATTTGAAGGCCTTTAGAATCTAAATCCAGGGTTTTTAGAACGACACATATATGTACGTCTAAGTAAGGATGCTTCAAACTGAATATAGTGATAGGCAATGTTGTGACCTTTCGAGATTTGGTAATCTTTTTATACCGAATTGTAATGGTTTTCAAGACTCTGTTATTATAACCCTTTGCCGCAGGAATTATTAAATTTTTTGATTGTACAAAAACTATATAAGAACTTTCTTTATTAATATTAATTAAGTTTGTTTTAACTTAAACATACAAATTGTAACAAAAACATACTTCTAGAATTTCTTCTGTTTGTGTGAAAAATAGGATGCCACCATTTTTCAACATATCGGCCTTATCAACGAATCCCATGTTTTTGTAGTATACTGCTTTCATTTCTGGACAATTGATGGATTCCGATTACCGAAGTACCATCTTTTTGCTTTCGCATTGTGGTTGTATTTTTGGAAGGGTCCAAAAAGTTTCCTAAGATATGGACAGCCTTCGTTTCCTCAAGAATAAATGTTTTGGTTTTTCAAATCTTTTTCAAGATGTACAGAATTGAAAAGAAATGTGAAAAAACATATGGTGCCCTTTTTCTAATAATTTTTCAGTTAGGACTTTGACAACACAAGTGCCGAGATTAAAGCTTCGCATAGCAAGGAAAATAAGTTCGCTACAGTATATCGATCATTCACAGGGTTTTAAAGCCTGTTTGGTATTGTCATTCAGGTAAATGCTTCTCAGAAGCCAAAGAAATCTGTTCGTGTTCAATATCGAACTCAGATACTGATCACGAAATTCTGGCTTTGCTTCAGCTTGGCAGTTTTTTTTTTATACCCATGAACAGATTTATTGCCATAAAAATTTCGATCTCTTCACCATCCGTCGGAGTAAAAGATGAGACGCCTATACCAGCTTTTTGTACTGCAAACAAGTTAGTTTAAAAAACAAGTTAGTCAATAAGCTCTTCTGAAAAGATTTGTACACAAATCTGAGCAAGTGTTTCCAGATCACGCGAAATATTTGGTCTAGTCTCTGCTACAAAATCCTTGATATTATAGTTACAGAATCTGTTTTTTTAGTCCACACAGTATTATTCTTAATTTTCTTAGCTTCTATTTCACTAAGTAGAACTTCATTCTCAGAATCCCAATCTGATTCAGACACATTCGCAAGGCTCGAAGAATCTTCTTCATTTTCATTACCAAGACACATACACTCAGCTTGGTCATCACCATCAACATCTCCGATTTCAGAATCGAGATCAGATGGAATCTTTTCATGAAAAATTTTATCAAAAGTTGAAATTCTTGCCCTGATGAGGTTTTCGTAAAACAAAAAAAATAACTAGTTACATCCCAGTGGCTTCGCACAGAAACCACCCATAAAAATATACACAAAAGCAATACAAAAACTATTTTATCACAAAACATAAAGCATGTATACATTAAATATGATTCAAATATCTTGAAAATGAGTTTAAATATATAAAAATTGACGTGATCGGGTGCAAGTTTTAACAGGCAACAATAGACAGTCATCAGTGTTAATTGCATCCCAACCACTTCTTTTGATACTAACGGTCTTTTGAGAATTCGTGTCAAAAAAAAACGAAAAATATATCTATGTTATTTCATATTTTTAATAACAGACTGCTCTCAATCTTTCTGAAAATAATTTAGTTTATAAAAAAGCCTAGTTTAAAAATAAAACAATTTAAAAAATAGCCGAAGTAACACAAAATTAAAAAATAATCAAGGTAATAAAAGCACCAAGATTATAAAATAACCAAAGTTAAAGAATAATCAAGATAGTTAAATAACTCAAGTAAAAAATACACAGACTAAAAAATAACGCTTGTTAAAAATAAACAAGGTTAGAAAAAAATGACTTAGGTTAAAAAATATTCAAGGCTGTAAAAGAACTCAGGGTAAAAAATACCTAAGGCTAAAAACTAACACAGGTTGAAGAATATCCCAGGTTAAAAAATTCCTCAAGAAAATAGAAACTGGAAAAAATCACGAAGATTATAAAACAGAACTCAGATAAAAAACCAAGGCTTAAAAAATATCAAAATTTAAAAAATTATTCCAGGTTAAAAAATAACTCGAGTGAAAAAATTATCAAGGTAAAGGTAACCCAGGTTACAAAATAACTCTGGTTAAAAATAACCAAGTTTATAAAATAAGCAAATTAAAAAAAAAAAATAACCCGGGTTAAAAAATTTAAGAAGTTAAAAACTAATACGTATTTAAAAAAGAAAAAACAGGGTTATAAAATAATCACGGGTTAAATATTGTATAATCAAGGTATAAAATAACTCAGGTTAAAAAATAATTCAGGTTGAAAGAAAACACAGGTTAAAAATTAACTAAGTAAAATAAATAAAGGGCTTGCAAAATATTCCATGTTAAAAAAATAACTCAATTTAAAAACTAACCAAGGTTAAGAAATAATCAAGATTATAAAATATTAGGCTATAAAATAACTCAAGCTTAAATATAAATATTGTTAAACAATAACCCAGGTTAATAGATAACCAAGGCAACTAAAAAATAGCCAAGGTTAAAAATAACCCAAGTTAAAAAAGTACACCGGTTAAAATATAAACCAATTTTTAAGAACAACAATGGTTAAAACACAATCAAATTAAAAAATAACCCAGGTAAAACAACTAAGATTAAAAAATAATCCAGGCTAAGAAATAACCAAAGTAGAAAAATAACTAAGATAAAAATAATTCAGTTTAAAAAATAACTAAGGAGGAAAAGAAACAAAATCCGAACCGACTATTTTTGTTAGTAACTTTGACAAACCTATCCTCGGCAGCAGTGGACGGATTTCCTTAATTATTTTTTTTTTAATATTAAATTACAGAAAAAGAAACAAATACTTTTTTTCGTCCAAATACTCTTTGAGATTGATATACCTTAAAATAGTGACTTAAACGATGATTGATTGAAAAAAGTAGCTTTACTGAAAGAAGGACGGTAAATTTTGTTCCGTTCCTATTAATTGCCTACTGCTGTATAAATTTTCTAAATCTTCAATTTTTTTTTGATTTTCGAAAATAATGTTTGTAAATATCTTTCCTGAAGAATTTTTGATGCATTTTTTGGCCAACTTCCATTTCAGATTTCTGATGACATTTCCCACTTGTTCAAATTTTTTCAGTCTTATTTAAGTATTTGTTATTTTTGACATTTAATAAGCCTTGAAATGTACATTTAAAAAGACGTACAAATTAAAGCACCTTGATCAACAATACAAAAGTTTCAATTTAGATTAATTTAATTTATTATTCTTTCGTATCCAATAAACAACTTTAAGTAAACTTTAACGTTATAATGAATAAAGCCTCTGTCTCCTCTGAGCTGATGCCCATTTAATTCAATTCACAGTCAACATTTGTTTCCACAATTACACGTTATAACTCTCAAAGAATCCACTCAATTATAACATTCCATATCAATATCATCCCCATTGGCTATTAAAATGAAAATGAATACAAAAAGTAAAACTCAATTGACTCGTAATAATTTTTATTCTCTAAACAAATCTTTTTTATTGCTTTATATAGGAGTGCTATACGTTCCGTCCACATGTTGAACTAATTTTCCATCTTAATACCTACTTCATCGTTCATCCAAATCCCTTGGCCAACAAACTCCCACGAATTTATTGCGTTTCTATCAACATTTAAAGTGGCTCCAAATAAGCAAAGACGAAAAACTGGGTTAAAGGTTTCCACACTAATTTCCAATTAAAGCATCCCCAGGAACGTTAGCGCACTCGAGAAAAAGCACACAACACAATTATAATCCCTCATTCGAATGTTCGTTCACTCATTGCATATCCATTGGGCATTGGACTCGTAAATTAAAAGGAAAAAATATGGGCACTTAAAAGTGTCTCTAGCACATTCACATTGCGCGACAGTCGACACACAAGCTTGCCTGCCTGCCTAGTGCCTTGCCTCAATGCCTCGAAGCGTCTCGTCGTCAACGACGACGTCGTTGGTGCCATAAGTTAGGAGAGATCTGTTTAAATTAATTTTGGAGATAAAATTGATTTAGATACTCCCCCACCCATCTTGCCTTGGGGGGGATCCAAGATCCAACAGATCGCACCCAGCACCCAGGGCAGTTCAATTTGAATAAATCTCATCTCGAGAGCTCGCCAAGTTGAACTCTTAAGGGTGATGCAACTTACATAGTATAAAACACATCATCAGATCAGAGGAGGCACAGTACACACAGAGTGTAAGCTACGTCGCCTCGCAGTTGTTGGGTCCATAGAGCAACGTTACAACAAATCGCACTTGCACTCCTCTTTTTACTGCGCCTGCCCTTAAGCCTGAGCTCCAGCCCCAACCCCAGCCTCAGCTTTAACCTAAACAGAAATGGGAACGCGATCTATGTACGGTACGTGCGGTGACACGCGGGGTGAACATCAGCAACTGTAAGAGCGTGCTGCCGCAACTACGCCACGTCTCTCAAGCGAATAGTGTCACCGGAATAAATTATAGTAAATGCGATTAGAAACAATTCCAGATACTCTTAATGTTCGTTTCGGGGCTCCATGTCTCCATGTGCTTTCAATCAGCGACATTATACAAAACACTGAACGTCCAAGGCAACGATCGACGACCGACCGAAGACGACAACGACGGCGATGAACAGTAAGGAGCGGCAGCCGCGTGGGGCAGCACGGTGGCGGTAACGTTTGGTGGAACTGTATGGGGGCGGGCATGGTGAAACTCAGCTCACTGTGTCAAGTGATTCCTAATGTTTTCCTGAAAGACACTAGCAACATGGGAGCTGGAAGACATCATCGCATCTCCTCCTGTTCGGGTAGGCAGCGCTACGGGTACCTACTTGCATCTGTATCTTTATGTGACAAAGTATATATAAAAAGGCGAATTCGAAAAATAAATCACAAGATGAAACGTTCGCAATAAAACTTTAAAAATGTAAAATATACTTATACGTACTATATGGTGGGTATATGTATATGTAATTTAATGGCGCGTCCCAATTTCAGAATCATTGCATTGGGTTGATGTTGTCGTCGGTAGTTGCATGTGGCCGATAAAAAAAATGCTAGCGTATATGGGCTTTTCAACCAGGCACGCGTCTCCGATCGCCTACACTAGAATCATGCATATTATCTAAAGTAGCACTATTACAACGCGATTGCAAGATCACTTTATCTGGGGTGTGGAAATGAAGCTAGCTGAAATATGGAAGAGGTGGCAGATGAAAGTTTGGAGGCTGCACAAGAGTTGCCAAATCAATCTTAGTAATTCAAATTAGTCAACTTATGAAAAATGAAGTTTCTGGTATTCTTATGATTCCCATTTTTTTTTACTGTCACTGTTATCTGTGAGAACATTTAAAAAATTTGGTATACCGCAAGGCACTGTTTTGTTTCCGATTCTTTTAATAGTTAATGTACTCGTACAACAGACAAATGGATTTTATTAAAATTATCTCTTGGTCGGTGTTTTACATTATGCCATTTTGAGGCTATTCATTTAAAGATATTTTTGTTTATAAGTTTTAAATAAACCATTTTCGTTTCCACAAATGTTGTTTTTGTCTTACTTTCACTTCTGATGTCAAAAGAGTCGTCTGCAAAGTGTAAACAGCGTTTTGCATAAACTTTGTCTTTTAAAAATTGCAATAACTCTTGGCAACCATGTTCGTATTGAAGTAACTAACGGGAGTATAGTATAGTAAAAATAAGAGGTTAATTGCCTTATTTTCAAAATCGTAAAACTAACGACTTTTTTATATCTTCGACATCAATATGATTTACAAAGTGATGTGCAGTGTTCTATAGCAAATCACGATTTTATAAAATTGTGCGCTGGCTATCGATAAATGTTTGTCTAACTATCTAACTATAAAAATAAATAGACTTCTAAAAATTCTTGATCCAATTACTAAAAGCTTTTTTAATCTTCTATTGACTTTTAATTACTCAAGATTTTCCCAAAAAGTATTTTCAAACCTTAACAGATGATTTAAGGCCACTTTTTTTTAAGTTGCATCTTTCAAATTGGCTTTCCCTTATTTGGTCTATGTTTCCAAATTAGTATGGAGAATTATATCTAGAAAATTATAACGACCCTTATTGTTATGGTAAGTGCGCAGGATCAATAAAATAAAAAATAAATAAAAATGGAACTTAATGAGGGCCGAAAGTCATGAGTATTAAATATTATGTGTCGTTTAATTTAGTGTATCCGTATGGGGTTGTTAGTTGTACGTTATTGTTAAGTAGGCTAGTTTTATAAATTTTTGTCTAACGTTAAGATAGTAGTGCCACAGCGGCGTGATGGTAAGTTTGTGGGGCTGTCATTCCAGAGGAGGTCTTGGGTTCAATCCGTGCATGTACCATCGAAAGCAGGTACTCCAAGAGTAATTATTGTCACCAAACTTCTTTTTTGAAATAAGCCGTTTGGATTCGGCATAAGAGCTGTGGGTCCCCTCTATTTCTAATATTACTCGCACACAGGAATTTGTAAAAGTTTTTAGTCACTACGTGCTGGTTTTGTATAGACTGTTGTGTTGCGTAATTTATTCATTTTTATTAGTAAATATTCCACACGAAAAAGAAACGTTTTACATACGGGCTTCGTGCAAATTTGACAATGTAAACATCGTTTGAGACTTTTGGAACTACTTATAACTCATATATGGTTTTGATCTACAAACTTTTAAAATGTTTGTAAGCTTCCTATGAAACAAATTAAATTAACATAACTTTACAGAAACCCATAGTAATTCAGAGTAACTTCATATTTTTGTTTCAAAAACTACATATGAAACCCTTCATATCATATTGTAGCTTTTTAATACAAGAGCAAAAGGTTGTATTTTTGAATGCAACTTACCCTAAATATGTCCCGATACTACAAAGATTTATGGTTTTTATTACAAAACGCCAATTTCAAGCCTGAATTTAGTTTTAAAATAGTTTTCGCTTTCGTTTCAAAGTTTTAAATTCAGATCTTATTGACTGCTGTAGATGATTTGAGTTTTCATTATTAGTTATCGGAAGAATAAAGTAAGGGTCCAAGGACGGTTGTTTGTGGAACCCCAATTTTTATATAAAACGTGGACCGTTTAATTGGAAACTTAAAAAGGGTCTACATTTGTCATGCAGCAAGGCGAGCCATCAAGCATAAGCCAGGGGTCATATACAAATCAATGTATTGGTCAGGGTTACCTTTGGGGACACATTAACATTAACATTAGGACACCTCTTTTTAAAAATAAGTCGATTTTTAAACCTTTTATAAATCTGGCAACTTTTTGGACTCTATTTTAAGCAAAACAAACAACTTTGACAATAAGATCCAAAGTGAAGAATTGCAAATTATATACCTAGTTTCTTTCGGAAGGGATATTTTTCATCATCGGTATATGAAAACTTTGTTAAGAAAGATTTGTTTTTAATGTTAAATTACATAAAATAAACAAAAAGACTGAAACTAAATAAAAAATAAACTTGATATTTATAACAGACACGACACTGAAATGAGCATTTAAACTATAAAAATGAAAGAACAAGAAGTTCTTTTGATTGAAACAATAATTTAAAAATATTATTAAGTAATATGTGACCAAATCACAGCTAGGATTAATATTAGTGATACAAATAATATTTGTTACGTTTCTGGGACCCAGAATTTATAAAATTGGTAAATGAATTGAGTTATTTCGATTTGGTTTTAAAATTTCAAATTTTAATTATTTATAATCCATAATAATGTATAGAAAAGTTTAAGGCCTAAAAGTTAAAAGCACATAATTCTGATTTTGAGAGTATTTTCAAAATTAAAAATATAGAACAACTTTGGTGCAAAATGGGAAACTTAAAAAACCACTTAAATGAATTGACGTATCCGAATATATTCAAATTTGTATTATTGACTTTTCCGCAGTGCATGTGCGCAGAGCCTATTTTCCAAGCTTACACTCATGAAAAAAAAACTTCCTACTAAATTAAAAAATTGAAACATGACATTCAGTGCTTTCAGCTGTTTATAAGAGCCAACGATTTGGAGTTAGAGGCAAAAGCATGGGTTCCAGTAATGTTCTTATACAGAAGTATAGAGAACAAATATTAAAGAAGTCTTTTTAACTTCCCATAGGAAGTTATTGTAATAGGTCTAATTTTTCAAATTGAAAATTTTGAAATTTCTTGTTTCAAGGTCCCCAGAGTCGAAATAAAAGATTTTAAGAGAGATGCCTGTGCGTGCGTGCGTCCATAGCTCAAAAACCAGAAAAAGACATCGACTTAAAATAAATTTTGTTATACAGATAATAATGCAGAAAGATGCAGGAATAGCTTTCAAGAAAATAACGTGGCTAGTTTTTTTACCATAGCAGTTTAAAAAAAGGTGACAATTTTGGTTAACCCTAAATATCTCACGAACCAATGACGCTAAAGCCTTGAATTAGATTTTGTTTTTTAAATTTTAACGTGCTACGAAACGAGTATACTTTTGGAAAAAATCCAATAAATGTTTTTTTATAAATCAAAAAAACTGAAAAAAAATTGTCACCTCGAAAAATTTACGAATAAAACCGATTTCATCTCAAATTAATTTTGTGCAACGAAAAATAATGTTTTTAACATCCGATAAAATTTTGATAAAAATCTAATTGATAGTTTTTTTTTTACACAAAATAAAAACCTTACTCAAAGTTGGTAATAATTGTTTTTTTGCACTTTAAGATATTAGCTTTAAACTACTTTCATCTTTTAAAAACATTGTTTTCAAAATTTGCAAACATTTAGGTAAACATCGAATCGACAGTTGTTTTTACAAAAAATAAGAATCTAAACAAAAATAAATAATAATAGAAGTTGGTTACAATTGGTTTCGACTCAAATATCTTTTCAAACCGTTGAAATATTAAATTTAACTTCTTTTATGTTTAAAAAATATTGTTTTCAACATTCTCTAATATTTTGAGAAAAATCAAATTGGCACCTTTTTTACAAAAAAATTAAAATCTTAACAAAAAAATTAACAAAAGTTGGTAAAAATTGATTTTCGACTCGAATATATTTTCAAAACTTTGAGATATTGGCTTTAATTTACTTTTATCTTTCAAAAAATATTGTTGTCAACAATCAGTAAAATTTTGACGAAAATCTTAAAATCAAATCAAAAACCAATGCTAAGACTTGGTAAAAATTTACTAACCTCTCAAAAAGCTTTTGAAAATTTAAAATATTGTCTACAAAATCTTTTTATTTCACAGAAAATATCGTCTTCGACATTCAGTAATGTTTTTTATAAGAATCCAAGAGTCCGTTTTTACATACAAAAATTAAATCTAAGAAAATAGTGCGCAAATTTGGTAAAAATTGGTGTTTGGTTCTTGATATCTCTCAAATTAATTTTATTCATAGAATTTGTAAAAAATTTAGAAATGCTACTAAAATTGGTTAGCATTTTTTTCGACTAAAACTAGATTTTCAAACTTACTATTTCTTTATATGAAATATTGTTGGTAATTTTAAAATTTTAGAATAACAACTTTTTTAACCCAACTCGAAAATCTACAACTCTTAGGTAAGAAAATAGACAGTCGGGATGGGTCGCATTCGAAACTCTTTTTAAATATATTTTCTAAATAATTTTCTAGTTGTTAATCCCTTAAGCATTATTTGTTTGTTCTTAATTGTTATAAAAAAAACTTAAATTTTTCCACTCTGACAACTTTTTCTTAGGTAAAACTAGTAGATTAAGTTGTAAGCAGATTTGGATTAGTCGTTTTTCATTTTTTTTATTGTTAAAAATCGAAAATTCGGAATTTTTTAAAATCGTAATAGATTCTTACTTAATTTTCTCTGAATTTATTATTCTTAACTTCGCTTTTTTAATAAAAAATATTTTTTTAATTTTCCAGACCCTTCATAGAACCTTTATTTTGTTTTAAATTTTTTTGATTAACCAAATTAAATAATTATTTGTATGGACAAGAACTCTTATTGTCTAAATAATATTTGATGCTATATGTAAATTTTGTTTGGATTTAAAAAAATATTAATGTTGGGATCTCAAAAACGGGTCCACATTTTCTTTTTAAAATAAAATATTAAATGTAAATTAATGTATTCCAAATAACTGAAGAACAAAAATATTTTTTAATAAAAATAATAAGTTAACAAAAAAACGTCTAACGATTGTCAGAAATAAATGTGTAAAATAAAGGTTTTTTGAAAAATCAAATGGCATTTATGTTTTTGAAAACAATCTTATTTTGTAGGTATTTTTTTAAATCTTAAAATTTAAGTTTACTAAGAGACTCTTAAAACACAGGAGCAAAGTTTTGTTTGATCTATAGTCATGTTTTTTTTATTTTATGTCAAACCTGACTTCATATTGATTTCACACTCTGTTTTTAACAGTTTTTTTTTTGGATGCTTATGTAAAATTGCAAATACATGAAACAAATAAAAAAAATTAAGTAGCGCAATAGTCCGTTGAGAACTAGGGCCTTGTGACTTACAATACTCAACCATTCCTGTGTGCGAGTAATATTGTCATGGATAGAGGGGACCTACAGTTTTTAAGCCCATTCCAAACGATTAATTTGAGAAAGCACTTTTCATTACAAGAATTACTCTTGGAGGATTTGTCAATTCCTCGCAAGAGGCAGTACCCGTAAAAACGTTTTTTTTTTTTAAATAAAGGTGGCACAGGCAGCGGTTGAACCCAACAGCTCTGTCGTGACATCCCTCCTAAAACGAATCTCTGAATCTGCTAACAACATTAATTTCAAGTTTTAACTCAATCTAGTGTTTCCCCTAAACATTTTCATAAAGTGACATAAACTACTCTTGGAGCATTTGTCAATTCCTCGTAAGGGGTAGTACCTGTTAAAAAAAAACTTTAGAAGGCACTTTAGATGGTACAGGCAGGGAGCAAACCCAAAATCACAGTCCAACGCACTAACCATCATGCTACGGGCACTACCGCGGGTAAAATTAAAGATCCAAATCGAAAATTCACAGTTTACTTAAAAATTAACAAAATATGTCCCTATTTTCTGTCATATAATGGTCTACATATTTTTTAAAAAAAAGTTGGTTTATTCCCCATTATTTTGAACAGCTGTTTCATATGTGTTATTTCTATACGGCTTCCTTTTCCCGTAGAAACCGTGAATCAATACTCATCTAAATTCTTTTTTGAAGAAATGAAAAATGTTGTTCTTATTCCTTGCAATTTTTACAATTAAAAGTTTGTATATTAAGTTTTTAAAATTTTAAATTAAAAAACGTATTTTTTCTTTATTTCGGAAAACTTAACCATTGGAAAAAAAACTGCCGAATATACTTTGACAATAAACATTTATGAGATGCTTCCTCTCATCCATGCAGCATGACATTTTAAAAATGTTTACTCAAATGACGTATAGTACAGTATTACTCATGCATAATTCTAAACAAAAATTTGGTCTTCCTTCGATCTTGTATTTCAAATTGGTTATAAACGTCACTGGAACTTTTATCAGTTTCAGATTTATAATTTCATTGAACCCCATGAATCCAAAACAACAAAAACTTTATTAGTTCTAAGTCGTTAATTTTTCGTATAGAACAATAAAACTGATGCATTCAACCTATTAAAAAAAAGAAAACAGTATTTTTCAAATCAAAATCTATACCTTTACAACAAAGAAGACAAAAACCAAGCGCGTGCATCAATTATTTTTACTAGAACTGATAATTTTTTACAACTTGTATATGGCAATTATAAAAATGTTTATGGTATTTTTATGGTCAAGTGTCTATTTGTTTTATCGCTATGCGTTTTCTTGTGACTCTCTGAATATAACAAAGGAAGTATGAATGTAGGTAAGGTATAACGTAAACGCATACGCATACGCATCTCATCTAATATTCAGCTACTATCAATTCGTCACGCAGTACAGTCAAACATATAAATTTGTAAACCCAAGTTAAAGTGCAACAGCAGCCCCATCAATTCTAAAGTCTTTTTTTTATAGTAATAAAACGAAAAACCAATTCCCAAGTATTGCCTTCCGCTTTTGGATGATTATGCCCTTCACTTCATCATATAAATGCATCGTCGTCGTCGGGCGGAATCGTCGTCGTCGTTATGGTATCTCAAAATGACACAATCGATTATTCAAAAGTTAGACAGTTCCGTATTTCGTGTATCGGGCCACAGTAATTAACGCACATGCGGAGCTGTAATAAAACACTTATCTTCTAGTTCCAATACTCTACTCATAGATACTCCGTCATAGGGAAGCTCGATGGATTCCTGTTAGACATCAAATTACCGAAACTAATAACGCCCAGGGCCCATAAAAAACACGTCGTCCACAACAAACGATCGCATGGGTTCTATTCCACATCCATCTGCCCCCTGCCCTAAACTTGACGTCTTGAAAGCTCACATTTCAGGTCACATTCTGGACAAATTGGACTTCTAGATATTTTGTTTGCCTCCGATAGGAAAAGACAATCAGTGCGAGCGGTAATCCCAATTCCCAATTCCCGATATCGCCGCCCGATCATTATTTATGTTCATTAACCTTTGGCTTTCGACGAGCGTCGTCGGTCGTCGCGTCGTGGACGCACGGGCGATGGGGCGTATTTATTACGTAAACTCAATGTATAGTAAAATTCTTTATACCAAATACCTACTTTCTTGTTTCCCATTTGTTTTGGAACACACAAAAATTTGTCAACTGATAAGGGAACATTGGCCCTGGCTAATTGGGAGCACAATATACAGTTTCTGCATAATGCATAATGATGGACGTTGACTAATTTTTATTTTATTTTCTTTCTCTTTCTGTTTAATTTGTTTTCTATAGAAACATTCTCGGGCGATTATTATTTACGAGTGTAATGACCTGTGAAATTTTGTTTTAATTTATGGTGTAACTTATGGGAGAGAGATTGAGTTATCAGTACTCGAAAGCCGTAACATGTTTATGAAATTTTCTATAAATGACTTGACTGTGTTGTGGTCCTATGACAAGAGGTTCAGAAGCAATAAATTATAATTGGAAATACAAAAAACAAACGAAAAAATATATTTTTATAAAAGACATATCACATTATTATGTAAGTAGAACCTACAGAAACTAAAATTATGATTTGTTAAAGGCTTTTTCATTGACCTTTTTGTTTAAAAAAAAAAATAATATTGAGTAGGAATTAAAAAAATCTTTCTTGTAAAAGTGTTTAAAAATTAATTCCTTAACCAAACATTAATATAAAAAAATGGCTGAGATACGAAACACACTGATAACTTCTCATCCCGTCTATAGATTTGTCTTGCTTAAAAGTTTGCAGATTTTCGTGTTAAGTTAAAACAGTTGTTAGTTGAATTATTCTCAAAAATTTCAAAATTACCAACAATATTTTTCATATAAAGAAATAGTTTAGTTTGAAAATCTAGTTTTGTTAAATAGATTTTTAGTCGAAACCCAATTTTCACCAATTTTAGTAGCATTTTTATTTTTTGAAGATTTTATTTTCTTATAAATAAAAGGACTATTGGATTTTATAAAAAAAACTACTGAATATCGAAAAAAATATTTTCTGTAAAATAAAAAAAAGTTTGAAAACAATATTTTTAATTTTTAGAAATCTATTGTAGTCGAAAGTAAATTTTTACCAAGTTTAAGTATTGTTTTTTTTAGGTTTTTATTTTTTGTAAAAAAAACTCTCAATTAGATTTTGCTCAAAATTTTACTGTATGTTGAAAACAATATTTTTTTTAAAGATAAAAGTAGTTTAAAGCCAATATTTCAAGGTGTTGAAAGATATTTGAGTGGAAAGTAAATTTTTACCAACTCTAGGTAATGTTTTTTTTTTATAAAAAAATATAACAAAAAAAATGTCAATTTCGTCTTTTTCAAAATGTTACGAGGTTTTATAAACGTTATTTTTTGTTGCACAAAATAGTTTTGGAGATGAAATCAATTTTTATTCGTAAAATTTTCGAGCTAACACTTTTTTAACCTACTATGGTAAGAAAAACCACCTACATAATTTTATTGAGAGCCCTTTCCGAATCTTTTTGCCTTATTATCTTATAAAAAAAATTATTTTAAGTCGATATCTCTTTTGGTTTTTGCGCTATGAACGACGAAAAAATGTCGTGAAAGTAACGGATAGGAACCTTGAGACATCGAGAAATTTCAAAATTTTCAATTAGACAAATGGGGCCCATTACAATAATTTCCTATGGGAAGTTAATAACGTCACTATAAAGGGTTATCCATTTGGCGGTTTCAATAGTATATGGCTGAAATTCGACATCTGTGAAACTTAGTCGCTAAAACATTTTATTTTCAGTTTAAATTCTGAAATTTACGAAAATGGATTTCTTAACTATCGCACAACACATAAAAATTGTTAATACCTACTACGAAAATTGGCCACTGCCACATATCGGGCTTTAGGAGGAGATTATGGTTTACATAATCGTCCAACTCGGAGATATTTTAAGACCTGTACAAAATATCGCTGTTGCAAGTGTTGCCGAAGACCCGAATGTGTCGTTTCCTCGTTCGTTTTGAGGAATAAGGATCTACATCTACATCCATTTAAAGTCCAGTTCACACAACAACTGAAGCCAGCTGACCATTCACAACGTCGCAGAAACGTCGAATGGGTGCTTGACCAATAGGCGGTGGACGGCAATTTTTTGAACAACATTTTCTTCGTCGATGAAGCGCATTTACGCGATATGCACGTTAATAAACAAAATTGTCGTATTTAGGGTTCTGAGGACATTACATCTACAAAAAGTCACTATTTGGTGCGTTTTTTGGTACGGTCTGCTTAGACCTTACCTATTCGAAAACTTGATGGAACTACCGTCACCGTCAATTCGGAGCGTTATGATCAATTTACAACCAATTGAGTGAAAGAAATAATGCTATTTGGCCGTTTTACTTATTCATAAAACTTTAATACTTTTTAGGATTTAAATTGGAGTTTATCAAAGTAATTTTTTTTTAAGTGAACAATCAAAACTACGGATTCAATGCTGTTCTCTGCAATATTGATCGATACATTAATAGTGTTTTTTTCAAGTTTTTCTGAAAAATCAGTCTATTTATTTAAATCTGCTTTTATTGTTTATAGGCAATAAATAACCTGTGACATAGACCATTCTATTTTTATAAAGATTTTTTTTTTGAAAATGATGATGCATTATATTCTGTATTAGTGCTTAAAGTTTGTAAGAAAATGGTCAGTTAGATTTTTTTTAACCTGACTATATTTGAAAATTGACATTTTTTGTAGTGTATTTTTTTCTGAAGGTAGTATCGTGTTCTTTAAATTCCTAGTTGAAAAATAATCAATTTTCATTTTTATTATATATATATAAAGGGTGATTTTTTTGAGGTTAGGATTTTCATGCATTAGTATTTGACAGATCACGCGGGATTTCAGACATGGTGTCAAAGAGAAAGATGCTCAGTATGCTTTGACATTTCATCATGAATAGACTTACTAACGAGCAACGCTTGCAAATCATTGAATTTTATTACCAAAATCAGTGTTCGGTTCGAAATGTGTTTCGCGCTTTACGTCCGATTTATGGTCTACATAATCGACCAAGTGAGCAAACAATTAATGCGATTGTGAACAAGTTTCGCACTCAGTTTACTTTATTGGACATTAAACCAACCACACGAATGCGTACAGTGCGTACAGAAGAGAATATTGCGTCTGTTTCTGAGAGTGTTCCTGAAGACCGTGAAATGTCGATTCGTCGCCGGTCGCAGCAATTGGGTTTGTGTTATTCGACCACATGGAAGATTTTACGCAAAGATCTTGGTGTAAAACCGTATAAAATACAGTTCGTGCAAGAACTGAAGCCGAACGATCTGCCACAACGTCGAATTTTCAGTGAATGGGCCCTAGAAAAGTTGGCAGAAAATCCGCTTTTTTATCGACAAATTTTGTTCAGCGATGAGGCTCATTTCTGGTTGAATGGCTACGTAAATAAGCAAAATTGCCGCATTTGGAGTGAAGAGCAACCAGAAGCCGTTCAAGAACTGCCCATGCATTCCGAAAAATGCACTGTTTGGTGTGGTTTGTACGCTGGTGGAATCATTGGACAGTATTTTTTCAAAGATGCTGTTGGACGCAACGTTACGGTCAATGGCGATCGCTATCGTTCAATGCTAACTAACTTTTTGTTGCCAAAAATGGAAGAACTGAACTTGGTTGACATGTGGTTTCAACAAGATGGCGCTACATGCCACACAGCTCGCGATTCTATGGCCATTTTGAGGGAAAACTTCGGAGAACAATTCATCTCAAGGAATAGACCGGTAAGTTGGCCACCAAGATCATGCGATTTGACGCCTTTAGACTATTTTTTGTGGGGCTACGTCAAGTCTAAAGTCTACACAAATAAGCCAGCAACTATTCCAGCTTTGGAAGACAACATTTCCGAAGAAATTCGGGCTATTCCGGCCGAAATGCTCGAAAAAGTTACCCAAAATTGGACTTTCCGAATGGACCACCTAAGACGCAGCCGCGGTCAACATTTAAATGAAATTATCTTCAAAAAGTAAATGTCATGGACCAATCTAACGTTTCAAATAAAGAATCGATAAGATTTTGCAAATTTTATGCGTTTTTTTTTAAAGTTCTCAAGCTCTTAAAAAATCACAGTTTATATAAAAAGTTGTTAGTCGAAATTAAATTCATATCAATTATTTATTTATTTATTAACTTCATTTAATTAATTTATCATTGAAATATTGCTTAATAACATTCCTTTCTAGGCTTATATCTAAATATAATTCAAATTCATTAAATGATTTTATGCATCTTGAAATTGGTTCATTTAAACCATAATTAAATCTGTGATATGTTATATAAAACAATTGTCTTGATCTTATACATATATCTTTGATGAACATACAAATTTAATAGATTAAGTAAATCGGAGCAATATATCATGAACACACATTACAAAATTAACAATGCGCCGATTTTCTAAAGAATTCAGACAAATTAAAGCCCATAATTAAGAATTACAAAGCATTGAGTCTAAATTCCATTTAAGTTTAACTTTCTTAATACGATTTTTTGAAACTGTATAATGAGGATCCCAAGCAACTGAAAAATATTCCAAATGAGGACGTACATATAGAGACATATAGACGGATTTTATTGCATATGGATTCGAAAATTCTGCAAAATTTCTTTTAAGAAAACCCAACATTGAATTCGCCTTAGCAATAACATAACGTTTGAAATATTAATTTTTTACACAATCATTGATGTTTTTAACAGTTGCAAATATTTTAAAATCATCCGCAAATAATAGACCATTTGTCAAATTCGAGTATAATGGTAATTCGTTTATGAAAATCAAAAACAACAATGGACCAAAATTGCTCCCTTGTAGAACACCAGATGGAAAATACATTGTTTTGTTGACAGCGAGTTCAAAATTTTCACAACTTGTTTTCTATTAACCAAAAAACTTGAAATCCACTTGAGAAAAGTTGAATGAAAACCGAATCTATTGAGTTTTTGAACAAGAAGTGGTATACAAACGCTTTCTGAAAATCAGTATAAATTACATCGACCTTAAAACCAGATTCCAAGGCATTTGAAAAATGTTGAGTAAAAAGTGACAAATTAGTTGCCCATCCACATCCATGTTGACATGAAAATAAATTTTGTTTTTTTCAATCACCTCAAAAAGCTTTAGTATAGCGAAAGTTTGGTGATTGCACGATAATTCTTATTTTATGTTTTTGACCTGATCGAAAAATGGGATTTATAAACAAAAACTTCCAGTAATCTAAAAAAAACTCACTTTGGTTAAACTAAATAAAAACAGTTGTATAATTAAATAGGATCGAATACCATCCGGAGCTGGAGTTAGACTTGAATTAACATTTCAAATCCCTTCCTTAACGTCTTCTAATGCCAAGAAAAGGTGCCCTAAATTTCTCCATAAACATGCCCAAAAAATGAAGCGTTGTATTTAAATCTGAAGAATATTAAAATAACCCAGTTCTACTTCTTAGTATTTATGAAAGCCCAAAATAATTTTGGGTCTCTTGATATCTTTGATTGAGTATTCAATCTCGTCGCATCTGAAATTGTGAAGTCTTTTGTCTCTCCAAGGCAATTTTGAATTCCACCCATTTTTGCTTTTTGGAATAAATCGACAAAAACCATCAAATAAACATTCTAAAAAATATTTATAAATATCATCCAAATTTGTTTCAAAAAGTTATAATGACCAGCCCTTTGATAAAAAGTAATCATTCAAGTTTTCATATTCTCCTTTTAAAAAATTGAAATCCGTACAACGGAATTGTTTGATTGAACTAGAAACATCATTATTATACATTCTTAAACTTAAGCATATCGCTTTATGATGAATAAAATAGTTTACAATTGGAAATAAAGATTCTTTAACTTCATAATCTAGGTTATTATACGAAAAGAGCAAATCCAGATATCTTTGCATAGAATTGCTTTAACAATTTACTTGAATTAAGTTAAGAGGCAATATCGAATTAACAAATACAATTTCAAAATAATTTTTAACATTATAAGCAATCAAGTATTTATCATCTCCGGAATAGTTCCAATGAATATCACATAAATTGAAATCTCCTAAAGTACAAGACAGTAAATGTAGAATACAATTAAATTTAATAAAAAATCATTTTCTTGGATTAGGTAGTAAATTAGTAAACATTTAAAAAAAAATTAATGATTAGTTGTTTAAGTTTTTGTTCAATATGTTTTGAGTTATATTGGGAAACAGACGCAACAATGGATGTCAACTGATATATGGTCTTACAATCGTATCCTAGGACCTTAATCGGTATTTCCGTTCTAAAATATGTACACTTGTATTCAAAAATTGAAATTCAAATTTCAAGAGAACTCTATTTACGTTGCTTCCAGCATTCGAATAACAGTGTACAAGCAAAATTAGAGATGAATAGAAAGATGATTTCAAAAAAATAAACTTAATTAAAATTTGTGTTTTTAGTGACAATTTATTTCATTAAAATAATAATTTTAAAATTAGTTCAATTGTTAATAAACATGTGAACACACGTGCTACTTTACTTCTTTTGGTTCGAGTTCGTCATGGTATAAGAATAAGAACCAATTTTTTTTGGATTTAATTAAGCAATGATGGAATAGATATTAATATCGGAAATAACTTTTAAAAAATTTGTACTTTCGAATCGGATTACAGAGCTAAGCCCCTGATGCATAACTTAACTATTTCAATCAGTCCAATATGAGACATGTTTTTTTTTTTTTTGAGAAACAATAATTTTCCCTTAATTATCCTTAACCTTAAACAAAACACATATACACCACACGTTATCTATAGACGTTTTACCAATTGAGTATTTTAACCTCATGATGGATAATTTATTCAACGTGACTGATTCACGCCTAAACATCCGTTCAAACTATACTTACGAGTATACAATCATGGTGCATTATAATTCTTCTTCTTTTTTTTTTGTATTCTTCACTTGCCCTAATGGATCTTCTTCTCTAAACATTTTCTGTCTTTCACATAATATAACCTTATAAACGAACGATCCGATCTATACGAACCAAACCATCATCATCATCATCAACATCAACATCGGAACTATAAACAAACAATCTTTTACAAAAATTTAACGACAACGAAGACGACGACGACGCTGCTAGCAAAACGACAGACCGACAGTGGATGTGGTTGTGGAAATGTGGAATCAGTGAAAAGTGCATCTTTCGTGACTTACATATTCCAGCAGAATCAACAGCACCAGCAGCAGGAGAGGGGTGCATAGGATAGCGATATGTAGGAACAAAATAAAATATATAGTAGGTAACTGGAAATGGCTTCAAGGACACAAGTCCACCAAAACAATGACCTTCTGTATGGTGTTGTGATGGTGATGCCTTTTTATACTTATATAAACTAGTCATCATCCAGTAAAGCAATGAGAAGTTTGATCTGCTGGCAGAGGGCAACAGGCTGTTCAAATAGAGAACTCTGTCGCCTTAGTTAAGGTGAATATCACAAGTGCTTAGAATACTTTTTTAAACTATTTTATAGTATTAAAAAGTCGAATCTAATGAGATAAAAGTGGAAAAATCTGTCAGGATATTAAACTGTATAAAACTAAGCTAAATAGTTTGTAGATTTTGAATGATTGTTTTATTTATCTTGCCCTTTAAAGAAATTCTTAGTCATAATACATATTTTGAATGCTTAAGCAATAATAAATAAAAAACAGAATAAAACCTTAATTCGTTCAAAACTCAAACAAAACTCAAATATATGTACAGGAGCTACGAAAACAAGCTTACTTCTTGGATATAGTAGTTTAATATTATTTTTATTAGTAACATCCTTACGAAATAGGCAGTTGCAATACCCTCCCTAAGACAACGCTTCTTTAATGTTGGATCTCCATCCCACCAGTTTACTATTGATCTTAATTATAGATAAATTTTCAAGTACAGAGATTTTTTTCTTCGTCGCACATCAAGAATGTTAAGATAAGTAGAACTGGAATTTCAATAAGTAAGTAAAGTGATTTTATTTTCAAATTTAAATAATGTACAGTATAAATATTAACTAATCAAGTGTAGCATGGCAATGCCGTCTGCCAGATTAACATTTTAATTGAATTACTATAACATGTGTCTAAACTTTTTAATTATCAAAAAATTGTATTAATATAAATTTTTTCAAAGGATTTCATTGAGAATTCTGTTTCGATAAGCTTGTGCTATTTTGCAGTACATAAACAGTCACATACACCTCCATTGTATTTAGATAGGCTTTCATTTCTGCTTCAGTTAAGAAGTTGCAGCCGAAGAAGGATCGCCTAGTTTCCATTAAAACCGGACATTTCCCTAGGAAATGATAAACATCTTCTCTATCCCTGAGGTTACACAAACTACATAAGATTGGGAGATCCTCTCTGTGTGGCATATAATTCAGTTCAAGAAGTTCAGCACGCAGTCTCAACATCGTTGAAATTTCTTCCACACAATTCTCATCTCTAAAGTAGTTTTTTGGGCCTAGATTATGACAAAGTTGAGTGTAGATTACTCTGTGGTTAAAGCTGACTGCATCTTCAATGTACTTATCCCTAAGTTTCTCGTCAACGAAGGCAATAAACTCGTACAGTTTACCCCTCCATTCATTGAGATTTCCAACATGCAGGTTCAGTTCGATACCACACCATTGCACGAGCTCCTTCCATTCCTCATACCAACTGAGACTTCGGTTGATTACGTGCAAAGCTGCTTTCTTTTGAAGTCTATCATTATTCATATGTAGAACTTTTATAACATAGTATACCTGCCTTTTCAGCGTCTGAATAAAGAGTGGTGAGATACCAGTTTCTAATGCAACTACGTATTTTGGTGTGTTGGCAGGTGAAATATCCTTTTGATAAAAAATCTCAGCAACTTTTCTACTCAACCGTATTGTTTGTAACCCCATACTTGCGATGCATAAAATAGTACTGATTCCGACACTGCTTCAAATACACGAAACTTACAGCTATGTGCAATACTTTTGTTGGTAAAACACTTTTTCCATGCAGCTCCAATCGCACTCTTGGCCTTAGAGAGTTTTTCATTAAGATGTTTTTCCATACTTAATATTTTTGTAAAACATACTCCTAGGTAATTAAACTCCTTTACCACCTCAATAGAAATTGAATTAAAGAACCATCTTTCATTCTGACTATTTCCTCCACCTCCATTTCTGAAGAACAGTATTTTCGATTTGTTAGGTTCACTTAGAGTTTCCACGTAAATATATAAACGGTGATTTCTTAAGAGCTTGAGAACTTTTTTAAAAAAAAAACGCATAAAATTTGCAAAATCTCATCGATTCTTTATTTGAAACGTTAGATTGGTCCATGACATTTACTTTTTGAAGATAATTTCATTTTAATGTTGACCGCGGCTGCGTCTTAGGTGGTCCATTTGGAAAGTCCAATTTTGGGTAACTTTTTCGAGCATTTCAGCCGGAATAGCCCGAATTTCTTCGGAAAAATTGTCTTCCAAAGCTGGAATAGTTGCTGGCTTATTTGTGTAGACTTTAGACTTGACGTAACCCCACAAAAAATAGTCTAAAGGCGTCAAATCGCATGATCTTGGTGGCCAACTTACCGGTCCATTCCTTGATCCTTGTTCTCCGAAGTTTTCCCTCAAAATGGCCATAGAATCGCGAGCTGTGTGGCATGTAGCGCCATCTTGTTGAAACCACATGTCAACCAAGTTCAGTTCTTCCATTTTTGTCAACAAAAAGTTTGTTAGCATTGAACGATAGCGATCGCTATTCACCGTAACGTTGCGTCCAACAGCATCTTTGAAAAAATACGGTCCAATGATTCCACCAGCGTACAAACCACACCAAACAGTGCATTTTTCGGGATGCATGGGCAGTTCTTTAACGGCTTCTGGTTGCTCTTCACTCCTAATGCGGCAATTTTGCTTATTTACTTAGCCATTCAACCAGAAATGAGCCTCATCGCTGAACAAAATTTGTCGATAAAAAAGCGGATTTTCTGCCAACTTTTCTAGGGCCCATTCACTGAAAATTCGCAAGCGTTGCTCGTTAGTAAGTCTATTCATGATGAAATGTCAAAGCATACTGAGCATCTTTCTCTTTGACACCATGTCTGAAATCCCGCGTGATCTGTCAAATACTAATGCATGAAAATCCTAACCTCAAAAAAATCACCCTTTAGTTGGTTGATCATCAACTGAAGCGTTTGTGGTGCTGCTGATAGAAGTACTATGTCCTCAGCGTAGAAAAAAGCCTTTATAGTGGTCCCCGCAAACTCAACTCCTCCAGAAATATAATCTGTTAAATCTTCTTTAAAAAGTGCGAATAGAAGAGGGCTCAGCGTACAGCCCTGTCGAACACCTGATTCCGTTTGAAACCATTCCGAAAATTCCTCTCCATTCCAAACAGCTGCCTTTGTTTGTAAGACTTTTCCAAACTTTGAAGACATCCCCAGTGCTTAGAGTTTGTGGATAAGCGCTCGCCTATCCACAGCGTCAAAAGCTGTTTTTAAATCTACGAAAGAGCTGTACAGTTTTTTCCCGTTTTGAAGAAAAGTTTCGGCGATACTTTTTAGCACAAAGATGTGATCGATCGTAGAGTAACCAGGCCTAAAACCAGCTTAAAATTCTTTTAATAACCCGTTTTCGTTTATCCACTCATTGAGTCGTTGATGCAAAATTAACGAAAATATTTTATATGATGCATTAAGAAAGCTTATCCCACGGTAGTTCTCTGGATTTTGTGTACTTCCTTTTTTGTGAATCGGAAAAATTAAGGCCTCTTTAAACTCTTGCGGTATAATACCATGTTCCAGAATTTGGTTAAATGAAATATAAAGTTTTTCAATAAGTTCCGATGTTCCTTATTTATAAAACTCAGCTGGTATTCTGTCGGTGCCTGCCGCTTTGCAAATGTTGATAGAGCGCAGTCGATGTTAGATTTCGGTGAATCTTAAACTTATTTCCATTCAAGAATTTTACCAGACTCCAAAAATCTGTAGCATTCTTACAGTGTTTAGACTCTTCTATAAAATATTGGTTTCGTTTTTGTTTACAAAGGTCTTTGTATATCTTATTGGCTTCTAAGTATTTATCTTTGCTGTATTCATTATTGTAAACTCGAAGGGTCTTCAGCCACGTAAAAGATCTCTGTCTAGCACGCATACACTGACTATCAAACCAAGGTTCTATTGGCAACGTCTTCCTATGGTTGGTTCTAAAGGCTGGATATGCAGATCTTATGGAATTCGTGATCGATGTTATTTCGGATTCCACATTCATCAATAAAGAATTGAGGCTACTCTGATAGGAAGCTAGGTAATTAGGATTCCACTTTAATTTTGGTAACAATTGTAAACGACTGCTGCCATCCTCCTCACATCCACCGACTCGTAATTTCATAGTTGTGGGTAGATGATCCGATAATGTCACTACATCAACTTTAAAATCAAGAAAATAGTCGCTCCATGTCCCTCCTTTCATGCAATAATCTATTTCAATACTTTTTGACTACAAATAAACCAATGACCAAATTTATATTAGATTTGAAAACCCCTGTTGGCTTTTAGTCTTTAGACAAAAGATTTATTCGGGTATTGAATTAAGGTTCGGGCAAAAATTTGATTTAAAGTCTAAAACATTCAAAATTTTATATTTATTCAAAGTTCCACCTCAATTGTAGAGCATTTTGATGTTTTTAATTAATATTTTTTTTGATAACATTAAATGAGAGGGTTATCCATTTTGCGGTTGCAAAAGTAAAAGAAAACAATGAATGAATGAAAACATATAAAATATTTTGATTAAGGTATTTTTTGTTAATATAAAGTTTGAACGTTGAAATTATGTGCGAAACACTAAAATTATCGATTCTTTTGAGGTAATTTCCGACCACTTTTTGACACACATTGTTTGGTATCTCAGTCATAACTTGACGAGTGTTGGTTTTTAAGTGCTCAAAAGTTACACTATTATCTGCATAAACACAGTCTTTCGTGTAGCTCCACAATACCAAATATGTTTTCTTCAATAGCAGGCAAAACAGCGGCTATCATATGACCGTAAAGCTCCGAATTGACGTTTAAAGTGGTTTCATCGAATTGACGTTTAAAGTGGTTTCATCGTTGTTTTCGAAGAAGTAAGGTCCAATCACACATCCGGACTAAAAAGCGCACAAAACAGTGACTTTTTGTGGATGTAATATCTCTCTTCAATTACTTGAGGATTCTCAAAACCACATATACGATAATTTTGTTTATTAACATAACCACCGAGTGAGAAATGTGCTTTATCGCTGGGAAAAATTTGGTTAGAAAAATCGCCGTTCATTATACAACGTATGGTTAGGTGGCTTCAGTTGTTGTGTAAGCTGGACTTTATATGTATTTAAGTATAGCTTCAAATGCAAAATACGCCATAATGTGCCATAGAAAGTCCTAATTCCTAAGGGCGACAAGCGAATACATGATGCACAATCGTTAAAATATCTCTTTAAATTTCTTCACCAAAATCTCCTAAGGCACAATATATGGCTGTGGCAGAATCACCATTTTTGTTGTAGATTTTAACAATTTGTATGCATTGTGCGATAGTTAAGCGATCCATTTTCGTAAATTTCAGACTTTTAACTGAAAAAAATAGTTTAACAACTATGTATGTACAGATGTAGAATTAAAGCCGTATACTTTTGAAATATTAAAATGGATAACCCGTTACAAAGCAAAAAAATGTTAGTCTTCAAAAGTGTTTAACAACAAAACGTCCGTTATAATTCAAAGACTATTTTTAGAAACTCAAATGTTTTACTACTCAGAAAATATCAACCTACCAACTTATTTCAATAGACTAGAAAATTTAATTCCTATGTTCTATTATCAAAATTGATTTTTGCTCCTTCCCAAAACTGTCCTAATTGGTGAAATTCGTCTATAAAATACATGATATAGAAATAACATCTATCTAAATCGGCAACAGACCTGTCTTGGATCTGTATGTACAAATGTTGTAATTGGAGAGTTTGTTGATCCTTCGAATTGGCGACTTGAGTGATATAATTCCCTTATGGTACATGGCGTACATTGTGATAGCCTGAGAAGGCACAAGGCATCAAATAACCTCTTCTTGTTGAATAAGAGACTGTTTTCTTTTTTGTGTGCTCTTACAAAAGATATTTTATACTAAATTATTAACAAATCATGTGGATAGTTATTTAATACAAGGGAACAACATTACCATGGGTCGATGATGATTAACAAAGTAAAATAATGTATAGGTATACCTACTTTAACTCTCAAACCAAAAAATGTATATGAGGATAAAAGTGCCGTTTCTTTTCGAAATGGCTTCAAATACTGTTATTTTTTATTTTTTGGTTAAGTTGAGGGGATTTTAATATCCTTGCGTGTTAACATAAATTATGTAAATTAGTTTTTGATTCTCGGAAATAAAACGGAGCTTGATACACATATGTAAGTCTTCTTTTGATATACAGTTTATGCTTTGACCAACCCTTGATTTTGGATACCTACAAATGTGAGGGACTTCTTCATTATAATGATATACTATCTGTATCTTCATCATCATCAACGGTATTATAAGGTAGTAGGTTGGTAGGATATTAATTCACAATTTGGTAGGTAGAAAATTATGGTCGCGAGTTTAATGATTATGGACTGTGAAAACACTTTTGTTATGTCGTTGAAAGTTATAATTTTTTTGCTGGCCCCTTTTTACTCATAACATGTGTTGCGTCCTTCCCATTGTGATGTTAATACATTTTTAGGAAATTTTTAGTTAAAAAGATATCTGTGTTTTTTTTTTTTGGAGGCTTGGAAGAAAAAATAGTTTGGGATAATACCAACTAATTAATTGTTAAAAGTATTCATACGAGTTACAAATTCTACTAAATTAACACATCCCTAATTAAACAAATCAGTGTGCATGGGTATAAAAATACAGAATTTGGTAGATATTATTTTATTATAACATAATTAAAATTGATCTTTATAGGTGAGTCCCATTTAAGAAATTAAAAATTCATAAGCGCTACAGAATAAATTCATCGTTTTTATCGAAATATTTATTAAGAATCAGAAGACAAGCTTTTTCGGCTTTTAAAATAGTTCCAACTTTTGAAGAATTCTGTTTCGCTGAGTTTACGTCCATATATCCCAGTGTTGCCTTACTCTCTTACATGCATTAGTGGGATGTATGGAATTTCTTATTTGTTCTGTTACGAGTAATTATAATAGGTCTGTTCCAGACATATCTCGCACTAAAAGCTGCTCAAATGTCAAATTTGAAGAGTGCGGATAAAATACTCTCCAAAAGAAAGCAAACTGTCAAAATGTCTGGAAAGGTTATCGCACCGAAATTATTCACAGAATCGATTTTGAAACAAGAATATTTATGTTTGAAATTAGGTTTACCACAATTATGAATTGGAAAGCTAAATTGCCTACAACTCAAAGCATGAAAAAATATATTGTAATTACAGACTCGATGGCCAAATGTTTTAAAAGTCATATATTTAGTTTTTTTCACTAATTATTTACTTATGGTTAGAAAACCAAGTTCTTAGAACTTCGAAATCTTCTTCAATTAGTAAAACACAATTAAAATTCGATAATTAGAATGGTAGGTAAATGGTATATCATCAGCAAATGCCGTTGAAAGGCCATTCAAACGAAGCTTAAAAATAGAGTTAATATACACTGCCAATCACTAGGATGAGGCCACATACTTTTCAACCGATTTTCGTTCTTTATACCTGCTGGAAATTTCGTACCAATAAAAATTTACTACATTTTAGTAGGTAGATATTTTCTTTAAAAAAAGTAATAAAATTAAGGGGTTAATTAGAAAAAACTGTTGGAATTTCCCTACATCAATTAAAAAGCTACTTAAAAACAGTATGAAAAAGTGCGTCACTTGGATGAGGCCACATGAAAAATCTTATAAAATATCAAAAAAATGAAAGAAATGTTTACAGTTTTTGGTTTTCAAACATTTATTTATTAAGTTTTTCCCAATTAATAATGAGTATGCCCCCCATTTTTCGATATGACCTTTATTAGACGGTTTGGAATGGAATCATAAAGTTTTTTTAAATAGTCAAGTGAAATCTCGTCCCAGGCATCACGGATAGCTTCAATTAAGGAGTCCTTGTCTTCAAATTGTCTACCGCCTTCATAAACTAACGAGATAGCCATGCCCATAAGTTTTCGATTATGTTCAAGTCCGGTGAATAGGGTGGCCATGGCAAAAGCTCTACGTTTTCTGATAAAATCCAGCTTTTGACAACCCTGGAAGTGTGGATGGGGGCATTGTCTTGTTGGAAAATCCAACGCAGAGGTCCAAAAATATTTTTCATCTTCGGAAATGAGCGTTCCAACAAGTATTTGTAGATGTTTCCGTTCATTGTTAGAGAAAGAAACTCTAATTCGATTTTGCCATAGTAGGTGATAGCTCCCCACACCATAACACCTGATGTACGGCTGTGATGTCTTCCCAAAATTAGTTCCTCTTTTCTTAAATCATGGAAATAAAAGTTGTAACCATCGGGGCCGTCAAGGCTAAACTTTTTTTCATCCGAAAAGACGAAGCGTTTCCATTGACTGCTCCAAGAGACATGTTCTGTTGCAAAGTTCATTCGCAGCTCCTTGTGTACTTGCTTTAGAACAGGTTTCTTTTTAAGTTTTCTTCTCTGGATAGTACCATCTTTTCTTATTATCCTTCGGACTGTCGGAATACTGGCTGATACTCCGCTTTTGGACCTTATTTTAGTAGCTGATTGAGTAGAATTTGAAGCAATACGTAAAATTAAAATAGTTATTTGTAAAACGTTCTTAAACATTGTAACCCAAATTTTGAAAAAAATTGCTGATCTGAACTTCTACAACGAAATATTCGCAATGGCCTCATCCAAGTGACTCACTTTTTTATATCCTTTTTAGGTAGCTCATTCATTAATGTAGGGAAATTCCAACGGTCTTTTCTAATTAACCCTATAATTGTATCACTTTGTTTTAAGAAAATATGTACCTATTCTCATGTAGTAAAATTTTCCGGGTTAAACAAATTCCAACAGGTATCGGACCGAAAATCGGTTGAAAAATATGTGGCCTCATCCTAGTGCTTGGTAGTGTATATTAGGAAAAATAAACGACCTAGTACAGATCCCTGTGGTACTCCATTTTTTAAAAAAACGAGCGAGTTGTAGGAACGGTGGCAGCAGTTGTGTCTTTACTTGCAAGAGAGTCGGATGCAATCGAAGATGGTATAGGCTGTGTGAGTTTCGTTAATGATGTAGTTGAAGACTATTGAACTAGAGTGACATCAGAAATAGATCCTCTCCTTTCAGCCGTATAACTAGGGTATCTCCAACTTGTCTTAGAGTTTTTCATAAATTCATTATTATTTGCTGTAATTTTTGCACATTTTCCATTGAAATATTTATTGCAGTTACTGCATCTGATTTTAGCTCAGCTCTATCTACCTTTTTTTAAAAAATTCCGCACGACAATTTATTTTGATGAATTATAAAAGTTAATAAAAATGATTTGTAACTATTTTTAAAATGAAAAAAAGCTCCTGAATATGAGTGTACGCCACAACTTCCCACTGAAACTCCAATAACAAAACCCAATAACTGGATTTTTTAAGGTAGGTGCATATTGTGATGTTATTAGCTGTACAAGAATATGTGTTTGAAATCGATATTTTTACAATTTTTTAGATGTGTCAAAAGTGGCTCCTACTTTAAGGAAATTTAGTCTTCTCTTTAAAAACCATAGATTTACTTTTTAGGGACCTTAAAACGTCGAGAAATGTAAATCTTTTTGGCAACACTGGTTTAAACAGCTGAAGCATGTTTCGTGTTTTGTTTTACTGTCCAACATCTTCAGTTTGGTCTATAATTTAACCATGAATCATTTTACAAACGAACAAAGCTTGCAAAATAGTAAATTTTATTATCGAAATGAGTGCTCAGTTAAAAAAGTTCATCGCGCGCTTTTCCCAGCGAGTGACGAAAATCATTTTTGGCTCAATGGGAACGTCAACAAGCAGAATTAAAATTTTGGAGTGAATATCAGCCAGAAGAATTGCAAGAGCTACCAACGCATCCACAAAAAGTAACAGTTTGGTGCGGTTTATGGGCTGGTGGCATCATTGGACCGTACTTCTTCAAAGATGATGCGAATCGTAACGTCACTGTGAATGGTGAGCACTACCGTGAGATGATATCCAACTTTTTTTGACCAAAATGCAAGTGCTTCACTTGTATGAAAAGTGTTTTTAACAAGACGGTATGCCACATGCCACACAGAACGCACAAAAATGGACTTATTGAGAGGCACTTCTGTGAACATTTTATTTCACGTTCGGGACCGATCAATTGGCAGCCTAGAACGTGCGAATTAACGCCTTTAGACTATTTTTTGTTTGTTTGTGTAGTACCCGTGGCATGATGGTTAGTGCGTTGGACTGTGATGCCAGAGGTCTAGGGTTCGATCCCTGCCTATGCCATCTAGAGTCTTTTCACGGGTACTGCCTCTTGCGAGGAATTGAAAAATTCTCCAAGAGTAACTCTTGTCATGAAAAAGTGCTTTCTCAAATTAGCCGTTCGGATTCGGCATATAAACAGTAGGTCCCCTCCATTCCTGACAACATTACTCGCATACAGGGATGGTTCAGAGTTGTAAGTCACTAGGCCCTAGTTCGGAAAGGACTGTTGCGCCACCCAATTTATTTATTTATTTAGACTATTTTTTGCGGGGCTATTGTAAAGATCATGTCTATAAGGACAAGTCCGCTTTAATTGATGCATTGGAAGACAACATTGAAGCATTTATTCGTAAGATACCGGCCCAGAAGTGTATGTCAAAATTGGACTTACGGGATGAACTATTTGAGGCGCAGTCAAGGTCAACATTTGCATAAAATAATCTTCAAACATTTGATTCTACGGACCATACTAACGATTTAAATTAAGATTTTATGCCGTTTCCCGAATTTTATGTTTTTTTTTGAAGAAGAAGGACTTTTCTATAGCTTTTAAAAAATTACTTTTTATTAAAACTGCCATTATAGTACAAATTCAAATAAACCTTAACAACAAAAAATAAATGACTGTCTTCAGCATTAGGCCTTTATTCTGTTTCAAGCGAATATTCAAAAACGACGAAAACTTTGGACGCACCATCTTTAACAGAAAGATTGATTTTGATCGATTTTTTTAAGTTTTCCTATTTTTCTTCGATACTTTTAACGACCCAAATAGTGAAAAAACTAAGTCTTTAAGAACAGAGTAAATTTGAGAAGGTAACCACGCTCATATCGTACTTTACAATTGAAAGGTCTGTTAGAAACGAATAATAACCAAATTATTTTAATTTCTTTTATTTAATTAGCAGCCTCTTTTGAAATGAAGGCTCTATACTCCAATAGTGTCCATCTCTTACTTTGATACTTCTCAGATAAAGATAAGAGTTCACTCACTTTTCCTGCTGATTGATATCTAGAAGGTAGTTACTCATCCTTCACCTTGTCTTGTATGTTTTCTTTTTGATTTTCAAAACAATCAAAATACATAAACGTAATAAGAACATTTATCTTAACTATAGACTTTAATGGGCATGTTTCTTATGTCTTTGATCATAATTTTCTTTGAAGTTTTCTCCATCCCAAGGCTATCTGTCAAATTATAATTCTATATATATGCAACCTTTACAATTACTATTTTAGACAGCTGTATTCCTACTGAAAATATACAGCTTTATTACTGAATCATAAAATTAATTCTATAGACTGATCATAATTCAGGAGGTATTCAACTTAAGTCAAAAAATATCTTCTCTTCTTCATAACACCTTTTTTCAAATAACCCTATAACATAGCAGAGGGCCATAGATCACTCCATTCATTGTCTCACTATACGAACTCACTATGGGATGTTGCATTTTAATCATCTTGCATCTTTTATAATTTTCCAAAAGGAATCCACCAAACAATGCCCCAGCAGGCATCTTATGACTGTGTCGATCACCAAACACACAAAAAAAACAACAACAAAAGAACGCCCAGTGATCATTACAACACCGCAAGATCGATGAATAACACCCCGGGGCAGCTTCCACCAGAGGAACGGACCAGACCGGACCGCATCGATCGAGGGATACCTCTATAATACTCGTACTACATATGCAGATAGAGATACATTTTTATCTGAGCGATTTATTTAATTCATCGGGTCGGGGCAACATACGACTACGAATAAGTACGACTTGCGAGGAGTTGGTTGGTGGAAGGTTTCATAATAACTATAAGAGTACGCACCTGGAGCAGGTGGTCCTGATGCTGATGTTGTTTGGTGTGGTCAAGCTTATTCGCTTTGTAATTCTTGCTCAGTCCCAGTCTCCTTCTTCCTATAGGTACCAAAGAAAAAAAAATAAGTTACTGGAACATAATGAACAATGATATGCACAAATAAGGATCTGCTTATGCAAATGCTTATATTTTCAAGCAGGATGTATGAATTCTGGAGAAGCAAGGAGTCTGATGGCTGGATATGTGGACGTGGTGCGTCAATACCAAATTATTGCCACATCAACAATGGAACCCGAGAAGGTGTGGTACTGGGTTCAGATCTTTTTGTTAACCACAATTGGGACTACTGTTCGTGATGTAGGTACGAAACTAGGTACGAAAAAGAGAGCATTGTTCATTTCCGGCATCAATTGCACAGTCTGCAAACGATATGTTTTGTATTAAAAAATAATAATTACTGATCGCGCTATTTAATAAGGGGGAAAGTTTTTTTTATTTCGTTTGTGTAGTGTACTTTTAATGGTTGACTAATTAAATGACACTTGCGCTTTGTTCGAATTAAAGTGAACACAAGGGATACGAATAATGAATTGTACAGAAGGACAAAGCCACGAAACTTTATTTAAATTCTAGGAAGCTTTAATTAATTAGTATAACTCTTTGTCGACCCAAAAATGTCAATATATCGGTTGGTAAGTACAAGTTCGTATGAATAATAATTTGCTGTCAAAATATAATGGCACTTTTTACAAGGTAAAGTAATTTATTAGCAACAAATTTAATTAATGCGTTTTAATACAAATTATTTCGAAACAATGGAGTATTTTTATGTTCATCACAAAGGGAATGAGGGATGAGGCAAGATTCTTGTCTGTGATTGTTGACTAACAATGTTTATTTTGAACAAAAAAATTAAACTTACAAGTTCAATTATTCATCTTATTTTCAATGTATTTCAAAATTGTTTGTAAAAAAATGAAACACTTAAATATTAAAAGTACGTATACGCCCAAGTGTACCCCTATTTTGTTTTAAAAATGACCAATTTTTTTAAAGTTAGTTTTATACACATAATTCCATTTCTCTTGCACTTAATATCCAAAACTAGGTATTTTTGAAGCCTTTAAAACAACAATTGGGCATAAGATTCAAACTAAATTTATTTGTGAACGATAAATTTGACATATTTTCAAATCAATTTGCGGAAAGCGTATTGCAATGCAACGAATTCTGGCAAATTATTTGTTATGTAACGAAATTTACAACGAGCTTCAACTAAAGAACATAAAAATGATTTTAATTGTTACATTTCTATTTCCACAGAATTGCACCTTGTTCTATTTTAAAGAATATTTCAAGCCTTAATTAATTAGTGAGGTAAGTAGTTGTTAAAAAGAAATACAATGAATTGTATAAGTTTGTTGGTACTGATGTTAAAAACCATTTTTATTTCTTTTGCAGGAGGGAAACCTTATAGAGAAAAAAAACAATTATTGTGTTCTAATGTTGAACTCAAAAATCAATACTTAATTAACCGATTTTAATAAATATTATTATTTAGGTCAAAAAATCAAACATTTTGAGCATTTTATATCGCCATTTTAATCAAAAGCACATAACTAAGATATTAAATGGAGAATTAACTCAAGCTCTTAAACATTAACTACCTCGAAAATCCTAACAAACACGATATTTTCGACAGTATTTTTTTTTGTATCGTTTTTATTTCTGTTACATAAGTCGTGTATTTTTGATATTAGGTACAAAATGTGTAGCAAAATTAAATTCTAACACAGTTTACACGTCTTATGCTTAACATTATTTGTATAAGAAGGTCATTTTTTCATACAACTGTTTTTGATGAACAATATACAAAACTGAGCGTCACTTCCGCTTTCCACAAATAAGTTTATAAAGAAAATTTTTCTTTGAACGCTAATTTGCTCAGAAAAGAATGTGACTTTAAACTGTTTTTTTCAGAAGTTCAAAAGAAATATTGTTTTCTGTAAAGGCTAGAAAAATTCTGGAATTTTTGGTAACATTGTGAATAAAAATATGTCAGAAATGTTTGAGGAAAAAAACAGAAAATATAGTGTACTATAAGAAAAAAAGGCAGAACTTCATTTTATAGCATTTTTCCAAAACAATTCTGATGGAATTTTTGTATTTTTTCAGAAAAAACAAATTTTATAAAACAAACAATTCTTTTATCTTAAGCCAGAATTTTATGAAGAATTTTCATTTTTTTTCCAAAAACAAAGCGCTTTCCGGAAGTCCTTTTAATTTGTTGGCCATATACTTGTTTCTATAAAAAAAAACGGTGCTCGGTCTTCACTGCATTTAATCAATAATAATCAAATAAACATTAAAGAGGTTTTAGCATGTTATTTTATATAGATAAGGCTTTAAAAAAAATTGGGTTGTACGCAGCTTGCACAGAAATTTGATATTTGAAATATATTCTACAACTGAAAAATGTTATGAAAGTTAATAAAAACATTTGAATTAAGAAAAACTATATTTGAAGTAAAACATGAAAAAAAACCGTCATTCGATATATTTTATAATAAAAAAATTACTAGATTAAAATTACAAACTAAAGGAACTGCCAAGTTGGTTTATAAGAATTTTATAATTGAACTAGCGGCCCGTCCCGGCTTCTCACGGGTAGACATAAATAGGTACAGATATTTAAGTTATAAGCTAATTAAAACGACCATGAATCATTAAATTAGAAAAAAAATGTACGATTTTATTAAAGCCTCCCTGCACAAAAACGTATCGATTTTCAGAAGATCCTACTCGAGAAAGTGCCACATATTACCCGTGGGAAAAGCACTCTTTCCTTAAGTAGATATCAACTATGAAAAAGTTTGTCCTTGGAATTTATTTACTGTAGAACAAAGGATATTTTTAAAGGGAATTGTAAGCTTTTAAAAGATATGGGCAAATTAGTTGGTATTATCGGTATCCGCGGTAATGTGCGAGCTGACCGGCAGCGGGACCCGTAATAATAGTTGCTAAAAATACATTATCTCTTAATTCTTTGATCAATAGTTACAAACAAAATAAAAACCTTCCTTTTTAAAATAATAGTGTAGGTAGATATTGTCTAACATTTTTTGTCCTATAATTACTACTCTTCGCAGCGTGTGCGATGAAAGAATTTTTACGTTTTTAATGAAAGAGTGTTTTCTATTTAAATTAACTTGATATTTTATCTTTTATACACAAAGATTTTTCCAAAATTCAAACAAATTTATTTACCCGTATCTGAAATTTGTTAAGTATTTATTTATTTTTTAAAGATCTTTAATTGAGAGTTATTATTAAATTTCAGAAATATCTCTCACCTGTATCCAAATAAATGAATAAAATTAGAGAATGTAGCGCAATCTTAAACATTTGGTTCAAAAATTAAAAAAGCAACAACAAAAAACTATTTGCTTCGTGTTTAAAATGAAAACAATTGTATTGATTAAGAATTCAAGGAATATGCGTACTTCTACGAACACTCATCAATGCAACCCAAAGCCCCCTTTCGGACGTACTTTCAAGTAAAGAGTTTCTTTTTCCAATCGCACTTCACGAATGGGGAATTATTTTTATCATGCCCAACATTCAAACATTTAAAACCAATGTTTTTTAACTCTTTCCTACTGATTGTTCACAATGTGTTTTTTATTATTCAGGTTTTATATATCGATGTGCTACATTAAAGAGAAAATGCAATTTTTCTAACAAGATACAATCTAAACCTTTTAGTTAATTTACTAAATTTGTTGATATAATTCTAGATTTATTAAACGCGTTGGTTACAACTTTCAAAACTAAAATTTCAAAACTAATACTATTTAGAAAAATAATGATTCAGATCTAAATTACTAGAACCAAAACCCAACACACCACAATGCACTAAAACTAAATTCACTACCCAATGTAATTAGAAGTTGTATTCCCAATGGGTGCCTCAAAAAAATTAGATATGTTTTTAAAGGTATCTGTGTGTAGGGAATTTAGAATGATGGTTTTGTATTTAAATATATGGGTATTTAACAATTATATTTAAATTTGTTTCACGATAATAACATTTTGGATTTTGAAATACTTTGTTCATTAAATAATTTAGTTGCTTTATGCCTTAATGCTTTTTGTTTTATATGCCTTCCATAACTCTGAACCAAAAACAAGTTCCAGGATACAGTTCTATAATCAACTAAATTTAGAAACCTAAGCATTATCGGTCAAAGGATTGTTTAATTCAAAAATAATTTTTCTATAACCGTTTTTTTTTTTAAACTATGAGGTAACTTATCAAGGTCTTACGAACACAAATTTCAAACTATTGAAAACTATTGAGCAAATATTAACGACATAGAGTGTAGTCTTTTATATTATATACATATGTATGTATGCATAGCCCTGAATCACACTATATTTTTATATATTTTATGCCCATCTTGTTAAAGTACAACGCCTTAAATAGGTATCCCTCTCCCAATAGTGCGTGTGTTGCAAATTGCGGGCCATTACTCCATTTACGCCATAAAACAAATTAATTAAGCAAAAGACATCTCACCATAGACATGACTTTAAAAAAAGAGAGAGAGACTGTGGTCCTACTGCGATGATGTTGCTGCTGCAGTAGGAGTCTGAATATTTTATGTGGTGCACAGGGACATGTCGCCGATTTGCTATTTTTGGAAAAAGTTACAAATGCATTCCCGTTTCAAAAAACAAACTTTAAAAAAATAATAAACCAAAATAAAACAATAAACTTAAAACACTCAAACGAAAGTACCAACCATATTAGTCATCCATGTGGTAAATAGCCGCCACTATAAGAGTGTACGTTCAATGAGTGTTCCTGCAAATGCCTCCCATCACCATCTCCATCACACATTAGCCACCTCTCCCACCCAACATCCACAAACAGTCCTTTTAGAGTTTTCCATATTTAGGGTGTTCTTTAACTGCATTACATGTATCCAATCCAAGTGCAAACGAAACCAACCCGAACCATATCGGCGACAATGAACAACATTCATCTGTCTTGCGTTGTCAAATGCAATGGTATACCCAGGAGCAGGAAGGAACAGCAGCACCACCACGACCAACAACAACAGCAACTCTAGAGAGGGTGACTCCGACATCGACTTTGAGGATGCAACGCGCACATAACATGCACTGCACTGGCACTGCACAGAAAAGCACATTGCACTGCACAGAGGAGCACACATGTGGCACACAAGTTGCAAGCGATGCGTGTCGACCGACCCGAATAGCAGAAGCAGTGCCCTGACGCTGACAGTGGCTCCAGAGCTCCATAAAAATTGATTAAGAAACCTCCCTCCAAACGTCTAAGAACAGAAATGTTTTGCCTTGCCCGGCGTTTATAGCATTGCAATGTTTGTCGTGTTGCAACAAGCACCGCCACTCACATTGACGGTATCACGGAGCACGTCAATTTACTTAGCCGTAGCCGGGAATGCCTTACAAAAAAACCTTAAAATACAAAATCAGGCGGTGGATGTGGATGTGGAACTGACAGCGGTGGCGTCCGTCGGAGTCGACTTAAGTGTCACACGCCGCATAATTCGTTTTTCGTTGCACTGTGTGCTTGCTCGTGTTTATCTAATTAACACGACGAACAGGAAAAGAAAGAATTCAACACTTTGACACGCAACAGTGGCCACAAGGAAGGGCAAGGCTTGATAAAAGAACTTCCAATATCACTCTTGAAACGTCTTCAAATTAATTTGGGATTTGTTTTCAGACTTTTTTTTTGTCGAGGGTATTTTAAGGATATGTGTCCTCTTTTCCTCCTTAACTAACAAATGGAATTCAAAAAATTATTTGTATAATTTTGGGTTGCTGATTCATCACAAAAATGTGTTGAAAAAATAAAAGAAAAAGGATCCAAATGTCAATCAACAATTTTTTTTTATTCATGGAGAAAATTCACTGACCGAAAATAATTTTAAAGGAACAAATTAAAAATAGTTCTGTTAGGCTCATTTTACTTTCACTTCAACTAATATTTTTAACTGAAAATATGCTTGACGTATCCGAGTTTTTCACCTACGCATTGGAAATTACACAGAGACATACTTAGGGATGCCAAAAGCTTGTGAGATAAGTGGATTTTGCTCAAATGCTTTTGTAGAGTATTTTAATATTTTCTTCCAAAAATGTATGAGATCCTAATGAAAATTGGGCCCAAATAAGGTCAAATCTAATTTAAGGCAATATTTTAGTAGTGAAAATGATGAGATTCTTTTTAAGACGTTAAATTACATGAGCATTTTTAACCACACTTAGAAATTAAAAATAAATATCATCATAATATAATAATATTTTCTGAAATTTTATTTTAAAATTTAATTAAAAATATTTTTTTGTAAGTTACGTTTTACGAAATGAACATTTTTTTTTAATTAAAAAAACAAAATATTTCTAGGGGTTGTTATAACTTCCAATTCGTGTCTCAATGTTGATATTTCTTATGTTTTACAAAAAATTAATAACTAAATATTATTAATAAAAAGACGTTCGAATTAAAAAACATTTTTTATTAATCTAAGTTGTTTTAGTACCGTTTCGCTTTTTCGTAAAATTTGTCAACTGATATTTTCTTAAAAATTAAATAAAACTTTATAACTTATTTTGCATATGATAAAAAACAATTTTTACCAACAACAATATTGTTTAGGGTTTTAATTGTTTGTAGGAAAAGTTGTACCTTTGATTTTTCGAAAACTTAATATTTAAAACTTCTACAGCACATGCCATATATAAAAGTACGGAGTAGAGACACAACGCTTTGAGCGACTAAGAATATTTTGCTCAAAAGGTAAGACTTAAGAGTCTATCTGTATGACTTTTATAAAAGTGTATTTTTAGCTTGCAATCTTTGTTTTAAAACAATTGAGAAGAACAGTTTTCAGTAATTTACCTTTATATATACAATTATATGAATAATAAAATATAATTTAGATGAGTAGAGTATTGAATACATTTATTATTGTTCTTTGACTTAAGTAAATAAATAAATTAGGTGGCGCAACAGCCCATAGAGAACAAGGGCCTAGTTATTTACAACTCTCATTCATTCCTTTTTGTTGTTAGGGATGGAGGGGACCGCCTGTTTTAAGCTGAATCCGAACGAAATTTGAGAAAGCACGTTTCATGACAAAAATTACTCTTGAAGAATTTGTACCCATGACTAGAAAACTTTAGTTGGCACAGGCATTAACTGAACCCAACACCTCTGGTTTGACAGTCCTACACACTAACTATCACGCCACGGGTACTACTTTTGACCTAAGTGCTTTTACTAAAACAACTTTAACAGTTTTTTATTTACTAAATATCCTTAGATGTTGTTAGGTTGGTTAAACCGTTTTTGTGTTTTTTTGATTAAATTTGGTAAAACATAGTTGACATAAGCGATTTCAGTTTTTAGATTAATACTATTAACCAATGCTTCCGAACGGCAACAGGTGCGCTAAAAAAAACACCTATAATAGCACATCGAAGAGAAGCTGGTAATCTACCATTTGAACTCTTTGCTAAGAAAAGATCAATTTTACTTGCATGCAAGGCTCTGGGAAATCCCTCTCAACCTTCACACAAGGCTACGAAGAAATGGCTTAGCATAGAAAAGCCTCGCAAAGAGATGAGGTAGTTCAGAGTCATCCTCCACCTTGGAAACGAAATTTGCTCTTAATCGACACTTCCTTAGCAAGTCATAAGAAAAACAACACACTGGATCAACAATTTAAAGGACTTTATAATCAGATGATCGCTGATAAAAAAGCCGATCGTATTTTTTACACAGATGGTTCGTTTAAGGATCCAAACTCCTTTTATGCAGTAGTGGAATTAGAATCAAATGAAAATTCAAAAATGATCTACAAAGGACTTCTTCCCGATTCAATTGGAAGTTATATTTCAGAACTTACTGCAGTTCTGAAATGTTTATCTTTCACCAAGAATCTACCTGAAAAAAAAATAATTTTCACTGACAACCTCAGCATACTAAACGGCCTTAAAAGTGGTTTCAATAAATGCCAGTCCTTAGAAAACTTGAGAAGTCTCTGACACTCTTCCAAAGATACTTGTTTGGCTTGGGTACCTGGACATGTAGGCATCAAGGGCAACCAAGATGCTGACACCGCAGCTAAGGACACTTTCAACTTACCATTAACAATTGAAGTACCAAATTCATCGCTTTTAATTTAAAAGAGGCAGCAATTTTGTGGGAAGTAGTCAAACTTTCCTGTGAATGTACGAAAATCACAACAAGCGTACTCCCTACAGTAAAAACCTTACCAGAGAAAACTGCATTAAATTACTCCGTATAAGGCTGGGCAAAACACTTTTCACCAGTAGGCATTATTACACCAGAGAAACTCCAGAGAAATGCAATTTTGTAACGTCAAATTGTCAATATATCATTGTCTAATTACATGTCCTACACCAACGGTTCTTCAAGCAGTGAACAACAACTTGCGGAACTACTAGATCCTGCCAACCCTGAATCTTTGAGATACATCAAATTAGCAACAACACCTCATCATAAATTTTTCGATATTTTAAATAATTTTTTCTTATAAAAACTTGCTATTTATGTACAAACACATACTAAATTTTGTTTTTCTGCATATCTTTTTTAATAATTTTTGTATTTAATCATGATGATTCTAATCTTAACTTAAATTAATTTTTAAACTTAAAAAACGACTTCAAATGGCATTGTCGCCCTGGAGTCTTCCTTAGTAGATAATTTATAAATTAATTTTAATTGTTAATTGTTTAGAATAAAATAATAAATAAAATAATAAAATAAAATAAATAAGTTGTTTTACTTTTTATTTAACAAAAACTCATAACTTTCTTTTATGTTTTATGGAAAGACTTATAAAAAAGGGTAAAATAGAAATGTAGTTTGTAGAGAGAAAAAGGATAAATAGCTGAAACCACTTAAGTTGACTTAAGAGCCTTTACCTTTTTAGAACAGTTTATTAAGGTGATACAATACAAGACATCAATATAAGACAAAAGGACAAACTTTACAAGAAGTCAAAAACGTTTTACAATTATTTTAAAGGCAATATAATTTGTGTTCGTAGTATTCGAGGTGACAATGTTTTTGTTCAGTTTCATTTAATTTATAAAAAAAAACGTTGACTTCATTTGCCAGAATTTATACGAATTTGAAATCGCGTCACTTTAGTTATTGGTTCGAGAAATATTTGGGGATGTACCAAATTTTTAACTTTTTACTTGGAAATAATGTTTTTAAACAGATTCATGTTTAATAAGAAATTGAAAATTATAATTTTCTCTTCTCAAAAACCAACTGATTTTTATTAAATAAAACTTGGATTCTTTCAACAAAAAATATGTTGGTATTCCTCCAGAAGGGTGCTCCTCAGAAAAGCTTTATTTTAATTTTAAATTTTTTTGAGATATAATGAACCTATTTCAGTATTTTTTTTACTCAAGCTCTTCTACTGTTTTAATAATGTTTTTGATGGTCGAAAATTGTTTTTTTTTGGTTTTAGTTAAAATTTTGTCACTTAGCTGGTAAAAAAATCGACCACTCTGTGTGTTAGCTAAAAAAAATTTGACCAGCAAACCCCTATCTTCCCTAAGAGGTTTGCTGTATATTTTTTAATTTTTGGTTGAAAAAATTCCGCGTTATCCAAAAAAAATAAGACAAAATAAATTAATTTAAAAAAAAATGTTTATTTAATTAGTTGTAATAATTTCAAGTGTTTTGTGCTTTGTATGCTTTCTTTTTGTACGTTTTTTCGCTAGTTAAAAAAGCACCCGTAGCAATCAGTTAAAAATTGTATATTGAACAAGTTTTGTTTCGTTAATTTTTCAATAACTAAACGTTGATAAATTGAGTCGTTTATTCCATGTATACCTAAAGAAACTTTTGTCTAACTTAGGAAGGGAGAGACTTTGACAAAACTTATAAGAATAAAGAAATACAAGAAATGATAAAATCAAAATCATCACAACTAATTAAGTAGGTACAAATTAAGACCAAACTATCCAACCCCTAACTTTTAAATCAATAAATGTTTTTTTTTTTCATTATACAATATTTGTCCTTAAAATTTTTCAAATTTGCCCTAAATTCTTAAGATTTCATCTCAATCAAACCAATGATAATAATAAGAAACCATATGAAACAATATGTAGCCTCTAAAAATTAAAAAATTTACCAATTCAAAACAATTTTTCTACATCTCAAACACACCTGCCTGAAGCCTACATATAATATCACCCAAGCAATAGAGATAATACGTATCCAATTTCACATTTTTCCAACTACATACATAATAATTATTAAATTTTTAATTACTGCCGTTTCTCTAATGGATTTACATTCGAAATATAGAACAAGCAAAAAATTACACAATTTTCAACGCAGGGAAGAACTTTTCAAATGAATTGCATTCCAAAAACTCATCAAACTGGATCATCTCTATGTTCCTTCATCAGTACTTACCTACGTAGGTATATGCCCAGCGCACGCATAATAAATTCTACCATAGCTACCTTAAAAATTCCATCACTCATACTTGCAGAGCAATTATTTAATCCTTCTTCTGCGCAAAAAATTAAATGAAAAAGAATGAACGAAGAAACAAAACAACCATTACAAGAGGAGAAATCTTAAGGAAAACGACAAAAATTCCATTCTACCAGATGCTTGGAAATTATGTCAAAAAACCAAGTTGAAAAAAAACCTACAACAACAACAAAAAAGTCCTGCAATGAACAAAAACCGCATCGAACGTATTAACCATGCGGTGCGGTCGGTGGTGGTATCCACTCAACCGCCAAACGTCCTTCAGGCTTCTTTCAATACTTAGTGATAGGTTAGGTACCTTTTTCTATACCTACCAACAACGTGTACTCCTTATGTTTTGGTGCTTCATCATCTCAACTTGGTCTTTGTGGCGGCTGCTGCTGTTGCTTCGTGCTGCTGCCCCTGATTCTCCCCTTGGCGATGTTGCCATGGCACTAAACACATCCCTACTTTGGCTGCTGTTTTTGCGGTGTTCACAAATGATGATTAAATGCATATTTCCTGTTCTTCTGTGGTAATTTTTGTCGGCACTGCCATCACTGGCCGAAGTCAGTTTCTGATAGGTTTTTATTTTTGTTTCCTTTTTTTGTAAGACTTCTTTCTGAGAGAAGTCTGAGTCCATTTATATTGCAGTTGCATTAACATCAAGCAACCTTTCCTGAGAAGCATCATTTAGTCAACAACTGCCTCTTCTTTACTCTCGTATCATTGTATGATGGTTTTCTTGTGAAAAATAGTTTATTAAACAAGACCACACTATACACAGGTTCCCTAGGGCTAGAGCTTTAAAAATACACTTTCACAAGGTATCCGCAAACTTGAATTTAACTAGATACCAGGTCATTGGATTAGTTTGCCGAGTTAAAAAGAGCACATACCTTACCTACCCACAAGCTTTGAAGTATAATTCGATTCGTTTCGTATGTTAAGCAACCGACTATTAGGTGCTATTACACCACCCACTTCTAGCCGGGCAGTAGCGCAAATTACAGATTCAAGTCATTATGATAATGGATGTAATATGTAGTTATGGTCCTACCTACATGTCTTTTTGCATATCATCTCGGTTTATAGGGTGGAGGAAAATAACTATCGTTAATCACAGTGACGGACTCACGCTTCAAATGACAGGGAACACTTTTAAAATAGTCAGAGTTTGAAAACAAAGCTTCTATTTTAAGATTTGGTTTGTTTCAAACTGGTTTTAAAGACATTGGCCTATTTTACATTATTTCCAATAAGTTTTGTAAAAAAAACTGAATCACTGAAAAAATGGGCCTTACTCGAGTTTAAGCTGAGCTATTTATTCAATTCAGCCCTGTCTTTTTGTTTACACTGCAGGTTCATGAATGCAAAATAACACTTATCAGCTGATGGTTGCTGTGCTCACAGCAAACTGTTGCTAATTTTTCACTTTGCCCTATAATCGATTTCATTTTTGATCTTCATGTGCAAAAGAGAATTAAGCCAATTTGGAGGTAGCATAAAATTAAAAACAATATACATTCATATTTATATGTATTTATAAATATAACCCGGTGCAAGAATCTTGAAATTTGCTTCCAAGTAGTTACCTAAAATTATTTCTAGCATTTCTTTAGTCTTGAACAAGAACTGTCGAAACCAATTGCCTATTATAAAGTAAGTAGAATACTTTTTATTTTCGACCAAACAATATTTTTTTTAATCTGCAAAACTAAACATTCCACACCTTTCATTCTCTAGCTTTGCCATCCTGAAATTACTCAGAATAAAAGAAGTAATTTATCTAATTTAATTATTATTAGTACCGGAAAACTAATTTAAACAAGGGAAATATTTTTAATGTTGAAAACGCTCTATTTAATATTTTAAGAACTATCTCGATACCTTGGAATCTCTAGTTCTCCTTTGATATTTTAAATCCTCCCTTTTTTGGAGACCTCCCTTGAAATTTCTAGACGTCGTCGCATGATATTTTTAGACTTCCCTTGAAATCTCCATACTTTCATGAACAATGTAAGACATCTCTTGAAATCTCTAAATCTCCCTTGAAATATCTACACCTCTCTTAGCATTTTAAAATCTCTTTCGATATTTTTAGTGCTCGCTTGAAATCCACAGACCTCCTTTAATATTTTAAGACTCCTGCAATCTCCAGACCTCTCTTTATATTTTAAACTCTCCTCAATATTTTAAACCCTATCTTTTTTTTTTTCAGACCTCTCCTGAAATCTACAATCCTCACTTAATATTTTTTAGAACTCCGTTGAAATCTTCAGACCTTCCTTGATATTTTGAAACCTACCTTGTTTTTTTTTAAAATTAGCGAACAGTAAAAGGGTTTTGTACACCTTTAAGACGCCAGAGACACAGTGTGAGCATTAGGAAGAGGAGAGAAGGTTTGGATAGGAGGTGTCGATGTGCATTGATTTTAAATTTCTGAACATTGCAATGACAGGGAAAGATAGAGCGTGGCAAGGCGTTCCACATTCGCGTAGTACGGCTAAAAAATGAATCTCTGTACTTCATAGTACGACCGAAGTTGGGCTCAAACAGGCAAGAAACATTGCGTCGATTTTCGAGTGACGTAAACGAGTAAAGTAAACAAATTTCTTGCAACGTCTCAAAAAACCTAGACTTCTTGCGACATTTTTGGCAAAAAGGTGGTTGCTGTTGTACATTCCGAGGATGTCGAGATTTTCTGTTTCGTTAATGCAAGTGCCACTCATAGATAGTGGCAAAGAGGGTTTATCTCGCTTTAACGATACAATACAGCGTTGCGTTTTAGAAGCATTAAATTCCACACGATTTTTTATTCCCCAATTTTTATTGTACAATGCTGTGTAGGTCAGAATTTAATGAGCTAATCATATTTTTCCGTTGCAGTTCCATATCCGGAGAGGAGGGTTCTGAGTCTGGAAACGAATACGAAATGATAAGAGTGCTATCGTCAGCAAACCAATATATTTGATTAGAAGTAGCAGAAAAGAGATCATTTATAAAAATGAGGAAGAGGGTCGGAGACAGAACGGAGCCCTGAGGCACACCAGCATTTTCTTATGAGTTTCAGACTTAAATCCGACCAAAAAAACTTGTATTGAACGGTTCGAAAGAAAATTTCTAATCCAACGAAGAAGAGATTCCTCGATACCGAAAGAACGCATTTTCGATAAGAGAGCAGGATGCCAGAAATATCAAGTGCAATAATCTTACTTTCCCCAAAACAATGCAAAGATTTGTTACACTGTTCGGTGAGATGAACCATGAGATCACCAGTGGACCTATTGCTATGAAAGACGTATTGCCGGTCATTAAGAAGCTTCCGTTCCTCAAGATATTTCTTACGCTGATAATTAATCAGCGTTTCCATGACCTTAGAAAGAAGGGACGTGAGTGCTTTCGGTCGGTAATTTGTGGGAGAAGAAGATTCGCCTTTTTTTGGGATTGGCTGAACAAATGCAGTTTTCCAACTACTCGGAACGAGCCCAGACGGATATGATAGATGGAAAAGCTTACGCAGTGGTTTTGCTAGCGTGGAGGAACACCTCTTCAGAATAATAGCCTGGATACCATCTGGGCCAGCATATTTATGAATGTTGAGATCTTTAAGAACTCTCGGCACAGTTCGAGTACGAAAAAACATTGGCCCTATAGAATCATTTTCACTCTCAAGAACTGGGGGAGTCATGGCACTATCTGTTTAGGTGGAATTTTTGGCGAACTGTCTTGCAATTAAGTTGGCTTTATCAATAGAGCTTAATAAAGGAGTGTCATTGACAACAAACGTAGGAACCGAGGAAAATGAAAAATGCCACATGTTTTTTAGGAATGACCCAAAATTCTTACTGCCTTTGGGACATTGCAGTATTTTTCAGTTGTTTTACAACACTTCTCCTGAAGTTTCTAGAGCTCCTTTGATAGTTAGATAGTTAGTCCTGCCTTGAAATCTCCAGACCTCTCTTAATATTTAAAGACCTCTAAAAACAAAATAGCGTACACGATTAAGTTTGGTACCGAAAACCTTTCAAAATCTTGTACGAGAAAGCTGAGAAGTTGTAGTTAAATTTAGGTAAAAAAAAACATTTCTCTTTTTCGTCGACAAAACTAGTTTTTTTCTTCCAAGATGCATTTATTATGAGATTCTGACATTTAATGATATTGTTAAATTTTTTAATAAATAGACTCATGTGTTCCTGAACAACGTTTGCAATTTTTTTAACAAAACAATTGTTCAGAACGCAACTCGCAACGAAATAATCAATTTATCGAAGGAAACTTTTTGTGAGCGCACTATCTCACGGCATGGGCCTATTGCGTGGTCTCCAAGATCGTTCGATTTATTACCGCTGGACTATTTACTGTGGAGTTATATAAAGTCACTTGTCTACGCTGATAAGCCAAAGACAATTGACGCCTTGAAAGAGAATGTTAGACACGGTATTGACATAGGGCCGTAATTGCTCGAAAAGTGGTCAAATATTGTGCTATTCAGTATAAAGATATTTAAATGGAACAGTTCTTATAAACGTCTTTTTTAGTGATGCTTTTCTTAGGCCAATATCTTTTTAAATACAGTGATGACATATATCTTTCTTGACCCCTTACTTGAAGGTCTCTGAATTGATGAATTGATATATAATTTAACTTTACATTTTCAAATTGTTTGCTTGTAATACAAATATTTTTTTTTTTTTCAAAATGTACCTGCGGGGAAGACAGAAATCATAAGATTGATCTTCAAGTTTTGCATTTATCAATGTTGAGAAGAAGACAAATACACCAATCAAAAAGTGAGTCAGGATCAGATTGCAATTCTTCACAATCAAGGAAACTTGAAACAATTTTGAAAATCGACTAAGAGAAAACAGACGAGAAATCGTTCATAAATAAAATTAAGAGATAAAATTAAATAACTACCTTGTGGAACTTGTTTGATTCGCGACCATTGAAAAATATGAAGTATGACCTATCTAATATATACATTTTGAGAATTTGTTAAACGTTTACTGAAGTCAGTTAAATTACAACTCAATTGTTTTTTACTTGTTTCTTTACTTTATAAACTTTTAATTTCACGATCGTATCAATCTGTAACAAAAGATCTTGATTTTACAATTTTAAGAGCGTCAAAACTAGGACAATAATTTAAAGCAGACCAATTTACATATGAAAATTACGAATTAAGTCTAACAAAATCAGTTTTTTATTTAATTGTCGAAATAGCATTATTACAACTATTAAAGTTTTTTGAAAGTGAACAAAATGACATTAATACGAAAACTATCAGAATTTCTTACAAAAAGCTAGAATTATTTATCATTATTTTGTTTTAAATTTGTCATCCAAGGTGTTCCTATAATACAAAAAAGACAAAAACATCTTTGAATAAATTTTAGACATTTGAATGTAAGAAAGGTATAACGATTTGTTCGTGTACACTTTTGACCAGAAACGAGCAATACCCTTTAATTACAACAAAAAAAATTCATTCAACCATTCAAAAACCCAGTGGCCACCATACAAATTTTCTCCTGCCTTTTTTTCAGTTATGACCTACTTTAACCTTAAAGATAAAACTAAAGGTACTCTTATAATGTACACATAAAATGAATTCACTCAATTATCTCAACAATTAAAACTTCTAAACAAACTTAATTACCAATTTTGTATGTTTTGCCAGAAGTTTTTTTCATGCAAATATTTAAATTAACAAAAATATTAAAAATTCTTAGAAACAAAAACTTAATAAAGCTTGAAACATCCATCAGTGGTTATAAATAGTGAACCAACGCAAATGCTAATTCAATTAAGTGATATTTAAAGCCATGATTATCTTTTGAATGTTTTACAATGCAAATATATAATTCCAGTTTAAAACAAAGTTTTGAATATAATAATTTGCATAAACAACCATCTGAAGTAGTTAAGAAAAAAATAAAAACAATAAATTTAACCTTAAATAGAAATATCACAATCGTTAATCACTCTCAGGTCAATCGGGGAATCATTACAATAAATATACAAGAGTATAACGTCAATATAAATAACACTCCCCTTTGATTAGAAAGTGATCAAAGACTAGATCTTAATTTATTATTATGATGATGTTCTTTGATGAACTTATAGTTAGTCCAAGAAGTGAACAGGTACTAAGTTACCATAATTGGAAATGAGGATAAATATTTAAAGATTTTTCTTTAGAAATGAGATATTTTTAAATTTATCTCAATAATTTTAATTTTATGAATATTTCTGAAGGATATTCCATCATTTATGCCAAATGGACCTGATATCACAAGCAATTTAACAAATTGTCACTTGAGGGATGTGAATAGCCGAGACCCCTCGCCAGCCGCTGCTTCTTCCCAATTCATGAAAGCGCCTGATGGCATTTATATTTTAGGATATGCTTCACATGATAAACAATAAAGATTCTGTTCCTATGGGGGTGGACATGACATGAAATGGAATGGACGCATATGCAACCTACAAAATTGCGTTCCAATTTATTACCCCCATTCCACGTCAATTTGCATAAAGGAGGGGGTAAGGGAGGTGGTTGGAAAATAACCCCACGATGCTGTATGTTGTATGGGGTAGAAGCCTCCCCACGTTTCACAATATAATTTGAGAGGTCATTTCACTTTGGCTCAGCCTCACTCACATTGCTTCTGCTGCAGTGTTTTTTAAATTTTTATTTTTATTTTTTTGAATGAATGAAATTAATTTTTTAACACGAAAATTATACCTACGTACTTTTTGTATTTAATTTTTTATTATTATTAATCCTTTTTCTTTGCAAAGAGAGAAAATGAATGGTTAAATGAAAAATTAATTTCACTCGAATAATAAATGATGACAGTTTTAATTGTCACTTTGGTATTTTTGGAATCCCACAGATAAACAAATTTGTATGGGAAAAAATATTAAATATGTGATTTTATTTGTTTGTATTTTTTTCAAAAAATTATTATTTATGCAAAAATATGTATCTAGTAGTAGAATTGAATAAGCATACATTAAATATATATTTATATGCGAAAAAAGGCTTTTAAATAAAAAATAAAAAAATAACGCCCTCTATTGGTTTTTCGAACTATCTTTATGTTTTTCCGAAAGCGACCAAAACGATGACGACGAAAATAAGTATTTGTACGTCTTTAAAAGTTTATTGGCCATTTACATTGACAACAACAGCAATAACAGAGCGCGGCGTCTTCGTCGTTGATGATGGACGAATTCGTGTTCACTTTTAAACAATTAATTAAAAGAAGATTTAAGATGCGAATGCGTTAATTTATGAGCAAGATGTGTGAGAAATTAACAATTTTGAGGAGGGTGGTTTCTGGTTTATTTGCAGAATATATTGTTATTTTTTAATTTCTTTTCTTTTAATTCGAGATTCTGGGAGGTTTTATGATGATTTATTTTTGTTTGACCGTTCATTAACCTACATATATATAATATTGAACAAATAACATTTTGTGTGTGTTTTTCTGGTAGAAGATTGAACCTTATAGGACAATGGTCCCAGCAAAGCTAATTTTCGATTGTTGCATAATACAATTCTACATAGACAAATTTCTGTAAGGTATTTGAACTTGGTGGTGATTCCTTCAGTTAGATGTTATTGAACTTTATTATAACGTTTGCGTGCATATCAGTTTCAATCAATAATGTATATGGTCTTTCGAGCAGAAGTGACTTAACCTCAAATTCATAGAAGTGGAACAAAAGATTTAGAGGAAAGATCAAAACTTCCAAAGAACTTTGAACTGTCACTATTTCGTACACAAAGTTGAATTGTAATCAACGGCACTGTGCTAGGAAAATAAAAACAAACTTTCTGTTAAAATAAGCATTTAGGTATGATGTTATTTAAAAAAAGCTCTTAAACCTCGAAAAATGTAAGTAATATAAAAAAACACACATTTCTTTTAAGATAGTATGACAGTTTGTAATTTGTTTTTTATTCAGAGTTTTGAACACAAAAATATATACTTTTAAAAATTCAACTTTTTTGATGAAATATTTTCATTCAATATTTTGAATTTTAATTTAAATGTAATGGGTCCGATTTGCCAAATTGAAAATTTTGACATTTCTCGACGTTTCAAGGTCGCTAGAGTCGAAATAAAAGATTTTTAGAAAGATGTCTGTGCGTGCTTGTCCGTAAGTCCGCACGTTCGCGACGTTTTTTTGTCGTACTTAGCTCAAGAACCAATAGAGATATCGATTTCAAATAAATTTTGTTATACAGATGATAGTGCAATAAGATGAAGAAAGGGCTCTCAAGAAAATTTTGTGGGTGGTTTTAAAAAAAACGTGAACATTTTGGTTAACCCTAAATATCTCAAGAACAAAAAATAGAGACTTGAATATATTTTCGATTTAAATATCTTTTCAAAAATTTGAGACATTAGCTTTAAACTAATTTTATTAAAAAAAAAATATTGTTCTAAAAAATCTTTAGTTCTTCAGTTCTTTATTTAAAAGGAATAGCATTACACAGTAGATACAATATCTTCTTTATAGCCCAAGCTTTATATACAAATTCGAATTCGTTTGCTACTTTCGGAGTGATTTAACAAAGCAAAATTTGAGAAATTTTAATTATTTAATGTTATACATACGTAACTCAAAAACCGTACTCAAAAATAAACTAAAATGTTATTAAAAAAATATTTATTTAAAAAGTATAGTATTTGGAAAATAAACAAAAGAATATTTAATTTAATTTAATAGGTACTAATTAAAATATATATCATTTAACATCCATCTTAATTAGGTGTCCCTAGATATTTTTTAAGCCTTAGTTTGAACATGGCTGAGCAGCTTATTAATCTAACAAAACAGGGTAAGTGATTCCATTGACGGATGGCATTTATTAAAAAATGACGCTCAGATATTAAGAAAGTATATCGTTCGGGTATGAGATCACATGATCTCGTACACTGTGGAAAACGGATTCTATTGTTAAGGTAGGAGGGTTGATGTGTTTGCATGATATTATGAAGCAGAATAAAAGTCCTAAACTTGAAAAGATTTTCTAAAGTGAGGCCACATATTGATTTAGCGAATGATGAAACATGTTCTCTTCTTTTCAGTCCGTAGATATATCGTGTAATACAGTTATAGGCGACATTGAGTTTTCGTTTTTGCTCATAACTACAATTCGAAAATAGTTCACAGCCAAACAGCAATATCGGAATTAGTAATGTTTTTGCGAGAATCATCCTAGTTCTAACTGGTGTTATCTTCTGTGTGACGTAAAGCATTCGGAGACCCTCATATGTTTTACCCAGAATTGATTTTATGTGATTGTCCCAATTAAGCTGCTTCTTAAATATAATTCCAAGATTTGTTGCCGTGTCGACTATTTCAATATGATTTTCATTTAGAGCAATTTGAGAGAAGCCTGATATATCAATAGGCCTACGGGATATTATTTAACATTTTGATTTTTTTGGGTTTAAGCAGAGTACATTTATTTCTGACCAGTGTAAAATTCGATTGAGATTATCATTTAGTTCGCTTATTCCATTCTCTACAAGACCTAAAGAACAACTTTTCCGCAATTGGACATCATCAGCATACATATAAATGGAGCAGTTTACAAGACATGAGGGAAGCTCATTAATGTACATAACAAAGAGTAGTGGTCCCATAATTGATCCCTGTGGGACACCCCTGCTTAAAGGCAAGCAGTCAGAAATACAATCACCAACTGGAACTGCTTGAGATCTACCTTGAATGTATGAGTTAATCAGCATTTCTGACATTGATGAGAACTTGAACTGCTCTTTAAGTTTCTTGCATAATATACTATGGTTCACAGTATCAAAAATCTAATAATGTGAGTAAAGCAATGTTGTCACTATCTACCGATTGTCTAATATCTTCTACACTATGCCTTGGACGATGGCCAGACTGGTTTAGGCAAAGTAACTGATTTGTATGAAGAAATTTTCGTATCTGTCCATTCATAATTTTTTCAAATACTTTTGATAAGGAGGGTAAAATAGCAATAGGCCTGAATTCATCTTTGTTCTTGGGAACAAATAACGTCTAAAAAATCTCGTTAACAAAAATAATTTTGAAATCAAACTATCTCATCATATGCAAAATATTGAGTTGGAGTTATCAGGAAGGGGTCGCATCCCAGCTTTTTTTTAATGGTATTGAACACAATCTTTTGTCCATTCTGTGATTTACTTGCGCTATTAGTTTGAAGCGCTGTAATTTTTCAAGTGAATTTTCAAAACAGTATGTGAACAAAGTTTTAAGTTTTCAAAATACAAATATACTTCATGACTTAGTTATAAAATCGGTCAAAAAATTAAAATTAAACTCTTAATCTATAAAATTCTAATCACAAAATTAAAAACTTAGTATTTTAAGAATGGTTTGATATTTTCGAGGTGTACAAAATTATTTAAGTACTGTAAAACTAGCTACATAGTAAAATGTACAAACTTTGCTAGGTAAAATATTACAGGCAGTGTAATTGAAGTTCAAGATATTTTCTGTCAATATAGTCTTTTAACCATTTAAGTTTTTCTTATATTTTGGAAAACAAAATCAATAGGGTTCAATAAAAGCATTGCCATTTCATGAATAATATTTGGGCGACATCATTGTTTTCCAAATATTTAAAATGAGCATTTTTTACTATTTTCTTGAAGTTTTTTTAAAAACACTATCAATTTTTTTATTTTTAAATTCTACACAAAATTGAGTAAATAGTTTTTAAGATTCAAGTAACTACTAATGGAAAAAAAATAGGCTAGGATGCGACCCACACTGATAACTTTCCATCCGGTCTGTCGATTTGTGTTGTTTTGAAAAAGTTGTCATTTGAATTGTTCTTAAAAGTTTCAAAATTACCAAAATATGTTTCAAATAAAGGAATAGATTAGTTTAAAAATCAAGTTTTGTTAAATAGACTTTTTGTCAAAAACATATTTTTACCAATTTTAGTAGCATTTCTTAAATTTGTACAAATTGGATGAATGAAATTAATTTGAGAGATATCAAGAACCAAACATCATTGTTTACCAAATTTCCGTACTATTTCTTGTAGATTTGATTTTTTATGAAAAAACTACTGAATAACGAAACAATATTTTCTGTGGAATAAAAAAAGTTTGAAGACAATATTTTTAGTTTTGGAAAATTTATATGAGTCGAAAGTAAATTTTTTACCAAATTTTTGTATTGTTTTTTTTTTAGGTTTTTATTTTTTGTACGAAAACTGTCAACTTGATTTCTCTTAAATTTTTGCCGAATTTTGAAAACAATATTTCTTATAAGTGAAAATTAGTTGGAAGCCATAATCTCAAACTTTTGAAAAGGTGTTTGAGTCGAAAGAGAGCCTCTTCTGCATCTTTCTGCATATTATTATCTGTATAACACAATTTATTTGAAGTCGATATCTTTTCTGGTTCTTGAACTATTAAAAGTCGAGAAATGTCAAAATTTTCAATTCGACAAATCGGACTCATTACAATAACTTCCTTTGGGAAGTTAATAATACTACCCCAGGCATAGTTTCATATTTTTTTTTTCTATCTGATGGAAATCTTTACAAGATTCAAGAGTGTAGGCCTCTTTTTTTCGCACTAAAACAACTAGTCTATGAAAGATCGACAAACTATCTGTCTCTTTTAGTTTATAATCCATTCAAGGGGAAGTTCCTTCACAAAGCTCTCAAAACATTTTTTCGTACATTAATGATAGTCTCCATTTCGGGGTTGATATGACGTTGATTATGGGATATAGAGTGTTTTAATTACTTTTGTACCATTTTAATTAAAAAAAATGTTTTGGAATGTTTGGTTTGTTAACATTAGTTTAGACATTAGTTATGAATAGACAGGTCAGAGCTCTTGGGAAAATTAAACATTTATTTTATATGCTTAGAATTTCAACTTGGGTGGAATCGCGTTAGGTAATAGTTGATTGTTGACCATCAAAATGGATAATTTTGCTCCACGTAAGGTGATTATCAAATTGACTATCACTTTGTAGCTGTGGTTTGTTAGTGACAGCTATTTAGGTGCCACTTTTATATATTGTGATTAATTTTTTGTGAGAAAGATAATTTGTGTGAACTTCAACACCATTATATATTTAACATTCTGTGAAAAAAGTGAAAAGATATCAAAGTTAAAATAAAAATAAGTGAAGTATAATTCAATGCAAATTTTCTATCAGAGCACCAGAATGAAAAATGACTACAAAAAAGTTCAATTGCTGAGAATCAATTTAAGGAATAAATCAAATATTTTGGAACTTCCTTAAAACTATCAATTTTATTGACTAAGGTGGCGTATAATTTTGGAAGAAAGAAAGTTAAGTTACAAGCCGATAAAAGTAGTGGAAGTGATTAATGTATGTGCTGCATTGCACAACATAGCAGCTCTCGCAATGTGCCGCATCCTGAACCAGATCGTAATGTTCCTTAAAATCATGGGCTTTATTTACCTTCAGCTGAAGGTAACCTCGCAGTACAGCAACCAAAAGAATCCGTGATGGTTAAAGGGATTATTTGTATACGAACAATTAGTTCAATAAAAATGTCGCTACGGGAAATAAATAAATAAATAAAAAAACAATGTCAATGCTAAGAAGCAAACAATAAACAAACTTTAAAATACAAAACAAAACAAAAAAAAACATTATGAACACAACATAAAAAAATATCCCAATAAAAAACAACAGCTGGTCGAAATAACATTTAAGTCTGTTTGGTGGCTTGAAAATTTCACCAAATCATCATATTACTTAAACTTGCAAAAAAAATTGCACAAAATTTCATGTGACCGAACATTCCAATAATAATATGTAACTACTACCAAGCAATTATAAACTTTTAGTGATCACTTAAGCAGTACAAAAGAAGAGTTGATAATCGAAATTGGCTATCAAAACAGTGACAGTCAACTATCGCCTTCGCGATTTAACCCCTGCATTTAGCAATTTTTCGTGAATCTTTTGTTACAGATTTATCCCGCACCAATACTGCAGTGTTATCAACAACGGTGGCCATGATAGCATTGATATTTACTGATAAAAGGCTGGCCCTAGGGCACTTCCTTGCGGTACACCGACTTTATTTTACTTCCAGGTACTTTTCGTTTGTGGAGAGGTCCTTATGTGGTTTGTGATCATGTCTCAAATTCCAAACCTAGTCAAAAGCTAGAAAAACATCTAAGAATTTAAACGTACTTGTTTTTCCCTTTTCCACTGCACCCGTGATTCAATTGTATTGTTCCAAAACTCCAAATTCATAGTTCAGAATAAGTCTTCTTTCTTCTTTTGTTTTCCTGAGCCTTTTCAATATAAATTTTTCAAAAACTTTTGTACAAGCGATATTGATCTATAAGACGTTGATTCTGTTGGTGCGACTTACCTTGACGTCTGCAATTTTCCAATGTTATTTTACATATCTTAGTTTAAGGCACTCGTTTATTATAAATTTGAGTTTTTAAAGGCTATTGAAAATTTCACATTCTTCGTTCGTACCAAAAAATTGTAAGGAACCTGTAGACGTATTTACTGGTATTTTTTGTCAACATTTTATAATTTTTTTGGAAAAAAATATGACCTATTATTTAAATATATCATTTGTTATTCTTGTCTCGTTTCGGTATCTTCCCAGTCTAGTTCAACTGTTTCTTACCTTTTTTTAAATTACTATAGTATATGATTTCTATACTGGAAATATTGTTAAAAAATGCGTTGAAACCATAAAGACCTAAAAGATTGACGCTTTTCGGATATTAGAACAAGAAATTGTTCGTCTCGTGGTCAGTTCTTAATATAGTTGTTCAATAAGTCGAATGCTTTCCCTTTTTTCTAAAAACTCTCATGTTGGTTTCGTAAGCTGTCTTGACACTTAATCGAAAAAAAGAACAAAATCTAATAATCCGTCCAAGAGAAGGTATTTTACGCACACTTGAAATGTGTGTTAATTAAAATAAGAAACATCACTACTTCTGCCCTGAAATTAAAGTCTGTTTTTATTTCGTAGTTTTTTTTTATAATGTGTTTATACAAGAAATTACATTACAAAAAAAAACGCAGTTTATTGACCTCTAAACATAGAAATAATTAATAAATACCGCATAAAGTTATTTTTTACCACTCGGACTGATTCATTCGAATTTGATTGCTGTGGTCGTGCTATTGGCGCCAACATTCATTAAAAGCAATGAAATATTCTCCAACTTAACGCATTAAATTGTTATCAAATCCACACAGGAACATGCAGTCTACAAGTTATCCAATATGGATAACTACGAATTAAATAAAAATTCACATGACTAATATTAAAGAAACGAAATGAAAAAAGTTATCAGACAGTATAAAGACCTTACGGAGAGCCCAGCGGCTGGAGGAAGTGCGGCAAGCGACATGACTCGACGTCGGAAAAAAAATGTAAAAAGTTTTCCTCATTCGATTATAACGTTCTTTGATATGTAAAAGCGTAACAAATTTTACTCTTTACAATGTAAATGTAACGACATAATATACATAAGCTTCTCTATAACATGTAAATACATATGTAGACATAGAGGCACATAAATTTGCCCCACATAAGTAATATTTTCTTTTATGACGAATTACGAATAATTCCCATGAACATATTCAATTTACTCATACGCCTTCTCGGAAAGCTTTTCATTTGTATGTATATTGAATAAAATCCTTTTTAATCCTTTGACGGATATCAACCCGCACCCAACTACCCCCACACACAAACAACCAAAACCCTTAGTTCCAAGTTCCAACCATGTGAATCAACAAATGAAATACAAGTTTGTCTGAGTGGAAGTGACGGAGTGTTAACCCACAAAGTGCAAAAAAAAAGGTTGTGTAATTTTGTTTTTCTACTTTTTGTACCTATTTTTTTTTTTTTTTTTGAAGACCTACTGCAGCAGAGTAGTCAAGGACTATTGAAATATTACAAAGAAAAAAGTTTGCTTTGATAAGAAAATATACAGCTTTGAGCTCAAAGGAAACAAATATCTCTTAAACCGCAAGAACTTACAACTATGGTGGATTTTTTAGAGCAAGCAAAAAGGATTTGGTTGATTAATTAAAATGTGTATATGTATAATATATCCTTAAAAATAAAAACATTTCAGTGGTTTAAATTCGACGAGGTTTAACGAGAAAGGGATTATGTGGTACTCATTAAATTAGTATATGACATAAACATAAAGTTCTGTCTGAGGTTCTGATGAAGTCTAAAGATGTGCAGAGTTCATCCTTAGAGCATGGTTTGCAAAAATATACATCTTTCTAATTAAAGAGATCATCTTTGATAGAGTGTATAAATGGTAACAAAAAATAAAAGAGGGAATAAAATTTAAAAGTATGTTCTAACTTTGAAATTAAGTTGAAACTCGATTAACCTTTTAAAAAATACTTTGCACTACGAATTGACTCACCGAATGAAATTATAAATTTGGATAGTTACGCAAACATAAAATTAACATCTACAGTTAAAAGTTTATCACGAGATGGGAAAATTGACTATTCAGTCTAATTTCTCATTACTTTTTGTTCTCAAAGTTCAAGGCCAATATCACTTTTACGATCTCATAATATTTCTTAGACAACTAAATCATTGCCATATTATGGAGAAAAGAATGAATTTTTGATTTTCATAGTATGTATTAAAAAATTAAGCATTTTAAAAGCAATAAATCATTTTTTTATGAACCAAACATAAAATTTAATATATATTTTCAGAATTTGACCAAAACAACAAATTTCAAACGCAAACCTTTGATGGGGGATCACGATTTTCAAAGGCGCTTAATCCACTACAAACCATTTACCAGAGTTGTATAAGGTAATACAATTAAACATAATACAACCAAAATATTGTATTCTTTATTAACAGAATCGTGTTGGATGTACTTGTTGTAGTAATTAATTAAATTTGAGACAATTGAAGAAAATTTAAACTATAGTGCAAAACAAGTTCAAAGTTTAAACCAAAGATTTATGCAGAGTTCTGGCAGACGATTCGTTAGTAGAGGAACACCGCAAGGTGTTCACACGAGGCTAAGTACCTGGGTCTTATTTTAGATAAAAAACTAAATTGGAAACCAATGTACAGGAAAGAGTAAAAAAGCTGCTATAGCACTCTTTTCTTGCAAAAAACTTATTGGTAATATATGGGGCTTACAAACCCAGGATCTCGCATTGGCTATATGCACATCGCTAATTAGACCGATTTTTATGTACGGTGTGGCAGCATGTGGCACTGCTTTAGGGAAAGCTATAAACCGCTACAAATTTAATAAAGTCTAACGTTCAGCTTGCCTATGTTTAAGCGGATCGCGTCGAACGACCCCATCTGCGGCACTTGATACCTTACTCTACGTAACACCTCTTGACATATTTAGCAAACAAATAGATGAAAGCTCTGCTATTCGCCTCAAAGCTTCATCGTAGTGGACTAACAACAATATTGGCCATTCCGTAATTCTTAGGTATTTAGAATCAATTCTAAAGCACACAGACTACACCATCCCAAACTGCAATTCGACAGAAATTTCCAGATTTCTATACCTCCCAGATCTTTTTGGGAGGATAGGACATTCTTGGAGGATGGGTCAATCCATTTTTATACGGATGGTTCAAAAACAAAAGAAGGGGTTGGTGGAGGTGTGTACTCTGAACGATTGAAATTAAGTCTCTCATTCCGTCTTCCCAACCATTAAAGCGTGATCAAGGCGGAACTTTTGGCGATAAAAGAAGTCTTGGCCTGGCTTAAAGAAAACGTGATATCGACATCTGATATCTGTATCTTCTAAGATAGTCAGTCCGCTATTACATCTCTGGACTCTATCTCTACAAACTCTATAACAGTCCATAACTGTCGGCACAACAGTTTAATATTCACCTTTACTGGGTACCGAGCCAAAGAGACATTCCAAGTAACTGTAAGGCAGATGAACTCGCCAGGAACGGTACAGTACAGCCCTTTCTACCACATTTTGCAAATGTTGACTTACCAATCGCTTCATGTAAACTATTGGTAATGCAGGACGCTATGAAGAAGACAAACACTAGGTGGAACAACATCACCACGTGTCAGGTCACAAAAAACATCTGGCCAACACTAGATTTAAAGCGATCAAGGTGCTTGCTATCTCTAAGCAGATCGCATATAAGCTCGATAATAGGTGCCATGACCAGACACTGTCTAATAGGGAAGCACTCCACGCGGCTAGGCGTATTCTCAAATGACTTTTGAAGAAGCTGTATGGACGAGGAAGAGGATTAAACAGTTCTTCACCTTCTCTGTACATGCCCTGCTCTAGCTCAAAAACGCAAAAATTACCTATTGCATTGAGCTTAGGAGGAAGCCTCATGAATTATGTGGTATCACAATGGGAAATTAAACTGGCCTAAGTGTGTCTTATTCCGACATGGACAGCCACTTTAACCTAACCTAACCTAGCCTCAGTAGAATACAGTGTTGACCATTCAACGTTTCTGAACCTAACTTCGGTCTTACAATGAAATTCTAAGCTTACAAATATTACAACTCAGTTATTTCAAATTTGACTCAAACAATCGGATGTACATTCAAAATTCAACAAAATTGGGTCTTTGAACAAAGAATAAGCCTTCAAAAAACAAATTAAAACCCGGAAAAACAGGGTTCTTCCCAAAAACGTTAAAAACCATGGGGTTTTGTAACCAAATTTATTTTTGTTTATATTGTAAAAATAAAAGGCTTAGAACCTTTATAGCACGGTATTTCATGTAGTTTTTTTTAGTTAGTTAGTTTAATTGACTTCGAAGTATACAAGAACAAAACAATGTATTCTTAATTGTAAGATTACACAAGTCTTTAAATGGTTTGGCCAAAGGCCGTCTACCATACTGATTTTTTTTATTTATGTATATTAAGCTAATTAGATACAATTTGATAAAATACTCTTTATAATTTTCAAACTTTAAAACCTTAAAAAGCTTAAAAAATTTCCTCAACTATTCCAGTTCTATAGCGAAGAACATTCAATGAGCATTCATATAGAAGGTCCCAAACTAGTTCTCCATTCAAGATGTTGATCGTTTCTTCTAAACCGAGTATATCTCTCCAAAAATAGCGCTTTCGGAACTCCTTGAGTATTGGACAAACTCCTAGGAAATTAAATACATCTTCGGCATCTTTGGGATTGCATAAATCGCAGAATATTGGCAGTTCTAGACGGTGAGGAACGTAGTTCAAATTGATGAGTTCACCTCTCACTTTAAATAATAAGCTGATTTTTTGTGTACTGTTTTTTGCCAAGAAGTAGGTGTTGTGGCTCAAGAAATGGTTACCTTTACTGTAGTAAGATCTGCAAATAGATGCTTCAGCTTTAGTCATTAACTTATCGTACATCATGTTGCCGACTTTTTTCAGCAAGTCATCAAAATCAACTTAAGCACTTTGATTTTTTTGTCTGCTGATATTGAAAAGGTAGTTAAGCATTAAATTGCAAGTTTCTTATGCACGAAACTTCAGAATTGATAGCTTGTGTGAGTATTATTCGCGAAATTCTTTCGCCATAAGTAATTTAAGTATGTCTAAAAAGAGGGCGTCAATACTATCCAATAGGCTTAAGTAAGTTGCGGGAGCACCAGCCCAGATATGGGAGTTATACTCAAGCTTTGGACGTATATAAGTCTTGTAGATAACAGCCAGATTAGAGGGGGAGAAAAACTTCTCGCATCGCCTAAGAAAACCCAAACATATTTAGGTATTTTGGGCGACATCGCGTACGTCATTTATTTATGGATAATGGCAAGGGGGGTATACTTCGCTTTAACGATACAAGACAGCATTGCGTTTTCGAAGCATTAAATTCCACGCGGTTTCTTATTCCCCATAAAATGCTGTTTAGGTCGGAATTTAATGAGCTTATCATATTTTGTCGTTGCAGTTCCACATCCGAAGAAGAGGGGTGTGAATCAGAAAACGAATATGAAAAGCTAAGAGTACTATCGTCAGCGAAATAATGTATTAAATTAGATGTTGCAGACAGAAGATCATTAGTAAAAATGAGAAAGAGTGTTGGAGATAGAACAGAGCCCTTGGGCACACCAGCATTTATTTTGTGGTTTTCAGACTTGAATCCATCCAATACAACTTGTATTGAACGATTCGAAAGGTAATTACTAATCCAATGAAGGAGGGATTCATGAAAACCGAATGCACGCGATTTCGATTAGAGAGCCTGATGCCAAACCCTATCAAATATCAAGTGCAATAATCTTACTTTCTCCAAAACTATGTAAAGATTTGTTCCTATGTTCGGTGAGATGAACCATGAGATCACCAGTGGACCTATTGCAATGAAAGCCGTATTGTCGGTCATTAAGAAGCTTTCGATCTTCAAGATATTTCTTGAGCTGATAATTAATCAGCGTTTCCATGACCTTGGAAAGGAGGGACGTAAGTGCAATCGGTCGGTAATTAGAGGGTGAGGAAGATTCGCCTTTCTTGGGAATAGGCTGAACAAATGCAGTTTTCCATCCGCTCGGAACGAGATCCTATTAGCTGGCTTTGCCAGCGATTACGAACACCTCTTCAGAACAATAGCGGGGATACCATCCAGACCAGCAGATTTATGTATGTTAAGATCTTTTAGGACTCCTGCCACAGTACGAGTGCGAAAAAAGATTTGCCCCATAGAATCATTAACTCGCTCAAGTACAGGCGGAGTCATAACACTCACTGGTAGCTTTGAATTGGCGGCGAACTGCCTAGCAAAGAGATTTGCTTTCTCTAAGGAGCTAACAAATGGAGTATCATTTACAACGAGCGTTGGAACCGAGGAAGAGGAAGAATTCCTCATATTTTTTACAAATCACCAAAAATTTTTACTGCCTTTGGGACATTGCAGTATTTTTTGCCGTAATTTTTGGTCATGTTAAAATTTGGTCCATCGAATATGGGCGTTGCAGGCCTTCCTGGCTTGCTTGAACTTATTTCGATTTTTCTCAGTTGGATTGGCTTTAAAACAATGGAAACTTACCTTCTTGAACCTAATAACCTCTTTACAGCTCGCATCAAACCATGCGTTTTCCTTTGGTCTGATGTTTTTAACCCTATTCGGGATAAAAGTTCTCATTGCCAGGAGTATCAAACTTGTGATCATATCAGCGCTGGCGTCAACGTCACTATCGAGGAAGCATAGTAACCAGTTAAAGATCCTAAAATAATTATTAAGACCATCCCAGTTGGCTTTCTCGTATTGCCAAACGGTTCTCTTAGGAGCTCTTTCTTTAACTGGAGAGTTTTTACACGAGAAATTTGCTGATATGACACAATGGTCAGATGAGCCTAGAAGAGATAGAACACTAATAGTGTACTTACCAGGGTCAGAAGTAAGAAACAAGTCAAGAGTATTTTCTGCTCGACCTACCACGTCCGATATTCGAGTGGGCTCGTTGACCAGCTGAGTTATGTGGTTTAACTCAGCAAAGATCTCAGCACACACTCCTTCTGGTGTTGACTGGCCCGAATGTTGAAGCCATGAAGAATTGTGTACATTGAAATCGCTCGTAACAACGATTTCAGTGCGAGGATAGGACGAAACAATTCTTTGGATGGAATCAGACAAAGCATCAAATTCACGAGAAGTTGACACTCTGTCAAGATTGGGGCTTCGATAAAGGAAGCAATAGTGAATGATTTGCTTATTCACGGAAAATTTAAACCACATAAAATTGAAAAAAGAATTGGTGCAGAGACCATATTGTGGCAAAAACTGATAAGCGACATCATTCCTAATGTATATGACGAGACCATGATGGGAAAGTTGAAGCCTATTTGTCATTAGCTGCATCTCGTATATAGGAAAACTATATCGTCCGCAAACATCAGTCCTGTGATATTTTTTCTCCTCTTATATCAATACTTCCTTTCACCGAATCAGTTATGTCATTTATGTATAAGATAAAGAGAAGAGTATTTAAAACGCTTTCTTACTTGACGCCCATTGACGTACCGAACTCATCTGAAAGAGAATTTCCATCCCAAACTCGTGCGACATTTTTGTACAAGTTTAGTTGAGATTCCATTTTTATAAAGCTTGTAAAAAAGTGCTTCCCAAGGAATTGAATCGAAGGCTGCTTGAAAATCCACAAAAAAGCGTAAAGCTTTTTTAATTTATAAATATCAGCAATATTTATTAATGAACAAATGTGTTCAATTGTCGAGTAGTTTTTCCTAAAGCTAGCTTGGAATTCGTTTGATATTTGCTCAGATCCGAGCCAGTCGTTAAGTCGATTATATAATACCGAGCCAAGGATCTTTACTGCTGTATTTAAAAATGAAATGCCTCTATAATTTGATGGATCTTCAAAATTGCCTTTTTTATGTAGCGGAAAAATAATTGACTTTCGAAAACTCTCGAGGACGTCAGCGGTGTTGAAAATTCTGTTGTACTTCAAAGTTAGAAGCCATAAGAAATCTGGAGTAATATTTTTCAAATATTCATACGCTATTCTATCTTCCCCTTGTGCTTTATCTTTTTTTGCTTTTTCAATAACTCAATATTTTTACCTCATTTTGGGATATAGGCGCATCCAGAAACTCATCAGTTATTAAATTTATTTATTTTTTATAATTATTTTTTTATAGCGGTACAGATAATGGGGTATGTATGTCTCTAATTGATGTAGGGTAGTAGTAGGTGGAGAAAGACGCTATGTCTGTCCGGGTAACTCTTAAACAGTGCCAACGTACCTAGGTCTTCTCCGTCATTCATTTAGAAATAGTGAATGGCTGAGTAAATAGTTATAAGCTTCTTTCGTACACGTAGCAGCAAATTTGGTTAGGACTGCATTCCCTGATCCTAGCAGCAATCTAGATAATAATCATTCACCATAAACATTGTACTTCGTACATTTAGAAGAAGTGGACAGCGAAACAAACGAGGGGAAGAAAAATGGGATTCAAAAATTACGGTACGATCCTCTACTTGAGGTATTAACTTTACTTAGGAATCCTTCCTTTTAGTGTTCTCGAGACTAATACCAAAACTATCGAAAAGGCTGAAGACATATGCAATGTTCTGAGAAAAGTCAATGAATTCAAAACAAGTGAATAGCAAAATCTCAATGCCAAATATATAGAGGAGTTAAATTTTAAGGGCCGATGTTGATTTTGATTTCATTTCTTTTTCTTATGGCAATATTGGTATGGTTCAGTTATGTATGCAACAAAATACTTGCCAAAAGGCCCCCTTGACCACAGCATCACAACTCCATTCGATGATCTAAGTATTCGATGATGCTAAGCCAAAATTGAGGTCATATGCCATTAATGTAATGAACTATCTCATTCCTAAGCTCTTGAAACACCTTTCTATCAAATAACCCCAATGAAACAAGTCCAAAGTTGTCAAATCAGATGATCATGGTGGCCAATTGACCTAACATTGGTTTTTTCACTGAAATACATTTTGGAAAAAATACGGCCCGATTATGTTGTTAGCCCATAAACTGCATCAAACAGTCACTCTTTGTGAGTGCATTAAATTGTTTTTTTGACAATCACTTTAAGATTATCATTCGCCCAAATGCGGAAATTCTGCTTATTGACTATTCGACTGAGGTAAAAATTTCTTGCCACCATTCTGACCATTGAAAACGCTTGAAATGGTCGAGAGGCTTTAGTTGTTGAGTCAAATGCACCTTGTTTATCAACGTCTAGCGTCAGAGTTGCAATTTTTGGGTTCGACGACGGAGTTGAGGTGGTTGGCTTTTCAGCCACGCTATTTTTGGGTTCGACGTACAGCAGCAATATTTCCAACAGTACGAGCATGCATTGGTGTTTTCACATCTGCTACAAACCCGGTTTACTCAAATTTGCACGATTTTTCCGAACGTACGCACATTTGGACGAATAAATTGACTGAAAAAATCACTTAGTGCACAATATGCATTTTGATTTGAACGCCCATTTTCAAAAGTAGCCTGAATAAGTTGAATGTGTTGCTCGATTGTTTAACTTTACATGGTTCAAATTGAATTACCTGAAATTAAGAAAATGTGAAATAAAATGCAGACAAAACTTGATGTTAAGGTGTGGTTTGCATTCAGCATCGGCCTTAATTTAACCACCCTTTATTCTCTCAGCATCTTTATTTTAACGCTTTGTTACAATCCCTAATTCCAAAAATTAATTAATTAAATCTTACTTGTCAGCATCAAACGTGACAAATACTTAAATAACGGCCTATTTATAGTGAAACCCCTTATTAGAAAACCAATTATATCAGAATTAAATTACTGATATGTGAACAATTGGGCTAAAGTTGGCCATCAACTTTTTCAGATGCGTTATTTTATAATATTAAATTAAAATCTAATATTTTTTCAATGAAACACATACTTTACCATTTAAGAGGAAAAGTAAAAAATGGATTTATGTTTTCTGTTTTTGCTTTCAAAATTATAATCTTCATTTAAGATTAAACACTTGTGACATTTGTGATTGAACATTTATTATAATTTATAATTCAAAAATACAAACAAGCTATAAAAAAAATAAACAACCTCACAAAAAATTCTAAGAATCACTGCCCCCAAAAAAAAAAACCGCTGCTACCAATTTGATTTGTTTGAACAAATGCGCCACACCATTTCTTTGAGTTCCAATTTTTTGAGGTTTAAAAATATTAAATAATAAACAAACAATAAATTTATTTGGTTTATTATCGATGTGAGTGTGCTCATCAACGCCAAAATAAATCGTTTATTATATTGTACAAATATATTCACACATACGGCAGCTTTATATTATATTTTTAGCGGAAATTTGTTTGATGCTCGAGGTGATCTGGTTTGATTTGTTTTGGTAGTGATTTTTATTTTGTTCTTGTTTACTTGAAAGAACATACATTTTGAAAAATTCCTTACTATCATTTCGAAGAAAATTAGTAATTTAATGAATGGCATAGAATTCAAGATGAGGTACAAATCCTAATACTTAATTTGTGGCCTCGAAATTGATTCAGTAGTTCCAAAAATATGTAAACAATGCTAATTGCCCATAACAATATTCATAGAGGAAACTAGAAGACTAATTCCTGAATTTTCTTGAAAGCTTTTTTACTATTTTGTTCAGTTTTTTTGGTAAAACTTTCTCCACCATACTTAAAACTATATTCCATACATCAGACTCTGTGACTTCCTGAGGAAGAACCACTCAATTCTTATGAAAAATTCCGAAACTAGTAAAACGCGTTGATACCCCATGCGTTGCTTATAAAGAAAAACATGAAAAATTCTAACAAAATTGCATCAATATCTGCCAAAAAGGAACGTTTTAAGTTTATTTCATCAATTTCCGTCGAAATAAAAGACGACGTCCAGAAAAAAAAACAAATTTCAACAGGAAAGACTTTCAAAATAATAACCAAATCTAACCCAAAAAAAAAATAAAAACAAAAATAGAAAAGAAGACAATTTCGAACCAATCTCATCAACTTAAGCGAGAACAGTTTGAGGAAATTGTTAAAAATATAAAAAACAGGAAAAAAACATGAATATAATAACGCTTCGTAAAATACCCAACGACTTTCTTTATATATACGAGTACATCAAGGACGAACGAACTAACCGATTATCATAAATATCTTGACGCAAACGCTTTTTCCCATAGTTAAAATCGATGGTGCGAAATGTCTGCAATATTAATTTGATTTGCTGATGGCGATAGCGACGGCGGCAATGGTGATGGGCGAGGAGAATTTTTCACGCAAAAATTGTGGAGTTGAGTGCCTCCATTTCAACGACACGAACAAATTCCCAAGAAAACTTTCATTTCAACCCAAAAACCATAAGACGACCGAACAGAACAAGAATATTTGCAAAATATCCTTTTAACATCCTGAAGTCTCAAATATAATATAAAACGTTACCATTCCAGGATGTCTGGCTTGGTTGGGTTGGCTTGCCTTGGCCTTAGAGCAAGCACAAGCATAGCCTGGTCTAATGGAAAAGATGGGTTATATGCAACAGAACATCAACCCGTTTTGTCGAACTATGAACGTACATAGGTACATGGCTTCTGGCTTATGGCTATGGCTCCTCCCAATCCCAATTGTGTTGTTCATTCGACTTTTAATTTAAATAATTGATTCTTAGGATGGACGTTCGCCCGCATCCCCAATTCGCTCACAGCAGCAGACCGAGTCCCGCGTCCACCACAACTCTTAGCCGACTTTACCAGGACACCACCACAAAGTTTCTTCTTCCTATTTATCCGCACCAGAAAACCTAAAGAACCCGGTCCCGGACGTAATGTAATACAATAAATTAGGTGATTGTTTCCTTCCTCTTGCTGAATGTTGGTGAATTGGTATGGATTGGTGGCTGGTGTGGGTCTTGGGTTCTGGGTTTTGAAGAAATTCAAACTATACGGAAAAGGATAATTTCGACAGCAAATTTGCATTATAAAGATGATGGTTGTTTTTGCAGCGAATTTAGTTCCATGACAATATCCACGGAAATAACATTTTGATGTTCCATTACGAAAATTAATTGTATCGACTGTCAAACTGTGTGTGACTAAATGATCAATGAACCCATCAGTGGCATCCTTTTTCCTGTCACTTAGCAGGAAGAACACAAACGAATACGATATAAAGCGATATGGATGGTGGCGGCGAAGCGGTGATACGAGCGACGACGATTTATACTCTATACAAGTTGACGTACCTTTTTATTCTTGCAGTGCGTTTGATTTTGAAAGCTACCGAAACCGTTCCGAAACCATGATTTGTCTGGCATGACTGGTAGCAGGATATCATTCCGGTCATAGACATCTTGTTTTTTTTTTCTTTTTTATGTTTGGGGAAAAAGGGGGAAATATCCCGATTCATGGGTTCGGTTATAACGAGATAATAAAATCGAAGTGAAAAGGAAACTAAACTCTGACAGAAAGGATATCAACACCCAGCTAAAGGGAATCCTGAACAAATAAAGACGGAGGCGCTTTTGTAGGTATGGTGGTGGGTGGAATTTTTCTTCTAAGGACGACGACGACGAAAGAGTGAATCGCAATTGAACGAATGTGGAAAAGTGCACATAGCATATACCATCATCATCGATAGATAGGTAGACAGCCAGGCGCGGCGTATTGTGTACAGTGCAGTGCTTGTCGAAGGATGTAGAATGGATGTCGTGCGTGGTTGAATATAGTTTGACAGGTATATCGGTTGGAATTAGATACGTTGGATCTGTCAAAGTAAAAAACATCCAAACTTTGATTCAAACGAATCGACAAAGCCGTTTTCGGCAGACGAAAGGGAACGGCAGACGCGCGATGAGTTGCAACTTGCATATATTGCCGAATCCAAAATGTCGAGGATATTAAATTGATCAAGCTGAGGTAGGTATTAGGTACCTTTACTCGAAGTCGTAGTAGCTTTTTCAAGGAATGTGCGCTTCGTTTTCAAAAGCTTTTGACATATGCTATTAACATCAGAAAAATCGAATTGGTATTTTTTGTTGGTGTTCTTCATATCGTTGTTGTTGAGGATGTTAAGGGAAGGTATAAAGTTAAAAGGAAAGTATTTTGTATTGAATTGCACAAAAATGCTAGACTGGAAATTAAATAAAATGTGTCAAAGTCAATCTATGTGTAGCTTTTTTGAACGAAAAGTAGATTGATGTATCAATGTTTCGGATATCACGTTTTATATGATGTGACTATATTTATTGATTTTGTTTTTTATTGGTTAAAGGAAATAGGAGAAAATTGAAGAGGGAATTTAATTTATTTTTTGTAAAAGTCAAACAAATCAAAAAGAAAGGTGAAGACTACAGTGCATGTAAGTTGAATCTTCTAAGCGATTATGGAAACACATTTCTTCCAGAGAAGCACAATACTTAGAGAGAAAAAAAACAATAACTTTACGATTTTTAACTATGTGTCTTCAAGTTAGGAATTTTTAAAACAAAGTGTAATTAGGGAAAAAATAAGCTCATTTCGGCAGTGTCAAAAAATGTGGGATTATGTATTTTAGAAAAACAGTTCTACGTGATTTTTCAATTAAAAAAAAAACAATATTCCATTTTCTACATTTACTACTCATTATTGTACATAACCTGTTTTTTCTTACAAAGATGGTTTTAAGACTATCAAAATGTCACTAATATTTATAAAACCATGGCTATTTTTTTTTTTTTTTTTTGAGTCTTTCCATCTCCCATTTATCTTTCCCTTGATATTGCATCTTTTGATAAAATATTGTATGAAAATCGTAGAATCTTGTAGGGTCTCACTCAACAAACTTCTCCATTTATTTTCATTGAGTTTGGCATCAAGGTTTCTTATCGAAAATTCGTGCTTTTGGTATTCTTGAATCTCTTCCTCTTTGGATTATAAACTACCTTTCGAACCGTTGAATACAAGTTTTTTTAGATAAATTCAAATCTGAAACTCATTAAATAAATGCTGGTGTTTCCCAGGGCTCCGTTTTGTCTCCGACTCTCTTCCTAATATTCATAACCGATCCCTTGTCTGCCACTTATAATCTATTAAACTGTTTCTCTGACAAAAGTATCCTCAGCTTTTCATATTCGTTTCTAGATTCACAATCTTGTCCTTCAGATGTGGAACTTCAACGGCAGCAAATTATAAGCTCATTAAATTCTGATCCCGACAGCAATGTACAATGGAGAATTAAGAACTGTGTATAATTTAATGCTTCAAAAACTCAATGCTTATTAATGTCGTTGAAACGTAACCCACACCCGATGCCGCTATCCATGAGCGGCACTTGCATCCAAGAAACTGATCAACTTGCAGTACTCGGTATGTGTATCACAGATCACCTCTTATGAAATGATCAGATATTCGATATCGCTTAGGAAATGATATTCCCTTGGGGGCCTGTATGTTATTAAAAACCGTACAGCTCTGCGTTTCATCTTCTCCACCAATCACCTTCTAAGAATACGGGACCGTAGATCACCCGAAAAACATTGGTTGTTCGAGAAAGAGCTTTACTACTCAAGCACTTTCTTAGTCCAAAGAAGCAGTGGTTAGCAAAATTAATCATCACTTTACAAATTCTCCAAGAGTAATTCTTGTCATGAAAAGTGCTTTCTCAAATTAGCTGTTCGGAATCGGCTTAAAACAGTACTCAAACACAGGAATTGTTGAATGGCCACCCAATTTTAATTATTTAAAAGTTGGTAAAAATTGATTTACGACTCAAATTTGAATTTGAAAAATTCGAGACTATGGCTTCAAAGTAAAAGAGAAAAATCGAATTGATACTTGTTTTCTATAAAAATAAAACCCTAAAAAAAAGCATTACCAAAAGATGGTAAAAAATTACTTTGGACTCAAATATCGTTTAAAAATTACAAATATTGGCTTCAAACTAATTTTATCGCACCGAAAATATTGTTTTAGACATTTAGTAAATTGTTTATAAAAATCCAACAGTCAGTATTTTTATAAAATAAAAATCTTCAAAAAATAGTACGAAAATTTGGTAAAAATTGATGTTCGGTTCTTGATATCTCGTGAACAATGGAAGATATTGACTTCAAATTATGAAATTAGTTTTCGGCTAAAAATCTCGTTTACAAAAAAAAATTTGAAATAAAATTATTTCACTATATCAAAAATATTGTTGGTAATTTTTAAGAATAATTCGTCTGACAACTTTCTTAGAAAAACATGAAAATCTACAATCTTTTAAGCAAATAAGTAGAAAGAAGGGATGGGAAGTTATAAGGAAAAAATTAGGACTAAAATTGAGCATGGAAACCGTGTTTTGACAAGATATAAATGATGTTCTGTAAACGCTAATTTTAGCGGATAGAACACAATTTTGAATTAGGAAACCATTAACTTTAGTTTAAAATTGGAAATTAGTTGAAAATTTTGGTTGAAAGGTGAGATACCATTTGAGCAAAAAAAAAAGATGGCAAAATAATTTAATTTTCAAAATGTCTTTAAATTCTAAACTGTCGATTTAAGAAAACAAATCAATGTTAAATCTACACTTTTTCAACACAACATTACCAACTGGTTCAAACACCCTTAGCTCGTAGGAATTTATAATTTAAAAAAAAAATGAAACATTAGTCAAACGCAAACAGTGAACCTACGTCAAAATAGAAGGTTTCTTTTTAAACAAAATGTTTATCCTGTCCTTGGAACCCCATTTTCTATTTTCATTCTTCTTGTCAAAAAAGCAAAAAAAAAACTACAAAATATTATTAATGAACAAATTCGTTATTTTAAATACCTTTTCTTGTCCCACACAAACACAATCACCAAAATCATTTATCCCCCGTTTAATAAATGAACCTGAGTAACAAAACTCTCGCTAAGTGCTGCTGATAAACAATTTCTTATGGTTTTTGATATCGTGCCGCAAGCAGAATTTAGTTCATTGAACACCTGAATGTGTCTAAATCTGCAATTTACTTATAGGTTATGCATAGGTACCTTACCTTTACCTATAATCGACTTGTACAAACACAACGTCCTTTTCCACTCAATAACTAAGATTAATGAATCGCAGTCAGCAAATCGTTTACCCACCGTTCATTTTGTGTGCTTAAACTCTATCCAATATTCAATATAAGTATATCCAGCTTTAGGTCGACTATAAGGAGATTGCTATAGCATATCTAGACCTACCCACCTAAAATGTATCCGAGAGAAACAGAAGTCATAAACTTTACGCAAAATACACAATAGCTGCCACCACCATCGCCGCTGCCACCGCTGCCGTACGTCGCGTCCGTCCCTTCTAATGGCATTCGGTTTCGGAATTTTTTCGATAGACTACGAGCTGAGTAAATAACACCTACTCCTAGACCTAAATACAAAAGTTATACATCGATAGAGGTTGAAACCTATTTAAAACCTTTTCCTACCATTAAACCATTTTCGTATCATTTCATTGATTTCATTTATCATCAACTTCTCTCTCTAGCTTTATCTTATACTGAGGTCCGGGTCCTGCACCAAAGACCAAAGAATCAAACCACACTACTGCTGACGCTGCTGCCACCACAATTTGCCGACAACCAAAGCCATAGCCAACCACTCCGGATCCAAAAACCAAAGGGACTCGAAACCAGATGGCGAAAATGTGTCGCGCCTTATCTATACGCATTGACCAAGTGCAATGACACCTTCCAATGACAAGAACATTTTATCTCCGGCCAACCAAGGTAAGGTAAGGTATACGCACAACAACGCAACTACTCTGCTGGATACGCATCTGCTTCGTCCACATTTTAAAATGCATTGTAGGAGCTTCTAAAACATGAACCTTTACGTTCTTTTAGATTTTGTATCAGTTTTAGCTCCTGTGGCGGCGCTCGTCGTTAATAGGCTTAGATTCCGATCAATTTTTAAGTTTCAAATTAATTCTTTGTTATACGAGGTTTGTTATTGTAAGGCTTTTGTACCATTGTGTTATATCGTACAGAAGGAGAATAAGATACTTTATCTCGAAAAATTGTTTGACAAAGCTGAAATTTGTGGGAAAGCTTCGATTGATCGTTAAATTTTTGCAAGTTGCTTAAAAACTATACCACATTTCGTTAGAATAATTTTGTCGACTTTACAATTAACAATACAATTATATTATTGGTTTTCTAATAAGATATTTTATTTGAACTGAACGCATTGAAATAATTAAAATGGTGAACATTTGGAAATATCAGTTCGCAAAACTTAAACACTTTTTCGTGAAGATATTACTTGAAAGTCAATAGTTAAACTAATGGGAAAATGTGAACTGATGGGAGAAGTTGGCTATGTATAAAATCGAAACTGTGTGCGTCACTCAAAAATAAATGAAAATATTGTTGATTTAGACCGTAACATTACGAAAGCCTAGGTTTTCCGATTACACATTACAATTTTAAATGAGGCATTTGAAAAACAACTTTAAATTATACGATGAATATAACTTGCGTAAAAGACCTTTAAAGTTCAGTTAACACAAGAACTGATACCGGCCGATACCCAGCTTCTAATTATGTATGGGATTCTTGAAATCAAAACCATTTCGTCGAAAAATTATCTTGAGTCTTTAAACCTTTTACGTTTCACTGTTTGTTTTCTGCTGGGCGGTGTGATTAGACATAAAGTATTTGAAAATGTAACTGTCAAAAACCCTGTAGAATATATTTTTCTACATTCGAAATTTTGTTTAAGCAGGAAATACCACAGCCGTGTCTCCAAGTTCTAAAGATGCTCTAATTACGGTTTGGTTCAAAAACCCCTTTCCTTCAAACTAGTGGTGTTCCTAACGTGACGCTAAGCTGAAAACACAACTAAAGGTTGAAAAACAGGCTGGGATGCGACCCATAGTGATAACTTAGTATCCCGTCTGTCAATTTGTCTTTCTGAAGCGTTTGTAGGTTTTCTTGTTGGGTTAAAAAAACTTTTCAGTTGAATTATTCTTTTAAAAAAATTAAAATTAGCAACAATATTTTTCATATAAAAGAATACTTAAGTTTCAAAATCTAGTTTTGTTAAATATGTTTGTTTTCGAAAACTATTTCTTTATAAATTTTCTTAAATTTTTACAAATTGGATGAATGAAATTAATTTGAGAGATATCAAGAACCAAACATCATTTCTTTAACAAATTTGCGTAACTTTTTGGAGATTTTATTTTTTTATGAACAAACGGACTGTTGGATTTTTATAAAAAACACTATTGAATATCGAAAGCAATATTTTATATGAAATAAAAAGAGTTTTATGACAATATCTTTAATTTTTGAAAAGCTATTTCAGTCGAAAGTAAATTTTTACCAAGTTTTAGTATTGTTCTTTTTGAGGTTTTTATTTTAAAATCATGAAAATAAATTTTTTTTAAATTAAAAATCATGAAAATGAATAAAAATAAAACAGCATAGGTGTTCTTATATGCGGTTCGCCCCGATGTTGGGCTCATCAGAAGATGACCATTACATCTTGTCTTGACGCATATTTTTTCGAGTAAATCGAGACTCTATATAATCCGAGCTAAATAGCGCTACTGTGAATTATATAGCTCCGATTATATGAAGTCTCGATTTATTCGAGAAAATATGCGAACTACATGAACTTTATGAAAAAGAGAGGTTTTAACTGTTTTACAAAATGATCTATAAAATCATTTAAGTAAGCCAATATATAAGTCAACTTCAGAACGTTTCGAAATGTTTGTAACTTTCTTTTGGCGGTCTTAACATTTTGTAAAAACTACAAAGTCTGCGTCCTAAGTTAAGGAACATATGAATTCCTCGTTTTAGAACGCTGAACTATTTTAAAGATAGACGACACGAAGTAAAATTAAATTAAAATTTTTTGAAGCCACACCGGTTACAGAAAACGATAAATGGACTTTCTAAAGAAATGTCAATTTCAAGCGGATTCAGTAGTTTTCATGAGCTATTTTGGAGATTTCTTTAAAAAATTTTCTGCAGCAATGACGTATAATCTTAAAATATGACTTGGAGCTTAAAAGAATTAGCGGATTAATGCAATTAGCATTAAAAAAAAAAAAAGTTTGCTCAGTAAAACATTTAAAAGTACAATAAAGTGCCTTACCTACACAAACACAAAACCTTGACGTGAATTTTGAAATTTAAGCCCAATTAGAGGTATTTGTGGTTTGATTTTGAGAAAGGGGTAGGGTTTTAAAAAATATTGTTGTTGAGTTCGTATTATTTGGGAAAAAAAATTCTTCTTTTATAGTTAGAAAACTTTTTTGCCCAATGTCAATTCTGATCAAGGAGGTCAAATCACAGAATAAAAGAAGGGGTTGTTGGAGGTGTGTACTCTGAACAACTGAAATTAAGTCTCTCATTCCGCCTTCCCAATCATTGTATCGTGTTTCAGGCGGAAATTTTAGCGATAAAGGAAGTCTTGTCCTGGCTTAAAGAAAACGTGATATCGACATCTGATACCCGTATTTTCTCTGATAGCTAGGCCGCTATTAAATCACTGGACTCTGTTTCTGTTTCTACAAACTCTATAACAGTCGATAACTGTCGATCATCTCTAATGGAGATGAAGTTTAGTATATACATTCACTGGGTGCCGGGCCATAGAGACATTCCAGAACTATAAGGCAGATGAACTCACCAGGAACTGTACAGTACAGGCCATTCTACCACATTTGGCAAATGCTGGCATACCAATCGCTACTTGTAAACTATTGATAATGCAAGACGCTATTAAGAAGGCAAACACCAGGTGGAACAACATCAACACGTGTCAGGTCACAAGAAACATCTGGCCAACACTAGATTTAAAGCGATCAAGATGCTTGCTATCTCTAAGCAGATCGCTATAAGCTCGATAATAGGTGCATGAACCAGACACTGTCTAATAGAAAAGCACGCCACGTGACTAGGCGTATTCTCAAATGACTTTTGCAGACGCTGAATAGACGAGGAAGAGTAGGAAACAGGTCTACACCCTGCTCTAACTCAAGAACGCAAGAATTACCTAGGAGAATTCTTCTTTAACGATCTAAACGATCTAAATCATATCAGCATAATCAGCCTCTCACGTTTCGTAAGGGACTCAAACTGGTTCCACTGAGCAAGCCTCAATATTCATGTGGTATCACAATAGGACATTAAAATGGCCAACCTAACTTATGGAGGTCAAAGAATTTGAAACAACGACAAATCTAGAACAAGTTTCAAAATTTCAAAAAAAAAAAGGATGAGCAGTTTAAAATAAGTTTTTGAGGAGTAAGACCACCGTGTTTGGGTTTAAAAAAAAAGGTCTTGAACACAATTCTTCACCAACCGGAAACTATTTGGTGCAACTTTCACAAATAGGAAAGTCAAACAAAGTTCGGATAAATTCACGCACTCATTTTTGAGTCGTAGACAGTTTTGGAAATTTGAAAATAGTTTCCGTGTAGAACTTCTGTTGACTTATCTAACTGTACGAATAACTTATTTTCTCATTTTTGCATTTCGACAAATATTTTTCATTTAAAAATTTAAGCATCCATCAGTTTTTGTCTCAGTTCACAAAATTTTAGTCCTCTTTAAATGTTTAGGTATACCTTTACGAGTACGATAAATAAAAGCTGAACATTTCCTTCCATTGTATATAAAGACCAATTTTATATTTACTGCTCAATCTTTTTAAATCCAACTCACAATTCACAAATCCTACCTATAACTATAAAATATAAAACAGTAAAATATAAGCTCCATCCTTGATCTTAGAATCTTAAAGGCATCTTTTGCCTTTTAATTGGCTAATTAACTGACATTATTGTACTCTGTTGAAAGTTTTTTGTTTCCAAAGAAGTCTTTTCCTCAGTTTCAAGTTGTTCATTTCAGAGACCTCTATATATACGTAGCATTCAGAAAGAATGGAGAAAAAAAGTCGCGTCGGTCGTCTCAGGACTTTGTATTGTTTTTATTTAGTAAACTTTTTATTCTTGTACTTTTGTGTTCTCATCTCATCAACATCTTTTCAAATGCAATTTACGGCAAATCGATGTCCATTTTGTGCCATGAATCTTTGGCGCCCTTTAACACACGCTGCCTTGTAATCTGGTAATTCGTGTTGTAAAATTTACACATAATAATAATTTTTTTCCAACTATATGTAGGTACATATGTTACGTACCAAAACGAACGACGACGACGGACTCGACGGACAAAATCCAAGTCGTAGTATTCACAAAACGTCTTATAAGTCTTCTTGTTGCTGTTGTAGACCATATCGGTCTACGACTTTGTAAGTATAGAGGTATATATGTAACTCTGTTTTGTCCTCAACAAGCTCCGCACATAAATTTACAAGGGTTGCCTTCCAAACTCCTTTCTCCCTTGGCCCTACGCTAAGCCCCCACTTCTTGTCAAATTATCCCCACGATAGATTAATGACTTGCTGTCCTTGTTGCCTGTTGTTGTCTAACATGCAATTGGTCGGTGTAAACATTAAAGGACTTGTTTGGCCATTTTTGCCGTCTGCTTTAGGGGTTTTAATTAATGTTAGACATCCGGGTGAAAATTATTGAACAAAAACTTGGAGCAACAAACGACAGACTACGGACGACTTACGATTTGAGTGCGAAGGGTTGAAGAGAGGAAAATCTTTTATACAAAAAAAAAAAAACAATTCATTTATGTAGATTGTTGCTTGTTTATTCAGAGATTCAAGTCAATTCAAATAAATTTAAATATTTTTATGACTCATAAAAAAATAAAACAACAACTTTGGTTTTCTCTTCGTCTCCGTCTGTTAATTGTTGCAGTTCGGTTCGGTTATTGCTGTCTTGAGAAAACAGCTAAGTCTTGATCAGGAAAAACCATACCGTATATCTACAATTTGTCCCGGTAATGAAGCCGCCGACAGTAAAAATTAAAGCTTGCCTGCGCTCTGTTGCAATATGTTTGTTGCATCGTAAATAAAGTAAATCTTTATTTTTTTCGTTGTGTCTTATTCAATGTTGGTCAATTAAATTTTAACAAATTTACAGTTTTTAGCGATTGGTTCCAGCACAATTTTGTTGGTAGGTCGTATTTTAGTGTTGAATCATTGTGTTTGTAAGGGAAATATACCTACATTCGTCTATACATACATCCATAACACAGAAAGAGTGAAATTTTTAAATTTTATGTTTTCTTTTTAATTATAGTATTTTTCTGAAGAAACCAAAAACCCATAAAAGCAATAGCTAATTAGGCGATGAAAGGTGTTTTTATTACAGTGCTAATTAAATTACAATAATTGTGTCAGTTTTGATTGCGCATTGTGGAAGCAATACCACAGTTTATTTTGTAAGAGAAAGAATTTCTATATACCTATGTAGAATTTTGTACAATGGGACATTCAGGATCAAGTTGTTTTCTTTTGTGGAGGGGGAGGGGGGTTGAGATTAATAAATTAACTGGCAATTTGTTTCAGAATCACTTTATTTGAATTTTATTATGGTCTTTGTACGTTGTACCAACTTTTATATTGCTTTAAATGTCCCAATTTCAAAAATGACAGATTTATGCGGAAGTCGTTTTTGAGTGTTTATAAATTTTACATATGTGCATTTTATTTCATACAGGAATGTTTCGGATGATTGAAATGTGCGGTTTGGCACACAAAAAAGAAAGCAATTCAAATGTGTGTTATTTTGAAGGAGGTATACGTACCTTTAAATACTGTATTGAAATATGTGTGTATATGTATATTCAACAATTGATAAGGATCTGACATTTATTTAAAAAATTATTTGCGTCATAAGCTTCTGGTAATTGTTTTTGACAGGTTTGCTGTTGATTACAAATGTTAAATCTGCGGTTTTGACAATCATGAAAAAGTCGTAAAAGATTGTATTTTTTAGGTTAAATGCCATGAATAAAAATAATAATTATTATTGTTGTTAAAATGGTGCATAAGAATTCGGATATAGGTTATGCTGAAATTGGTTTATTTTGTATCATGATTTTGTTTACCGGAAGATATTATGGGAATATTTAAAGGAGGTTAAAAAGTGATATTCAAAAGATGGTCTTTCCTAGTAAAATTCTTAGTAAAAGTCAAGATATTTCCAATACAACTTATCTGCATACATCTAAGTTAAACACTATACTATTGGGTGGTGCAACAGTCCGTTGTGAACCAGGACCTAGTGACTTACAACTCTCAACCATTCCTCTGTGCGAGTAATGTTTTCAGGAATGGAGGGGACCTACAGTTTATATGCAGAATCCGAACGGCTAATTTTTGAGAAAGCACTTTTTCATTACAAGATTTACTCTTGAAGGATTTGTCAATTCCTCGCAAGAGGCAGTACCCGCGCATATTAATTTTTTTTCATTAAGCAGGGATTGAACCCAAGACCTCTTGCATGACAGTCCAACGCACTAACCATCATGCCACGGGTACGGGTTAAACACAGAGTTGGAAAATAATGATTACTTTTTGTTTTCAATTACATTTATGCACGCTTTTCAATTACGTGTTATTAATACTTGAAATTCTTCCATTCCATTTTAAAATAATTGAAAAAGTGTATGGAGAATTTAGTTACAAGTAATTGTGATTGAATGTTTTGGTTAAATTTTTTCGAAACTCTTGTTAGACATGACTAGTTTGCAGGTTTTCGAATTGATGGAGGGGACCTAAAGTTTCCGAATCGGAACGGATAAATTGAGAAAGCACTTTTCATGAGAAGAACTACTCTTGAAAAATTTGTCAATTAATCTTAAGAGGCAGTACCCGTGAAAAAAAATGTTTAATTCATTTTTATTAATTCAATCTTAAACCTATCTTTAAGCTAGACAAAAATTCATAAAGCTAGCCTAAATATCCATAAATTAAACCTAACTAACTGGTCTCATACGTACACTCTAAGTTAAAATTTAACACTTAATACAAATGCCTTTCGGCCCTAAGATCTATTTAACTTCAATTCAATTTTATTTATTTTGTATTCATTAGAAAATTAAAAAAAATAATATTATGAATATTATTATTTTTACTTAAAAACTACTTAAATAAAACTTAAAACTAACTTAAACTACCTATTCTACCTATAAACTTCTTAAAAGTAAAACAACCACAGCAACCAATATAACTATCTAACATTTTTTGTTTTTCATATTTTGTTGTCCTTTTTTTCTTAATCCAAGTTTTTTATTTTTTTTTTTTTAGTTTGTATATGTATATTTTTTTTCAATTGCCTATTGTACTTAAAACTAAACCCTAAAACCATAAAACAAGTAAGTAAGCCGGCCAAGGCTTAAAACCCCATCCCGACTACTCACTATAAAGTGCGGATTGAAGCCACCAAAAATGGTTCTCCTGCTTCACCCTATCATTTCGGTCCCGTTCGGACACAGCCCTACTGAACCGATGAAGGAGATCTACTCCGCCTTGTGCCATGACGTCCCGATTGTACAGGAGTCACCTATCTACGGTTCGTCGTCTTACGTATACCACGTATTGCGGAACTGCCAATCTATCCTGTATCAGACCGCATCTATCTAAAAAGAGGAATGCCTCTGGTGGAATGAAGCCGCTCAAGCGTGCACTCTCAAAATACTCATAGTTCGGATAGAATGCCCCTAAAATTAAATTGTTGGTCGAAGACATAGCTCTTGCAATGTGATCTCGAACGAGTTATATCACAAAATTGTCAATTCTGTTGATTCGAGAACCGTTGATAGGACCTCGTTGGAAAAGTAATGCACATAAAAAGATTCGGCTGTTCGATATAACAAGGTACAGCGTCGTAAACACTGCCGCTCAAACATCCGAAACTTCTCCATCTGGGAAGGGGCAACGTTGAACCACACAGGACAACTATAAACGATCATGAGGGCCATGTAGCAAATTACCTTCACTCTAGGGTCAAGCCGACTGCTGTAAAACAGCCGTTTCGTCAGAGAGAAGGCTCCTCTGGCCCTGGTCGGAGCAGCATTTATATGTCTGTCGAAATATAAATACTGATCTTACCGGATACCGAGGTATTTCACCACACTTTTGCTGCCCGTGAAGCGGTCTTCCAATGCACTGGATAATATGCATTATTCAAGAGTGTGGTATAAATGTCAATTGACCCCATCGGTTAATGTCTTGTTGGATACACCATCGACACCTGCTGACTTTTTGTTTTTTATTGAATTAAAGATGAGCTGAAGCTCAACCTGCGTCACTAACAAAGGAATTGGTCCCGTTTGCTCGGCAATTACGGCATTTGCCAAGGTCATTATCGTTCTTTTTCCTGAATATCCTGAATATCTTGTTGATTTTAGAGAACATACTAGGGTCACTGGATTTAACTAATTGGATTTTGCGGTGATAACCTGTAGTTCTCTTAAATCAACAGATTGATATTTTTTATTGACGATTTCAGTGTCCTAACCTCCAAGTCGTGTGGGTCTGTAAGCCGTCTGTACAAGTTTTTGAGTCTTGACAGTAAGCCACTCTCGTGCCTACGTAGTTCTTTGTACTTTGTTATTGTCCGTTCCATCGTTCATTTTATTGTTACGTCCACCTGTTTTAATTGTTGGTCAATTTCTGTATTTGTTAGATTTCTGTTGTTTGGTGGGGCTAGCAACTTCAAATAAATTGGGTCTTATTTATGACAGTATCATAATGTGTGGCAAAGTCTATCATCAGAAAAAGGCTGATATGCGTATTGAAAACTTTCCTTTGGTGCCTAAGAAAATTGACATTCAAAAATATGCAACTAAAAGATTCAATTTTAAGCTACCTTTGACCAATTAAGTAGCAATGGCATTTAATATAAAGGCTATGTCTAGTATTTGACACATGTCAAGACCAGCTGTCATTTGAAGTAATAAAATATTAGTTGAATGTTTCCCACTAACTAATGGTGGATTAGGAATCAAACAACACTTCAAAATTGTTAAAACTTACTAAAAAAAAGTTATTACTAAACGCGTAGCCACTTTTCGGGCATTTAATTGAATTTACTTGTACCTGCATCTGTAAAATTCACAAAAGTAGAGGGTACATAATATGTCAACACCCAAAAGTGAGAAAGTGACAGTACAGTGTTGCTTTCACGAATGTGTACTGAAATAAATTAAAAAAGAAGCTGGGATGCGACCCACACTACTAGCTTCCCAGTCCTGTCGATTAGTCTTGTTGGTTTTCATCTTATGTTAAAAAAGTTGTCAGTTTAATTATTCTTAAAAATTTCAAAATTACCAACAATATTTGGCATATAATGAAATAGTTTTATTTTAAAATCTAGTTTTGTTGTCGAAAACCAATTTTTACCAATTTTAGTAGCATTTCCTAAAAGTTTTTGTTGCTTTTATAAATAAATACAATTTGGATGAATGAAATTAATTTGAGAGATCTCGAAAACCGAACATCAATTTTACCAAATTTTTAGTACTATTTTTTGTAGATTTTATTTTTGTATGAAAAAACGGACTGTTGGATTCCTATTAAAAAAATTAGAATAATCGAAAACAATATTATCTGTGAGATAAAATAAGTTTGAAGCCAATATTTTTAATTTTAGAAAAGCTATTTGAATCAAAGCAAATATTTACCAACTTTTAGTATTGTTTTTTTTTTAAGTTTTTATTTTTTCAAAAAAAAAACTGTCAATTCGATTTTTCTCAAAATTTTGCAGAATGTTAAAATAATATTTCTGATAAGTTAAGCTATAATCCTAAATTTTTGAAAAGGTATTTGTGCCGAAAATAAATTTTTAACTACTTTTATTAATTTTTTTCAGGGCTTTCATTATTTTGTTAAGAAAACGGTCAATTCGATTTTTTTTTCAAAATTTTGTTGAATGTTGACAACAATATTTTCAAAAGATAAAATTAGTTCAAAGCCATTACTTCAAAGTTTTGAAGAGATATTTGAGTCAAAATCAATTTATACCAATTTTTATTAATTTACAAAAAAACGTTATAGGAAGTTAAAAAAAGCATTAAAAAAGTTAAAAAATAGTAAGAAAATCATAAACTATTTTTGGACAACCAGAAAACATTGCTTTAAAAAAGTGTAATGTAACACAGACACAAGATTTAAAAATTAAAAATGAAATTTAAAGCTCTTGTTACACTGCACAAATGAATAGCTTATGCATTTTAGTCTTTTCTCTTTTTCTAAAATGTATATGTAGGATCCCAACAAGCCACGCAACATGACTAATTGTGTCTTTATTGCGAAGGAGGAAAAATGTTACGTTTGGCGATGGCAATTGGCCAAACGCTTACGCAAATACTTCCTGGATTCTAAATGCATTAAGAATGGGTTGGGATAGAATTCCAATAACTGATAACCGAAATCTTGAAATCCGAGATCCTGAAAATTCAAAATCTCAAAACCCATTATCCACAAAATGTATCACTCACAATTTTTGGGACATTTAGTCAAGATTTTAAAACCTGCTTAACCATGCTAATGGTTAGGGACAAAAACAGTATTTTTCATTTATAAAATTTGATATCCCAGCGAGAACTTGTCATATCGAACTTTTTGAGGCAGGAAAAAAACTGAAAGTCTCCAAAAGGCGAATATTTTAATGATATTTACGTTTTAAAAGTTTTCATCTTTAATGAATAGCTAAGTGCGTTTTATTAAGCTTTTATTTCGAAGCCGAAAAACGAATTATCCTTATCAAGACGACCGAGTATGGTAACTATTCAAAGAGTCCTAATAATTTGTAGTTTACCATAAATTCAAATTAAATTTTTGACTAACCAACAAGAGCATAAGAATTCAAAGTTCATTAATTAGCAGTAATAACATTTAGAAGATAAGGTCGTAAACGAGCTAACAGCGAAACGTAGTAATTGAAGCTTATCCTCTGTGTTTGTATATAAACTCATGCTGCTAGCGATTATAATTAAAGCATCAGTAAACTCTTTATAAACTTTCTCCATTACAACAAACTGTTCGTATACAAAACAAACACAAAAAACAAAACACCACTTTTCCAAACACGTGTTACTTAAAAAAAATCTCACTCTATAATCGTATTCATGTCCACGATAATTTAATTCAAGGACACAACAATTCCTCTATCAACAAACTATGAAACAGAAAAATATATAAACCACCATTAAAGCCAAAGCTCTTCTTAACCATTACCATGTCATCATCAGTTCTATACTAGATAGATAAAACTTGTAATACGTAGTGGAAATTCCCTCTGACACAGAAAACTAACCCTCTCTCTCTGTTTGTAGGTTAACCTTGACCTAGTTTTATCAGTGGCCGGGGCCGTACAAAGCTTTCCAGAGCATAACTAACTAACTAACTTACCACTTACCACTTACCACTGACACCAAAACCAACCCACTCTATTTTCCATTGAAAATTATATATTCCTTTAACAATCGATAAGGGAAATTGGGATTTTTTTCTTCTTCACTTCTTTATTGCACATAGAAAACACACACTCTCCACACATTAGAGCAGTAGGTTCTTGGTATAAAGATTGCTTAAGTCCCTGAAGGAGTTGCCCATCATTGAAGTGTTGTGTTCCGGTCTAATATCGTGCTGTGAGAACTGAGAAAAAAGAACCGCACATCCTTACATCGAAACAAAAACTGATGTGCTTATGGAATGATGATGATGGTATGACGACCTTGAGCGAGGACCAAGGAAATAAAATGATCCTTCATTGGGTTCCTCCAAAAAGAAAGAAATAAAGACCAGAGAGGGGTTATATTTTCTAACATCATATCTAATGGCCAATCTGCTCGGCAGGATGTGAAACGGATTGCGTGTTTTTCCCGAGGGGGAATCAATTACACAAACCCTCTGATGTGATGGTCTCTGATGCGAGTGGGTGGACGCAATACATTTTCACTTTGACAGAGTGTGTTCTCACTGCGTACATATTCCCAAGGTCAGTTTTTGAGATCTTTGTATGTTATAAAATCTTCATTTCTTGTGTTGCTTGTTGTTGGGTGAACGTGAAGTGAAGGAAGTTCCGCTTGGTAATGGTTCCCGACATCATTGATTATGTGCGCACCCCAATTGCAGGAAACTTTTTTAAACTATGACTTTGAGTTTTATAGATGAAGGTTGCATTCAAGGTGACTATTAATAATGCCATTTCTAGTCTCTATATCCTTTGGTCTTTCATAACATATACATACTTACAGAAATGGGGTGAAGAAAATTGATGTAAAAGACCATCAAGGTCAAACAAATGAGAATATACCAAAGGGGACAGCATTTTAAAAGTTTTACACTTTTTCAAAATTCAATTTGTTACATTTGTTTTTCAAGTTCACCGCTTGAAACTGCTTTACTCTACACTCATACCTTGAAGGATTGTCAAGTCATTTGGATATGACGCACTATCACTGGATTACTTTGATCTAGAATAAGGGCAAATGCGACCATGAAAATTGAAGGTTAAAAGGGGAGAAAAACGTGTTTGGGAATATCTCTTGTTGCATTTGACGATAACTTAAAGTTTATGGTAGAAATTTAAATGGTTTTAAAAGACATTGTTCTATATTGGATAAGGGAACAAGAAAAAGCATCTTTGATCATTGTTCAATAGCGTTATGACCATTGTTTGAAATGAGCTCTGGGAATTCAAAGAAAGTCGTCAGGAACATATGACGATGTTAAATTGAAGGACAATCTAACAATTCCACAATCTAAATAAATATTTATATTCTTTAATGTATCCAATTCAAAATTAACTGACCTTTAAGAAGTTTGGTGTAAAAATCGAATACATTTTTCTATGTTTTCAATGTTTTGATTTTTTTAGACATAGAAGCTTATTGCTAACTGATATTTATAATTTCCTGATTTAATTTCTCTGTGTTTTTAAAATGTCTGTGTCCGTGTGGAATAAGAAAAAAAAATAGCATCTATTCGGAAATGGATAAAATAAAAATTGTGATAGATTAAAAACATAGCAAACATCGCAGAAGTTAATTTGAACTGGCACTTTTAGTCAGCGTCTAAATTCCGACATGTTATGGAATAACATCACTAAATCTGATGGTTTGGTGTCCTTTTTATGTTAGTGGAATAATTGGTCCGTAATTTTTAAAAATCGATAGGGACAGAACCTTAAAGTTGATGACTTTTTAGTTCATCAATTAAACAATCACAATGTCCACGTTGTGAAGTTTCAACAAAACAGTACAACATGTCACACAGCACCTGCTACAACTGATTTATTAAAAAAAAACGTTTGGTAACCGAACGTAACGGACCCGTGAATTAGCCTTCAACATCGTGTGATTGAACGAAACTTAAATATTTTCTGTGGTTTCATGTGAAGTCGTTAGTGTAAACCATTAAGTCCACTGACAACATGGAGGACAACATTCGTTTTTTCCGATATACTGAAAAAGTCACGGAAAGTTGGAACTCCTGACAAGACTACGTTTGAGCAGACCGCCAGTGTCATGAATCAGATATCACATTTAAATTTGATGCCAGAAGATTATTTTCAAATTGTAGATTTCATTTCAATTTAAGAAAAAAACTCAATTTTTACTTGCGACATATAGGAACTATATGGCAAGTTTTGCATTCGTGCAAAATTTCGAACTCGAGATTTTAATCAAACATGATATTACGATGGTAGAGAAGCCGAAAAAAGTGGGTCCCGCGATTCCGTCCGGTCGGTTTTGTCTGTCTGTCCACGCTCCTACAGCCTAAACCATTGGGTCGATTGACTTCAAACTTGGAAGTTAAGGTTTTCAGCAGATTCGCGTTAGGCGTTTTTTTCTTTTTTTTTAAGACCAAAACTAACAGTGGCCCCCATACAATTTTTTTGGTCAAAAAACGATAATTCGCATTTTCTCAAAAACAAACCGATAGATTTTTCTTAAATTTTCTCTAAAATTTTATTTTTTAACTTGGCTTCATTTAATAAGAAAAACATATTTTTGTATTGCTCAGGAATGGTACCGCTCATAGAACCGTTATTTTGTTTTTTAATTTTCTCAGCAACTCATGAATTGATTTCAATAATTTTTTTTCTGAGTAAGCTCTTATATTGCCTTAACAATATGTGATTATCAAAAGTGCAATTTTTAATTGTTTGAATTTTTAAAAAAACATTGAAAATTTTTTTTTCAAAACTCAATATCTCAAAAACAGGTCAACATTTTTTTACAAAATTCAAATGTAAGGCGTATATTTTTAATCTCTAAACAACTGCATACCAAAAATAATTTTAGAACAAAATTGAAAAATTTTATAAACAAAAAATTAATTTAAAAAAAAACCGCTCTAACGATTTTCAAAAAAATAATTTGGAAAATCAACGGTTTTTTTATTTATAAAATGGCATTTGAATTTTTGAAGACAAACTTATTTTTCAGGTAAAATTTTGAATCTTAAAAAAATTTTTTTTAATTATTTTTACTGTATTTAAAGTAAATTATTTTGACAAAATTTTAATTACATTCCTATCTTTTATCCAAATTAATGCATTTGGTTATAAATGTATTTTTATAACTATAACTATTGTAAATACCAACTATGGCCGTGTAGCGCCACTGCATCGGATTAACGAATATGATATGTTTAATCAACAATCTATTTTAAAGTGTCTATCAAGAAGTAATATCTTGGTACTTTTGTATACCTATATGATTTTAAAATATTATTCTTTTGATTGCCTCCGCCTAAATAAAAGAATATATACTTAGTACAAGTTAAAGAAACGGGCCAGAAGAGTATTTTCTATTAGAATCACTTTTTCAACGTGTACACATTATACCTACCTACTTATAAAGGTATTACGTACATACAACTTCTACAACTACTGCTTACGTATCACTTCATAACTAAAATCCAAAACGTCCAAGAGCCTGACTGTAAACATCACATGAATAGCAATTTCTTCTACCTGTTCCTATACTTGTTTCTTTTAAACTTTAACGAAAAAAATAAACTTAACTTAATAACTCCATGTTTGCGCTGAAAACTTATAGGAAATGAGAAATGGGATTGGATTGTAGTAAGAACCTTCCAATTACCAATAACATTCCTTCATTATCATCATAAACATGGCTTTATCTATCTAACCTAACTACCTAACTACACAACCAATAGGAGGCGATCGTTTTACAATTTAAACATTCATGGTATGCCTCTTTCTTATCTTATTTATTTTCCATCCTGGTTCTTCTTATATGAAATTACACTAAAGCTATCTAAAGGAAAAAAGCTTTGAAGGAACAAGTTTACTTTATACATAATAGAAGCCATTTTTATATACAAAGATCGTACCCAAGTAAAAGCAGACTTATGAATGTAAATAGAAACAAATATGGGTAAAAGATCCTAAACAGCTGACGTAAGCATGCAAAAGTTTGTTTCATCCCCTTTTTAGATACAATTTTAAGCCATTTTGTTTGTTATATAAAGTGCATTGATATAAATAAAACAAAAACAAATTCATCAACCTTCATATGGAAGCTCTTTATGTGAAAATATATACAAGGATAGACTCAAGTAGAATGAAATAAATTGTGTAGACTTTTTGGGTCAAAAATTAATTATCTCCCTTATTCTGCTGGCTGCTTATGGGAATGGAAATATTATTTTTCTCTCGCTCCCGCTGAATTTCTCCACTTTCGATACTAACGCCAACGACTCGGTATCGGACACCAGTATCTTATCGTCCTAAAAGTTTCGGCTCATGAGAGTACTATGGTTTTCATATACAAAGATCGTGCGTTTTTTTTGACAATTCAAATGGCGTTTATATCTTTGAAGACAAACTTATTTTACAGGAATATTTTAAAATCTTATATAAGTACTTTCTTAAACATACTTTTAGCATACAGGAGCAAGTTCGTGCGACACAGTCGTGCATTTTATTTTTATATTCTGCGCGCACTCAAGAGGATATGAAAACCCTTATAATGATTATACACAGTGCAAGCGATTAGAAAAGGAGAATAGGATTGGAAAGGAGATACCGATGCACATTGGTTTTGAATGCCTGCACATTGTAATGAATGGGAAATATTGAGTCTGGTAAAGCATTCCACATTCGTGTAGTGCGACTAAAAAAAGAATCTCTGTAGGTCTGAAATTGGACTCAAGGGTAAACTGATGGACATTTCTAAAAAAATAGGTATAACGGTAAAATTGTTTGAGGGGAGGAATGCAACTGACAATTTTTACTAGAACGTTGTTTATAAAAATAGCGATAAAATAATGACAGACATGAAACCTTATGGAGTTGCTCAAGAGATACAAAAGTTTCAGTTAAACAAAGGTAACCTATCAATTTAAGAGCTTTTTTTTAAATTCTGTTTAAGAGACTCAAATGTGTTATTGGAGCACCTGCCCAGATATTAGAATTGTACTCGAGTTGCGGACGAATATAAGCTTTATAGATTGTAGCCGTATCAGAAGGGGTAAAAACTTCTTGGATCTAAGGAGAAAACCTAAATACCTAGCACCATTTTTAACGGAGTCAACAAGTGGTTTCTAATGCACATAGGACTCAAAGCTGTTCCGTCTCCTCAATGCAAATACCATCCATGGATAGTGTCATTGGGGGAGGGTTACGTTTTTGTGACAGTAGACAGCATTGAATTTTCGAAGCATTAAATTGTACACGGTTTTTGATTCCCCATTGGACAATGCTGTCAAGATCAGAATTTAATGAGCTTATAATACGCTGCCATTGTTAGTCCACATCCGAAGCACAAGAATGCGAATTTCAAAACGAATATAAGAAGCTGAGAATACTGTCATCAGCGAAACAATTAAATGGGTTAGAAGATTCAGACAAAAAATCATTTATAAAAATAAGGAAAAGTGTCGGAGACAAAACGGAGCCTTGGGGCATACCAGCGTTTATTTCAGATTTGAACCCGTCCAATACTACTTGATTTGAACGGTCCGAAAGGTGATTTCCAACAAAACGAAGAAGGGATTCATCAATACCAAATTCACTCATTTTCGATAAGAGAGCTTGGTGCCAAACTCTATCAAATACTTTTGAAATGTCAAGTGCAATAAACTTTATTTCTCCAAAACGATGTAAAGATTTGTTCCACTGTTTGGTGAGGTAAACCATGAGATCACCAGTGGATCTATCGCAACGAAAGCCGTACTGCCGGTCATTAAGAAGCTTCCGCTCTTCAAGATATTTCTTAAGCTGAACATTGATAAGCGTTTCCATGACCTTGAAAAGAAGGGACGTAAGTGCTATTGGACGATACTTAGATGGTGAGGAAGATTCGCCTTTTTCAGGAAGAGGCCTGAAAAAATGCAGTTTTTCATCCACTCGGGAAGAGACTAGTAGAATTATAGGACAGATGGAAAAGCTTACGCATTGGTTTTGCCAGCGTTGAAGAACACTTCTTCAGAACAATAGCGGGGATACTATCCGGGCCAGCGGATTTGTGTATGTCAAGATTCTTAAGAACTCTAGTAACTGAACGTGCACAAACGAAGATTCGTCCCATAGAATCGTTTACGCTTTAAACTACAGGAGGAGTCATGTCACTCATTGGCACCGTCGAATTGAATGCAAACTGTGCTGCAAGCAAATTGGCTTTATCAATCGAGCTTACATAGGAAGTGTCTTTGTGGACGAGCGTCGGAACCGATAAAGACGTAGTGTTAAATGATCAGAAATTTGTACTACCCTTGGGACATTGTAGTATTTTTTGCCGTAATTTCTGGTCATGCAAAAATGTAATGCGTTCTATATGTTCGGAACAGGTCTTTCTTGCTTGTTGCAATTGGTAGACTCATTTCACTTTTTGATATTCACCACATCCATTTCAATGCTGGTTAAGGAGCATCAACATATAAATGACTTTTGACGTTCTACAGATCATTTGTTAATACCTCGATTCTACGAAGTTATTGTGGAAGGATTCAAAGGGAAACGAATGCGAAAAGTTGTAGAGATGTGGTAAAGGGTTTAAAAAATACGCTTTTAAATGAAAATAGATTAATTCTTCTATTACAGTTGAACAATCCTCATTTCGAATAGATAAGGTCTGTTCACACCGAAAGCCCGAAAACCAAACCAATCTAGTTAAACGATGAGAAAAGAGAAAATTTTCAATTTGTTTTTTAATTTTTTGGAGTTGTTGCGTTGGTAAAGAATGTATCGTTATATTTTAAACTTAGTTATTATAAAGGGTCCGATTTTTCAAATTGAAAATTTTGCTATTTCTCGACGTTTCAGGGCCCCTAGAGTCGCCATAAAAGATTTTTAGATTGATGTTTGTGAGTAGTTTTTTACCATAGCAGTTTAAAAAAAGATAAACATTTTGGTTAACCCTAAATATCTCCCGAACAAATAGCGCTAGAGACTTGAATTAAATTTTATACAATAAACTGCAACGTAATATCAATTAAGTATATTTAAAAAAGAAAAATATAATTAACGGTTTTTTTATAAATAAAAAACTGAAGGAAAATCTCCAAAATTTTACGAATAAAAAATGATTTTATCTCCAAAAAAAATGTTGTGCAACGAAAAATAACGTTTTTAACATTTAGTAAAATTTTGAGAAAAATAGAATTGACAGTTTTTTTATAAGAAATAAAAGCCTAAAAAACATAACTCAAAGTTGGTAAAAATTTATTTTCGACTCAAATATCTTTTCAAATCTTTGAGATATTGGCTTTAAACTACTTTTATCTTTTGAAGAATATTGTTGTCAACATTTAGATAAATTTTAAGAAAAATCTTATCGACAGTTTTTTTACAAAATATTAAAACCTAAAAAAAATAAAATAACCTAAAACTTGGAAAAAATTTACTTTTGATTTAAATAGCTTTTCAAAAATTAAAAATATTGTCTTCAAACTTTTTTATTTCACAGAAAATATTGTTTTCGATATTCAGTAGTTTTTTTTTATAAAAATCCAACAGTCCGTTTTTTTCATAAAAAGATAAAATCTTCAAGAAATAGTACACAAATTTGATAAAAATTGATGTTTGCCCTTTGATATCTTTCAAATTAAATTCATTCATCCAATTTGTAAAAATTTAGGAAATGCTATTTAAATTGGTAAAAATTTGTTTTCGGCTTAAAATCTATTTAACAAAACTAGATTTTCAAACTAATCTATTTCTTATATGAAAAATATTTGTTGGTAATTTTTATTTTTTTAAGAATAATTCAACTGACGACTTTCTTAACCCAACACGAAAACCTACAAACTTTTAGGCAAAACAAATCGACAGACGGGATGGGAAGTTATCAGTGTGGGTCGCATCGCAGCCTCTTTTTAGTAATGTCTTATTTTTTACTTGTTTAATGTCAAATTTTGACAGTTTTAAAAGCTACAGCTATCCAAGCAGTGATCTATTTAAAATTATACCTCTTAATTGAATATTGCTTATTTTTTGCAAGACCGATTATGTTGCAAGTTGATTGCCTTGGTCCCACGGTCCTACGATCTTAAAAGTACCGTTTTAATGGGTATTAACTTTTACACATTAATGAAAAGGTAATCAAAATACGCTTTACAATAATTCACGATAAAGACTATTCCGTTCGAAATACTAATTTTGTAAGATTCAGTCTCTCAATTACTTGTTCATAATGTCAAACCCTCTTCTAACAGCTGACATCCTAGCCTCTTTCTATCAAATAGTAGGTATATACAACACAATCAAAATCATATTCATAGTTTGTATAAGTTATAACCAAAAACCATTTTAGAATTCTTCATTCATCATTCGGTTAGTGACCTTGCATGTCTGGCACCAATAACCACTTTTTCAATCTTTTCGATCACCTGAGTTAAACCTCAACAGCTGATTTCTTCTAAAAATAAATGAAGAAAAAAAAACATTTTATGCTTACAAATTCCTGGTGCCACCTTTCTACAGGAAACTCAATAGGTAGAGGTACCTACATATATGAATTTTGTTCTGTGTTCTGTAATTTTTTGTTTTGCATTTAAGTCTCCTGTTTCCCTATAGGATTTCAAAACTCAGCTCAAGTGGACGAAAAAACCTTTTGGAACAAGAACTCTCTGGCTACCTGCACGTAACTGCGCACTGTGGAGGTATTTCAATCATGATCCGTCTATGTACGTACATGTGTCTGGTGCGTTGTATATCTATAGAAATTCTCCAGACAGATCCCCAATTATTATTATGTGTCAGAGAAATACTAAAAAGACAATGAAGATGTCGTAAGGATTTCCTCATGATCAAAAATCAATATACATATATGTAAATATTTATAATTCTTATGATTTCACCAATAAACTTAATTAGTTAACTAAGATTCTACGACCTCGAACTGGATCATTTACACTTTTGACACGATCAAACGCAAGAACGTATGAATTTGAGCCAAAATAATGAGATCTTTTTTTACGAACCCAATACACGTCCCTTTAGAGATTTTAGTAAAATCAGATCCTTAATTCATTCGGAAAGGAATTTTTATAATTTTAGCTTCCAGAACATGGAGTGATGGAGGAACAAGCATAAAAGAGAAGTTTTTTTGTCTTGTATAGGTTTATTTTATTTTTCAAGTGAATTATAAAAATTTTATGGCAACAGCTGTTTCCTACTGATGGACTGGTTTTAAATCATTGGAACGAAGAATTTAAAAAAGAAACTCACTTGAGTTCAATGTCGTTCTTCTTAATTTTGTGTGTTTCTCCATTTTTTGCAAAAGAATTGAATTAAGGTAGGGATCTAAATTAATTGAGATATAAGGTCAAAAATATATCTAATGGAAAAAGGTTGGAATTTATCCGAGCAATTTCTTTAAACAAAAGTACCAAGTTCTCAATTTCCGAAAACAAATCTAGAATCAGTTTAAGAAATTTGCTCAAAGAATTATAAAAACTGTTTTAAGATCAAAAGCAATAAGCGAAAATAGCTTCTTACGTTTTTTTTTCAAATGAAAATATACTCAGGAACCCATGATTTTCTTCCGGTTTCACATTCTCTAGACTATCAACCACATTTATGTGTCTTTAAGTCTAATCGCATTAACGTAATTTTCAAAATATCGTGAAAATGTTATACTTAAAACATATTACAACCCTTATAATTATGCTATAGATGTACACCAAAATTTTATTACCTTAAAATTTTGGAGTTTAAAGTGATTCATTCAAGCCACATTTTACGGTGTAATCACTTAGCATTATTCAAAAAACCTTTCAAGACCCGTATCTTTAAACATACATTTAGCCGAACGAAGAAACGAACATAATGCCTGAAAAATAAGTATGTAGCTAGCCTAGATGAGAGAAATAAAGTGAAAAATTAATGACCGAATAGAATTTAAGTATTAGTATATTTGTGCAGTAAAAATGTTCCTTGATGTTTTTTCTCTTTGCTTTAACTCGGGTCGTAAATGTTTATAAAACATTCTTTTTCTTTTTTTTATTGCAGATGGATGATACGCTTATTGTTGCATGTGCACTGCACATAATAAAATAACAGACAATTGGAAATAAAACGCAATTTTACGGCCACCAGCAGGATTTAACCGTAATTAAAGCTTGCGACCGACGTAGATGTCAAAGAGAGGTTTTGAAGACGAGAGTGATAAGAAAACTTCGAATATAAATCTAAAAATTATCAAGTCAATTTTATCAAAATCTTTTTGGGGGAATATCTTAAATGTAGTCTGGTGGTATTCTAATTGTTAATTGTTGTAATTTTAGAATGGAAATTAAATTGCATAATAGAAAATAATTTAGTCAGACAACCTAATTAAATACCTACATGTTCTTAGGTATTCTCCACTTAATTTCACCTGTTTTTTTTTTCAATTTTCTAATTAACTGCTAGAAAAATAAAGTCCGGAAATTTCTCAGGTACGGTGGCTTAAGAGGTATTTAACTTTCATGATATTTAACATGATAAACAAATAAGCATCTGCGGCTGCACTTTTTGAAATGAGCCATCTTGTCGGTCCAAACTTTCAATGCTTTTTCGAAACTGACTTGGTATAGTTTCGTCAATATTTAGCCAAATGGTGTCTTTTAAATCATCAATCGTAGTTGATATTTAGACTAGCCCTACAAAAAGTAGTGAACATTTGTTATTAAAGGAACTTCTAAAATTAGCGATCAATAAGACCTGTCAACAAACTAAGTTATTTTCAGCCACACTTAGGTAAGGTCTTAGGCATTCGAGATACCGCAGAAAGATGCCAAGTTTTCTTCCATTTAGAACGCTAGAACATGAGAACGAATTTTATTAGTTGTGTTGCTTGCAGGTTGCTAGCAGTTAAGGAGTTTTTAAAAAACATGCAAACATAATACCCTTTTTAGCAGAATACAGCTGTGAAACTTGGTTTGCTAAAAAAAGTATTCGTTCAGGAATAAAAATTTAAAAAAAAAGTAAAAACGCAAGAATAAAACCACTACACCAAAATACTTGTAGACCCTTTTTATCCAAATTATCAACTTGACAAAAACAAGTCTTTAACTCTTGAAAAAACTCGACTTCTTAGGGATGTTAAGAGAAGGAAAGTCTTCTGCGAATTTCATATATTTTTTTATTTAACACTTTCCAAAATGCTTTTCAGGCGACGGAGTAGTTTAAAAGAACGAACAAATAACTGTATACCGTTTCGCTTTTTTCAGTTAAAAACCGTTGTAGTATAAATATTTCAGAGTTGATTTAAAGCTTATATCTGATGGTGAAGACGAACAACTGATTTCGTGAAAGACATTCAAAACGTTGTAAATACATATAATTTAATAAAAAGTCAGGGCCGCTTTTAGAGATGCAGAGGCCTCGGGGCAATGAAGGAGCGGGGACCCCCTCGCCCAAATTATTTACAAAACAAAGTAAACAATTTTTTACTCGAGTTTTGCAATTAATAATTTATTGTGAAACCAAGTAGATTCCTTTAGTATTGAACAAACACATTTAAATAGAAACGGAAAAAAGAATTATCTGAAAATAAATTTTAGGGCTAACGAACGGAAATATCCGACCTTTTTTCGCCGAAAATTCGTTGATGATTTCGTGGAAATCCAGTTCTCTGAGTAAATCGCTTTCAATGCTCAGGAGAGAAAGCTTTGATAGACGGTTTTATCCCATTGTGGTTCGAAGCCTATTTTTTATAATTTTCATTTTTGAAAATGAGTGCAATTTGTTACCATCAAAACCAAATACATTTTCAATGCAATTTCGAGGTTTAGGAATGTAGCTCTGAAATTTTGATTTCTGGCGAGAGATCTGTTTTATAGTCGTTTTCCTTTTTGTATGAGCCAATCAAAGACACAAATTAAACCAACTCATTAACAAGACTAGGCTCTAAATCTTCCATGTGCTTTCCCTTAATCGAGCGAATTCAACATAACATTTCTCGTTCTGGTAGATTCCACGAATGATTTCAATGATTCTAGTGCACGCATTGGCGATTCAAGAATAATTTGTTGTTGTTTACCAGTATTTACTTTGTTGGAATTTGAAACAAAAAAGTTTCGAAGTCTCTATTGTGACAGGCCCTCGTTTGTGAAGGCATTGGAGCTTCCGCCCGATTGCCCTCCCCTCAATTCGGCCCTGTAAATAGTTGTATCGCCTGAAGGTTATTCTTAAATCAATTTTTGAACAATTTTTGGGAGTTAATGTGCAAAATATTAATTTTAAGTTGGTGGTGTTCCCTCACTCAGAAACTTCCAAATAAAAAAATATTTTTCGAGAAATAAAACAGTCATAAAAAAGTCCCCACAGTTTTGATTTAATACACTACGCCAAAATATTTGTGAACTCTTTACTTCAAATCTATCAACTTGACAAGAAAAAAGTGAAAACATCTTTTTAGTGTAGAATTATCTGAGATAAAAGTGGTATCTTCAAAAAAAAAAAACAAAGTTATTTTAGTTTAATTTGGAAAAAAGAGTACTTGAACCCCTTTCAACTCCCTACAATTTGAAGGTCTGGGCCAACATGAATAAAACTTTTAGCAAACATGTTAATGTTAATGGTATACAAAGCTGCATTTGCACTAAAATGTTGCTGTATCGGAATTTTAAGAATTGAATACGCAATTTGCTTGGACTTAACATGCATATATAAAGTTTTGAAAAACCTTTAATGTTATTCTTTCATACTGATTCCGAAATTTGATCTAAGCTTTATGTTCAACTTTATCGATTTTCAACATTTCTTTTATATTTTGTATTCAACATATTTCTAAAAAGGTGGTCAGGCGACAAAGTATTTTTAAGAACAAAACATAATTGTATATTGCTTTGCGTTTTGCAGTTAAACAAATTTAAAACATTAATGTTTCAGTATTCGGGAAGACTAACAACTGATTGCATTTAAATCATTCAAAACATTTAACCATTTAGTTGTATATTTGGATGTTTTATAAAAACTGTTCATTGGACTTTTTTTTAAGATATTACCAGACTTTTTTGTCACTCTTCCAAGGATAAAATTACGTTTTGTTTACTAATTCTGTATGACGTGACAATGAATAAACATAAACATTTACTCCTTCTTAAGATCCCAAACTTGCTCAACATAAGCACAAGCAGTAATTTTTGTTTAAATTGGATTTGAATTCTAAGGGTGTTGAGACGTGAAGAACTGGTCATTTTTTCAATTTATCAATTCGAAACTGTATAAGTTCCAAAAGAAAGTTGAGTACATTAGGATCCGAGTTGAAATCGGACCCACACTGATAACTTGCAATTCGTGCCCGTTTTTGAATGATATTTAAATGTTTACTAAATATTAAAAAGAGGCTGGGACGCGCCCTACACTGATAACTTCCCATCCCGTCTGTCGATTTGTCTTGCTTAAAAGTTTGTAGGGTTATGTTAAAAACGTTTTTAGTTGAATTATTCTTAAAATTTTTAAAACTACAAACAATATTTTCATATAAAGAAATACTTTAGTTTAAAAATCTAGTTTTGTTAAATAGATTTTTAGTCGAAAACAAAATTTTACCAATTTAAGTAGCATTTCTTAAGTTTTTAAAAATTGGATGAATGAAATTAATTTGAGAGATATCAAGAACCAAACCAAAGGTTTTAATTTTTGTAAGCAAAATGTTAATTCTATTTTTCTCAAAATTGTATTGAATGTTGGAAACAATATTTCTTATAAGATAAAATTATTTGGAAGCCATAATTTTAAATAATTGAAAAGATATTTTTTGTCGAAAATCAATTTTTACCAACTTTTTTTAAATTTTCTTTTAGTTTTTATTTTTTGTAAAAAAAAACTGCCAGTTTTATTTTTCTCAAAATTTAACCAGATGCTAAAAACATAATTTCTTATTGCCCAAAATTATTTTCTAGATAAAATCATTTTTTCTGATTTATAAAAAAAACGTTAATTGGATTTTTTTAAGCTATATTTGTTTGGTACCACGTTACAATATATTGTATAAAATTTTATTTAAGTCTGTAGCGTTCTGTTCACATTTTTTTAAAGTGCTATGGTAGAATAACCACAAACGCAATTTTCTTGAGTGCCCTTTCTGCATCTTACTGCCTTATTATCTGTATAACAACATTATTTGAAGTCGATATCTCTTCTGGTTTTTGAGCTATGGACGACAAAAAAACGTCGCGAACGTACGGACGTACGAACCTATGTACGTAAACACGCACGTACAGACATCTTTCTAAAAATCTTTTGTATCTACTCTAGGGACCTTTAAACGCCGAGAAATGTCAAAATTTTCAATTTGAAAAATAGTTAATAAACACATTTTGTGTAAGATAAACAAGTTTGAAGTTAATATCTTTCCTCGGTCTCAATATACTTTAATTAAATGCCAATTTCTAAAAATTTTAAGTTTTTATTGTAGGTTTAAGTTTTTTTTGTATAAAAAATGTGTCTATTGGATTTTTTTGAGAAACTAACATAAAGTTAACAACAACATTCTTCATATGATAAAACAAGTTTGACTTCAATTTTTGGTTTTGTTTCTGAGATATTTAAGTAAAAAAATTTTTTTTAAATTGTCAAAAATTAGATTTAACCCCCCTTTTAGTGTATGTGTAAATTTGTTTAAAATTAATCTTAAGACAATATTTTTGATTGTTGCTAGATATTTTAGTCAAAAATAAGTTTTTACCAACTTCAAGTAGTATTTTTTTGTTTAAGTATTAATTTTATTTAAAAAACTGTCACTGTTTTATACAACGAAGAATAACATTTTTAATACTCGTTAAATTTTGGAGATCAATCGAATTAACAGTTTTTTTACAAACAAAGAAAAACCTAAACAAATTACTGAAAGTTGGTAAGAATTGATTTTCGACTTAAATATCTTTTAATTTATTGTCATCTTAGAAAAACACAGTTTTTAAAATTTAGTAATATTTTGAGAAAAATTGGATTGATATTTGTTTTTTACAAAAAAAAATTAAAAATATTACAAAAACTTTGTAAGAACTGATTTTTAATATCTTTTTAAAACTAAAAATGACATCCTACAAAAAATAATGGCGCAAAATTTTAAACAACCTATTATTAAGGCCTTAGCACGATACTAGTTAACAATTTACTATATACATAGTAATCTACTAACTTTTCACTAATTTAAAAACTTTTTATTGTTTTGCTAACTAGTACCATGCTAAAAACCATTTTATTAAAAAAAAAAACATGAACATGTCTAAATAATGACAAATTGTGGAGCAAACAAAACAAACATACCTTAATATTTTTGCAAATGTCAAAGTGAAAACATTGAATTTGTATTTTCTTTTTTCATTAATTTTGTTTTCATAACTTGTGTTAAAGATTAAGTTCGTTGCAACTATTTTGGATATTAACACCGAATAATATTAAAAATGTATTGTACCAGGTGAAAGAATTATTGTTTAGTAAAAAAGTTTAAATGAAATTTGCATTCAATTATGAATATCTGCGATAGATCTATTCCCCGTGAAGCATCTTCAATACCCAGAAGCAGCTACACTGCTATAACTGTTGGCTTCGGTGTGAAGATTGGTGGCAGTGGTTGTGGGTACTCAAGAGTGTATCTAAGGTTGCAACAATAAAGACAAGTATTGTCCAGAAAAGGAGCGTGTTGTTCTTGGCAGTCCAACCAAATGCAAAAGTGACCTTTTTTGGTGTGATTGATTTCTTCGACGAAGTAAGATGTTATGCTATATTTTTGGTTATATTATTGTAAATTTTTTTGTCTTCAGTCAATTGAGAAAAATGACATATGTCATAAAGATTTAGTACGATACTAAAAAGATAAAGTAGCCATTTGGTGATTTTAACTTAAAAGATAATGTATTGACCAATGAATATATACTTATGTGTATAGGAAAAATTAAGTTTTCCTTCGGCTTTTTTGGCCACTTTGATCGTGGCAATGAAACAAGGTTGTTACATTAACTTTTCCCGACGTTTCGGCAGGGGTTGCTGCCTTCCTCAGGGGAACTTTATTAAACATGAAATATAAAACACATAGTACAATATTGTGGACAACAAGAATAAGAAAAAACTTACAATTTAACAATTAAATTTAAAAACAGTGTAAAAAAACACTTCTAATTAAGAAGTTCAGTCTATAACTACAAAAAAACGAAGAGAAAACTCTTATGAGGAAACAAGTGAGCAGTATACAGATGATATACACTGTGTGTCTTGCTTGCGATTCATATTGTTTTTGTTGTTCAGGATATGGAGCGTTTCGAGTGTATATCGCTTAGAAGTATGTTTTTCCGTTTGAAGAACTTTAACACCATCGAAATCCGGAAAATGACCTTTGTCTATTGAATGGGCCGCCAATGCGGTTTTAGCCAGGTTATTGTTTTTGATGTCAGATTTGTGGTTGGACAATCTTTGGCGCAAGAATTGTTTGGTGGTTCCGATGTAGCAAAGGTTACATGTTTCGTCAGGTTTACCTTTGCAGTTTATTTTATAAATCACATCAGTGCGTTTATCTCTGTCTATTTTGGTCTTTAGTTTGGTGAAAAGATGTCTAATTGTCTGGTTAGATTTAAAAGCCAATCGGACATCTTGGATGTTTTTGGTGACAACTTGCTTAAAACTCTCAGCCAGTTTTGGAACGTAAACAATGCTTTTGAAGTATCCTTTGTTGTTATCCTCACTTTGTTGTTTAGCGCGTCTGCATTGTTGTTGTAAAATTAAGCCACGAATAATTGCTGGCGGGAAACCGTTGTCGCTTAAAATTTTGGTCACTTTGATTATATTAGAATGGTGGAATCTTTCGTCACTTAACGTAAAAACTTTGTTAATTAAATTGGAAGCTGTGTTGAAGATTATGTGTTTGGCTTGGTTGGAACGGAAGTTGATCAGACGTCCTGATGCTGTTGGTTTTTGAAACCAATCAAACGACAATTGAGTGTCCATACGGTGGATTTTGACATCAAGGAACGATATAGAACTGTTATTTTCGTTTTCAACAGTGAACTGTAGTTTGGAGTGGAATCCGTTCAGGATCAATAATAAGTCTGCGACTTTATATTTGTCCATAACCGCAAATATGTCATCAACATATTTCACTATAAAATTTGGCTTTGCATTACATCCAGTTAAGCATTCGTCAAGTAAATGGTCCATTACCAAATCAGCAATAGTGGGCGAAAGAGGGTTACCCATTGGCATTCCAAAAATTTGTTTGTAGATAATGTCCTTAAACTGCAAATAGTTGTTGTCTTTTAAGCAAAAATCCATGATTTCAACAAATTTAGTTTGGCTGATTATGGTATGTCTGCTAATCTTATTCTTGTTGTCCACAATATTGTACTATGTGTTTTATATTTCATGTTTAATAAAGTTCCCCTGAGGAAGGCAGCAACCCCTGCCGAAACGTCGGGAAAAGTTAATGTAACAACCTTGTTTCATTGCCACGATCAAAGTGACCAAAAAAGCCGAAGGAAAACTTAATTTTTCCTATACACATAATTTTAACTTTAGTAAAATGTTAAGAAGATATTAAGATACTAAACTCGTTTAAAATTATCAAAATCCTTTAACCTAGTATCATACTAAAAATGATTTAACATCGTACTAAATCGTCTAAAATTTTGCGCCAATGTTTTTTACATTCAGTGCAATTTTTATAAGAAGACAACAGTAATTTTTTTCATAAGAATCAAAATCTATACTAAATAGTACCACGCAAAATTGGTAAAAATTGATGTATTGAAGGCATTGTTTATACAAGAAATACCAATTTTCAAGAAATGGTACTAAAATTCATAACAATTTGTTTTCGACTGAAGATCTCCTTCACGAAAATAGATTTCGAAATCAAATTATTTAATCATATGCAAAATCTTGATGGTAAGTTTTAGTTATTTTCTTAGAAAAATTCAACAAAAAAAAAACCAAAACTGATAATCACTGGTTTCTGACTCGAGTTTTAGGAAAACAAAGAAATATATCGACTTCAAATTATTTATCTCACACAAAATTTTGTTATGAATATTTTGTTGAAGTCTAAGGCAAGATAAATTGAGAGACGGAATGGGAAGTTAGTAGTGTGGGTCGCATCCCAGCCTTTTATTAATTCTTCAAATCGGACCGATTGCAATTACTTCCTCTTGAAAGTTAAAAATTAGTATCTACACGGCCCCAGGTTAACAATTTTTGCTCTTACTATTAAGGAGTATAGTATTTCTAAGATATTCATTCATTCAAGAGGAATAATAAATTAATACAAAAAGAAGTTGAATGGTTTACTTATATAACACTCGAGAAATAAAAGTTGGGGACATGAGTCGTTGTTAACAAAATTTATTAAAAGGTTGTGCAGACTCTTGTATTTTCGAACTTTTTCCATTTTTTTGTTTTGATAGTAATATCGTAAGAGATTTATTATAAACCTTTAAACTTATCCCTATTGGAAGATCTACTAGCATAAGAAAATAAAACAACATTCGTTATGATTTTATTTTAATACAAACAATTCTTAATTAGCTTGGTTGTAGATAAATTATAAAACAAAACCAAAACCTCACTGATACGTGACAATAACAGGTTTAAAAACCCATTTTCACTATCAAGGTGCATTCGGCGTAAAATTAGCAGTCATCAGACAAACACAGTCTGGCCCACCACCAGCCACCACCTGTTCCAAAGTACCTATAACCTAATACAAACTCCTACCTCCACATAGTGTGAGTATTAAGTTGTGCTGTTGGCTGGCCTGAGCTGGGATATAAAATAAAATCTAGCAGAACAATTAAGAACCAAATTAGACTCCATTTGGATGACAATTTAGCGACAATTAGTGAGCAGAAAATAATGTAAAAGGCTGAAGGCAAACACGGCCGGCTTAGAAAAGTGGTGCTAGCGGGGCTGCCGGCCGGCGTGAATCGTGAGGGTGCGGCTCTCGTTTGTCACCATCATCATCATAGTACCTAACCTTACCTACTGCTAAAAAAGACCAACATCAACAGCAAGACTTGGGGGCAACTCCATCTGCTGGGTAGGTAATCGTATAATACGCCTTTTGTGTAAAGTAATTTACGTTGATTTTTTTATTAATATTACTTTTTTTAATCTATTTAATTTTCATTACATTTAGTGGAATCTATTGTTGTTTTTTTTGTGTTTCTTTAAATTAATCATCGGTGGAAAACGATTGTGAGAGGACATTTTTGTATTGTAGCTTTTTTGTTGTTGCAACCTATTCAGAAATAAAATGTAAGTGCGGGACTTAAGGCAATTATTGCGCTTTGCGGAAACAACTGCGGTGGTTGTTGCATTGACTGCAATATAATTAATGATCCGTGATAGTTGGTAATAAATTTTATTCCTTATTTGGTCTTAAATGAATGGAGACGAAATAGGTGACATGTGTGGTATATTGTGTGACAGTGTGTTATTGTAATAATGGAGTGCGGTGTCGGTGTGGAAGGAGGGTTATGCCGCTTATAAAGTGTGAAAGTAAAATGTTGTTGTAACAAATGTGATATGGAACTTTTTTTCTCGAGGAGCTGTGTTATTGATAGTTAGAGAACAGGCTAACCATGGGGTCTTAAAATGGTTTATGTTATAGTGAAGAACCCTGTTTAATTCACTTAAGTTTTATACAGTTACCAATTTTTATGTGGATTGGGTGTTTACCGTCTTAAAGATTGGATTTCTAAAATATTCTTATTATTCTAAAGATAATTGATTTAAAGAATGAAAATTACTAGGATAAACGCTTTGTGCTTTGAAACTACAATTCTTATTCTCCACTTTAATAGGTGATAAAATTTGAGCCGGATCTAATTTCTACATATTCCACGATGCCTACATTATGTCTAAGACTAATGATATCATAAAAAAGACTCTATACATTCTTCGAACATTCATTTTTAATGACTCCATTAACATCACCTAAAATATTGACCATAAACCCTTCCACACGAATTTCCATCAGTCGTCTCCTGATGATATTCAAAACGATAAACTACTGGTCACGTTCGTTTGAGTGTTAAAGGGTGAATTCAATTTAACGAGTAATCCGCTACATATAACTATACAAAAACCCGAGCCAAACGTTGACGACTTTTCCTCATAAAAATAAACCTAAAAGATGACCATAAAAAATAAGAAGTGAAAGATGAATATCCGTTCTGAGAAGAAGTTAATCTCTATATGGAAATACCTTATAGTATGTATGATGTCTGTGATGTCTAGAGAACAAAAAAATATCAACAAAAGTCACACTTAAGGTCACACAAAAATAATTACAAAATTTACTATCGGATCAACGTAAATCACTTGCATCTTACGCGTTTTCTTGTTGATGATCTCGCGCGTTTGACTTTTGTAAATCGCTTAAGTTAATAACTGTGTACACACCTGAATGTAAAAAAGGACAAAATTATAAGAAAATATAAATATTTATAGGATTTGAACTCTATATGATCTAAATGATAACTGAAATTAAGTCACGTACTTTTTGTCGCCTCATAACCAAGAATTAGAATAAAAAGAAGAACATTGGGACAACATGCGGTCAAAATGAAACAAAAACAATCGTAAAATAAAAGGACCATCGTAGTTAAACTTTAAATATTAAATATATAAATGTTAAATATTTTGGAAACTTGAGTTTTTTAAGCCGTTTTTACTAAAAATAATGATACTTTTTTTTATCATATGTAACAGTTACAACAGTCTCATTTTCGAAAACGTAAGGATCAATCACACCGTCATAACCATAATCAGTCCAAAAACCTTACCAAACAGTGAAAAACTTAAGTCTTAATGCAAAATACGGTATAATGTACTCAAATCTTTTCAGGCGTTTTTGACGCGTCTATTATAATAATTTTAATAATGTCGTAGTTTTCACTCGTTAAATTTCAAAAAAACTATAGTCTAACTGCGGACTTTTTAAAATGAAACTTCTAACTCGAAAATCCATTACTAACTTCTCATAGGAATTTATTGGAACCGGTCCGATTTGACGAACTGAAATTTTTTATATTTATCGACTTTTTAAGGTCCCAATAATCTAAATCAAAGGTTTTTGGAGGGATGTCTATGTCTGTACGTCCGTACGTTTAAGATTCCCTTTGTTCGTGGGATACATCTCAAGAACGTATGTACTTCAAAAAAAAGATTTTTATACAAATATAACATCGAAAGATGCAGTAAAGACTTTGAAGAAAATTTATTGAGTAGTTTTTTTACTATAGAAATTTAAAGAAAAAACAAAAAAATGTGGTTGATCATAAATATTTCTGAACCCAGTAAAGCTACCGACAGACTAAAGTGTTATAAGTTCAAAAAAACATTCACCGTTTTTTTTAGAAATAAAAAAAAAACTGAGGAAAAATATTTGTCACCTCAATGTTGTGCGAACCCAAAACAATATAACCTTCAAAATATTTGCATACATCGTTGAATAAAGTTTTTGACATCTCCAAATTTTGTATACAAAAACCGAAGTGACCCGCACTGATAACTTCACATCCCGTCTGTCGATTTGTCTTGCTTAAAAGTTTGTCTACATGTACTCCCATCAATTTTTACCAAATTTGCGTACTATTTTTTGTAGATTTTATTTTTTATGAAAAAACGGACTGTTGGATTTTTAAATAAAAATTACTGAATATCGAAAACAATATTTTCTGTAAAATTAAATAAGTTTGAAGCCAATGTTTTTAATTTTTGAAAAGCTATTTGAGTCCAAAAAAAAATGTTTACCTAGTTGTAGTATTGTTATTTCTTATAAGTAAAAACTAAAAAGAAGCTATTATCACAAATTATTGAAAAGATATTTGGGTCGAAAATCATTTTTTACCAACTTTTATTATTTTTTTTTTTGGGTTTTTAACTTTTTGTAAAAAAAACTGTCAATTCGATTATTTTTCAAAATTCTACTGAATGTTGACAATATTTTTTGAAAGATAAAAGTAAATTAAAGCCAATATCTCAAGCTTTTGAAAAGATATTTGAATCGTTATTCAATTTTGCCAACTTTGAGTAATGTTTTTTTTTTAGATTTTTATTTTTATAAAAAAAACTGTCAATTCGATTTTTCTCAAAATTTTATTAGATGTCAAAAACATTATTCTTCGTTGCACAAAATGTTTTTGGAGATGAAATCATATTTAAGACAAAAAATTTTGGAGGTGACACATTTTTTTCAGTTTTTTTGATTTATAAAAAAACCGTTAAATGGATTTTTTTTAAATATACTTCTTTGATATCACGTTCCAATATATTGTAAAAAATTTAATTCACGTCTCATGCGTTTTTGGTTCGTAAGATATTTAGGGTTAACCAAAATGTTCACCTTTTTTTCAAACTGCTATGGTAAAAAAAAACCACCCACGCAATTTTCTTGAGGGCCCTTTCTGCATCTTTCTGCCTTATTATCTGTATATGAAAATTTATTTGAAGTTGATATCTCTTCTGGTTCTTGAGCTATGGAGGACGAAAAAAACGTCGCGAACGTACGGACGTACGAACGTACGGACAGAGGATTATGTCGAGGTTGAGAATCTGGACAAAAATTCCAGCGCATTTTTCAAAACACATTTTTTGTGAAACGGATCTGAACTTTCTCAATTCTGTCCGAAAATGTTTGTTGGAAAGGGTTCCATATGACATCAGCATACTCAAGTAATGATCTAACTAATGAGTTACATAGAGATTTAAGCGTTCCAAAGCGATTAATGGAACCGAAAAGTCAGTTAAGTTTTTTTTACTGACACCAATCATAGAGTGGGCTTTAGCGACAATAACATTCATGTTCGGAATAAATGTAAGCTTGGAATCAAAGGAGGCACCCAAATCCTTTACTGTAGCGGTTCTCTGAAGAGGGATACGATCAAGAGAATACGCAAGCTCGTAAATTGAATGATTTCAAGAGACAGAAATAGCGAAGCATTTCTTGACATAAAGTTTAAAACAGTTAACCACACCAGTTTGATAAATGATCGAGGTCTATTTGGAAATTAAAGCAATCATAAATTCACTTTTAAAAATAATTTAAGATCATCAGCATAAATGAGACATTGGCTGAATTTTATGTTTTTGCAAATATCATCGATAAAGATTATAAATAAAAGTGGGCCAAGATGACTACCCTGAGGAACTCCTGAGGTACATTTAATAGATCTCGAGTTTTAATTGTCAAGTTTTACTTTTTATACCCTATCAGTTAAAAAAAATTAAATGCACTGAAGGAGATTAGAGCGAATCCCAAAGATATGAAGCTAACGAAGCAGAATGTTGTAGCACACAGAATCAAATGCCTTTCTAAAGTCCGTGTAGATAGCGTCTACTTGACTTTGACTTTCAATACAATTAATAACGAAAGAGGAAAAACATGCGAGTTTAGTAATAGTTGATCTACCCGATATAAACCCATGATGGGAATCACTTACATGTTCTTTACAAAAAATCCAGTTTGGTCTTTACTAAACTTTCGAGCAATTTAGGAATTGTGTACGGCTTACAAAAGCTTCTGTAATTTTCAACGTTATTTTTCGAACCAGACATATAAATTGTGATCAAAAAAGAAGATTTTCATTCGTCCATAAATATTCCGGACGATAAAAATAAGTTCAATATAATTTGCAATGAAAAGCATACAGAACAAGAGCATTTTTTAAGACAAGAGCAGGAATGCCATCGACACCAGGAATGTGATTGGATTTGAGATTTTGAAGTACATTTAACCCTCCAATATCTACTTTAGGGGTAATATCTGAAAGAAAATCCAAGTTTCCTTGTGAAGTTGAGTAAACTGATTAAACAAAATTGAGCAAAAAGATCAAGAGTTTTATTAATGTCAGTAGAATTATCCCCTCTAAAATTCATCGCAGTTAGAATGCCAATTGATTTCCTTTTAGAATTAATAAAACTCTAGAATCTTTTCGGATCACTTTTCAAATTAAGCTCCATATTCGAAATATAATTCCTGTGCAAGAATTTGCTGAGAACCGTGAATTCTTTACGAAGTTTACAAAATGAATGTTTGTCATCTAAAGGTTTTGACATTTTATACAAATAATTTATTTTTAAAATTAGCCAACCTTTTGTTATACCACGGAGGTTTTGAGAATTTAACTGACAGTTTTTTTTAATAAAAATACAAACCTAAAAAAAAATACTACAAATAATTGGTAAAAACTGATTATCGACTCGAATATTTCGAAAATAAGTGAAGGTATTGACTTTGGACACGAATGGGGGTCGCATTCCAACCTCTTTTGTCAGCAACGGACATGGTTTCAATTATTCACTTCAGTAAATTGCCCCAGAAGATTAAATCTTTTCATCAGTTCCACTATTGCCGTCTGAGAATGTTCACAATTTTTGCAGTGAGTTTGCAGTATTTCAACATTTTTTTTCAAGTGTGAGTCGGTCAATTTTAAGGAATGATATAGTTTTTACTTGTGAAATGTTCAAAGATGATAGCTTCTAAAGTGATAGCTAACAAAGTAGCAGGATTTTAAAAAACAAAACGGCTTATTGGAAACCCCATTATTTAGTATTGAATTTATTTTTTCCTTATTCTAAATTATAAAAAACCCACTGTGTATTTTGACATTGCAGTTATACATTTGTGTGTTCAACTTGTTTCTGAAATTATTTCATACTCAGAGTTTATCATCGGGATTAAGTCATATTGACAAAAGAAGGCCTAATTTTAAGTTTGATTCAAAAAAAAAAAAAAATAATGACTACGATTAAATAAAGTGTTGCGCTCTGTGGTTATCTTCTTTAAGTATATTTATACCTACCTCACGGTAGTGCGGAGCGCGATCATTATAATAATGAAAGGAAGGCTTATGTTTTCTTTGGTTTGGGTTTATTTTTGGTTTTAACAGAGATTTATTAAAGGATGGCATCAGAGAAAAGGTGATTAATCTGTGATGGGATAGCAGCTTCCTGCATTCCAGATGTTGCATCATTCAGGTGAAAATTATGTATTTAATTTAATATATGCAAAAGTACGAGTATATGCAATATGCATCATCAAGATAGTTTTGTTGAATCACCGAAATTATAATGATTCAAAATGCAGATGTGATGATTTAATGCGCTCAAAGTGATGCAGCTTCATTTATTGTTCAACACAAACCAAAGTCGTAAAGACAATTTAGACTTTGATATAGTTTGCTTTTGAAGTTTGAGGAGACTCTTTAACAATTTACAAAAGGGCTTCGAGCTCCATGCTCTGTCCATTTTGATTTCTTTACAATATTTATGATAGCAAATGACATTCAATAATTTTGGTTTTTTTTAAGTTTTTTCTATTCATTTAGTAAGCAAATGCTTTTATAAATTGACTTCATAGACTTTACCATATAAGCTTCTTCCTTGAAAAACTTTATGTTGACATAAATCTGTCTTGAATAGTTTATATTACGATTCGTCAGATAGCACCATCAAAATTGTAATAAAATTTTAAAAGATCGTTAGATAGTCCCAGCTCGCAGATATACTGTTAAATCATTGACTTAACAACTTGCTATTTGTTGTTGTTGTTTTATTATTCAAGTTACAGGGAAAATCTCACACTATCCATCAATTAGTGTAAATAAACGGGTCGATAGACCCATTAATACAAAACAACTATCCTCTCTCACTCTCAGAACCCCATTGTTACATCAGAGCATATCCTCGTATAAAGAAGACCCATCTAAATTTTAGCTGACTATACTCGTATATTTTATAACCCATTATCTAATTTCTAATCGTAAAAATGTGTAATTAAACTGTTTTACAGTCTTTTCTCTCCCATTTGTAAGATACAATTCCAATGAATCACTGCTTGTCCCGTGTCCGAATCCGAATCCAAATCACAATCCGAATAATTCTCGAGGTTTAGGGATTTTCTTGATACTTTTTTATGGTTGTTTTCTTCATTCTGATAGTCGTTTTTGTATGACTGTGTAGTTTTTGTACTTGGTTGGATGCATTTGTTTGTGTAATAAACATACAAGTGTATACAAATTTGAAATTATTTTTAACGATTTGAAAATCTGTGAATTCGTAGTTGAAAATTTTCTAAAAATAAAAATAACATCCATCAGATTATATGGACAATAAAAACCAACTAAGTGTTTGTACGCGTCATGCAATTAAAATGTTAAGTATTTTGGTTTGAACAATTGAGCTGGCGACATTTAGACAATAATTGGGGTTTTGTTGTAATTTAAGAATAGTTAAGGACATCTTGCAATGAAACGTTGCCCTTTACTTTAAGTCAAGATAACAGGGAGTAGCTATTTAAATGCTATTTATTGAAAAGAGTGTAGATTTGTATACAAATCTTTACATACAAAACTCACAAGGATTTTAAAGTTTCAATTCAATAACTTTTTATATAAACATTTACTAATTTAGATTTTTAAAAAGTGGCCATTATTTTCAATATTTTAAATCTTTAAGTGTATCTTGAAATTAACAAAAGATTTGATTTATAAAATTTTGATTTCGTTTGTAAGTCTAAGTCTTAGTTTGAAAAGGAAAAGAATTTTCCGTAGAACATGTAAATTGTATTTTTATTGAATATTCATTTATAATTTTTAAACAATTTTACTCTTTATTATAACAAAGATGTAAAATAATGGAAAAATAAAATATCAAAAGAAATGGTTTGTGTGGAACGAACTAACTAATCGAATACACAAACCATTTCCTTCGATAAGTTAATTTCCTAGTATTTTGTATTATTTTGAAACGAGTTCTTTTTTAAATTATAAGCGGTCTTAGGATAAGATGAGTCAGTGTATGAGCCGTGCGGAATGTGTACCTGAGAAACGCCTCATACCGGAAACAAAAACTCATTCCAACAAAAATGTTAAACTACTAATAAATAAATATATCCTATTCCCGTTTGGGTTGATTCAATTTATTTTTAAACGTTTCTATATGGTCTAATTAGAAACTCACACTCAAGGGGATATTACTACCCTTATTATGCAAAGGCACAGTGTGAGCACTAGGAAGAGGAGAGAGAGTTTAAAAGGAGCTGTCGGTGCACATTGGTTTTGAATTCCTGAATATTGCAATGACTAGGAAAGACAGAGTGTGGTAAGGCATTCCACATCCGCGTAGTACGGCTAAAGAACGAATCTCTGTATTTGACAGTACGACCCAAGTTGGGCTCGAGGGTATACTAATGAGCATTCCTAGAAGCGCGAGTATTGCGGTTGAACTGTTTAAGGGGAGGAATGCAACTGGCTATTTCACTAGAGCATAAGCCATACAAATAACGGTAAAAAAGTGTCACCCAAGAGACCTTACGACGATGTTCAAGCGAAGTAAATGTACTTATGATTATATTATCATCTATCAATTTAAATGCTCTATGTTCAATACTTTCCAAGAGGCTTAAGTAGGTTGCAGGAGCACCAGCCCAGAGATGGGAGTTATACTCAAGCTTTGGACGTATGTAAGTCTTGTAGATAACAGCCAGATCAAAAGGTGTGAAATATTTCTTGCATCGCCTATGTATGTGATGATTCCACAAGAGGTGGTTGGTGACACACATACCGAGAATATCGAGGTGTTCATTCTCATTGATACAAGTGCCATCCATTGATAATGGCAATGGGGATATATCTCGCTTTATCGATACAAGACAGCATTGGGTTTTCGAAGCATTAAATTCCACGCAATTTTGTATTCCCCATTGAACAAAGCTGTTTAGTTCGGAATTTAATGAGCTTATCATATTTTGTCGTTGCAGTTCCACATCCTAAGAAGATGGATGTGAGTCTGAAAACAAATATGAAAAGCTAAGAGTACTATCGTCAGCGAAACAATGTATTGGATTAAATGTTGCAGACAGGAGATTATTAATAAAAATGAGAAAGAGTGTTGGAGATAAAACAGAGCCCTGGGGCACACCAGCATTTATTTTATGGTTTTTAGACTTGAATTAATCCAATACTACTTGTATTGAACGATCCGAAAGGTAATCACTAATCCAATGAAGCAGGGATTCATGAAAACCGAATTCACGCATTTTCGAAATGAGAACCTGATACCAAACCCTATCAAATGGTTTTGAAATATCAAGTGAAATAATCATACTTTCTCGAAAACGATGTAAGGATTTGCTCCACTGTTTGGTGAGATGAACCATGAGATCACCAGTGGACCTATTGCTACGAAAACCGTATTGCAGGTCATTAAGAAGCTTTCGAACCTGAAGATATTTCTTGAGCTGATAATTAATCAGCGTTTCCATGACCTTGGAAAGAAGGGACGTAAGTGCAATCGGTCGGTAGTTAGAGGGTGAGGAAGATTTGCCTTTTTTGGGAATAGGCTGGACAAATGCCGTTTTCCATCCGCTCGGAACGAGACCTGAGGAGTAGGACAGATGAAAAAGCTTAAGCAGTGGTTTTGCCAGCGTTAAAGAACACCTCTTCAGAACAATAGCGGGGATACCATCCGGATCAGCGGATTTATGTGTGTTTAGATATCTTAGGACTCTTGCCACAGTACAAGTGCGAAAAAAGATTGGTCCCATAGAATCACTAACTCACTCAAGAACAGGCGGAGTCATAACACTCACTGGTAGCGTAGAATTGGTGGCAAAGAAATTAGCTTTCTATTAAGGGCTAACAAAAGGAATGTCATTGACAACGAGCGTAGGAACAGAAGAAGAGAAAGAATTCCTCAAGTCTTTTACAAATGACCAACAATTTTTACTGCCTTTGGGACATTGCAGTATTTTTTGCCTTAACTTTTGGTCGTGTAAAATTTGGTCCGTCGAATAAGGGCGTTGCAGGACTTCCTGGCTTGTTTGAACTTTTTCCGGCTTTCCTCAGTAGGGTTGGCTTAATAGCAATGGAAACTTACCTTGTTGGCCCTAATAACCTCTTTACAGCTTGCATTGAACCATGCGTTTTCCTTGGGTCTGATACTTTTAACCCTGTTCGGTATAAAAGTTCCAAAAGTTGGCTTTCTCGTGTTGCCAAACGGTTCTCTTAGGAGCTCTTTCTTTAACTGAACAGTTTTGACCCGAGAAATTTGCTGATATAACACAATTATCAGATGTGCTTAAAGGAGATAGAACATTAACAGTGTACTTATCAGGGTCAGTGGTAAGAAACAAGTCAAGAGTGTTTTCTGCTCGACCTTCAACGTAAGATATTCGGGTGGGCTCGTTGACTACCTGAGGTTCAACTTAGCGAAGATTTCTTTTTTTTCATGAAGAATTGTGTACATTGAAATCGCCCGTAACAACGATTTCAGTGCGAGGATAGGACGAAACAATTCTTAGGATGGAATCAGACAAAACATCAAATTCATAAGAAGTTGATACTCTGTCTAAATTTGAGCTTTGATAAAGGAAGCAGTAGTGTATGATTTGCTTAATTACGGAGAATTTAAACCACATATAATTAAAAAAGGAATTGGTGCAAAGACCATATTGTGGTAAGAGCTGACAAGAAACATCATTCCTAATGTATATGGCGAGGCCATGTTGGGAAAAGAATAAAGGCACCAAGCTATACCCATGAATAAAAAATTCAGCAGGTATGCCAACAAAGAATTTGCCCTTAGCCCACGAATATTACAATAATCTATTCTAAAAACTTAATAAAAAGGCAAGCAAAAAAAGTTTGCATTTTGCTATTAAGCCTAGTACGCTGCTGATGCGAAACGAAATTTTTCGGTGGTCTCCAAGTGTAGAGCGAAATTAAAACGAAAACCACAACGGAAAAATATTTGTGTAGAGTTCTGTCAGCTGTGGAAAACAAAAAACAAAAACACCGAAAGTCACGAGTAAACAATTTTCAATTTATAATTATTGAATATAAGAATGAAACAACAACAACTTGTGTGTGCTACCACCAAGTTCATAGGCTGGAGTTATAGCTATTTCACGGGGGCCAACCCGATCATCAGACTCCTTTAGTGGTGCTTAATCGCTTTTTGTTCAATTTAATTTTTGAAGAACTTTTGCCCGAGCTGGGCTTGAACAAGCGATCTAGCGTGTGAGGAGCTAGTGCACTACGCACTACGCCACCGCACCCACATGAAATTTTCAATTTAGATTTGTAAACAATTTTTTCCAATAAATAAATTAAACGTCAAAATTTCGCAAGCAATTAATATACCGGGCAATTAAATTGAGAACGAAAAGAGTGGAGAATTGTACTAAAAAATCAAGTACAGCTATCCACTAAAATGACACATTTCGTTGTTCAGCAGCGTACTGAAAAACGAAAAGCACAGCGAAATTTTTCGTTTATGATTTCGTCATGTCATTTTTTTATGGGAAATTTCGTTTCGCATCAGCAGCGTACTAGGCTTTAAGTGTGAAAAATAATACATTCAAATGGTCAGGAAGATTTTCATCATGCGATTCATTTGATGCGATTTTAAAGCACTTTTTCACACACTTCGGGTAGTATCTGTCCTGGATTCAAGGAGCCAAAAAAGGTCCTCGACTACACTTTTAATTGCTTGGAGCACCACGTCCAAAAATTGATTAGGATCATCACATCGGAACCACTTGCACATCAGTAACGCCTGAACTCTCTTCAAATGTCTTCACAATTTATGTGAATAAATATGATTTTAGCCAGTTGTTCGATTGTAAAGTAATCTATTATCGTATATGGCAAACATTTAACCAAAATGATGACACTCGAAATGATAGTTGAGTCTGACAGAAGTCAAATGTCAGCTCTACCAGCTTTAAACTAATAATGGAATGATTACCTATACTTAAATTTCAGTCTTATCTAGGAACTTACACCTTACACCTAAAATACGTTGTTATCTCTTTGTGTCTTCCTCTAAAATGTCAGCTGTCATTTTTTCTTTGTATTTTATTTGTGCTACAATTGTACAAGGCAGCTCAAAAACCATTTATCCATGGTTCGATTGAATGGCATTTACAAAAAGAGGCTGGACTGCGAACCACACTGATAACTTCCCATCCCGTCTGTAGATTTGTCTAACTCAAAAGTTTGTAGGTTTGCATGTTGGGTTAAAAAAGTTTTCAGTTGAATTATTCTTAAAAATTTTAAACTTACCAAATTTTTTGTTCATATATTGACAAATAGATTAAATAGATTTTTCGTCCAAAACAAATTTTTACCGATTTAAATAGCATTTCTAAAATTTTTACAAATTCGATGAATGAAATTAATTTGAGAGATTTCAAGAACCGAACATCAATGTCTACCAAATTTGGGTACTAATTCTTGTAGATTTTATTTTTTTATATAAAAAAACGACTGAATATCGAAAACAATATTTTCTGTGAAATAAAAAAAAGTTTGAAGACAATATTTTTAGTTTTTGAAAAGCTATTTGAGTCAAAAGTAAATTTTTACCAAGTTTTAGTATTGTTTTTTTTTTTTGTAAGGTTTTCAATTCGATTTTCCTCAAAATTTTACCGAACGTTGAAATTAATATTTCTTAAAAGTAAAAATTAGTTGGAAGCCATAATCTCAAATGCTTAAAAAAATATTTGTGTCCAAAACCAATTTTTACCAACTTTTGTTAAATTTTGTTTAAGTTTTAAGTGTTTTGTAAGAAAAATGTCCATTCGATTTTTCTCAAAATTTTACCAAATGTTGAAAACAATATTTGTTATAAGATAAAATACGTTTGAAGCCATAATCTCAAGATTTTGAAAAGATATTTAAGTCGAAATTCCATGTTTACCAACTTTGAGTAATGTTTTTTTAGGTTTTCATTTTTCTAATAAAAGCTGTCAATTAGATTTTTTTCAAATGTTTTTCAGATGTCAAAAAAATTTGTCTTCGTTGCACAAAATTGTTTTTGAGATGAAATCATATTTAAGTCGTAAAATTTTCGAGATGACAAATGCAGATGCTTATCTGAAAAAAAGATATTTGTAGGGAACTGTCATTTTTTTTATTTGTGTAGTGCTGCCAAGTTACACAAGTCACTAGACTACGATTACTTGCAAATTATTGATCTTAAATTCATTTTCAGGTTTGAGTACAAACCTAACTTTTCCATACATGACATTGTTTAAATAATGTAAACTTATTTGAAAATTACTGACAAAACCAAAAGTTTTCTGACGTACATGCAGAAATATGGTGTAAGTCTTCCGGATTATATTATATGTACCTGTAACACGCTTTTACTGTAATATACAGATACAAGCACAACCTACCCTCAATATAACCTCTAGACATCCTCGGTCGTGGGGATTAAATTGCATATATGTAGGTACACATGTCCAGAATTTATACATATTTAGATACATAGCTAAGTACATGACTTCAAATAATCCACCTATTTTGTAGAATATATGCGAATATGACACGCGATCTAAAAAAAATGCAAACTATACTAAACATACACTGCACACACTAATGTATGAACAAAATATCCTTAACTTTGCAGGACTATGAAACAAAACAACAATAACAACAAAAGCTGAAACAGAAACATCTAAGTTCAAGAAATCCATTGTTGAGCCAAGAAATTGAATTATTCAACTAAATCATCTTTTTTAATTTTTCTAATAGCCTTTTTGCTTTGGCTGCAAAAAAAAAATAAAAGAAAAATAAATCCTACAATAAAATCATGCAATCCTCATATAATATTTTCATATGACTAAGAATAAGAAGACCATCAGCCATCAGAGTCAAGGACCCTGTGTTTGAATTTTTATTTTCAACACTCCCAATTTTATATATTTTTTTTTAAATGTTAAGATCTGAAAATATTTAGCACAAAAGTGCAACAAACTTTTAAACATGAATAAGGCATTGTTCACACGGGTTAAGAGGACCAAAGAGGGTTGTGGTGGATAGCCTTTATTAAATCAAATTCTTTGGGATTTCTGGAGCCATAAACCAATTGAAAACAACATTTCGAAATAAAGGCAAAACCTAACCGAATATAACGGGATTAATAAGTTCCATACGTAATATATTATACAAAAGCAACGGAGAGCTGTCACCGTAGCTCAACAGGAGGTGAATTTTTGTTCAAATTTTTCAAATCAGTGATGACAATTGATAACAAAAAAATAGTATTAAGATTCAGTTTTTAAAAAATGTCAGAATTCATAAGTATTTTTCATTAGCACTTGCCACAAAATGGATTTAAGAAAAGTGTAACACACAATTAAGCAATTTTTTATCACTTTGAAAACAACTTGTTGCACTTTTGGGAATTTTATACCTTAAAGGTTTATTTTCATTCGTTCAATATTTTAATATAAAACATATTTTTCCAATTAATTAAGAATGAAACAAAAAGTGTCATCACTGACAATTGCAAGATCTTATGCACATTTTTTTTTTAAATGCGGATAAAGATGAAGATGCTCCCATCATATTGTCACACCCACAACATATGAAATTTCTGGTACATATCGTCTTATAGCTCGTATAGCCTGTCGTCCCGTGGTAATATTGCATTAGTGACTAATTTCCTTGGCCTGTCCTCCATGGCACCGCAAGTCGTAAGTCCTTGGGGGTATAAATGATAACCTTTAACTATAGTGATCCAGGGACGGTGTTGTCAATAATTCCTCTCTAACCCTTCCTTTTCCCCTTTTTGTTGAAAGATTTTATTTTGAATTGGATTTACATTTTCAATGAGATGTTCGTTTTATAGCCGCCCGCCGTCACCACCGCACCGTAGCCGCCGCCATTGTTAAGCAGCAGAGAATTACAGCCATGCGAAGATGTGTGCCAAGCTAAGTCAAGCCATGTATATAGTGAATGTCTTTAGAGTTTAAAGCTCAAAGAAAGACCTTGCTGCAAAAAAAAAAAACGAAGCAACAAAACAAGAAAACGTCATTGAATCTGGCCAAGGAAATAAATTTACCAAAGATTTATATCCACTTAAACCAAAAAATTTGCCATAACTTTTGGATGATGTGGCAGTTGCAGTAGCAGCATCAATGGCAACCACCGCGGCAACGATGATGGTGTTGTCTACCAAAAGAATTAAGTTCCTTGTTTCATTTGTATGCAAAAAAAAACATGGGTCTTCGTATAATATTCAACAATTCTCTTTTTATGGCTATAAATGGAATAGAAAAACAGAAATGAAATGAATTTTGAATGTCTTGAATAAAATTGGTGTTTGCTTTAAATTAATTAGAAAAGAACTCCTGGAACTGAAACATCAAAAAGCCAAACATGAATTCATTTTAAATGGAGATTCGTAAAAAGTTCATAGTGTGTTAATTTTGTCTTACCCACTTTAAATTTTTAACTTATCAGGAAAAAAAATGATACCGAAATATTTTTTTTTAAGACCGAAAACAGTTAACAAAAATCAACAACCCACTGCACAGTAAATAAACGCATATAAATCCGTCTGTTTTGAATGAACCATACCATTGTATGCAAATAAATTCACTCCCTCATCTGTCACCGAAGCGTCACCATCATTCGTTTGTCTAAAAGCAAACAATCAATCGTCTATGGGTCTGAACTCTGAAGTTCTTTACCACAAAGTCAATCGACTCAAAAGCAACAACAAGAAAAATCCTCCGACATCATCATAGACCAGAATTTCAATGACCAAACAAAATATCCGTTTTCAAATGCAAAACATTTCCCAATCAGTTTTATATCTACATACAACCTACTTTGAACTTGCCTTCAACTCTTGACTTGGATTGGTGGAACCCCATCTGTATGGAATCGTTAATCTGGCCCAGAACTTGAAAAAAAGCTAACAGTCACTTGTTAAGGGATCAATCGAAGACAAACAACCAACATGGCTCGTTCATTATTTTGGCCTTCAGGGCGCAACAACGTGCTATTGATGGTATAGTCGTACTTATACAGTGGGGCCTTAACCAGGGATCCAATTTGTGCTACCGAAAACGTATTACCTTATGCAGATACCGAGGTTGTTGTGCCTTATAACCAACCAGTGTCTTATAGTCGTAGTTGAGCAAGGATTTGTCGGAAATTGTTATCCCATGGGATACAAGTACCATAGATACTTTTCTGGATAGGTATGCGTAATGTTGAATTGATAGTGAGTATTTTTATACATTATTTATAATTACAAACAAATCAAAAACTCGATTCAACTTTGATCCTTTTTAAATGCGGACATACAGAAATTAATAGTGTTAATTTATTTAACAACCAACTTAGATTATATTATTTGGACTTCAGAGTACTCTGTCATACATTAACGAAGCTCTGAACCTGCTAAAACGGTTTTCGATAAATAAAAAGTAACTTTTCATTCTGATAACAAACCTATTTCAAAACAAGGCTACTACGTAAAGTTTTGAAAACATATTGAAAAAATATAAAGTAATATGAAAAACTGGTATTTGAGCTTAAAGCTAAAAAATTATTTCGGATTCAAAATCAGCATTCAAAACTATTTCAAAAGTATTTTTTTCTTTGAAGAACACAGGCATAAGATTCAAGGTTTTGCAAATCTCCATATTTATCAAGATTCAAATGAAGTTCCAAACTAATTCCAAGACATTTATACATTCTAACAATTTTATACATTTTTTTTTAAGAACTATGTTTTATTTGACCTTAGCCTTAAAAGCAAGTTATTAAGAATTTTTGACATTATAAAGGTTATGGGAAAACCGTTGTATATCTCACTTTAAAGATACAAGACAGCATTGGGTTTTCCACTCAGTTTCTGATTCCCCAAAGTACAATACTGTATAGGTCGGAATTTAATGAAGATTAAGAATGGGAGTCCTTAAATCTAAGAGCGAAACACTGAATTGGATTAGAAGTTGCAGAAAAAACAGAGCCCTGGGGCACACTAGCATTTATATTTTGGGTGTTTCAGGCTTGAATCCGTCCGTAACAAGTTATATTGGAGGATCAGAAAGAAAATTTATAATCCACCTAATAAGAATTTCTTCAATACCAAAAGCATTTGTAAATGGATCAATTTTCTACAAAAAAGCTGGTTGCAAGTTTATCAAATGCCTTTAAAATATCTTACTTTCTTTAAAACTACATTAAAATGTATTGCCCTGTTCGGTGAGATGGTCAAACAGATTGACTATATTGCGATCGACGCCAGACACGCTTCCAGAATCATGGATGTACGAACTTTCCGAGGAGCTAACATCGACTCGGACCACTACCTCTTTGTAGCCAAGGTAGCACTTTGGGTTTCGAAACCCAAGGAAAAACAAGGAAATGCTGGGAGAAGGTACAACATCAAACGGCTACAATCGCTAGAGATCACCAAATCCTTCTCCGACCGAGTTACAAGAAACCTAGGTTTTAAGCAACCACCAACAATAAACCCCTGGTTTCGATGAGGAATGTCGGAAGGCAAGTGCAGCCGCAAAGCGGGGCTGCATAAAAGGACGAAAGCTGCTCATAAGCTCTATGAGCAGAAGAGGCGAGAGGAACACCGACTTCCCAGAAGGAAAAAGATAGAGCATGAGAAGCGTGAGGTCAAAGATGTTGAGAGGCTTAAAAGCAGGAATGAAGTTCGAAAGTTTTATGAACAGGTGAAATGAAATTCACAAGTACATAAACATAGAACCGAAGGCTGGAAAAACAAAAGTGAAAAAATCATAGTGGAACCGCAGTCAATGCTGAGGATATGGAAGGACCACTTCTGCAGCGACGACAAACTTAATTCCGCTGTCAGACAGATTGATCCATTCAACATAGACGACGAAAACCAACAATCCCGTCCTCCCGACTTAGACGAAGTAAAGATTGCCATATCCAAGCTGAAGTCCAATAAAGCCGCTGGAGCAGATGGCTTGATTGCTGAGCTCTTTAAAGCACCTGGAGATAAGTTGGTTAGGAGCATTCAAAAACTAATCTGTAAGATATGGTCGGAAGAAAGCATGCCCGATGGAACATCTGTATTGTTTGCCCGATCCTGAAAAAAGGAGACCCTCTAAACTGCACCAACTATAGAAGAATCAGTCTATTTAACATCGCCTATAAAATCTTCTCTGCCGTAATATGTGAACGTCTAAAGCTGATCGTCAACAACCTGATAGGTCCTTATCATTGTGGTTTTAGACCAGGAAAGTCCACAATTGATCAAATATTCACATTACGGCAGATCCTGGAAAAAAAACCAAGAACACCAAATCGACACCCACCATCATTCCATTTGTTGGGTGAGACCCTTGTTCACACAGGACTGTAGCGCGACCTTAAGTAAGTAAGTAAGCCTTTATTTTTTTCAACAAAAAGAAGTATAACTTTGTAGTGGATCGCTGGCTTAAGTCTGGATCCTTGAAAAAAAAAAACAAGTAATGCTCCGCAAAAGCACCCGAACCTGCCGAGAAATCACCAACTGACGGGTATCTCCAAGCAAAACCATTATTTACGTAAAAAAGTAATCCCCGGTTAATAACTTTTGCTTTTTAAGCATTTAACCTCACAAAATGATTTCAATAATTTTATTTTGTTTCTTCAATTTCGGTTTTCCATAAACTTATTTTTGTGCGAAGGAAAATGCCCCAAAAGAGACATCAGCGTTAGAGATTTCTGAAGGTTTTGAGTTTGATAGTTTGCCTAGTACTAGTTCCACGTTCATTAATGTTACAGAAAAAAAATAATTTAAAAGAAAATACCACGAATAATATTTGAATTTTTGATTTGCTGAGACAAGTGACAACAAACCTCAATTCGTAATTTACGGCAAAGTGTTGCAGACCAGTGCAATGTTTCCACAAAAATAGTGGAGAATGAAGAAGCTACTTTACTTTTACGAATAAAAGTCACAAAATTTGCGCTGGAAATGGATCAACGGATGTTGCAGGGTTAGCTATTTTAATAGTATTTGTGCGCTACCAATATCTGCATTCCTTTCAAGAAGATCCGCTCTTCTGCAAGCCGTTGCCAACTACTACAACTGGTGCTGAAATTTTGAATTTGATTGACAATTTTTTATTGTAAATGACATACCATGGATTAACTGCGTGGATGTATGCACGGACAGTGCCAAGTCCATGACTGGAAAAACGTCCGGTGCCGTCGCAAGAATAAAGCAAATTGTTAAAGGATGCACCGGTAGCCATTGCGTTACACACCGCCATACTCTCATAATGAAAAAAATGCCGGTCTCCCTTGAAGAGGTGGTGGACAAAAGCATGAAAATAATTAACTTTATTAAATACAAGACTTTTTAAAGTATTGTGTGATGACGTGGTCTTTACTTCTTCACGTAGAAGTAAGGTGGCTTTCTCGCGGAAAAACACTGACGCCGCTTTTCGAAATGAAAGTTGAAGTTAGAACCTTACTCATTGACGACAACTTTGTATTGGGGGACATGTTGTGTAATGAGCGTTGGTTATTGAATTTGGCGTATCTGTCAGATATATTAAAAAAAAAAAATGATTTGAGTGTATCACTTTAGGGAAAGTCCATAGGTAACTGTTTTCGATGCCAGTGATAAAATAGAATCATATAAAAATAAAATCAAGTTTTGGGCTGAATCTATACAAAATTGAAACTTAGACAGCTTCCCACTGCTCAAAGAATTTTAAGAAGACATAGATTTGGACATTCCCGATGATTTTTTAAAGAGGTTCATATCCACCTAGTAGATTTGCTTGATAGCTTCCCCCATTATTTTCCTGAGGAATTCCACTTGAATATTATGGAAAACGTTTTCTGTCGCGTTGGAAAAACCACCTTCCCTGACATCACTACAGTTTGAGTGCTTGATTGACCTGTCATCAGATTTTTCGATAAGATAACTTTTTGAAACAAAGAAGTCTTTATCAAAGTTCTGGTGTTTGTTGAAAGACGAGTTCAGTTTACTGTTAGAGAAAGCTAAAATAATTCTTCTGCCGTTCGCAACAACATGCATGTGCGAATCAGGGATCTCTGCATATGTTGGAACCAAAACAAAATATAGATTAAATCTCGATGCAGAGCCTGATATAAGGTTGTCCCAAATTCAACCAGATATTTCAGCCTTATGCAAAAATAAACACGCACATTATTCCCACTAAAAAGAAACTCCATATAATTACAATGCATTTAATATAATTATGTAATTTCTTGTTAAGTTAAGTTTTCTTGTGTTTTTTTTTTGTAGAAACTGTTTCCTGAATTCAATAAAACAAACGAAATTAAAAAAAAAAAAACGTATTTAATTTGCTACATGTAACTGTGAAAAATTGCATATGCGCAACGAAGTTCCCCGCGTGAAATTTCTCACGCAAAAAGTGCTCCGTGGCTAAAAAAGATTGGGAACCGCTGGTTTAAACTTATCATAAACCGCATTAAAAATAAAATAAATTGGGTGGCGCAACAGTCCGTTGTGAACCAGGGCCTAGTGACTTACAACTCTCAACCATTCCTGTGTGCGAGTGCTGTTGTCAGGAATTGAAGGGACCTACAATTTTAGGCCGAATCCGAACGGCTAATTTGAGAAAGCACTTTTTCATGACAAGAATTACACTTGAAGGATTTGTCAATTCCTAAAAGAGGCACCCGCGAAAATTATTTTTTTTAAATTAAGGTGGCAGAGGCAGCGATTGAACCCAAGACCCCTTGCATGACAGTCCAACGCACTAACCATCATGCCACGGGTACATAAACCGCATTAGGCTTAATTCAATTGAATTCAGTTTTAAAAAGCCTTTTTCAATAAATGTATTTCTTTGTTTAAATTTATCTTTTTAAAGCTAAATCGAGAAGTTAGTTAAATTTGTTTTTAATTTTCTCTGGCATTATCCTTATAAAATATATTTTTAGTCAGCATTCATTATAGAAAATCATTACAAAGTATATTACTGGTTTCTTTTGCAGCAGAGTCTTAACATCAGCCTTCAAGTTAATTAAGAACCACAGGTGGTCGTAGGAATAGGTATAACATTCGGTTTAAAAAGTGTTGTATGCAATGTTTGCAAATTACCTTCACTGACTTATTGCTCAAAACATTAAAATAAAAAAATAAAAAAAATAATCATCACGGTAGGTAGTCATCAAGAAGGTCATAGAACCATGTCAACCATCAGCTTCAGTTTCAGCATCAGGCGTCAAACCATCAGGGCTTCTGATTCTTAGCCAACAAACTTCACGCCCTTAAACACCCCATTAATGTCATTAGGTAAGCTCTATCTGCTTCTGACAACGCATCAGACAGCCATCACTGAATCTGATATTCATACCTTATATGAACTAAAAAAAGAAAACACATCTGAATATCTGATGTAGGTAAACACGAGTATCTGAAATATGTAAAAAAAAACATCTAAAGCAAGTAATAACTCATTAAACAACAAAGCAAAATGAGTCTGTTGTTTTTTTTTTTGTTACTCTGATGATGACTGCATTAATTTTGATTTGCTTGACTTAAATAAATACATATTTTGTATACTTGTTTTTTAATTCAGTGATTTCTCGGAAATGAAGTTGTGATGTATAATTTGCTATCCAGATCCAGACTTCATGTTGCATGTGGGTGGAGGTATAGGAGATGAAAAAGGTTTGTATTATGTCTTTTATTATGACTTGGATATATTACAACAACATCAACAAAACAAAAAGGAAAACATTCATAAATGGATATTATCCAAAACAGAACCGAACAATCAAATGCAATTCCCGGAAATTCCCGGCTTATTAATGCATTCCTCGGCTGAATTATTCAAATTTTCGGTTAATTTCGCACGGTTCGGTGCGTTGGAAGTTGGGAACATCCATCGGTCGCTCGCCCTGTATACGGTAATTAGGGAAATTTTCAGTTTTCAAAATAAACACACAACGACGACGGGCGTTTTGAATGATACATACGTTGCTTTGAAGTTGTCATCAGGCGTTTTCATGTATGATGCCCTTCTAAGAATGATATTTTGTATAGCGTGTATAATTTGTATCATGAAAATAAGAACAGTATCAAAAATTGTCAAAATGTCATTTTTTCAACAACAGCAACAACAACGAAACTCATTTTGCAATCCTTCTTCTTGAAATTGGAGTCGCATAAGTTGTTTATTTAAAACAAAAGGAACAAAAGATTTATACCTACATACTTAATGATATACTATAAAAGTTCAATGACCATTGAACACGATTTTCATTTTAGTACTAAAACAACAACAACAAACGAGGTTAATTCATTAAGAGTTGATAAATATTAACCGTACTCTATAATTCTATAAGGGTAGCTTTGTTGATAAGTCATTAAATCACTCATCATGATCAAAACTGAAATGCGCCATATAATAACTCAGTATTGTTTTTCTTTCTTCATTTCTCATTTTGCAATATGAATCATTAAAGTTTTTGTCTTTGTGTCGAACATTTAAAAAAGTATGTCATGCAACAAGGAGGACGTGAGACAAAAGGAAATTCAATCCATTGCCATTTTTTCTTTTTGAAAGATGAAGTTGCACCCTCTATCTTTCGAGAATATAGAGATACTTATAATATACCATAGATACTTTCGTAGAAAATTTATTCTGCTTTATGAAGGATACGTGCAAAGAAAAAGTTGAGTGTTATGCCCTTGAATCAAGGTCGTTGTATGTTTTGAAAACAAAACACAAAAACATCTATTTTTGTTATTTGAAGAATGATGATAGGGTGGATAGTTTTTTGTTTCTTTTTCAAATAAAAGTTTTAGGAAAATCATTTCGAAATGGATGGGTTTTAGCTACAGTCAAAAGGACAAATAGTGCGATATTAAAATTTTTGTTCAACAAAAAATAAAACACGAAATCGTTGTGGAGTTTTCCGTCGTTAAACTTAAAGTTTAATACAAAACTATTTTTTTGTGACCAATGGAACACAATTGAAATTGATTTTTTTTAATATTGTGTTGGTACTCTTAATGTTAAATGTCAAATAAAAATAAAATTTTTGCATCATCCTATTCAAAAGAGCAAGAATATTTAAACAATCGAACAAAAATTTAAGTCAAAAAGACAGTTTGAAATTTTATATTGTAAGTGTTAATGCAAGAAACTATTAATGGCTAAAAAACAAGTACATTTATAACGCATCTTTAAAGTGAAGATAGTTCTCTTTTGCAATCAATTATTAACTTCCCATAGGAAGTGATTGTGATGGGTCCGATTTGTCAAACTAAAAATTTTGACATTTCTCTACGTTTCAAGGTCCCTAGAGTCGAAATAAAAGATTTTTGGAAAGATGTTTGTTTTTGCGTGTGTACGTATGTGCGTTCGTACGTCGTGTCGTCCGTACGTTCGCGACGCTTTTTTCGTCGTCCATAGCTCAAGAACCAGAAGAGATGGCTCCCTGAAATTACGCCATAGGAAATTACGCCACAAAAATAAAATGGAAAAAACGCCAAAAATTCTCCATACAATTTTTTGGCTTTTTTTCCTAGGAAAAAGAACCCAAAGAGTTTGGTGTTAATTCCGGATTTTTTGGCTATTTTTTCCGAAAATTTCTTGGCGTTTTTTCCTTTTAGAATAATGAAAAAAAGCCAAACAATTTTTGTTTGGAAAAAACGCCAAAAATTTGCTTTTGGACTTTTTTTCCAAACAAAAAAGGAAAAAACGACCAAAAATAAACTTTTTAGTTTTTTTCCAAATCTTAAAGCAAAAAACGCCACAAACAAACTTTTTGGCTTTTTTTTCCTAATCAAATAAGGATAAAAAGCCAGAAAATTAACCGTTTATTCTTCCAAATCAAAAACAAAAAAGTACATGTTTGTCGAATGTATTCATATGGTATACAAAATTATATAACGGCAAATAACAGTATTTTACATGTTTTTCACGAATTTTGAAGAGCATATTTTAGGTTAAATTTTTTAACGTGATCAGTAGTGATTGATAGTTTGTTGTTTCCATACCGTTAGTAGAAGAGCATTTTGATAAAGCGATGGACAAAATGGAAAGTTTTGATTATGAAATTATAAGTGGTAAACAAAAAAATAGCAAACTTTTGTACGTAACAGAACAAAAACAAATACACAAAAAAAATGTGTGTATAAAAAAGATGTTCTTTACATTTGTTATATTAACAATTGTGGTGCTAAAATGAAAGTAAAAAGTGATGGATTGTGTGTAAAAGCAAAGAACTTCATTGACCAATGTCCGTGTTGTCGGGAAAATGTGGCAGATGTCCTTCAGGTTTACATTTAATACCTATACAAAAATTGACAAATTGAAATAAACAAAGTTATAAGAAAACGTGTTCTACAAAACAAAGGCACAAGTACCTATGATATAATCAACGGCGGGGGAGGCAGCGCGTACGCGTCGCGTTCGCCGTTGCGGCGCGACGCGCGCGGCGCCGCGCCACGCGGGTTGCACCGCGCCGCTCCATGTTACGTCGTACGTTCAGATTCTTTTATAGACTTTTTGGGCTTTAATTCCAAATTAATTTTGGAAATTAAGCCAGAAAAAGCTCTGTTCATTCTTTAAAGGCTTAATTTCCAATACTAATTTGGAAATTACACCAAAAAGTTTTTATTTTTTTGGCGTTTTTTCCATTTTAGTATTTTGGCTCTTTTTCCAAAAGTTTGGCGTAATTTCCACACTTTTTGGCGTATTTTCCTCTTTGTTTTTGGGCGCTTTTTCCTATTTTTTTACGCCAAAATTGTTTGGGCTTTTTTTCCAAAACAGTTTTTGGCGTAATTTCCTATGGCGTAATTTCAGGGAGCCGAAGAGATATCGACTACAAATAAATTTTGTTATACAGATAATAAAGTTGAAAGGTTCAGAAAGAGCTCTCAAGAAAATTGCGTGGGCGGTTTCTTTTTACCATAGCAGTTTAAAAAAAGGTGAACAGTTTGTTTAGCCCTAAATATCTTACAAACCAAAAACGCTAGAGACTTGAATTAAATTTTATATAATATATTGTAACGTGATACCAAACAAAAATCCAATTAACGGTTTTTTTTTTATAAATATTTAATATCTGTTAAAATTTTGAGAAAAATCGAATTGACAGTTTTTTTACTAAAAATAAAAACCCAAAAAAAAACATTACTCAAAGTTGGTAAAAATTGAATTTCTACTCAAATTTCTTTTAAAAAATTTGAGATTATGGATTCCCACTAATTGTAGCTTATAAGAAATATTGTTTTCAACATTCACAACAATTTTGAGAAAAATCGAATTGACAGATTTTTTACAAAAAATAAAAACGTAAACAACAAAACTAATAAAAGTTGATAAAAATTGACTCAAATATCTTTTCAAAACTTTGAGGTATTGGGTTTAAACTAATTTTATCTTTTAACAAATATTGTTGTCAATATTCAATTAAATTTTAAGAAAAATCGAATTAAATTTTTTTTTTCAAAAAATAAAAACCTTCAGAAAAAATTATACTAAAACTTAGTAAAAATTTGCTTTCGACTGAAATAGCTTTTCAAAATTTTATTTCTTTATATGAACAATATTGTTGGTAATTTTAAAATTTTCCAACACAAAAACCTACAAACTTTTAAGCAAGACAAATCGACAGACGGCATGGGAACTTATCAGTGTGGGTCGCATTACAGCCTCTTTTTAATTTATTTTTTCGTCTTTAAAGTTACGCACTCATTAAGACTAATAATTATGATACATAACATAAAAATAAAATACATAATTTAGTTATAGCATTATAACAAATTTATTGCAAAATCATATTCATTGCGATAGGATTATACTTATCTTAACTAGTACTGTGGTAAGGAACGTTTAAAAACGCCAAGTTTCTAGAAGGCGCATAAATAAAAAACATAGATAACAAAACTGGACATTAAATATTAAAATTCAAGACATTAAAAGCAAAAAGTATTGAGTTTAAGTATCTTCTCTGAGCAAGAGGTTTTAGATAAATTAAAATACACCTCGTCTCATAAGATGAACATTTGAATAACCAAATATTTTTCGTAAGGCAAACTTTGTGAACCTTTTTCGAACTTTACTAGACGCTGTAAAAGGGCTGCATATAATATTACAATATTCTAAATGTGGTCGGACGAGACTAGAATAAAGAGTTTTTAATGTATAGGGGTCTTCGAAATCTGTTGATTTTCGAAAAACAAACCCTAGCATAGAGTTAGCTTTTGAGTTCGCATGGCCTATGTGATTTAAAAAATTCATTTTAGAATCGAAGATTACGCCTAGATCCTTATGGCTATCAAGTCTCTGTAAAATAGCATTTTCAAGTTTATAATTATAAAATAATAGATCGTGAGTTCTAGAAAATGTCACAACGCAACATTTCTTATTGTTAATATATAGCTCAATTTGAACTTTTTTGCATCGTTAAGTGAATTTATGGAATGAATATTTTCAAATAGTCAGCAAATATAAGACATTTAGAAAAAGTAAGATGGAATGGTAAGTCGTTAGTAAAAATGATAAAAAGAAGTGATCCAAGGTGACTACCTTGAGGAACACTCGAAATATGTATAATTTCCTCAGACATTATCAACTTTTCACCCTGTTTTCTACCTACTAAATACCTCTTTATCCATATAAGGAGCTAAGAGTGAAATCCATAGTTTTTTTAAGAGAACACTATGTTGAAAGCCTTTGAAAAATCAGTGTTAATAGTGTCGACTTGAGAACGCATTTCCATCTGTGTTAGACAAAAATTTGAAAATATTGTTAAATTTGTAGTAGTGGATCTACCTTTTAAGACCCAAACTACCTTTTGTATAGATTTGGGACAGATATTAATTGATTTTTGATAGAAAATACTCTAGAAAACTGTTGGGTTTTCGTTTGACTAAGCATATTTCTTCAGATCAAGCTATGAATTTAAGAGTTTACCACTAAAAAGGTTTAAATGTAAAATTTCAACGGTTGAAATTCAATGGCTCAAATTTTTAAACAGCTAATTGTTGTTGATTATACTTTTCTTAATTAGAACATTTCTAGGAATTCAAAAATTGAATCAATTTGATAATTAGAAAAATATGAATTCCCCGTTATTAAAAGCAGGGCGGAAAAAAACTAAAACAAAATATAGCAAAAAGAAACCTTCAATTGGGGACTTAACCTTTAAAAGATGTGCCAAATATATAAGTTTCTCTTAAGAAAAAGAATCAGAAAACTGTTCCAAGGCAAAAAATTGTCATCACCAAGACCATGAAGTATAAATATAAGACAGTCTGCATTATCCTATATTAACCAGAACATGTCTTTAGTTCCATTAAAAAAAATCGGTTAAATGTCTCCAAAGCGTCCACCGATGACAGAATCCCATTACTATTTTCAAAGACAATGGTCCAATGTCAATTTCTCTGAGGATGAATAAGCTTCTCTAAGAATTATAGTATTTGATTTTAACTCAAAGAAAATTTAATTTTTCAAATATGTATTTCTTCGTACAACGCAAGTCTCGATTTCTTAATGAACTCGCTTCATAAAGTTTTTCAACCTCTTTAAAGCTGTAACAATCATTTTGACCTAAAATGTAGTGTAACTACAATTTTGATTTTGATTTGAATTTGATGTTGCAATATGACCTCGAACGAGTTTTATCACGAAATTGTCAGTTCAGTTGATTCGTTGTATAGGACCTCTCTGGAATAGTAATGCACGTAAAAAGACTTAGCTGTTCGATATAAGCCGGTACAGCGTCGTAAACACTGCCGCTCGAACACCCGAAACTACTCCATCTGGGAAGGGGCAACGTTAAACCAAAGAGGACAACGTTAACGATAATGGGCCGTATGAGGGCCATGTAGTAAATTACCTTCACTCTGGGGTCAAGCCGACTGCTAAAAAACAGCCGTTTCGTCAGAGCGAAGGCTCCTCTGGCCCTGGTCAGAGCAGCATTTATATGTCTGTCGAAATAAAGGGTGATTTTTTTGAGGTTAGGATTTTCATGCATTAGTATTTGACAGATCACGCGGGATTTCAGACATGGTGTCAAAGAGAAAGATGCTCAGTATGCTTTGGCATTTCATCATGAATAGACTTACTAACGAACAACGCTTTGAAATCATTGAATTTTATTACCAAAATCAGTGTTCGGTTCGAAATTTTTGTTTCGACAAATTTTGTTCAGCGATGAGGCTCATTTCTGGTTGAATGGCTACGTAAATAAGCAAAATTGCCGCATTTGGAGTGAAGAGCAACCAGAAACCGTTCAAGAACTGCCCATGCATCCCGAAAAATGCACTGTTTGGTGTGGTTTGTACGCTGGTGGAATCATTGGACCGTATTTTTTCAAAGATGCTGTTGGACGCAACGTTACGGTGAATGGCGATCGCTATCGTTCAATGCTACAAACTTTTTGTTGCAAAAATGGAAGAACTGAACTTGGTTGACATGTGGTTTCAACAAGATGGCGCTACATGCCACACAGCTCGCGATTCTATGGCCATTTTGAGGGAAAACTTCGGAGAACAATTCATCTCAAGGAATGGACCGGTAAGTTGGCCACCAAGATCATGCGATTTGACGCCTTTAGACTATTTTTTGTGGGGCTACGTCAAGTCTAAAGTCTACACAAATAAGCCAGCAACTATTCCAGCTTTGGAAGACAACATTTCCGAAGAAATTCGGGCTATTCCGGCCGAAATGCTCGAAAAAGTTACCCAAAATTGGACTTTCCAAATGGACCACCTAAGACGCAGCAGCGGTCAACATTTAAATGAAATTATCTTCAAAAAGTAAATGTCATGGACCAATCTAACGTTTCAAATAAAGAATCGATGAGATTTTGCAAATTTTATGCGTTTTTTTTTGCGCCAATTCTTGCACGTATCCCTCATGGCTCTAGCCAACGGAGTCCTGAACAAAATTGTCTCCGACTTCTGGACACTTATATTCAGTTTCCAGTCGTCGCAATATCGCTGAATCGTGTCGAAATCACGCTGCAAGAGAATTCTAATAACCTCAAATTTTCGTACCGTTCGATCGTCGGCGTACGCAATTGCCTTTGTAAAACTACCTATCAGATCGTGGTGTAAATGCTGAAGAGAATCGGTGAATTCACCGCTGCCTGTTGAAGACCATTTTTAATTAAGAATGTTGTGGTAGAAGTAACATTGCCACTTTTGACAACAAACTTTCTGCCGTTAAGCATATCATAAAGTATATACAACAATGGTTTGCTTATGCCAAGCCTGCTCAGTTTTAGGTAAAGACCCTCTAACCATACGATGTCAAAGGCATGTGCATTGGATATCAGAAACGAATTTGGACGCAGCATGAATTGTGTCGTGGCCCGCTTTGAACCCGAACTGTTTATCCGGAATTATTTTGTTGTCCGCAGCCCACTTAGTCAGAGCCCTATTGATGATCTTTTCGAAAACTTTGCTGATGCTCGGAAGAAGACTTAACGACCGAAGATTTGAACAAAGCTTTTCATTATATTTACGTAAGGATTTAGTTCATTGTACGAAACTAAAATGGTTTGAATATTTCACAAAGATTTAAAATTTTTGGAAATGAAAATCACTTATATGAAAAATATTAAGAACATTTTTTTATCAAAAACAATGTTGTAATAGTTTAATCAAAAGTTTTGACCAATTTTGTATGTAAATTGCAAAATATGGCCACTCCTAATATTTGTTTATCTTAATTCTTGTGAATCTTCTTAGAAACACAACACAACAAAACGATTAAATCTTAAGTGTTCTTGATGATTGACTATTAGTTCAATTTGGTGCTTCCGAAAAAATTCTTATCAATACCATAAATTTCTCAAACTCTTAAGTCTTCTATAATACTTAATGCGTTGGAGTTTTTATCTTATTCTTCATTCATTTTCTTATATATCTATAAGTATGTTCTTATTCTAAGTAATCCCTAATGAAGATATTGAGCTTATACAAATTTTCCTTTCAACATCCTTCGTTTATTTATACAATATATACCTAAAGATTCTGTCATTCACAGTTAACTTATCCAAATTATTCGATATCTTAGCTATAATGTTGTGGGAGTACGGGTCTAAGTTAAACACTTCGTTTCATTTAAGATGGGCAAGGAAAACAATCTATGTATTTATTATACGTGTATCTTATTTATGGGTTAAGTTTCCATTCATACAAAAGTTTACTCTTGATTTGTCATCTACTTGAACAAACTCAATATCATTTTGACCGGCTCTAAGTAATCTAATATATAAATAACCCTTAAAAGTGTCAAAATATTTCCCTTTCAATATAGAAGGACACTATAACTACAACTACCTATGCACACATAGGACATACTTCAGCTTCTTGACACCAAGTTAGTTATGGGTATACCTACCCAGAACCCCATATTCGATGGAATGGAATCATGTTCTATTCAGTTCAGACTGTCCGGTTCGTCCTTACAATGCATAGGATATCTGTAGCTATAGCTAACCTACTCAAATATTTATAAACAAAATTGGATACTTTACCCAAAAACTAGCTCCCCCGTCAGGTCATCGAGAAGAACGACGACACGATGGGTGAGTTTATTAATCAGCTTCGTCATACATTCTTCAGAACTTTTTCTAATTAAACGAAAGCTGAACGAAAAGAAGGAAAAAAAATTAAAGAAAACCGTTGGACTGACGACAATGAGAATGAGAATGACGATGTCGATGACGCGACGACGACACCGGCGTGCAAGGATAAACTTTACTCAAGCTTGTACAGATATACGAGTAGAAGGTCGAAAGGGAACCGACATATAACATCATTTCGTACTTCTAGCTAGCCCTTAAATGCTTAAAGACTTTTTTCGTTCATATTTTGTAAGTCTTTCAGCGTTCTTACGAAGGAATGCTTAACATAAAGAGAAGGGGGATTAGACGTTAAAGGACAGTTACAGTTAAATGCAGCTCTTCATTGCAACGAAAATACCAAAGCTCCATACCTAGGTATGTATCTTGGTGAATGCATAAAGGGAGGTGAAACTATTTGCTTAATTACTGAAAAGGCATTTTGTATAACATATGTACCTTTCTATATGCATCTAGATATTTACTCTCTCACCAAACTTACATAGAAACACCCTTTATCTAAGTGGACTGACTCTGACAGGTATATATGCAGGTATATCTTTGTATCAGTATTTTTTCCGTCCCCTACAACATTTTTCCATATGAAACGAAGATGGAAAGAAAATTCCATTTCATCGTATTACTTAAAAAGGGGAGCAAATAATAACGACGGCGACGATTTCACCGGGAGTTGAAAATAAAGATACAGCTCTACATTTGGCTGTTTTTAAGAGAAAACCGTTTGGTGGTTCCGAATGGATATATTTTCTGTCTACCTTTTTGGAAATTAGGCATGAATAACAACAAATAAAACACAAACAGAAAAACTCTAATAAAACGAGAGTAAAACGTAATACACCTACTTTTTAACTCAGTTAAAAACAAAGGTTAAATTATTGTGTTTCTGTGAAAATTATAATATCGAGTTAGAAACATTCTGAAAAAATTCTTTATTAAATTTTTTTAAACATCAATAATGCTTCAAAATACCCGGATAATTTTGGATATCCTGAGCGAGAAATGCATATATCCGAATAGTGTTTAATAACCGGATAGTATAATCCTTTCCATTTTCGTTATCCGTGTTTACCAATTACACAGATACAAGATCGGATAATAAACTATCCTGATAGTGTTCTATGAACAAAAATATAAATACGAGAGCTAGATTCCGTACAAATCCTGCTTCAAATAATCTGGTTACTCATTGGATATGAATATACCCGAAATAAATCCGGATTCAGAGATGGGTACTCATTGCCTAATAGAATTTATATAAACAGTGTCGAAAGTTTGATATTCACATTTTTAAAATAGACATTAATGGTCTTTTACTCCCTGACCTTCAAAATATGTCCGTATTTCCAATACAGATATCCGAATCAGGTAACTATGTAACTACCGGATGAATGCTTAATATCCAGGAAGTTATAAAAAATAGTTGGGTTCCTAAAATTTTAGAGATAATTATAGGAGATCCTTAAATACAAAGCAGATAATATTAATAAATACATCTATTCGAACTTCTGGATTGATGATTGTCAAATCAAGTTACTTTGGGAAGGTGCACCAGCCTATTGTTTGCTCCCCATGATTCTTACTTCCTTAGTTAGCTTTATTTGATATTTACAAGCTGTTCGATTGTTGAAATTAAATAATAACGGGTGTTTTCTAAGAAGTGTAGTTTGCAATCTGACAAGACTCTTATCGGAATTGTTCTGTTTGGCAGCTGTCACTTGATTTATATGTTCAGTTGGCTTTGCAATTTTAAACAACGGTTGAAAACCATCCAAATTTATTACGAAAGTATAGTACGGTTCGCGTGACGCAACGAACTTATCAACTTATTAATGGATTATTTTCGAAGTGTATTATTTTTGTGGGGTTATTTGAAGTTACTTGTCTACGCCAATAAGCCCGAGACGATTCACGCCTCGGAAGAGAATACTGGGCTTTTCATTAACATACGGCCCCAATTGCTGTGAAAAGTTGTCGAAAATTGAGTCTCTCGTCAAAACCCCTATCTTCATAGTGAAACTAAATTCTTATTTACTAGTACTGTGTCTTCTCGATTAGAGGAAGCGCTTATTTGAATGTGGTTTTGCTAAGTCAAAGAGTTTTAAGCTTTCGGGAAGTAAGCGAAAGAGTGACGACAATCCGCATTAAGGCCAAATTCCACCATCTGAGCCTTACCAGTGCGATGATCAAACATGCAACCAAATCGATCATGTTGCTATTGACGGAAGACACTCTTCTAGCATACTTGGCGTTCGTACGTACAGATCAGCCAACATAGATTTCGACCACTACCAAGTTAATGCTAAACTGCGCTTACGAATATCCATGGAAGCTCTCAACGTTGGAAGACCGCAGAAGGAGGATACCGCCAATGTCTTTACCTATCGAGTATCCCTAGAACTTGCGAGAAACCCTACAACGGACGAGATGTGCCCAGAGACCCACTAGCAGCTTTGCAAACAAACCATCAGGAATGCTGCAGAAGAGGTGCTAGGTTTATCACAGCCGCCACCAAGGAACCAAGCTCAGACAAACAAATCCAAAACGGAGGCAACAGATTGTGGCAGCAAAGGAGGACACAATCTTCCAGCCAGCTCTACGTTGACAAGAAAAGGGATGAGAATCGCTTGCCCAGAAGAAAGAAAAACACCATAAGCGTGAAGTCGAGGATATTCAGAGATGTTTTTTAACCAGAAACAGCTGCGGAGCTTTTATAAAAGAGTCAAAAAGAAAACAACGGGATTCACTAGCCGCCCTTAAGCCTGCAAATATAAGAAGGGGAATACCGTAGTCGAGACACAGTCAATGCTAAAAATCTGGAGAGATCATTTCAACCAGCTGCTTAATGATGATGAAGTCAACGATTCCGCCAGCGAGCAGCCACGTCAAATCCATTTGGATGACGATCTAGAGTTCCACCCACCCGACCAGAGGGAGATCAAACAAGCCATCACCAGGCTGAAGTCGAACAAAGCGACTGGTGATGACGGTCTGCAGGCGGAGCTTTTTAAGTACGCTGGAGCTTTTTAAGTAAGGAGCATGCACCAGCTAGTTACTAATATTTGGTCGAAAGAAAGCATTCTCGACGAGTGGAACTTAAGCGCCATATGCCCGATCCATAAAAAAGGTGATCGCCTTCTCTGCGCCAACTACACAGGCATAATCCTCTGTACGCCATAAGCGTAGAAGATCTTGTCCAGCGTATTATGTAAACGCCTGAAGCCATTTACTGACGAACTAATTGGCCCTTACCAGTGTGGCTTCAGGCCTGGATAATCTACCATCGACCAAATTTTCACTCTACCCCAAATCCTGGAAAAGACCCAAGAACATAACATCGAAACACACCATCTTTTCATCGATTTAAAAGCAGCTTATAACAGTGTAGACAGCAACGAACTATACCGTGCCATGTTGAGTTTTGGTATCCTTACCAAACTGATACGACTTATCAGGATGACGCTGGAAAATGCTCGTTGCTGCGCCAAAATTGAAAGATACTCCACTGAAACCTTCAAAACCACCAGAGGATTTCGACAAGGCGATGCGCTGTCATGTAGCTGCTTCAATATTGTTCTTGAAAGAGAGGTGCGCAACACCAATGCCAATACAAGTGGCACCATCTTTCCTAAATCCACACAGTATCTTGGATACGCAGATGACATCGACATTATGGGAAGAACCAAACGAGCAGTGACGGGTGCTTTCTTTAATGCCAAGTCTGAGGCGAAGAAAATGGGTCTTGACGTTAACGAGGACAAAACGAAGTATTTACTGTCGTCAAATAGAGTCGATTCACACAGTAGACTTGGTCAAAATGTGACAATTGACAGGTACAACTTTGAGGTGGTAAACGAATTTGTTTATCTGGGCACTGATGTTAATTCTGCGAATGACATCAGCGCAGAGATCAAACGCAGAATTACTCTTGCTAATCGCTGTTTCTTTGGCCTAGGTAAGCAGTTGAGGAATAAGGCCCTATCACGAAGTACCAAAGAGACACTGTACAAAACTTTAATCATCCCAGTCTTGCTGTATGGTGCAGAAGCATGGACCCTCTCCCAGGCGGATAAAGGTATCTTTGAGAGGAAGGTTCTGCGTACGATATTTGGTCCGGTTTGTGTCGACAGGCAAAGTAACATCTGGCTGAGAAGATTTAATCAGGAGTTAAACGAGCTGTACAGCGACTTGCCACTGGTCAAAAAACTGCGTGTACAACGCTTAAGATGGCTAGGGCATGTCGAGCGAATGAACATCGAAGCTCCATCCCGTAAGGTATTCAACGCCAAACCTGAGGGAACAAGAATCAGATTCAGGCCTCATCTCCGATGGAGTGAACAAGTAAAGGCTGGTGCACGTCAACTTGGTATACGAAACTGGAGGCAGCAAGCTAGAGATCGAGTAAGCTGGCGAAAGTATTTACTTGAGGCCCAGGAGCACAATGCGCTGTAGCACCAATTCAAGTAAAGTACGTACATTCTTATTGTATGCGTATTATTTAACCACAAATGACAGCTGGATTTGACAGGCGTCAAATGATAGTGCTACCATCTTAAAGAACAAAATAAATGACTATCACTTTTTAAATGAATTATGGTTTGAAGTTTTTATCCATCGTTCACCGGTCCTTTGGTCGGATTTTCACTTATGCGCTCATTCGATTTGTTTTTAAAAATTATGTCACTTTTTTGAAACTGTTTTTGTTAAGTTACTTCAAAGTTAAGTTATTATTCAAAAATAACCTTTCCTATCACTACCTACGTGATTTTCTGATTCTATTTTGTTACAAAACGCCTACAAAATGTAATCTTACCCTAAGCTCATATATTGCTTCAAAACAAACCAAACAAAATAATATAAACCCCAGACAAAACAACACACATGTCTGGAATATTGTATAGACATTTGGTAAACACCACCAATAAATGTATATACATCCCTACTCATAGACATCTAAGGTAGGAGGAATATGGATATAAGTGTATAGATACATATCGTATCGAATTTTTGGGGGTTGTGTTTGAATACTCCCTTTTGTTAAAGTGGTCGGCTGATGCCCGCCTTACCTAATTGCTCTCTTCCGGCAAGTATCATATTTTCAAATTAATCCTCATCGAAAAACAAATGGTAAACGATAGAACAGAAAAAAGGACTTTTAACAGGAAACGTATAGTAAGCAAGCTAAATAGCAATAGGATTACAACAACCGTTGTATGTATACAGAGATACGTACGTTAAGTTTGTCGATATTGCCCAAAAGGAGGACATGAGACACTTTCTGAAATGTACCTTATCCTTTAACAATTTACGATAGATACTCGTTTGTAGGTATATCGGTATACTACACACGCATCAGTTTGAGACTGTGAGTTGTTAAAGGGGAGCTACATATATGAATTGAACTTCTATCGTAGGTATGTGTATAATGGTTTCTTCCTTTCTTTTTGTTTCTTCTATTTCATTAGTTTCTAGTCATTCAGGAGACGATAATTCCCAAACCAAATGGTCTGACAGGATTTCTATTGATCTAGGTACGTATAAACTAAATTGGTTATGGTCAAACAGGATGTGGAATTGATATTGTATTTTAGAAACTATGTACAGTATGCAAAGGAATTCGCATGTTTGTTTGTGATAGTTAGATTTGCTCGTTAGAATATACTTTAAGCTTTTCAGCTAAAAGACTTTTCTAAGGTTTATTCTTATATAAGAGGACCAGATATCGTGAGTACTGGTGATTGCTTTTGATCTTTATTTAAATTGGTGGTATTAGGTTAGAGTTCATATGAGTTTGGGGTAAAAAAACACGAGTATCTTCATAGTTATTTTGTGCACACATACAAACGTAGGTTTTTTTAGATTTCTAAGATAGGTTCTTAAGTTTTTCTTTTCCTCTCAGCTATAAAATTTTAATTACATGCTTCATCAGTTTTTGAGAACTCAACAAAAACATACACTAAATGAATCTTTAACAAAATCCAAACAAAGATATATCTCCTTGCATTATACATAGCTATAGAAGAGAGATCAAAATCACCCAGTTTTAAAATCGAAAACTAACTAGATAAGTGTAGCCTGTAGCCCCTTTAGCATCATCCATAGAGATATGTACGTGCACAGCACACAATACCTCCTCTACTTGCCAGTTGAATATCTACTACCTAAACAAAACATAAAACTCACTTGAAAACAATCATGCTCCAACTCCAGTACAATAAAGTGTACATTGTACAGTGCATATATACTCTATACACAAATCCAATAAAAAAAGCACTTGCAGCAATCTTCACTCTTCTTGTTTTGGAGAGCATTCTTTTTCTAGATATATATTTTCAGGATTCTCATTTTATTTTTCTTTATTATTATCATTGAAATGAAATCCGGACTAAGATAAGAGCATAAGAGAGGTACTCAACAAAAGCAACAGCTAAAACATAAGCCTCTATTTGACTTAAGAAAGAAGCTCTGAAAATCAAATCGTATATGCCAAATATTTGTGCAGATAGATATGTAAAAAAAAGAAATCTTAAGAGTTTTCAATTCATATAGGGTATAACTGTATAAGGTACATGTCAAGATTTTCAACATTTATGCAAGGACACAATTTTAACAATGAAAGAAAAATAATTTAAATATAATGAAATAATTTGATGAAAATACCGACAGTTCTTAAATTGTTCTACATATGTATGTATATTAAGGGTTTTCCAATAAATGGCTTAGTTTTGAATAGCCCGCTATTTTGAAAGCTGTCACTTTTAAAGCTGTCACCTTTTGACATTTGACAACAGAAACATATGCCACACAACCAATTTTGCGAGAAAAAACTTCCTGATCGTTTCACTTGGCGTTCTTCTGCTTTAGTTCAGAACACAGCCTTAATTTTCAAACGAAAAATCGTGTTTCTTTTTTCGTTCTAAGACCTCAGAATAAAGCAGAACTATGAATTGAGAACAGACCGAGTTGAGTGCTGCGTTTGAGAGATAAAATTAATATCTGAAAAACGAAGTATTCAGATGTGTATTAAAAAAAAGAGGCTGGGATGCAACCCACACTAATAACTTCCCATCTTGTCTGTCGACTTGTCTTGCTTAAAAGTTTGAAGGTTTTCGTGTTGTGTTAAAAAAGTTGTCAGTTGATTTATTCTTAAAAATTTTAAAACTACCAACAATGTTTTTCATATAAAGAAATGGTTTAGTTTGAAAATCTAGTTTTATTAAATAGATTTTTAGTTGAGGACAAATTTTTAGCTAATGTGCGTACTATTTTTTGTAGATTTTATTTTTGTATGAAAAAACGGACTGTTCGATTTTTATAAAAAAAAACTACTGAATATCGAAAACAATATTTTCTGTGAAATAAAAAAGTTTGAAGACAATATTTTTAATTTTCGAAAAGATATTCGAGTCGAAACTAAAAAACTTTCAATTCGATTTTTCTCAAAATTTAAAGACTGAAACCATAATTTCTTGTTTTTGATAAGATATTTGAGACGAAATTCAATTTTTACCAACTTTTGTCAGATTCTTTTTAAGGTTTTTAGTTTTTTGTAAAAAAAACTTACAGTTCGATTTTTCTCAAAATTTTACCGAATGTTGGAAACAACATTACTTATAAGTTAAAATTAGTTGAAAGCCATAATCTCAAGTTTTTGAAAATATATTTGAGTCGAATTTCAATTTTTACCAACTTTTAGTAATGCCTTTAGCTTAACATGCTTACTCTTAGGGAAAACCAGTAGAATCAGCACTTTACTCGCTGGTACGTATTATTGAACATTCCCTCGAACACAAAGAATATAACTTAGTAGCGTTCCTAGATATTGGAGGAGCTTTCAACAACGTCAGTTACCAGGCGATCACAACAGCAATGGATAAGCTGAAATTAGAGAAATCACTCATAGATCTTATAAGTCTCATGCTCAAAAGCAGGACAACAATTTCTAACATGAGAAATTTTACTACCACCAGATCGGTGAATTGAGGCACTCCCCAAGGTGGAGTCCTTTCGCCTCTTTTATGGAACATGGTAGTAAACGACCTACTTACATCATTGGAAGCAGAGGGTTTCAAGGTGATTGCCTATGCTGACGACGTTGCAATATCCGTATCTGGGAAGCACCCCCAAGTTCTCTCGGAACTCCTACAAAATGCTTTAAACAGGCTAACTAAATGGGCTAAGCAATGTGGATTGGACGTCAATCCACACAAAACAGAATTAATACTCTTTTCGAGAAGATATAAAATTCCTCAGATTAGCCCACCCAAGATTAGAGGAATACCATTAAGCTTTTCCGATCAAGCTAAATATTTGGGCCTCATTTTAGACAAAAAACTAAATTGGAAGGCAAATATTGATGAAAGAGTCTAAAGGCTACTGTAGCGCTTCTTACTTGTAAAAAGGCCATAGGATCAAAATGGGGCTTCTCCCCAAAAATAACCCATTGGCTATACACTTCGGTAATCAGACCGATACTCATTTATGGAGCTGTCGTATAGTGGACCGCACTGGACAAGATGGTAAATCTAAATAAGCTCATCAAAGTCCAGCGGTCAGCAGGTATGTGCATCACAGGAGCACTTCGCTCAACACCAACCGCAGCACTGGAAGTGCTTTTAAACCTAACACCACTTGACATCTTCTCCAAAAAGGTGTCAGCCAACTCATGTGTAAGGCTTAGAGCCACCTCTCAATCGACCAGTAACAATACTGGACATACTACTATTCTAGACAGTTTCAGATCTATCCCAGATCGCTTAGACTATACCACCCCAAAAATGGTATTCAGTAAAAGCTTCCATGTGTCCATCCCTTCAAGATCCTCCTGGGAAGAAGAGAGACCCCTGGAAGACGATGCGATACACTTCTAAACAGACGGTTCAAGGACCGATCACGGAGTTGGAAGTGGTATCTTTTAGGAACAACTGAATCTCAGTCTATCCTATAGGTTTCCCAATCAATGCAGTGTATTCCAGGCCGAAGTAATGGCGATTAAAGAAACACTATCCTGGCTCAAAGAAAACCTTATATTTTGTAAGGATATACGAATCTTCTCGGACAGCCAGGCCGCTCTTAAATCTCTCGCGTCTGTCTACACAAACTCTCAAACAGTTCACGATTGTCGATCATCTCTGAATAAGATGACGGAACAGTTTAACATTCACCTGATTTCTTATTAAAATTTGATTTCTCTTAAAATTTTACCACATGTTATTTTTGGAGATGAAATTATTTTTTATTCGTAAAATTTTCGAGGTGCCATTTTTTTTTTCATTCTTTTTTTGATTGTTTTTTTGTAATTGTTTTTAACTTCCCATAGGAAGTTATTGTAATGGGTCCGATTTGTCAAATTGAAAATTTTGACATTTCTCGACGTTTCAAGGTCCCTAGAGTCGAAATAAAAGATTTTTAGAAAGATGTCTGTGCGTGCGTGTGTACGTACGTTTGTACGTCCGTATGTCCGTACGTCCGTACGTTCGCGACGTTTTTTTCGTCGTCCATAGCTCAAGAACCAGAAGAGATATCGACTTCAAATAAATTTTGTTATACAGATAATAAGGCAGAAAGATGCAGAAAGGGCTCTCAAGAAAATTGCGTGGGTGGTTTTTTTTACCATAGCAGTTTGAAAAAAAGGTGAAAATTTTGGTTAACCCTAAATATCTTACGAACCAAAAACGCTAGAGACTTGAATTAAATTTTATATAATATATTGTAACGTGATACCAATCAGGTATATTTTTTGAAAAAAATCAATATAACGGTTTTTTTCAAAAATCAATAAAAATGAAAAAAAAAATTTGTCACCTCCAAAATTTTACGACTGAAATATGATTTCATCTATAAAACAATTTTGTGCAGCGAAGAATAATGTTTTTGACATCTGATGAAATTTTGAGAAAAATCTAATTGACAGTTTTTTTTATAAAAAATAAAAATCTAAAAAAAAAACATTACTCAAAGTTCGTAAAAATTGAATATCGATTCAAATATCTTTTCAAGAACTTGAAATTTAGGCTTCAAGCTTATTTTATCTTATAAGAAATATCGTTTTCAACATTTTGAAAAATGTTGAGAAAAATCGAATTAACAGTTTTTTTACAAAAAATAAAAACCTAAAAAAAAATTTGTAAAAGTTGGTAAAAATTGATTTTCGACTCGAATATCTTTTCAAAACTTTGAGTTATTGGCTTTAATTTACTTTTATCTTTCAAAAAATCTTGTTTTCAACATAAGAAATAAAACCTATAAAAAATAGTACACAAATTTGGTAAAAATTGATACGAGTATATATAGACAAACTTTTAAGCAAGACAAATCGACAGACGGGATGGGAAGTTATCAGTGTGGGTCGCATCCCAGCCTCTTTTTTTTCAAAAATATACTGGTTTCCTGTCACGTTACAACATATAATTTAAAATTTAATTCAAGTCTCTAGCGTCATTGGTTCGTGAGATATTTAGGGTTAACCAAAATGTTTTTTTAAATTGATATGGTAAATAAAAACCACCCACGCCATTTTCTTGACGGCCCTTTCTGCATCTTTCTGCATTATTATCTGAATAACAAAATTTATTTGAAGTCGATACCTCTTTTGGTTCTTGAGCTATGGACGACGAAAAAACGTCGCGAACGTACGGACGTACGTAAACACGCACGCACAGACATCTTTCTAAAAATCTTTTATTTCGACACTAGGGACCTTAAAACTTCGAGAAATGTCAAAATTTACAATTCGACAAATCGGACCCATTGCAATAACTTCCTATTGGAAGTTAATAATTCTGGGTGCTTGGAACGCAGATGATACTCAAAGCATTTTCGGAGCATGCTCGATATAAAGAAGAAAAAATCTATGTAGCTATCATTGGTTGTCATCAATGAAGCTTATCATTCGAATTTTTAGACAGGTTGGTTATAGGTATCATTGAACATATCTGTCATTGGAACAAAATTTCCTGATTGGATTTAATGGGGTATTTCTTGCCTTGGTTCAGATTTCCGTCGAAAATTGATTTCTTTTTGTTGCGCGTGGAACACTACTAGGATAGTTTTGATTTTTTTTGTCAGAGCTGTCAAGTTTCCACCCAAACATTTGTTAATAATTGTATTAGTATTATTGCAAAAGGGGTTAATCTGCCGAAAAATCAAGATCTGCAGATTTGAAGAATGCAAAAACGGGGGGAAATTTGTTGTTTGACAGATTTTAGGTCAAAAATAAATTAAACTCCATAAGTATTTTCTGATTGCAATAAAGCATTTGAAGTTTGATTTGGTCAATAAAAATATTATAAATATTATTCCGAATTCCTTAACCAAAACCAGTTGTTCTTTGAAAGCGATCTTATAGTTTGAAAATTAAAATCTAACTAAATTTAAAGTTTGACTCTGTTAATCGCTTTTAAATCTCGAAACATAATTTTCAATGATGGAAAGCAATGGGAAGGTCCAGACAGCAAAAGGGGATTTCATTTGCAGTCAACTGCATTCTGCAAATAAGTTTGTAAGTTATCATTAATTTCAAACTGGGAACTAGAACAACATTATTACACAACACATTAAATGGATTTTAATTTAAAGAAAAAACATGATTAGCTGTCATTTTGACATGAGTAGACTTCACTTGATAGTTAGGGAGATTTGTCTTGACTTACTTTCCAGTCAACTTTCCAGTAAAGTGGCCTCAATTGGAAGTACATTTTTTGGCATCTAGCCAATCAGATATACTAGAGACTTGCCTTACTTTCAAGACCCTTAAAGTTTTTGTGACTAAAGACGTTTATACTGTTTTCTTTGAGAGCCAAAGGCAATTCCAATCCTTCACAATCGATTCAAAATATTATTAAATGTGGAGTTAGGGAAGATATCAAGCAGCTGGGGAAGCTTATTGGTCATGGAAATTTTCTTGAAAAGGATGGTGCTACAACCATAGCTGTGTCAGCCTTTTGGCCGAAAAAGATTTGTTGATTTCATACTATTCTTTTTACACTAAAATAAACCTCCTTTGACTTTTTTTGAAAATACTCTTTTTTTGGATAGGTATACAAATGAAAACTCTTATTGGAAAACCCAGTACAAAACCCATAATGCATATGATTGGAGCTATTTAAAAAGCAAATATACTTAATTAAAACAAAACTTACCTTCCAAAGTACCTTTACAAAAAAGGATTACTGAACAAGTTATTTTATCGTTATCACTTTCACTATAAATGTTACGGAGCTTTAATTTGTTCTTAAATAACAAAGGATCAAAGGGTAGGATTAGAAGAAGTTATTTTATGGGTTTTATTTAATGTAGTATGAAAAAAGGATTTTCTGGCTGTTTTATTTTGGGAATTTTAATAAAATTATTTGTAATTGCTTTAGACACACATCACTAGGCACTTTTTTCTCACAATTGATTTTTATGTACAAACCTATTCAATTTATTTAACCCAAATACATTATTATTTGTTTTGACACATCCCTAAGTTAAATTTAGAATACATTTAACAAGAAACAATAATTATTTATAAACACAAAATAAAAAAGAACGAAATATAGAAACAAATTACCGGCGCGCGTCGCGAACCGAAAGACTAATTCAATATAGGTATGCGACAAGTTGTAACTTGCAAATAATAATGTCATTCCAGAGTTCAAGG